>NW_024429233.1:4365583-5059191 GCF_017639785.1 Mesocricetus auratus | reverse complement strand
CATACAGCTGACATATTGTTGGGCTATTGGCCATGCCTTGCGGCAGTACCTTCCACTGAAATCTCTTGTCTGGTTCCATATGATTAAGAGAAGGGATAGTGAAGGCAAACCTTGGTCTATCCCGTGGGTAAAGTGGAATAGAGAAGAAACAATCCTTAATATCTATAATAATAAGCTTCCAATCTTGAGGAAGTGCAGAAAGCAAAGGAAGTCCTCTTTGAACAGGGCCAAAAAGATGCATCTGATTGTTAATGGCCCGCAGGTCATGGAGTAATCTCCACTTCCCAGATTTCTTCTTAATAACAAAAATTGGTGTATTCCATGGGGAGGTAGAAGGCTCTAGATGCCCCAGCCGTTCCTGTTCTTGCACTAATCTTGTGACAGCCTCTAATTTTTCAGAGGATAGAGGCCATTGAGAGACCCATAACGGCTCCTCTGTTTTCCACGGTATGGGTCGTGAAGCCTCAACGGCCCCTAAATAAAACCCAGTCCTTTTCTACCCCGATTTCCATGTTGCGTAATGGGTTTTATTCTGCCTTGTTCTTGCCTACCCAAGCCTCTACCCTTTGTATACCCCATCTTTGCCATAATGGCTGATGCCTGGGGGAGTATTCATTAGTTAGGGTCATGCCCATGGTTTGTAACACATCCCGTCCCCATAAATTTACAGGGAGTGGCAACACATAGGGGGTAAAACATCCCTGTTTGCCCTCAGCGTTCCGCCAGGTTAAGGCTGAGGCACTGATGGCAGGAGAGGACTGGTATCCAAGACCTTGTAGAGAATGAGATGAAACAACAGTGGGCCAAGACTTCGGCCACCAATGGAGTGAAATAATGCTTTTGTCTGCTCCCGTATCCATTATCCCTTCAAATTCTTTTCCATTAATTAACAATTTTATTGTAGGTCTCTCATTTAGGGGTATAGCCAGATAGGCTGAATCACTTCCAGAAGATCCCATAGCCCTTTTTTGTAAAGTGTAGGTTTCTCCATCCCCGAGGGAGGGCAGCAACACCAGTTGTGCAATTCTATCTCCCTGCTTTATAGAAAATACACCCCGAGGGCTAGAACAGAGAACTTGAATCTCCTCTTTATGATACGGGTCAACAATCCCAGGATATATAATGAGTCCCTGTAAAGTTAAGGAGCCACGGCCCAGAATAAGCCCAATGGTGGCAGGGGCAAAGGTCCAGGGGAATGGACTGGGACCGGTTGAACATTCATTTGGGGCATGAGTAAGAAGTCGGAGGCGGCACGCAAGTCCATTCCGGGGTTCCTCGGAAGCCTCTACTTCCTCTTGATTGCTTTTCTGAAATCGGTTCCCATATTTCTGAGGGCCCTGGGACCATGGGCCCCGTGACCCGTTTTTGATTGGGGTACCTTGGGTTCTTCAATAGGGGGCAGAAGCCTCCCTTTTACATCCCGGACTGACCTGCATTCGCTAGCCCTATGATAACCTTTACCACAACGATGGCAAAGCTTCGATTCTCTTGTTCTTTCAGGGGCTTGACAATCTTTCTTAAGGTGCCCCATTCTCCCACAATTAAAACAAGCTTTTCGACTAGATAAATCTCTACGCCTGTGCGTTTGTAAAATGGCGGCAGCTAGTCCTGCATTGGTTAGGGGTCCCCCAGCTCCCTGCACACTCTGAGCCAATCTTGTAAACCTTTGCTTTTGCGAGGGCGATAGCCGCTCGACATTCCTGGGTTGCTTGTTCATAGACAAGTTGCTCAATCAGGGGCATAGCTTGTTCTGAATCACCAAAGATGCGACTGGCGGCCTCGGTCATTCTGGCCACAAAGTCTGAAAATGGCTCTTGGGGTCCTTGGACAATCTTTGTAAGGTGTCCACTGGATTCTCCCCTTTTTGTGAGGGCCTTCCATGCTTTAATAGCGGCGGCCGACACCTGACCATAGACGCCCCAGATGTAGTTGGTTTGATTAAGGGCATGTTGACCCTGACCTGTCAGCATTTCAAATGTCCACTGCCTCTGATTCTCATCTTCAGCTGTGGCATTAACTCTAGCTTGCGCCTGGGCTGCATCATACCAGAGAGCCTTCCATTCCATGTATTGTCCCATGTTGGGAAGCACTGCTTTCACTGTCGTCTGCCAGTCAGTGGGAGTCATGGCAAAATTAGCAAGCCTTTCTACCTGTATTGTGGTAAAGTTAGCATTGACCCCATAATTACGAACGGATTCGGCCAATTCTTTGATTTGATTGTAATCTACGGGGGTATGTACTCTTCCGCCTTCCACATTCTCGAATACTGGAAAAGCCATTTGTATTTTTCTCCGTTCCTCTAAAGGTAAAAAGGAGTCAGTACCAGTATTCAGCCGAAGCTCATACTGCGGAGGCGCCGAAGGGCGTGAGCCCGCCGGATTTATAGGTGGTGGCCTCACATTCATTTTTGTTTTCAGCGGCCGGTGTCTATCAGGGTGATATCTTTCTTCCTCATACCGTGCCACCTCCTCCTCTAGACCACCTTCTTCGCTAGAATCCAGAGTGTCAGAATCGGAATTATCTAGCTCCAAGGCTTCTAGCTCTACCGTAGGGTATAGGCTAGATTCTGGCTTTTTCTTTTTCTTAGATTTGTTAGGGGGTGAATGATCACTCCCTTCTTTCTCTCCCCCTTTCTTAACTTCTTGGGGAGGGCCTTTTTTCTTAGACATGTCTTTCCTTTTGCGAGCTCCCATTCTCTCACTCCGTTCAGTTTCTGACATGCTATCCTGAACTTCCTCTAAGGTTCCCTGACTTTCTATTATAGCAGGGTGACAGGCCTCATCCTCCAAGCAGTTTTTAACTAGCTTCCAAATGGCTTTGGTACCTAAGTGGAGATCTCCTTCTGCATGCTTCCTGTCTAGTTCTTTACCTAGCTTGTTCCATGAGGCCACAGTGAGGGACCCGGAACAAGCATACCATGGTGCCACTCTATCTACCTCCTTCACAAAATTTTGAAGTGTTCGTGGTGCAATTTTGAGATCTCTTTGTTTTAGCACAGTCTGTAGGGCAGTAACCACTGACTGTGACAACCCCATCGCGCTAGCGGCTTATCTAAAAAATGGCACTCAACTCCTTTACCAGACTGACAGCACCGTTCTGTCAGTACCAGCCACGATGAAGAAGAAGGACAAACAGGACTAGCACCAAAGCCTCCACTGACCCGTCCCACGGTGATGACAAACTAAGGCCAAAGTCGAGAAAAGGGGTGTTCAGGATAAAGCATACCTCTCTGAACTTACGTCCCTGCAGTTCTGAATCCGCCCCGTCTTCCGAGGGGTCTCCCGCGGCGCCGGCGATGTTGAAGAGTTCCCGGGTTTCGGCACCAGATGTCCCGCGCTACCGTCTCGCCAGCAAGAACGACGCAGGACACTCGGATCCTTCTGCAGTAAAGCTTTAATACATCTTGAGAGATAGATGATCAGCTTCTGAGAGGGAGACCCCAAGCTAAGAAACCCAGCCCCTTATATAAGCCTAGGAGCTCCGAGTGAGACGTGTAGAGCCGGGATTGGTGGTTTGCTCATCAACCCAGATGACGGGTGAGGCACAGCTTAAACGGTAAACTCCAACTGACAGCAGATGTCAGCGCCATCTTCTAATGGCGATAGCGATAGTGAGGGCGGCTCCTCACAGATAAGCACGTAGATTCTCACACAGTGTTGTGTCTTTAGTTTTCATGAAGTTAAGCACGTAGTTTCACAAACAGTATTGAGTCGTTAGTTTTCATGATGTTATACACGTAGTTTCACAGTGTTGTATCATGAGTTTTCATGGAGTTAAGCACATAGTTTGAAAAACTGTGTTTTATCATTAGTTTTCATGAAGTTAAGTATGTAGTATCTCACAGAGTGTTGTATCATGAGTTTTCATGAAGTTAAGCAAGTAGTTTCACAAACAGTGATGTAGTGTTAGTTTTCATGAAGTTAAGCACGTAGTTTCTCACAGAGTGTTGTATCGTGAGTTTTCATAACGTTAAGCACGTAGATTCTCACAGAGTGTTGTATCATTACTTTTCATTAAGTTAAGCACATAGGTTCACAAACAGTGTTGTGTCGTTAGTTTTCATGAAGTTAAGCAGTTAGAGTCTCAAAGACTGTTGTATCATTATTTTTAATGACGATAACCACGTAAATTCTCACACAGAGTTTTATCTTTAGTTTTCATGAAGTTAAGCACATAGTTTCACAAACAGTGTTGAGTCGTTAGTTTTCATGAAGTTAAGCACGTAGTTTCACAAACAGTGTTGTATCGTGAGTTTTCATGGACTTAAGCACATAGTTTAAAAAACAGTGTTATATCCTTAGTTTTCATGATGTTAAGTATGTGGTAGCTAACAGAATGTTGTATCATGAGTTTTCATGAAGTTAAGTATGTAGTATATCACAGAGTGTTGTATCGTGAGTTTTCATGAAGTTAAGCAAGTAGCTTCTCACAGAGTGTTGTATCCTTAGTTTTCATAATGATAAGCACGTAGATTCTCACACAGTGTTGTATCTTTATTTTTCATGAAGTTAAGCACGTAGTTTCACAAACAGTGTTCTGTCGTTAGTTTTCATGTGGTTATGCACATACTTTCACAAACAGTGTTGTATCGTGAGTTTTCATGGAGTTAAGCACATAGTTTAAAAAAAAGTGTTGTATCATGAGTTTCATGAAGTTAAGTATGTAGTATCTCACAGAGTGTTGTATCATGAGTTTTCATGAAGTTAAGCAAGTAGTTTCACAAACAGTGATGTAGTGTTAGTTTTCATGAAGTTAAGCAAGTAGCTTGTCACAGAGTGTTGTATCGTTAGTTTTCATAACGTTAAGCACGTAGATTCTCACACAGTGTTGTATGTTTAGTTTTCATGAAGTTAAGCAAGTAGTTTCACA
Organism: Mesocricetus auratus; assembly: GCF_017639785.1. Classification (NCBI taxonomy): domain Eukaryota; kingdom Metazoa; phylum Chordata; class Mammalia; order Rodentia; family Cricetidae; genus Mesocricetus; species Mesocricetus auratus. Next base: position 5,054,322 of record NW_024429233.1, on the reverse strand, counting down.
AACAGTGATGTAGTGTTAGTTTACATGAATTTAATCAAGTAGCTTCTCACAGACTGTTGTATCGTTAGTTTTCATAACGTTATGCACATAGATTCTCACACAGTGTTGTATCTTTAGTTTTCATGAAGTTTAGCACATAGTTTCACAAACTGTCTTGTGTCATTAGTTTTCATGAAGTTATGCAGGTAGTTTCACAAACAGTGTTGTATCGTGAGTTTTCATGGAGTTAAGCACATAGTTTGAAAAACAGTGTTATATCATTAGTTTTCATGAAGTTAAGTATGTAGTATCTCACAGAGTGTTGTATCATGAGTTTTCATGAAGTTAAGCAAGTAGTTTCACAAACAGTGATGTAGTGTTAGTTTTCATGAAGTTAAGCAAGTAGCTTCTCACAGAGTGTTGTATCGTTAGTTTTCATAACGTTAAGCACGTAGATTCTCACACAGTGTTGTATCTTTAGTTTTCATGAAGTTAAGCACGTAGTTTCACAAACAGTGTTGTGTCGTTAGTTTTCATGAAGTTATGCACGTAGTTTCACAAACAGTGTTGTATCGTGAGTTTTCATGGAGTTAAGCACATAGATTCGAAAACAGTGTTGTATCATGAGTTTTCATGAAGTTAAGTATGTAGTATCTCACAGAGTGTTGTATCATGAGTTTTCATGAAGTTAAGCAAGTAGCTACTACAGAGTGTTGTATCGTTAGTTTTCATACGTTAAGCACGTAGATTCTCACACAGTGTTGTATCTCTAGTTTTCTTGAAGTTAAGCACGTAGTTTCACAAACAGTCTTTTGTTGTTAGTTTTCATGAAGTTAAGCATGTAGTTTCTCACACAGTGTTGTATCATTTAGTTTTCATGAAGGTAAGCACATAGATTCTCACAATGAGTTGTATCGATAGTTTTCATGAAGTTAAGCAGGTAGTTTCTCACAGAGGGTTTTATCATTAGTTTTCATGAACCTTAGCATATAGATTCTCACAATGTGTTGTATCGTTAGTTTTCATGATATTAAGACGGTCGTTTCTCACAGAGTGTTGTATCATTTAGTTTTCATGAAGCTAAGCACATAGATTCTCACAATGTGTTGTATCGTTAGTTTTCATGAACTTAAGCAGGTAGTTTCACAAACAGTGTTGTATCGTTAGTTTCCATATTTCAGCAGGTAGTTTCTCACAGAGGGTTGTATCACTAGTTATCGTGAAGCTAAGCATGTTGATTCTCACACAGTGTTTTATCGTTACTTTTCATGAAGTTAAGCACTATTACAAACAGTGTTGTATGTTTAATTTTCATGAAGTTAAGCACGTAGTTTCACAATCAGTGTTGCATTGTTATTTTCATGAAGATAAGCAGTTAGTGTCTCAAAGACTTGTATTCTTATTTTTCATGAAGATAAGCACGTAGATTCTCACAATGTGTTGTATCGTTAGTTTTCATGAAGTTAAGCAGGTAGTTTCACAAACATTGTTGTATCGTTAGTTTTCATGAAGTTAAGCAGGTAGTTTCTCAGAGAGTGTTGTTTCATTTAGTTTTCATGAAATTATGCACGTAGTTTCACAAAGATTGTTGTATCGTTAGTTTTCATGAAGTCAAGCAGGTAATTTCTCACAGAGTGCTGTACCTTTAGTTTTCATGAAGTTATACACATAGTTTCACAAACAGTGTTGTATCGTGAGTTTTCATGGAGTTAATCACATAGTTTCAAAAACAGTGTTATATCATTAGTTTTGATGAAGTTAATCAGGTAGTTTCACAAACATTGTTGTGTCGTTAGTTTTCATGAAGTTAAGCAGGTAGTTTCTCACAGAGTGTTGTATCATTAGTTTTCATTAAGCCTAGCACATAGATTTTCACAATGTGTTGTATCCTTAGTTTTCATAAAGTTAAACAGGCAGTTTCTCACAGAGGGTTGTATCATTAAGTATCATGAATCTAAGCATGTTGATTCTCACACAGTGTTGTATCGTTAGTTTTCATGAAGTTAAGCACGTAGTTTCACAATCAGTGTTGCATTGTTAGTTTTCATGAAGTTAAGCAGTTAGTGTCTCAAAGACTGTTGTGTCCTTATTTTTCATAAAGATAAGCACGTAGAGTCTCACACAGTGTTGTATCTTTAGTTTTCATGAAGTTATGGACGTAGTTTCACAAACAGTGTTGTATCGTGAGTTTTCAAGGAGTTAAGCACATAGTTTCAAAAACAGTGTTATATCATTAGTTTTCATGAAGGTAAGTTTGTAGTATCTCACAGAGTGTTGTATCATGAGTTTTCATGAAGTAAGGACTTAGTTTCACAAACAGTGATGTAGTGTTAGTTTTCATGAAGTTAAGCAAGTAGTTTCACAAACAGTGATGTAGTGTTAGTTTTCATAATGTTAAGCACGTATATTCTCACACAGTGTTGTATTTTTAGTTTTCTTTAAGTTAAGCACGTAGTTTCACAAACAGTGTTGTGTCGTTAGTTTTCATGAAGTTATGCACGTAGTTTCACAAACAGTGTTGTATCATGAGTTTTCATGAAGTTATGCACGTAGTTTCACAAACAGTGTTGTATCGTGAGTTTTCATGGAGTTAAGCACATAGTCTCAAAAATAGTGTTATATCATTAGATTTCATGAAGTTAAGTATGTAGTATCTCACAGAGTGTTGTATGATGAGTTTTCATGAAGTTAAGCACGTTGTTTCACAAACAGATATGTAGTATTAGTTTTAATGAAGTTAAGCATGTAGCTTCTCACATAGGGGTGTATCGTTAGTTTTCATAACGTAATCACGTAGATTCTCACAATGTGTTGCATCGTTAGTTTTCATGAAGTTAAGCAGGTAGTTTCTCACAGAGGGGTGTATCACTAGTTATCATGAAGCTAAGCATGTTGATTCTCACACAATGTTGTATCGTTAGTTTTCATGAAGTTAGGCACGAAGTATCACAAACAGTGTTGTATCTTTAATTTTCATGAGGTTAAGCACGTAGTTTCACAATCAGTGTTGCATTGTTAGTTTTCATGAAGTTAAGCAGTTATGTCTCAAAAATTGTTGTATCCTTATTTTTCATGAAAATGAGCACGTATATTCTCACACAGTGTTGTATTTTTAGTTTTCTTGAAGTTAAGCACGTAGTTTCACAAACAGTCTTGTGTCATTAGTTTTCATGAAGTTATGCACATAGTTTCACAAAGAGTATTGTTTTGTGAGTTTTCATGGAGTTAAGCACATAGTTTCAAAAACAGTGTTATATCATTACTTTTCATGAAGTTAAGCAGGTATTTTCACAAACAGTGTTGTATCTTAGTTTTCATGAAGTTAAGCAGGTAGTTTCTCACAGAGGCTTGTATCAACAATTATCATGAAGCTAAGCATGTTGATTCTCACACAGTGTTGTATCGTTAGTTTTCATGAAGTTAAGCACGTATATCACAAAAAGTGATGTATCTTTAATTTTCATGAAGTTAAGCACGTAGTTTCACAATCAGTGTTGCATTGTTAGTTTTCATGAAGATAAGCAGTTAATGTCTCAAAGACTGTTGTGTCCTTATTTTTCATAAAGATAAGCACGTAGAGTCTCACACAGTGTTGTATCCTTAGTTCTCATGAGGTTATGGACGAAGTTTCACAAACAGTGTTGTATCGTGAGTTTTCATGGAGTTAAGCACATAGTTTTAAAAACAGTGTTATATCATTAGTTTTCGTGAAGTTAAGCAGGTAGTTTCTCACAGAGTGTTGTATCATTTAGTTTTCGTGAAATTATGCACGTAGTTTCACAAATAGTGATGTATCGTGAGTTTTCATGGAGTTAATCACATAGTTTCAAAAACAGTGTTATATCATTAGTTTTGATGAAGTTAAGCAGGTAGTTTCACAAACAGTGTTGTGTCGTTAGTTTTCATGAAGTTAAGCAGGTAGTTTCTCACAGAGTGTTGTATCATTAGTTTTCATGAAGCCTAGCACATAGATTTTCACAATGTGTTGTATCCTTAGTTTTCATGAAATTAACCGGTAGTTTCTCACAGAGGGTTGTATCATTAAGTATCATGAAGCTAAGCATGTTGATTCTCACACAGTGTTGTATCGTTAGTTTTCATGAAGTTAAGCACGAAGTATCCCAAACAGTGTTGTATCTTTAATTTTCATGAAGTTAAGCACGTAGATTAACAATCAGTGTTGCATTGTTAGTTTTCATGAAGTTAAGCAGTTGGTGTCTCAAAGACTGTTGTGTCCTTATTTTTCATAAAGATAAGCACATAGAGTCTCACACAGTGTTTTATCTTTAGTTTTCATGAAGTTATGGACATAGTTTCACAAACAGTGTTGTATCGTGAGTTTTCATGGATTTAAGCACACAGTTTCAAAAACAGTGTTATATCATTAGTTTTCATGAAGGTAAGTATGTAGTATCTCACAGAGTGTTGTATCATGAGTTTTCATGAAGTTAAGCACGTAGTTTCACAAACAGTGATGTAGTGTTAGTTTTCATGAAGTTAAGCAAGTAGCTTCTCACAGAATGTTGTATCGTTAGTAGTCATAATGTTAAGCACGTATATTCTCACACAGTGTTCTATCTTTAGTTTTCTTTAAGTAAACACGTACTTTAACAAACAGTGTTGTGTCGTTAGTTTTCATGAAGTTATGCACGTAGTTTCACAAACAGTGTTGTATCGTGAGTGTTCATGGAGTTAAGCACATAGTATCAAAAATAGTGTTATATCATTAGATTTCATGAAGTTAAGTATGTAGTATCTCACAGAGTGTTGTATCATGAATTTTCATGAAGTTAAGCACGTAGTTTCACAAACAGATATGTAGTGTTAATTTTCATGAAGTTAAGCATGTAGCTTGTCACAGAGGGGTGTATCGTTAGTTTTCATAACGTTAAGCACGTAGATTCTCACAATGTGTTGCATCGTTAGTTTTCATGAAGTTAAGCAGGTAGTTTCACAAACAATGTAGTATCGTTAGTTTTCATGAAGTTAAGCAGGTAGTTTCTCACAGAGGGGCGTATCACTAATTATCATGAAGCTAAGCATGTTGATTCTCACACAGTGTTGTATCGTTATATTTCATGAAGTTAAGCACGAAGTATCACGAACAGTGTTGTATCTTTAATTTTCATGAAGTTAAGCACGTAGTTTCACAATCAGTGTTGCATTGTTAGTTTTCATGAAGTTAAGCAGTTAGTGTCTCAAAGATTGTTGTATCCTTATTTTTCATGAAAATGAGCACGTAGATTCTCACACAGTGTTGTATCTTTAGTTTTCATGAAGTTAAGCACGTAGTTTCACAAACAGTGTTGTGTCGTTAGTTTTCGTGAAGATATGCACGTAGTTTCACAAGCAGTGTTGTACTGTGAGTTTTCATGGAGATAAGCACATAGTTTCAAAAACAGTGTTATATCATTAGTTTTCATGAAGTTAATCAAGTAGTTTCTCACATAGTGTTGTATCCTTAGTTTTCATGAAGCTTAGCACATAGATTCTCACAATGTGTTGTATCGTTAGGTTTCATGAAGTTAAGGAGTTAGTGTCTCAAAGACTGTTGTGTCCTTATTTATCATAAAGATAAGCACATAGAGTCTCACACAGTGTTTTATCTTTAGTTTTCATGAAGTTATGGACATAGTTTCACAAACAGTGTTGTATCGTGAGTTTTCATGGAGTTAAGCACACAGTTTCAAAAACAGTGTTATATCATTAGTTTTCATGAAGGTAAGTATGTAGTATCTCACAGAGTGTTGTATCATGAGTTTTCATGAAGTTAAGCACGTAGTTTCACAAACAGTGATGTAGTGTTAGTTTTCATGAAGTTAAGCAAGTAGCTTCTCACAGACTGTTGTATCGTTAGTTGTCATAATGTTAAGCACGTATATTCTCACACAGTGTTCTATCTTTAGTTTTCTTTAAGTTAAGCACGTAGTTTCACAAACAGTGTTGTGTCGTTAGTTTTCATGAAGTTATGCACGTAGTTTCACAAACAGTGTTGTATCGTGAGTTTTCATGGAGTTAAGCACATAGTATCAAAAATAGTGTTATATCATTAGATTTCATGAAGTTAAGTATGTAGTATCTCACAGAGTGTTGTATCATGAATTTTCATGAAGTTAAGCACGTAGTTTCACAAACAGATATGTAGTGTTAATTTTCATGAAGTTAAGCATGTAGCTTGTCACAGAGGGGTGTATCGTTAGTTTTCATAACGTTAAGCACGTAGATTCTCACAATGTGTTGCATCGTTGGTTTTCATGAAGTTAAGCAGGTAGTTTCTCAAACAGTGTAGTATCGTTAGTTTTCATGAAGTTAAGCAGGTAGTTTCTCACAGAGGGGTGTATCACTAATTATCATGAAGCTAAGCATGTTGATTCTCACACAGTGTTGTATCGTTATTTTTCATGAAGTTAAGCACGAAGTATCACAAACAGTGTTGTATCTTTAATTTTCATGAAGTTAAGCACGTAGTTTCACAATCAGTGTTGCATTGTTAGTTTTCATGAAGTTCAGCAGTTAGTGTCTCAAAGACTGTTGTGTCCTTATTTTTCATAAAGATAAGCACATAGAGTCCCACACAGTGTTTTATCTTTAGTTTTCATGAAGTTATGGACATAGTTTCACAAACAGTGTTGTATCGTGAGTTTTCATGGAGTTAAGCACACAGTTTCAAAAACAGTGTTATATCATTAGTTTTCATGAAGGTAAGTATGTAGTATCTCACAGAGTGTTGTATCATGAGTTTTCATGAAGTTAAGCACGTAGTTTCACAAACAGTGATGTAGTGTTAGTTTTCATGAAGTTAAGCAAGTAGCTTCTCACAGACTGTTGTATCGTTAGTTGTCATAATGTTAAGCACGTATATTCTCACACAGTGTTCTATCTTTAGTTTTCTTTAAGTTAAGCACGTAGTTTAACAAACAGTGTTGTGTCGTTAGTTTTCATGAAGTTATGCACGTAGTTTCACAAACTGTGTTGTATCGTGAGTTTTCATGGAGTTAAGCACATAGTATCAAAAATAGTGTTATATCATTAGATTTCATGAAGTTAAGTATGTAGTATTTCACAGAGTGTTGTATCATGAATTTTCATGAAGTTAAGCACGTAGTTTCACAAACAGATATGTAGTGTTAATTTTCATGAAGTACAGCATGTAGCTTGTCACAGAGGGGTGTATCGTTAGTTTTCATAACGTTAAGCACGTAGACTCTCACAATGTGTTGCATCGTTAGTTTTCATGAAGTTAAGCAGGTAGTTTCACAAACAGTGTAGTATCGTTAGTTTTCAAGAAGTTAAGCAGGTAGTTTCTCACAGAGGGGTGTATCACTAATTATCATGAAGCTAAGCATGTTGATTCTCACACAGTGTTGTATCGTTATTTTTCTTGAAGTTAAGCACGAAGTGTCACAAACAGTTTTGTATCTTTAATTTTCATGAAGTTAAGCACGTAGATTCACAATCAGTGTTGCATTGTTAGTTTTCATGAAGTTAAGCAGTTAGTGTCTCAAAGATTGTTGTATCCTTATTTTTCATGAAAATGAGCACGTAGATTCTCACACAGTGTTGTATCATTAGTTTTCATGAAGTTAAGCACGTAGTTTCACAAACAGTGTTGTGTCGTTAGTTTTCGTGAAGATATGCACGTAGTTTCACAAGCAGTGTTGTACTGTGAGTTTTCATGGAGATAAGCACATAGTTTCAAAAACAGTGTTATATCATTAGTTTTCATGAAGTTAATCAAGTAGTTTCTCACATAGTGTTGTATCCTTAGTTTTCATGAAGCTTAGCACATAGATTCTCACAATGTGTTGTATCGTTAGGTTTCATGAAGTTAAGGAGTTAGTGTCTCAAAGACTGTTGTATCCTTAATTTTCATAAAGATAAGCACGTAGAGTCTCACACAGTGTTGTATCTTTAGTTTTCATGAAGTTATGGGCGTAGTTTCACAAACAGTGTTGTATCGTGAGTTTTCATCGAGTTAAGCAGTTTCAAAAACAGTGTTATATCAGTAGTTTTCATGAAGGTAATTATGTAGTATCTCACAGAGTATTGCATCATGAGTTTTCATGAAGTTAAGCTCGTAGTTTCTCAAACAATGATGTAGTATTAGTTTTCATGAAGTTAAACAAGTAGATTCTCACAGTGTTGTATCGTTAGTTTTCATAACGTTAAGCACGTAGATTCTCACAGTGCTGTATCTCTAGTTTTCTTGAAGTTAAGCACGTAGTTTCACAAACAGTCTTGTGTCATTAGTACTAATGAAGTTATGCACATAGTTTCACAAAAAGTGTTGTGTTGTGAGTTTTCATGGAGTTAAGCACATGGTTTCAAAAACAGTGTTTTATCCTTAGTTTTCATGAAGTTAAGCAAGTAGTTTCACAAACAGTGTTGTATCTTAGTTTTCATGAAATTAAGCAGGTAGTTTCACACAGAGGCTTGTTTCAACATTTACCTGAAGCTAAGCATGTTGATTCTGACACAGTGTTGTATCGTTAGTTTTCATGAAGTTAAGCACGTGTGTCACAAAAAGTGACGTATCTTTAATTTTCATGAAGTTAAGCACGTAGTTTCACAATCAGTGTTGCATGGTTAGTTTTCATGAAGATAAGCAGTTAATGTCTCAAAGACTGTTGTGTCCTTATTTTTCATAAAGATAAGCACGTAGAGTCTCACACACTGTTGTATCTTTAGTTTTCTTGAAGTTAAGCACGTAGTTTCACAAACAGTGTTGTGTCGTTATTTTTCATGAAATTATGCACGTAGTTTCACAAACAGTGTTGTATCGTGAGTTTTCATGGGGTTAAGCACATAGTTTCAAAAACAGTGTTATATCATTAGTTTTCATGAAGTTAAGTATGTAGTATCTCACAGAGTGTTGTATCATGGGTTTTCATGAAGTTAAGCACGTAGTTTCACAAACAGTGTTGTGTCGTTAGTGTTCATGAAGTTATGCACGTAGTTTCACAAACAGTTTTGTATCGTGTGTTTTCATGGAGTTAAGCACATAGTTTCAAAAACAGTGTTGTATCATTTAGTTTTCATGAAACTAAGCACATAGATTCTCACAATGTTTTGTATCGTTAGTATTCATGAAGTTAAGCAGGTAGTTTCACAAACTGTGATGTATCCATAGTTTTAATGAAGTTAAGCAGGTAGTTTCTCACAGAGGGTTGTATCACTAGTTATCATGAAGCTAAGCATGTTGATTCTCACACAGTGTTGTATCGTTACTTTTCATGAAGGTAAGCACGAAGTATCACAGTGTTGTATCTTTAATTTTCATGAAGTTAAGCACGTAGTTTCACAATCAGTGTTGCATTGTTAGTTTCCTGAGGTTAAGAAGTTAGTGTCTCAAAGACTGTTTTATCCTTATTTTTCATGAAGATAAGCACGTAGATTCTCGCACAGTGTTGTATCTTTAGTTTTCATGATGTTATGCACGTAGTTTCACAAACAGTGTTGTGTGTGAGTTTTCATGGAGTTAAGCAGGTAGTTTCTCACCGAGTGTTGTGTCATTAGTTTTCATGAAGCTCAGCACATAGATGCTCACAATGTGTTTTATCGTTGGTTTTCATGAAGTTAAGCACGAAGTATCACAGTGTTGTATGTTTAATTTTCATGAAGTTAAGCACGTATTTTGACAATCAGTGTTGCATTGTTAGTTTTCATGAAGATAAGCAGTTAGTGTCTCAAAGACTGTTGTATCCTTATTTTTCATAAAGATAAGCACGTAGCGTCTCACACAGTATGTATCTTTAGTTTTCATGAAGTTATCGACGTAGTTTCACATACAGTGTTGTATCATGAGTTTTCATGGAGTTAAGCACATAGATTAAAAAACAGTGTTATATCATTAGTTTTCATGAAGGTTAGTATGTAGTATCTCACATAGTGTTGTATTATGAGTTTTCATGAATTTAAGCACGTAGATTCACAGACAATGATGTAGTGTTTGTTTTCATGAAGTAAACAATTAGCTTCTAACAGAGTGTTGTATCGTTAGTTTTCATAACGTTAAGCACGTAGATTCTCACAGTGTTGTATCTTTAGTTTTCTTGAAGGTAAGCACGTAGTTTCACAAACAGTTTTGTGTCGTTAATTTTCATAACGTTAAGCACGTAGATTCTCACACCGTGTTGTATCTTTAGTTTTCATGAAGTTAAGCACGTAGTTTCACAAACATTACTGTGTCGTTAGTTTTCATGAAGTTATGCACGTAGTTTCACAAACAGTGTTGTATCGTGAATTTTCATGGAGTTAAGCACATTGTTTCAAAAACAGGGTTATACCATTAGTTTTCATGAAGATAAGCAAGTACTTTCACAAACAGTGTTGTGTCGTTAGTTTTCATGAAGTTATGCACGTAGTTTCACAAACAGTATTGTATCGTGAGTTTTCATGGAGTTAAGCACATAGTCTCAAAAATAGTGTTATATCATTAGATTTCATGAAGTTAAGTATGTAGTATCTCACAGAGTGTTGTATCATGAGTTTTCATGAAGTTAAGCACGTAGTTTCACAAACAGATATGTAGTGTTAATTCTCATGAAGTTAAGCATGTAGCTTGTCACAGAGGGGTGTATCGTTAGTTTTCATAACGTTAAGCACGTAGATTCTCACAATGTGTTGTAATCGTTAGTTTTCATGAAGTTAAGCAGGTTGTATCACAAACAGTGTAGTATCGTTAGTTTTCATGAAGTTAAGCAGGTAGTTTCTCACAGAGGGGTGTATCACTAATTATCATGAAGCTAAGCATGTTGATTCTCACACAGTGTTGTATCGTTAGTTTTCATGAAGTTAAGCACGAAGTATCACAAACAGTGTTGTATCTTTAATTTTCATGAAGTTAAGCACGTAGTTTCACAATCAGTGTTGCATTGTTAGTTTTCATGAAGTTAAGCAGTTAGTGTCTCAAAGATTGTTGTATCCTTATTTTTCATGAAAATGAGCACGTAGATTCTCACACAGTGTTGTATCTTTAGTTTTCATGAAGTTAAGCACGTAGTTTCACAAACAGTGTTGTGTCGTTAGTTTTCATGAAGATATGCACGTAGTTTCACAAGCAGTGTTGTACTGTGAGTTTTCATGGAGATAAGCACATAGTTTCAAAAACAGTGTTATATCATTAGTTTTCATGAAGGTAAGCACGTACATTCACAAACAGTGTTGTGTCATTAGTTTTCATGAAGTTAATCAAGTAGTTTCTCACATAGTGTTGTATCATTAGTTTTCATGAAGCTTAGCACATAGATTCTCACAAAGTGTTGTATCGTTAGGTTTCATGAAGTTAAGCAGTTAGTGTCTCAAAGACTGTTGTATCCTGAATTTTCATAAAGATAAGCACGCAGAGTCTCACACAGTGTTGTATCTTTAGTTTTCATGAAGTTATGGCCGTAGTTTCACAAACAGTGTTGTATCGTGAGTTTTCATGGAGTTAAGCAGTTTCTAAAACAGTGTTATATCGGTAGTTTTCATGAAGGTTAGTATGTAGTATCTCACAGAGTATTGTATCATGAGTTTTCATGAAGTTAAGCATGTAGTTTCTCTCAGAGGGTTGTATCATTAGTTATCATGAAGCTAAGCATGTTGATTCTCACAAAGTGTTGTGTCACTAGTTATCATGAAGCTAAGCATGTTGTTTCTCACACAGTGTTGTATCTTTAGTTTTCATAAAGTTAAGCACGTAGTTTCACAAACAGTCTTGTGTCGTTAGTTTTCATGAAGTTATGCACATTGTTTCACAAACAGGGTTGTATCATGAGTTTTACTGGAGTTAAGCACATAGTTTTACAAACAGTGTTATATCATTAGTTTTCATGAAGTTAAGCAGGTAGTATCACAAAGAGTGTTGTATCGTTAATTTTCATGACATTAAGAGTTAGTTTCTCACAGAGGTTTGTATCATGAGTTATCATGAAGCTAATCATGTTGATTCTCACACAGTGTTGTATCGTTAGTTTTCATGAAGTTAAGCACGAAGTATCATAAACAGTGTTGTATCCTTAATTATCATGAAGTTAAGCACATAGTTTCACAATCATTGTTGCATTGTTAGTTTTGATGAAGTTAAGCAGTTAGTGTCTCAAAGACAGTTGTGTCCTTATTTTTCATAAAGATAAGCACGTAGATTCTCACACAGTGTTGTATCTTTAGTTTTCATGAAGTTATGCACATAGTTTCACAAACAGTGTTGTATCGTGAGTTTTCATGGAGTTAATCACATAGTTTCAAAAACAGTGTTATATCATTAGTTTTCATGAAGTTAAGCACGTACTTTCACAAACAGTGGTGTGTCGTTAGTTTTCATGAAGATAAGCAGGTAGTTTCTCACAGAGTGTTGTATCATTAGTTTTCATGAAGCTTAGCAGATAGCTTCTCACAATGTGTTGTATCGTTAGTTTTCATGAAGTTAAGCCGGTCGTTTCTCACAGAGTGTTGTATCATTTAGTTTTCATGTAGGTAAGCACATAGATTCTCACCATGTGTTTTATCGATAGTTTTCATGAAGTTAAGCAGGTAGTTTCTCACAGAAGTTTGTATCACTAGTTATCATGAAGCTAAGCATGTTGATTCTCACTCAGTGTTGTGTAGCTACTTTTCATGAAGTTAAGCACGAAGTAACACAAACAGTATTGTATCTTTAATTTTCATGAAGTTAAGCACGTAGTTTCACATTCGGTGTTGCATTGTTAGTTTTCCTGAAGTTAAGCAGTTGGTGTCACAAAACCGTTGTATCCTTATTTTTCTTAAGGGTAAGCACGTAGAGTCTCACACAGTGTTGTATCTTTAGTTTTCATGAAGTTATGCACGTAGTTTCACAAACAGTTTTGTATAGTGAGTTTTCATGGAGTTAAGCACATAGTTTCAAAAACAGTGTTATATCATTAATGTTCATGAAGTTAAGTATGTAGTATCTCCCAGAGTGTTGTATCATGAGTTTTCATGAAGTAAAGCATGTAGTTTCATAAACAGTGATGTAGTGTTAGTTTTGATGACGTTAAGAAAATAGCTTCTCACAGAGTGTTGTATCGTTAGTTTTCCAAATGTTAAGCACGTAGATTCTCACACAGTGTTGTATCTTTAGTTTTCATGAAGTTAAGCACGTAATTTCATAAACAGTGATGTAGTGATAGTTTTCATGAAGTTAAGGAAGTAGCTTCTCACAGATTGTTGTATCATTTAGTTTTCATGAAGCTAAGCACATAGATTCTCACACAGTGTTGTATCTTTAGTTCTCTTCAAGTTAAGCACATAGTTTCAAAAACAGTGTTATATCATTAGTTTTCATGAAGTTAAGCACGTACTTTCACAAACAGTGTTGTGTCATTAGTTTTCATGAAGTTAAGCAGGTAGTTTCTCACAGAGTGTCGGATCATTTAGTTTTCATGAAGGTAAGCACATAGATTCTCACCATGTGTTGTATCGTTTGTTTTCATGAAGTTCAGCAGGAGTTTCTCACAGAGGGTTGTATCACTAGTTATCATGAGGCTAAGCATGTTGATTTCTCACACAGTATTGTATCGTTAGTTTTCATGAAGTTAAGCACGAAGTATCACAAACAGTGTTGTATCTTTAATTTTCATGAAGTTAAGCACGTAGTTTCACAATCAGTGTTGCATTGTTAGTTTTCATGAGGTTAAGCAGTTAGTGTCTAAAGACTGTTGTATCCTTATTTTTCATGAAGATAAGCACGTAGATTCTCACACAGTGTTGTAATTTAGTTTTCATGAAGTTATGCACGTAGTTTCACAAAGTGTTGTGTCGTTAGATTCATGATGTTAAGCAGGTAGTTTCACAAACAGTGTTGTATCGTTAGTTTTCATGAAGTTAAGCAGGTAGTTTCTCACAGAGGGTTGTATCACTAGTTATCATGAAGCTAAGCATGTTGATTTCTCACACAGTGTTGTATCATTAGTTTTCATGAAGTTAACCACGAGGTATAACAAACAGTGTTGTATGTTTAATTTTCATGAAGTTAATCACGTAGTTCCACAATCAGTGTTGCAGTGTTAGGTTTCATGAAGTTAAGCAGTTAGTGTTTCAAAGACTGTTGTATCCTTATTTGTCATGAAGATAAGCAAGTATAGATTCTCTCACAGTGCTGTATCTTTAGTTTTCATGAAGTTATGTACGTAGTTTCACAAACAGTGTTGTATCATGAGTTTTCATGAAGTTAAGTATGTAGTATCTCACAAAGTGTTGTATCATGAGTTTTCATGATGTTAAGCACGTAGTTTCACAAACAGAAATGAAGTGTTAGTTTTCATGAAGTTAAGCAAGTAACTTCTCACAGAGTGTTGTATCGTTAGTTTTCATAATGTTAAGCACGTAGATTCTCACACAGGGTTGTATCTTTAGTTTTCATGAAGTTATGCACGTAGTTTCACAAACAGTGTTGTATCGTGACTTTTCATGGAGTTAAGCACATAGTTTCAAAAACTGTTATATCATTAGTTTTCATGAAGTTAAGCACGTACTTTCCTAAACAGTGTTGTATCATTAGATTTCATGAAGTTAAGCAGGTAGTTTCACAAACAGTGTTGTATCGTTAGTTTTCATGAAGTTAAGTGGTAGTTTCTCACAGATTGCTGTATCATATAGTTTTCATGAAGCTAAGCACATAGAGTCTCACAATGTGTTGTATCGGTAGTTTTCATGAAGTTAAGCACGTAGTTTCACAAACAGTGTTGTAGCGGGAGTTTTCATGGAGTTAAGTACATAGTTTCAAAAACAGTGTTATATCATTAGTTTTCATGAAGTTAAGCACGTACTTTCACAAACAGGGTTGTGTCGTTAGTGTTCATGAAGTTAAGCAGGTAGTTTCTCACAGAGTGTTGCATCATTAGTTTTCAGGAAGCTTAGCACATAGATTCTCACAATGTGTTGTATCGTTAGTTTTCATGAAGTTAAGCACATACTTTCACAAACAGGGTTGTGTTGTTAGTTTTCATGAAGTTAAGCACGTACTTTCACAAACAGTGTTGTGACGTTAGTGTTCATGAATTTAAGCAGTTATTTTCACAAATAGTGTTGTATCGTTAGTTTTCATGAAGTTAAGCACGAAGTATCAAATACAGTGTTGTATCTTTAATTTTCATGAAGTTAAGCACGTACTTTCACAATCAGTGTTGCATTGTTAGTTTTCATGAATATAAGCAGTTAGTGTCTCAAAGACTGTAGTATCCTTATTTTTCATGAAGCTAAGCACGTAGATTCTCACACAGTGTTGTATCTTTAGTTTTCATGAAGTTATGCACGTAGTTTCACAAACAGTGTTGTATCGTGAGTTTCATGTAGTTAAGCACATAGTTTCATAAACAGTGTTATATCATACGTTTTCATGAAGTTGAGGATGTAGTATCTCACAGAGTGTTGTATCATGTGTTTTCATGAAGTTAAGCACGTAATTTCACAAACAGAGATGTAGTGGTAGTATTCATGAGGTTAAGCAAGTAGCTTCTCACAGAGTGTTGTATCGTTAGTTTTCATAACGTTATGCACGTAGATTCTCACACAGGGTTGTGTCTTAATTTTCTTGAATTTAAGCACTTAGTTTCACAAACAGTCTTGTATCGTTAGTTTTCATGAAGTCATGCACGTAGTTTCACAAACAGTGTTGTATCGTGAGTTTTCATGGCGTTTAGCACATAGTTTCAAAAACAGTGTTATATCATTAGTTTCCATGAAGTTAAGCACGTACTTTCACAAACAGGGTTGTGTCGTTAGTTTTCATGATGTTAAGCTGATAGTTTCTCACAATGTGTTGTATCATTAGTTTTCATGAAGTTAAGCAGGTAGTTTCTCACAGAGTGTTTATCATTTAGTTTTCATGAAGCTAAGCACATAGATTCTCACAATGTGTTGTACCGTTACTTTTCATGAAGTTAAGCAGGTAGTTTCACAAGAGTGTTGTATCGTTAGTTATCATGAAGTTAAGCAGGTAGTTTCTTACAGAGAGTTGTATCACTAGTTATCATGAAGCTAAGCATGTTGATTCTCACACAGTGTTGTATCGTTAGTTTTCATGAAGTTAAGCACGAAGTATCACAAACAGTGTTGCATCTTTAATTTTCATGAAGTTAAGCACCTAGTTTCACAATCAGAGTTGCATTGTTACTTTTAATGATGCTAAGCAGTTAGTGTCTCAAAGATTGTTTTAACCTTATTTTTCATGAAGATAAGCACGTAGATTCTCACACTGTGTTGTATCTTTAGTTTTCATGTAGTTATACACGTAGTTTCACAAACAGTGTTGTATCGTGAGTTTTCATGGAGCTAAGCACATAGTTTCAAAAACAGTGTTATATCATAATTTTTCATGAAGTTAAGTATGTAGTATCTCACAGAGTGTTGTTTCATGAGTTTTCATGAAGTTAAGCACGTAGTTTCACAAACAGTGATGTAGTGTTAGTTTTCATGAAGTTAAGCAAGTAGCTTGTCACAGAGTGTTGTATCGTTAGTTTTCATAACGTTAAGCACGTAGATTCTCACACAGGGTTGTATATTTAGTTTTCTTGAAGTTAACACGTAGTTTCACAAACAGTGTTGTATCCTGAGTTTTCATGGAGTTAAGCACAGAGTTTCAAAAACAGTGTTATATCATTAGTTTTCATGAAGTTAAGCACGTACTTTCACAAACAGTGTTGTGTCATTAGTTTTAATGAAGATGAGTAGGTATTTTCAGAATCAGTGTTGTATCGTTAGTTTTCATGAAATTAACCAGGTAGTTTCTCACAGAGGGTTGTATCACTAGTTATCATGAAGCTGAGCATGTTGATTTCTCACACAGTGTTGTATTGTTAGTTTTCATGAAGTTAAGCACGAAGTATCACAAACAGTGTTGCATCTTTAATTTTCATGAAGTTAAGCACGTAGTTTCACAATCAGTGTTGCATTGTTAGTTTTCATGAAGGTAGGCAGTTAGTGTCTCAAAGACTGTTGTATCCTTATTTTTCATGAAGATAAGCACGTAGATTCTCACACAGTGTTGTACCTTTAGTTTTCATGAAGTTATGCACGTAGTTTCACAAACAGTGTTGTATCGTGAGTTTTCATGGAGTTAAGCACAATGTTTCAAAAACAGTGTTATATCATTAATTTTCATGAAGTTAAGTATGTAGTATATCACAGAGTGTTGTATCATGAGTTTTCATGAAGTTAAGCACGTACTTTCACAAACAGTGATGTAGTGTTTGTTTTCATGAAGTTAAGCAAGTAGCTTCTCACAGAGTGTTGTATCATTAGTTTTCATAACGTTAAGCAAGTAGTTTCTCACACAGAGTTGTATCTTTAGTTTTCCTGAAGTTAAGCACGTAGATTCACAAAGAGTGTTGTGTCGTTAGTTTTCATGAAGCTATGCACGTAGTTCCAAACAGTTTTGTATCGTGAGTTTTCATAGAGTTAAGCACATAGTTTCGAAAACATTGTTATATCATTAGTTTTCATGAAGTTAAGCAAGTACTTTCACAGTGTTGTGTCATTAGTTTTCATGAAGTTAAGCACGTAGATTCTCACACAGTGTTGTATCATTTAGTTTTCATGAAGCTAAGCACATAGATTCTCACAATGTGTTGTATCGTTAGTTTTCATGAAGTTAAGCACGTACTTTCACAAACAGAGATGTAGTGTTAGTTTTCATGAAATTAAGCGTGTAGCTTCTCACAAAGAGTTGTATCGTTAGTTTTCATAACGTTAAGCACATAGATTCTCACACAGGGTTGTATCTTTAGTTATCATGAAGTTAAGCACGTAGTTTCACAAACAGTGTTGTATCGTTAGTTTTCATGAAGGTAAGCACAAAGTATCACAAACAGTGTTGTATCTTTAATTTTCATGAAGTTAAGCACGTAGTTTCACAATCAGAGATGCATTGTTACTTTTAATCAAGTTAAGCAATTAGTGTCTCAAAGACTGTTGTATCCTTATTTTTCATGAAGATAAGCACATAGATTCTCACACAGTGTTGTAACATTAGTTTTCATGAAGTTAATCAGGTAGTTTCTCACAGAGTGTTGTATCACTATTTGTCATGAAGCTAAGCATGTTGATTCTCACACAGTGTTGTATCTTTAGTTTTCATGAAGTTATGCACGTAGTTTCACAAACAGTGTTGTATCGTTACTTTTCATGATGTTAAGCACGAAGTATCACAAACAGTGTTGTATCTTTAATTTTCATGAAGTTAAGCACGCAGTTTCACAATCAGTATTGCATTGTTCGTTTTCTTGAAGTTAAGCTATTAGTTTCTCAAAGAATGTTGTATCCTTACTTTTCATGAAGATAAGCACCTAGATTCTCACACAGTGTTGTATCCTTAGTTTTCATGAAGATATTCACGTAGTTTCACAAACAGTGTTGTATCGTGAGTTTTCATGTAGTTAAGCACATAGTTTCAAAAACAGTGTTATATCATTAGTTTTCATGAAGTTAAGCACGCACTTTCACAAACAGTGTTGTGTCATTAGTTTTCATGAAGTTAAACAGGTAGTTTCTCACAGAGTGTTGTAACATTAGTTTTCATGAAGGTAAGCACATAGATTCTCACCATGTGTTGGATCTTTAGTTTTCATGAAGTTAAGCAGGTATTTTCACAAACAGTGTTGTATCATTAGTTTTCATGAAGTTATGCAGGAGTTTCTCACAGAGGGTTGTGTCACTTGTTATCATAAAGCTAAGCATGTTGATTTCTCTCAGATTGTTGTATCGTTAGTTTTCACGAAGTTAAGCACGAAGTATCTCAAACAGTGTTGTATCTTTAATTTTTAAGAAGTTAAGCACGTAGTTTCACAATCAGTGTTGCATTGTTAGTTTTCATGAAGTTAAGCGCGTATTACCACAAACAGTGTTGTATCGTTAGTTTTCATGAAATGAAGAATGTAGATTCTAACATAGTGTAGTATCATTAGTTTTCATGAAGCTAAGCACCGGGATTCTCACACAGTGTTGTATCGTTAGTTTTCATGAAGTTAAGCACGTGGATTCTCACACAGTTTTGTATCATGAATTTTCATGAAGTTGAGCCAGTAGCTTCTCATAAAGTTTTGTATCGTTAGTTTTCATAACGTTAAGCACGTAGATTCTCACACAGTGTTGTATCTTTACTTTTCATGAAGTTAAGCACGTAGTTTCACAAAAAGTGTTGTATCGTTAGTTTTCATGAAATTATGCACGTAGTTTCACAAACAGTGTTGTATCGTGAGTTTTCATGTAGTTAAGCACATAGTTACAAAAACAGTGTTATATCATTAGTTTTCATGAAGTTAAGAATGTAGTATCCCACAGAGTGTTGCATCATGAATTTTCATGAAGTTATCCACAGTAGTTGCACAAACAGTGATGTAATGTTAGTTTTCATGAACGTAAGCAAGTAGATTCTCACAGAGAGTTGTATCGTTAGTTTTCATAACGTTAAGCACGTAGATTCTCACACAGTTTTGTATCTATAATTTTCATGAAGTTAAGCTCGTAGTTTCAGAAACAGTGTTGTGTCCTTAGTTTTCATGAACTTATGCATGTAGTTTCACAAACAGTGTTGTATCTCGAGTTTTCATGGAGTTAAGCACATAGTTTCAAAAACAGTGTTATATCACTAGTTTTCATGAAGTTAAGCACGTACTTTCACAAACAGTGTTGTCTCGTTAGTTTTCATGAAGTTAAGCCGGTCGTTTCTCACAGAGTGTTGTATCATTTAGTTTTCATGAAAGTTAAGCACATAGATTCTCACCATGTGTTGTATCGTTAGTTTTCATGAAGTGAAGCAGGTAGTTTCACAAACAGTGTGGTATCGTTAGTTTTCATGAAGTTAAGCACGAAGTATCATGAACAGTGTTGTATCTTTAATTTTCATGAAGTTAAGCACGTAGTTTCAAGAACAGTGATGTATTGTTAGTTTACATGATGTTAAGCATGAAGTATCACAAACAGTATTGTATCGCGAGTTTTCATTTAGTTAAGCAGATATTTCAAAAACAGTGTTATATCATTAGTTTTCATGAAGTTAAGAATGTAGTATCCCACAGAGTGTTGTATCATGAGTTTTCATGAAGTTAACCACGTAGTTTCACAAATAGTGATGTAGTGTTAGTTTTCATGAAGTTAAGCAAGCAGCTTCTCACAGAGTGTTGCATTATTATTTTTCATAACGTAAAACACGTAGATTCTCACACAGTGTTGTATCTTTAGTTTTCATGAAGTTATGCATGTAGTTTCACAAACAGTGTTGTATCTCGAGTTTTCATGTAGTTAAGCACATAGTTTCAAAAACAGGGTTAGATCACTAGTTTTCATGAAGTTAAGCACGTACTTTCACAAACAGTGTTTTCTCGTAGTTTTCCTGAAGGTAAGCCAGTCGTTTCTCACAGAGTGTTGTATCATTTAGTTTTCATGAAGGTAAGCACATAGATTCTCACCATGTGTTGTATCGTTAGTTTTCATGAAGTTAAGCAGGTAGTTTCACAAACAGTGTGGTATCGTTAGTTTTCATGAAGTTAAGCACGAAGTATCATGAACAGTGTTGTATATTTAATTTTCATGAAGTTAAGCAAGTAGTTTCCCAATCAGTGTTGCATTGTTAGTTTTAATGAAGTTAAGCAGTTAGTGTCTCAAAGACTCTTGTATCCTTATTTTTCATGAAGATAACCACGTAGATTCTCACACAGTGTTGTATCTTTAGTTTTCATGAAGTTACGCACGTAGTTTCACAAACAGTTTTGTATCGTGAGTTTTCATGGAGTTAAGCACATAGTTTCAAAAACAGTGTTACATCATTAGTTTTCAAGATGTTAAGTATGTAGTATCTCACAGAGTGTTGTATCATGAGTTTTCATGAAGTAAATCATGTAGTTTCATAAACAGTGATGTAGTGTTAGTTTTCATGAATTTAAGCAAGTAGCTTCTCACAGAGGGTTGTATCGTTAGTTTTAATAATGTTAAGCACGTAGATCCTCACACAGTGTTGTATCTTTAGTTTTCTTGAAGTTAAGCACGTAGTTTCACGAACAGTGATGTATTGTTATTTTACATGATGTTAAGCACGAAGTATCAAAAACAGTGTTGTATAATGAGTGTTTATGGAGTTAAGCACATAGTTTTAAAATGAGTGTTATAAGTTTTTAGGAAGTTAAGCATGTAGTTTCAGAAACAGTGTTGTATCGTTAGTTTTCATTAGGTTATGCTCGTAGTTTCAAAAACAGTGTTGTATCGTTAGTTTTCATGTAGTTAAGCACGTAGTACCACAAACATTGTTGTGTCGTTAGTTTTCATGAAATGAAGAATGTAGATTCTCACATAGTGTAATATGATTAGTTTTCATGAAACTAAGCATGGGGATTCTCACACAGTGTTGTATCGTTAGTTTTCTTGAAGTTAAGCATGTGGATTCTCACACAGTTTTGTATCATGAGTTTTCATGAAGGTAAGCAAGTAGCTTCTAACAGAGTGTTGTATCATTAGTTTTCAAAACGTTAAGCACGTAGATTCTCACACAGTGTTGTATCTTTACTTTTCATGAAGTTAAGCACGTAGTTTCACAAAAATTGTTGTATCGTTAGTTTTCATGAAATTATGCACGTAGTTTCACAAACAGTGTTGTATCGCGAGTTTTCATTTAGTTAAGCACATATTTGAAAAACAGTGTTATATCATTATTTTTCATGAAGTTGAGAATGTAGTATCCCACAGAGTGTTGTATCATGAGTTTTCATGAAGTTAACCACGTAGTTTCACAAACAGTGATGTAGTGTTAGTTTTCATGAAGTTAAGCAAGTAGTTTCTCACAGAGAGTTGTATCGTTAGTTTTCATAACGTTAAGCACGTAGATTCTCACACAGTCTTGTATCTAGAGTTTTCATGAAGTTAAGCAAGTAGTTTCACAAACAGTGTTGTGTCATTATTTTTCATGAAGTTATGCATGTAGTTTCACAAAAAGTGTTGTATCTCGAGTTTCATGTAGTTAAGAAAATAGTTTCAAAAATAGTGTTATATCACTAGTTTTCATGAAGTTAAGCACGTACTTTCACAAACAGTGTTTTCTCTTAGTTTTCATGAAGTTAAGCCAGTCATTTCTCACAGAGTGTTGTATCATTTAGTTTTCATGAAGGTAAGCACGTAGATTCTCACACATGTGTTGTATCGTTAGTTTTCATGAAGTTAAGCAGGTAGTTTCACAAACAGTGTGGTATCGTTAGTTTTCATGAAGTTAAGCACGTAGTATCATGAACAGTGTTGTATCTTTAGTTTTCATGAAGTTAAGCACGTAGTTTCACAATCAGTGTTGCATTGTTAGTTTTAATGAAGTTAAGCAGTTAGTGTCTCAAAGACTCTTGTATCCTTATTTTTCATGAAGATAACCACGTAGATTCTCACACAGTGTTGTATCTTTAGTTTTCATGAAGTTATGCACGTAGTTTCACAAACAGTTTTGTATCGTGAGTTTTCATGGAGTTAAGCACAGTAGTTTCAAAAACAGTGTTATATCATTAGTTTTCATGAAGTTAAGTATGTAGTATCTCACAGAGTGTTGTATCATGAGTTTTCATGAAGTTAAGCACGTAGTTTCACAAACAGTGATGTAGTGTTATATTTCATGAAGTTAAGCAAGTAGCTTCTCACAGAGTGTTGTATCGTTAGTTTTCCTAATGTTAAGCACGTAGATCCTCACACAGTGTTGTATCTTTAGTTTTCTTGAAGTTAAGCACGTAGTTTCACGAACAGTGAAGTATTGTTAGTTTACATGATGTTAAGCAAGAAGTAACACATACAGTGTTGTATCATGAGTGTTCATGGAGTTAAGCACATAGTTTCAAAATGAGTGTTATAAGTTTTCAGGAAGTTAAGCACGTAGTTTCAGAAATAGTGTTGTATCGTTAGTTTTCCTTATGTTATGCACGTAGTTTCACAAACAGTGTTGTATCGTTAGTTTTCATGAAATTAAGCACGTAGCACCACAAACAGTGTTGTATCGCTAGTTTTCATGAAATGAAGAATGTAGATTCTCACATAGTGTAATATCATTAGTTTTCATGAAACTAAGCACGGGGATTCTCACACAGTGTTGTATCGTTAGTTTTCACGAAGTTAAGCACGTGGATTCTCACACAGTTTTGTATCATGAGTTTTCATGAAGGTAAGCAAGTAGCTTCTCACAGAGTGTTGTATCATTAGTTTTCATAACGTTAAGAACGTAGATACTCACACAGTGTTGTATCTTTAGTATTCATGAAGTTAAGCACATAATTTCACAAACAGTGATGCAGTGTGAGCTTTCATGAAGTTAAGCTAGTAGCTTCTCACAGAGTATTGTATCGCTAGTTTTCATAACGTTAAGCACGTGGATTCTCACACAGTGTTGTATCTTTAATTTTCATGAAGTTATGCACGTATGTTTCACACACAGTATTGTACCGCGAGTTTTCATGGAGTTAAGCACATAGTTTCAAAAACAGTGTTATATCATTAATTTTCATGAAGTTAAGCAAGTAACTTTCACAAACAGTGTTGTGTCGTTAGTTTTCATGAAGTTATGCACGTATTTTCACAAACAGTATTGTATCGCGAGTATTCATGGAGTTAAGCACATAGTTTCAAAAACAGTGTTATATCATTAGTTTTCATGTAGCTAAGTATGTAGTATCTCACAGAATGTTGTATCATCAGTTTTCATGAAGTTACACATGTAGTGTCACGAACAGTGATGTGTTGTTAGTTTTCATGAAGTTAAGCACGAGGTATCACAAACAGTATTGTATCTATAATTTTCATCAATTTAAGCAGGTAGTTTATCAAAGACTGTTGTATCCTTATTTTTCATGAAGTTAAGCACGTAGATTCTCACACAGTGTTGTATCTTTAATTTTCATGAAGTTATGCACGTAGTTTCACAAACAGTGTTGTATCGTTAGTTTTCATGAAGTTAAGAACGTAGTACCCCAAACAGTGTTGTATCGTTAGTTTTCATGAAATTAAGAATGTAGATTCTCACATAGTGTAGTATCATTAGTATTCATGAAGCTAAGCACGGGGATTCTCACACAGTGTTGTATCTTTAGTTTTCATGAAGTAAAGCACGTGGATTCTCACACAGTTTTGTATCATGAGTCTTCATGAAGTTATACACATAGTTTCACAAACAGTGATGTAGTGTTAGTTTTCATTAATTTAAGCACGCAGTTTCACAAACAGTGCTGTATCTTTACTTTTCATAATGTTAAGCACATAGAATCTCACACAGTGTTGTATGGCTAGTTTCAATGAAGTTAAGCAAGCATATTCTCACACAGTGCTGTATCGTTAGTTTCATGAAGTTACGTACGAATTTTCTCAAAGACGGTTGTATCATTATTGTTCATGAAGTTAAGCACGCAGATTGTCACACAGTGTTGTATCATGAGATTTCATGGAGTTAAGCACAAAGTTTCAAAAACAGTGTTATATAATTTGTTTTCATGAAGTTAAATATGTAGTTTCTCACAGAGTGTTGTATAATTTAGTTTTCACGAAGCTAAGCACATAGATTCTCACAATGTGTTATATCGTTAGTTTTCATGAAGCACGAAGTATCAAAAACACTGTTGAATCATTAATTTTCATGAAGTTAAGCACGTAGTTTCACAATCAGTTTTGCATTGTTAGTTTTCATAAAGTTAAGCACTTAGTATCTCAAAGACTGTTGTATCCTTATTTTTCTTGAAGATAAGCACGTAGATTCTCACACAGTGTTGTACCTTTATTTTTCATGAAGTTATGCATGTAGTTTCCCAAACAGAGTTGTATCGTGAGTTTTCATAGAGTTAAGCAGGTAGTTTCACAAACAGTGTTGTGTCCTTAGTTTTCATGAAGTTATGCAGGTAGTTTCACAAACATTGTTGTATGGTGTGTTTTCATGGATTTAAGAACACATTTTCAAAACAGTATTATATCATTAGTTTTCATGAAGTTAAGCAGTTAGTATCTCAAAGACTGTTGTATCCTTATTTTTCATTAAGATATGCACGTAGATTCTCACACAGTGTTGTATCTTTAGTTTCATGAAGTTATGCACGTAGATTCACAAACAATGTTGTATCGTGAGTTTTCATGGAGTTAAACACATAGTTTCCAAACAGTGTTTCATCGTTAGTTTTCTTGAAGTTAATTATGTAGTATCTCACAGAGTGTTGTATCATGATTTTTCTTGAAGTTAAGCACGTAGTTTCACAAACAGTGATGTAGTGTTAGTTTTCAGGAAGTTAAGCAAGTAGCTTCTCACAGAGTGTTGTATCGTTAGTTTACATACCGATAAGCACGTAAATTCTCACAAAGTGTTGTATCTTTAGTTTTCATGAAGTTAAGCAAGTTGTTTCACAAACAATGTTGTATCGTTAGTTTTCATGATGTTAAGCAGGTAGTTTCTCACAGAGTGTTGTATCATTTACTTTTAATAAAGCTAAGCACACACATTCTCACAATGTGTTGTGTCGTTATGTTTCATGAAGTTATGCACATAGTTCACAAACAGTGTTGTATCGTGTGTTTTCATGGATTTAAGAAAATAGTTTCAAAAACATTGTTATATCATTAGTTTTCATGAAGTTAAGTATGTAGTATCTCACAGAGTGTTGTATCCTGAGTTTTCATGACGTTAAGCACGTAGTTTCACGAACAGTGATGTATTGTTAGTTTTCATGATGCTAAGCACGAAGTATCACAAACAGTTTTGTATCGTGAGTTTTCATGGAGTTAAGCACATAGCTTTAAAATCAGTGTTACATCTTTAGTTTTCCTGAAGTTAACCACGTAGTTTCAGAAATATTGTTGTGTCGTTAGTTTTCATGAAGTTATGCACTTAGTTTCACAAATATTGTTGTGTCGTTAGTTTTCATGAAGTTAAGCACGTAGTACCACAAACAGTGTTGTATCATTAGTTTTCATGAAATTAATAATGTAGATTCTCACATAGTGTAGTATCATTTGTTTTCATGAAGCTAAGCACAAAGTATAACAAACAGTATTGTATAGTTAGTTTTCATGAAGTTAAGCAGGTAGTTTATCAAAGACTGTTGTATCCTGATTTTTCATTAAGTTAAGCACGTAGATTCTCACACAGTGTTGTATCTTTAGTTTTCATGAAGTTAAGATTAGTTTCAGAAACAGTGTTGTGTCGTTAGTTTTCATGAATTTATGCACGTAGTTTCACAAACAGTGTTGTTCCGTTAGTTTTCATGAAGTTAAGCACGTAGTATCACAAACAGTATTGTATCGTAAGTTTTCATGAATTTAAGAACATCAATTCTAACATAGTGTAGTATCATTAGTTTTCATGAAGCTAAGCACAGGGATTCTCACACAGTGCTGTATCTTTAGTTTTCATGAAGTTAAGCACGTGGATTCTCACACAGTTTTGTATCATGAGTTTTCATGAAGTTAATCACTTACTTTCATAAACAGTGATGTAGTGTTATTTTTCATGAAGTTAAGCACGCAGTTTCACAAACAGTGTTGTATCTTTACTTTTCATGATGTTAAGCACGTAGATTCTCACACAGTGTTGTTTGGCTAGTTTTAATGAAGTTAAGCACGTATATTCTCACACAGTGCTGTATCGTTAGTTTCATGAAGTTACACACGAAGTTTCTCAAAGAGTGTTGTATCATTATTGTTCATGAAGTTAGGCATGCAGATTATCACACAGTGTTGTATCATGAGTTTTCATGAAGTTAAGCACGTAGTTTCACAAACAGTGATGTAGTGTTAGTTTTCAGGAAGGTAAGTACGTACTTTCACAAACAGTGTTGTATCTCTACTTATCATGATGTTAAGCATGTAGATTCTCACACAGTGTTGTATGGCTAGTTTAATGAAGTTAAGCAAGTATATTCACACACAGTGCTGTTTCTTTATTTTCATGAAGTTATGCGCGTAGTTTCACAAACAGTGTTGTATCGTTAGTTTTCATGGAGTTAAGCACATAGTATCAAAAACAGTGTTATATCATTAATTTTCATGAAGTTAAGCACGTCCTTTCACAAACAGTTTGTGTCTTTAGTTTTCATGAAGTTAAGCAGGTAGTTTCTCAAGGAGTGTTGTATCAGTTAGTTTTCATGAAGCTAAGCACATAGATTCTCACAATGCGTTGTTTCGTTAGTTTTCATGAAGTCAAGCAGGTAGTTTCTCACAGAGTGTTGTATTGTTAGTTTAAATGAAGTTAAGCAGGTAGTTTCTCAAGGTGTGTTTTATCATTTAGTTTTCATGAAGCTAAGCACATAGATTCTCACAATGTGTTGTATCGTTAGTTTTCATGAAGTTATGCACGTATTTTCACAAACAGTTTTGTATCGTGTGTTTTCATGGTGATAAGCACATAGTTTCAAAACAGTGTTATATCATTAGTTTTCAAGAAGTTAAGTATGTAGTTTCTCACAGAGTGTTGAATCATGAGTTTTCATGAAGTTAAACACGTAGTTTCACGAACAGTGATGGATTGTTTGTTTTCAGGATGTTAAGCACTAAGTATCACAAACAGATTTGTATCGTGAGTTTTCATGGAGTTAAGCACATAGTTTAAAAAACAGTGTTATATCATTAGTTTTCATGAAGTTAATTATGTAGTATATCATTAGTTTTCATGAAGTTATGCACGTAGATTCACAAACAGTGTTTTATCGTGAGTTTTCATGGAGTTAAGCACATAGTTTCAAAAACAGTGTTATATCATTAGTTTTCATGAAGTTAAGTATGTAGTATCTCACAGAGTGTTGTATCATGAGTTTTCATGAAGTTAAGCACGTACTTTCACAAACAGTGATATAGTGTTAGTTTTCATGAAGTTAAGCAAGTAGCTTCTCACAGAGTGTTGTATCGTTAGTTTTCATAACGTTAAGCACGTAGATACTCACACAGTGTTGTATCATTAGTTTTCATGAAGTTAAGCACATAGTTTCACAAACAGTGTTGTGTCGTTAGTTTTCTTGAAGATATGCACGTAGTTTCTCAATCAGTGTTGTATCGTGAGTTTTCATGGAGTCAAGCACATAGTTTCAAAAACAGTGTTATATCATTATTTTTCATGAAGTTAAGCACGTACTTTCACAAACAGTGTTGTGTCGTTATTTTTCATGAAGTTAAGCAGGTAGTTTCTCACAGAGTGTTGTATCATTTAGTTTTCATGAAGCTAAGCACGCAGATTCTCCCAATGTTTTGTATCGTTAGTTTTCATGAAGTTAAGCAGGTATTTTCACAAACAGTGTTGTGTCGTTAGTTTTCATGAAGTTATGCCCGTAGTTTCGCAAACAGTTTTGTATCATGTGTTATCATGGAGGTAAGCACATATTTTCAAAATCAGTGTTATATCTATAGTTTTCATGAAGTTAAGCACATAGTTTCAGAAACAGTGTTGTGTTGTTAGTTTTCATGAAGTTATGCACGTAGTTTCACAAACAATTTTGTATCGTTTGTCTTCATGAAGTTAAGCACATAGTACCACAAACAGTGTTGAATCATTAGTATTCATGATATTAAGAATGTAGATTCTCACATAGTGTAGTATCATTAGTTTTCATGAAGCTAAGCATGGGTTTTCTCACACAGTGTTGTATCGTTAGTTTTCATGAAGTTAAGCACGTAGTTTCACAAACAGTGATGTAGTGTTAGTTTTCATGAAGTTAAGCACGCAGTTTCACTAACAGTGTTGTATCGTATGTTTTCAAGGAGTTAAGCACATATTTTCAAAATCAGTGTTATATCATTAGGTTTCATGAAGTTAAACACGTATTTTCAGAAACAGTGTTGTTTTGTTAGTTTTCATGAAGTTATGCACGTAGTTTCACAAACAGTGGTTTATCGTTAGTTTTCATGAAGTTAAGCACTTAGTACCACAAACAGTGTTTTATCGTTAGTTTTGATGAAATTAAGAATGTAGATTCTCACATAGTGTAGTATCATTAGTTTTCATGAAGCTAAGCACGGGGATTCTCACACAGTTTTGTATCGTTAGTTTTTATGAGGTTAAGCAGGAAGTATAACAAACAGTGTTTTATCTTTAATTTTCATGAAGTTAAGCACGTAGTTTAACAATCAGTGTTGCATTGTTAGTTTTCATGAAGTCATGCACGTAGTTTCACAAACATTGTTGTATCGTGAGTTTTCATGGAGTTAAGCACATAGTTTCAAAAACAGTGTTATATCAATAGTTTTCATGAAGTTAAGTATGTAGTATCTCACGGAGTGTTGTATCATGAGTTCATGAACTTAAGCACGTAGATTCACGAAGAGTGATGTATTGTTGCTTTCATGAAGTTAAGCACGAGTATCACAAACCGTGTTTTATCTTTAACTTTCATGAAGGTAAGCACGTAGTTTCACAATCAGTGTTGCATTGTTAGTTTTCATGAAGTTAAACAGGTAGTTTATCAAAGAATATTGTATCCTTATTTTTCATGAAGTTAAGCACGTAGATTCTCACAGAGTGTTGTATCGATAGTTTTCATAACGTTAAGCAGGTAGAATCTCACACAGTGTTGTATCTTTAGTTTTCATGGAGTTATGCACATAGTTTCACCAACAGTGTTGTATCGTGAGTTATCAAGGAGTTAAGCACATAGTTTCAAAAACATTGTTATATCATTAGTTTTCATGAAGTTAAGTATGTAGTATCTCACAGAGCGTTGTATCATGAGTTTTCCTAAAGTTAAGCACGTAGTTTCACAAACAGTGATGTAGTGTTAGTTTTCATGAAGTTAAGCAAGTAGCTTCTCACAGCGTGTTGTATCATTCATTTTCATAACGTTAAGCACATAGATTCTCACACTGTGTTGTATCTTTAGTTTTCATGATGTTAAGCACGTAGTTTCACAAACAGTCTTTTGTCGTTAGTTTTCATGAAGTTATGCACGTAGTTTCACAAACAGTGTTGTCTAGTGAGTTTTCATGGAGTTAAGCACATATCTTGAAAACCAGTGTTATATCATTAGTTTTCATGAAGTTAAGCACGTACTTTCACAAACAGTGTTGTGTGGTTAGTTTTCATGAATTTAAGCAGTTAGTTTCTAACAGAGTGTTGTATCATTTAGTTTTCATGAAGCTAAGGACATAGATTCTCAAAATGTGTTGTTTCGTTAGTTTTCAAGAAGTTAAGCAGGTAGTTTCACAAACAGTGTTGTATTGTTAGATATCATGAAGTTAAGCAGGTAATTTCTCACAGAAGGTTGTATCACTAGTTATCATGAAGCTAAGCATGTTGATTCTCACTAAGAGTTGTATCGTTAGTTTTCATGAAGATAAGCACGAAGTATCACAAACAGTGTTGTATCTATAATTTTCATACAGTTAAGCACATAGTTTCACAATCATTGTTGCATTGTTAGTTTTCATGAAGTTAAGCAGTTAGTTTATCAAAGACTGTTGTATCCTTATTTTTCATGAAGATAAGCATGTAGATTCTCACAGTGTTGTATCTTTAGTTTTCATGAAGTTATGCACGTAGTTTCACAAACAGTGTTTTATTGTGAGTTTTCATGGAGTTAAGCACATAGTTTCAAAAACAGTGTTATATCATTAGTTTTCATGAAGTTAAGTATGTAGTATCTCTCAGAGAGTTGTATCATGAGTTTTCATGAAGTTAAGCACGTCGTTTCACAAAGAGTGATGTAGTGTTAGTTTTCATGAATTTAAGCAAGTAAATTCTCACAGAGTGTCGTATCATTACTTTTCATAAGGTTAAGCATGTAGATTCTCACACAGTGTTGTATCGTTAGTTTTCATGGAGTTAAGCACATAGTTTCAAAAACAGTGGTATATCATTAATTTTCATGAAGTTAAGCATGTACTTTCACAAACAGTGTTGTGTCTTTTGTTTCCATGAAGTTAAGCAGGTAGTTTCTCACAGAGTGTTGTATCCTATAGTTTTCATGAAGCTAAGCACATAGATTCTCACAATGTGTTGTATCGATAGTTTTCATGAACTTAAGCACGTAGTTTCACAATCAGTGTTGCATTGTTAGTTTTCATGAAGTTAAACAGTTAGTGTCTGAAAGACTGTTGTAAGCACGTAGTTTCACGAACAGTAATGTATTGTTAGTTTTCATGAAGTTAAGCACGAAGTATCACAAACAGTGTTGTATCTTTAATTTTCATGAAGTTAAGCACGTAGTTTCACAATCATTGTTGCATTGTTAGTTTTCATGAAGTTAAGCAGGTAGTTTATCAAAGACTGTTGTATCCTTTTTTTTCATGCAGTCATGCACGTAGATTCTCACAATATGTTGTATCTTTAGTTTTCATGAAGTTAAGCACGTAGTTTCAGAAACAGTGTTGAAGATTGAAGTATGAGAATGATCCCATTTCTTTTTCTGTAGAAAAGAAGAGAAGAGGAAGAGGCAGAAAATAAGGCCTTTTGGCAAGACATAAAATATACAGTCAAAAACTCCCCAGAGTTTGCCAAATGGAGCTCTCTGGTGGAGAGACTGGTAGATGGAATTGAGAAAGATATTGGAGCAGTCGGCTCCACCCTGGCATCAGCATCAAAAAGTGCTGATGAGTCTTTGGCAGAAAGCACTCCACAAGAAGCCTATGAAGAGGTCTCCCCCAACCCATCATCAGACAAGCAGGTTGGAGAGACTAAGATGGTGGAAAGCCCAGGTAAGTCTCCACAAGTTCAGAACTTGGAAAATCTCATGTGAAGTGGACTCCATTGGATCTGGTCAGCCACACACACTTGAGAATACAGCTCAACAGGAAAAGAAGAAGGTGCTCGTGACCAGGTGTATGAAGTCTGGAGCACTGAGCAGCACAGAGAAAGACTCATCCCCTTTTCCATGTCCTCAGTCTTTCACAAAAAACAAGAATATTATAAAAGGTAGAAATGTAAAATTGAAATTACCAAAATATATTTGAAAAATTGAACCTTGCTCATGGTAAAATGAACTAAAATCAGGATATTGTTGCCTCATCATTTTTGCCCATATAGATTGGGAAGGGAAAAAATTAAATATGCAAACATTTAACACCAGAAAGCTGAGAACCTGGCTCTTTAACTGTACTCTGGGTGGGCGTATCCACTGACCAATTCACAGAGAACCATCTGGCAATAATTACCAAAAGTCTAATGTACATAGTCTTGCACCCAGTAGGTCCATTTCTAAACTGAAATTCATACCAAGGTGCAGTCACAAAAAATATGGCACAATATGCACCAAAATGCTAACTACAGACTTGTGTATTAAAATAAAACCTGGAAATATTGTAGCTATATGCTCACCAGTAAAAGGACAACCCACCAAATTGTAAGGCACCAGTGGAGTGGAACAATAAGCAGCTATTAAGAGGAATGAGGCAGACCTTTAGATGTCATTACAGAAAGCTCTCTAGGACAAATAACTAGCTCTGTAGGTCAAAACACCTTTCAAGCAGGAGAACTAAAACAGCAACAACAAAGTCTCTCCAATGTCTCCTACCTCTCTCTGTCTCCACCTTTCCTTCTTCATCTTTAAAACTGATCCAAGGAAGAAATGGGAGCAAGGGAGAGATGATTTTGAACCACACACATATTCTAACTATGTGCACAGCTAGTCTTTATCATTATTTTTACAGTGGCAATAATTGTCAGATAGTCAAAGCAAAGACTAGGGTTTGTAAGACACAAAATCCAGGTCTTGAGGTTTCAGAACACACCTATTTGCTTCCAGTTACTTTAATAAGCAGGTATAACAACAACAAAAAATAATGTGCATAATTTGTTGATATTGGATGTAACACATGCATGCTGGGAAAGACCCTGGTCCAGAAGGTGAGTGGTGAAATCAACAAAGACTCCAGATTTGTCCACATCACGCTATACTATCCCCTCTTTCCAGCCACACAAAAGACACAGACAGACACACACACACACACACACATAGTGTTTACACACGCACACAAACACACAGGGTACCACCAAGTCTTCACCTAATTAATGGCTGGGAAAAGTGTTATTTATTTGTTGTTTTGAGAAAACAAATCATCCCTCATGATCTCATGATTCCATCTCTGGGGTCATAAGACTAATTTTGGGGAGGAGCTCAGAATCTTGATACAGTTTTAAGCATCATGAAATCAATCACATAACTGGAAGCTTTTCTTGAAGAAACCTTAGACCACATTAGCAAACAAGGGGTGAAGTAAAAACAGACCACTGTGTGCTACAGAGTGAGAGCCTCACTCAGAAGAGAAGAGCATACACACAACACCAACCTGTCACCTATCTCCAGTGGATCCATGCACTGACTATGTCAGCTTTACACCTGAAGCCATGGGAAGGCAGCTCCTGGAAGGAAGCCAGATCCTGATGACACTAGCTTGGTATCCAGAGGAGCTACATCACCCCTCCACAGCTCCGGGCACACAGTAGCCCAGAGGGGTCTCATCTGCTTCCCTGGAGCCCTAACAAGGGGAAATTTGACAGGATAGGTTCACTGTGTGCACTCTTGTACAGATGCACAGACGTCTGAGACTAGTGAAGGATGACATGCAGAGCAACTAACACACTCTTATTTTAAAAACACGCACAAAAAGGTGAAAGACCTCGGCATCAAAGCGCCGGGCACTGAACTGAACCCTCTTCCCAAGGACTGGGGCCACACCACTGGATGCAAATTCAAGAGGTGATTTATTGAGTACACAGGGGCCTGCTGATGCTACTGCAACTTGTGTGCAGAGCATACTGGGCTTGCAGGGAGCACAATATTTATAGAGTTTTAATGGTTACATAAGTATCAGCATAGCAAGAGGCATGTCATTGGCTCATCTTGGGGGCAGGGGTAGTTCCCACAGACTAAGTTTCCTGGTATTACCTCATGAGAGACCCCGGCATTCTTCAGCAATTATTATCCGGGTCACATGACTGCTCTGGTGACCACAGATTCTGTTTAACATCCTGTTTGAAGCACCAGCTGGGCGAGGCACCTGGTGTGGGTTTTTTCATTAGACAATGGCCTGGTCTTGTTTTTCTTTTCCTTGGGGACCCTGGATAGTGGTCTTTCATTCCCACCTTGTTCTTTTGCATAGGTAGAATCTTATACCAATTGTCCAGCCCTCTCTACTTAAGGTTTACTTATGGGTCTGATTGTTTGAGAGCATGGTATTGTTGAGTACTAAGACTTGAATTATTGTTAATCTATCTTTTAAAAATTGAACTAGTGATCAGGTAAACAGGCCGGCTTCCCGGCCTGTGCTCCAGTGCCTGCAGATCGCCTGGGACCTGCACAGAGCTCCCAATCCCGGCGGGAGCCAAGCACCCCATACTCCGGATCTTCGCTCCCACCAACGAGACCAGGAAAGGAGAGGAGGCTGGGAGTCCAGGGAAGCGGCGGTTCTTCCAGCAGCATCAGGTAAACAGGCCGGCTTCCCGGCCTGTGCTCCAGTGCCTGCAGATCGCCTGGGACCTGCACAGAGCTTCCAATCCCAGCGGGAGCCAAGCACCCCAGACTCCAGATCTTCGCTCCCACCAACGAGACCAGGAAAGGGGAGGAGGCTGGGAGTCCAAGGAAGCAGCTGTTCCTCGGACAGCATCAGGTAAACAGGCCGGCTTCCCGGCCTGTGCTCCAGTGCCTGCAGATCGCCTGGGACCTGCACAGAGCTCCCAATCCCGGCGGGAGCCAAGCACCCAGACCCCAGGTCTTCTCTCCCACCAACGAGACCAGGAAACCAGAGGACCCAAGGAGACCAGGGGAGTAGCTGTTCTGGATCAAGTACAACAGGACCCAGCAGAGGGTCCAGGGGACCAGGTAAGAGGATAAGCGCACGAGATTCCTGTTCTTCTTCTCCACCCACGGGACCAGCATTCGGACAAGGAATAGAAGAACCACCAGATTATTGGACTTGCTAGCACCCACCAAAAGGGAACTCTGGTCCCCAGAACAGTAAGGGACTCTTTCTGCACCCACTAGAAGAAGAGATGGGAAAGAGACAATACAAAAACACAGTCAGGAACAGAAAAACAAATATGACACCGCCAGATTCTAGAGACTCCACACCAGCAAGACCGCAACATTCCAATGCGGACGAAGCAGAAGAGAACGACCTTAAAAGCACTTTCATGAAAATGATAGAGGCCCTAAAAGAGGATATTGGAAAATCCCTCAAAGAAATGGAAGAAAAAAACAAACCAAAAAATGCAAGAATTGGAAGACAAAACAAACCAAAAAAGGCAGAAAATGGAAGAAGAGATGAAGCAAAAAATGCAAGAAATAGAAGAAAAAACAAAGCAAAAAAATGCAAGAATTGGAAGAAGAATCATACCAAAAAAGGCAGGAAATGGAAGAAGAAACAAAGCAAAAAATGCAAGAAATGGTAGAAAAAACAAACCAAAAAATGAAAAAAATGGAAGAAGAAACAAACCAAAAAAGCAGGAAATGGAAGAAGAAACAAAGCACAAAATGCGAGAAATGGAACAAAAAGCAAACCAAAAAATGCAAGAAATGGAAGAAAGAACAAACCACAAAATCCATAAAAGGCAACAAACGGACGAACAGATATACAGATAATTGCAAGAAGCAATGCAAACACTGCAAGGGTTGAAAACTGAAATAGAGTCATTAAAAAACACAATCTGAAGAAAGGCAGAAAATAGAAAAGCTGGACAAACAGACAGGCACTACCAATACAAGCATTACCAACAGAATAGAAGAGATGGAAGAGAGAATCTCAAGTGTTGAAGATATGCTAGGAGAAATGGATTTATCAACCAAAGAAAACCTTAAATCCAACAAATCCTTAACACAAAACATCCAGGAAATATGGGACACCATGAAAAGACCAAACCTAAGAATAATAGGTATAGAAGAAGGAGAAGAAATCCACCTCAAAGGGGCAGAAAGCATATTCAACAAAATCATAGTAGAAAACTTCCCCAACCTTAAGAAAGACATGCCAATGAAGGTACAAGAAGCCTACAGAACACCAAATAGAGTGGACCACAAAAAAATCCCCTTGCCACATAATAATCAAGACCCCAAACATACAGAATAAAGAAAGAATATTAAGAGCAGCTAAGGAAAAAGGTCAAGTAACATATAAGGCAGACCTATCAGAATTACACCTGATTTCTCCATGGAAACGCTGAAAGCCAGAAGGTCCTGGATAGATATTCTACCTACACTAAGAGACCATGGATGTCAGCCCAGACTACTATACCCGGCAAAGCTCTCAATCACTATAGACGGAGAAAACAAGATATTCCATGACAAAACTAGATTCAAGCAATATGTGTCCACTAACCCAGCCCTACAGAAAATTTTCAAGGAAAACTCAAACCCAAGGAAGCTAACTACAACCAGAAACACATAAGCATTAGAGACTCTCTCTACCAACAGCCATAAGAACAAAGGGGTGAAACTCCACACATAATTCCACCAACAACTACCATCGCAAATCGAAGAAGGATGAGCAATCATGGGTCATTAATATCCCTCAATATTAATGGCCTTAACTCACCCATAAAAAGACACACACTAGCAGATTGGATTTGAAGACAGAACCCTTCCTTCTGCTGCATACAGGAAACACACCTCACCCTTAAAGACAGACATTACCTGAGAATTAAAGGATGGGAAAAAATTTTTCAATCGAATTGACCCAAGAAACAAGCCGGGGTAGCAATCCTAATATCTAACAAACTAGACTTTAAAATAAAATCAATCAAAAGAGATGAAGGAGGTCATTACATACTCATCACAGGTGAAACCCACAAAGATGAAGTGTCTATCCTGAACATCTATGCCCCAAATACAAAGGCATCCACATTCGTTAAAGAAACATTATTAGAACTTAAATCTCATCTAAAGCCCCACACAGTTATAGTGGGAGATTTCAACACACCACTCTCACCACTAGACAGGAATACCAAACAGAAACTCAACAAAGAAGCAAAAGGGCTAATAGAAGTAATGACCCAACTGGGATTAACAGATATCTATAGAACATTTAATCCACATAAAAAAGAATATACCTTCTTCTCACCACCACATGGAACCTTCTCAAAAATCGACCACATACTTGGCAACATATCAAACCTCAGCAGCTACAAAAAAATTGGAATAACTCCATGCATCTTATCAGACCACCATGCTTTAAAATTAGAATTCAACAACAACACAAATTGCAGAAAACCTACAAACTCATGGAAATTGAATAATGCTGAACTGCACCATCCCTGGGTCAAAGAGGAAATAAAAAAAGAAATTAAAGACTTCCTCGAATTCAATGAGAATGAAGACACAACATACCCAAACCTATGGGACACTTTGAAAGCAGTGCTACGGGGGAAGTTCATAGCGCTAAATGCTCACATGAAGAAGCAGGAGAACAGTTATACCAGAGAATTAACATCACAGCTGAAAGCTCTAGAACACAAAGAAGCACACTCCCCCAGGAGGAGTAGACGCCAGGAAATAATCAAATTGAGGGCTGAAATCCATAAAGTAGAAACCAGGAAAACAATACTAAGAATCAATGCAACGAAGAGTTGGTTCTTTGAGAAAATCAACAAGATAGACAAACCTTTGTCCAAACTTACCAAACAGCAGAGAGTGAACATGCAAATTAACAAAAATAGAAATGAAAAGGGGGACATAACAACAGACTCTGAGGAAATCCAGAGAATCATTAGGTGATACTTTGAAAACCTGTACTCCACAAAATTCGAAAATTTAAAGGAAATGGATGACTTCCTGGACAGCTATCAATTGCCAAAATTAAATCAAGAACAGGTAAGCAATTTAAATAGACCTATAACCCCTATGGAAATAGAAGCTGTCATCAAATTCGAACCAACCAAAAAAAGCCCAGGTCCAGATGGCCTCAGTGCAGAAGTCTACCAGAAATTCAAAGAACAGCTTATACCAATTCTTCTCAAAGTGTTCCACACAGTAGAAGCAGAAGGGTCTTTGCCAAACTCTTTCTATGAGGCTTCAATAACCTTGATCCCCAAGCCACACAAAGATACAACCAAGAAAGAGAACTTCAGACCAATATCCCTCAGGAACATTGATGCAAAAATACTCAATAAAATACTGGCAAATCATATCCAAGAACACATCAAAACAATCATTCACCACGATCAAGTAGGTTTCATCCCAGGAATGCAGGGATGGTTCAACATACGAAAATCCATCAACGTAATCCACCATATAAACAAGCTGAAAAACAAAAATCACATGATCATCTCACTAGATGCTGAAAAAGCCTTTGACAAAATCCAACACCCCTTCATGATAAAGGTCTTGGAGAGAGCTGGGATAACAGGGACATACTTAAACATAATAAAAGCTATATACATTAAACCAACAGCCAACATCAAACTAAATGGACAGAAACTCAACGCAATTCCTCTAAAATCAGGAACAAAACAAGGCTGTCCACACTCTCCATACCTTTTCAACATGGTACTTGAAGTTCTAGCTATGGCCATACGACAACAAAGGAGAATCAAGGGGATACAAATTGGGAAGGAAGAGGTCAAAATTTCACTGTTTGCAGACGATATGATAGTTTACACCAATGACCCAAAGAACTCTACCAGGGAACTCTTACAGCTAATTAACACCTTCAGCAAAGTGTCAGGCTACAAGATCAACTCAAGAAAATCAGTAGCCCTACTATATACAGATGATAAAAGGGCTGAAAGAGAAATCAGAGAAACATCACCCTTTACAATTGCCACAAACAACATAAAATACCTTGGGGTAACGGTAACCAAACAAGTGAAAGACCTGTATCGTAAGAACTTTGAAACTTTAAAGAAAGAAATTAAAGAAGCCCTCAGAAAATGGAAAGATCTCCCATGCTCTTGGATAGGTAGGATCAATGTAGTAAAAATGGCAATCCTGCCAAAAGCAATCTACAGATTCAATGCAATCCCCATTAAAATGCCAGCACAGTTCTTCACAGACCTTGAAAGAACAATAATCAATTTTGTATGGAAAAACAAAAGACCCAGGATAGCCAAAACAACCCTGTTCAACAAGGCAACGTCCGGAGGCATCACCATCCCTGACCTCAAGCTCTATTATAGAGCTATAGTCCTGAAAACAGCTTGGTATTGGCACAAAAATAGAAGGTAGACCAATGGAATCGAATTGAAAATCCGGGTATTAACCCACACACGTACGAACATCTGATCTTTGACAAAGAAGCTAAAAATATACAATGGAATGAAGAAATCATCTTCAACAAATGGTGCTGGCATAATTGGAGACTGGCATGTAGAAGAATGCAGATCGATCCATGTCTATCACCATGCACAAAAATTAAGTCCAAATGGATCAAAGACCTCAACATAAATCCAGCCACACTGAACCTCTTAGAAGAGAAAGTGGGTGGTACCCTTGAACGAATTGGTACAGGAGACAGCTTCCTGAACATAACACCAGTAGCACAGACAGTGAGATCAACAATTAATAAATGGGACCTCCTGAAACTGAGAAGCTTCTGTAAGGCAAAGGACACAGTCAGCAAGACAAAAGGCAGCCCACAGAATGGGAAAAAATATTCACTAATCCCACATCTGACAGAGGGTTGATCTCCAAAATTTACAAAGAACTCAAGAAGCAAGTCTCCAAAACAGCAAAGGACCCAATTAAGAAGTGGGCTGCAGAACTAAATAGAGAGTTTTCAATAGAGGAGTCTAAAATGGCTGAGAGGCACTTGAGAAAGTGCTCAACATCCTTAGCCATCCGGGAAATGCAAATCAAAACAACTTTCAGATACCATCTCACCCCTGTCAGAATGGCTAAAATCAAAAACACCAATGACAATTTATGCTGGAGAGGATGTGGTGAAAGGGGGACACTCCTCCATTGCTGGTGGGAGTGCCAACTGGTTCAGCCACTTTGGAAATCAGTGTGGAGATTCCTCAGAAAAATGGGAATAAACCTACCACAAGACCCAGCAACTCCACTCTTTGGCATATATCCAAAAGATGCCCATTCATACAAC
This sequence comes from Mesocricetus auratus, assembly GCF_017639785.1. Classification (NCBI taxonomy): domain Eukaryota; kingdom Metazoa; phylum Chordata; class Mammalia; order Rodentia; family Cricetidae; genus Mesocricetus; species Mesocricetus auratus. The sequence goes on along the minus strand of NW_024429233.1, from coordinate 5,014,407 downwards.
AAAGACGTCTGTTCCACTATGTTCATAGCAGCTTTATTTGTAATTGCCAGAACGTGGAAGCAACCTAGATGTCCCTCACCTGAAGAGTGGATAGAGAAAATGTGGTGCATCTACACAATGGAGTACTATTTAGCAGAAAAAAATAATGGAATCATGAGATTCGCAGGCAAATGGATGACACTAGAAGAAACCATCCTGAGTGAGGTAACCCAGTCACAAAAAGAGAAACATGGCATGTACTCTCTCATATATGGATTTTAGACATAGATCTGGGGAGTGCCAGCCTACAATCCTATGGCCAGAGAGTCTGGGAAACAGAAGCTTCATTTAGTGGCTGATCGAAGAAGAGGCAGACTCCCTTGGTTAAGTACTGAGCTGAACTCAAGAAAGCCAGTAACAGAGAGGGAGGACTGATGATCAAAGGGATTAAGACTGGGCTGGTTTAACCCCCAGAAACAGCTGACCAGACAAAGGTTAACTCTTGAATCCCAGGTATTAGCCTGGGAAGCCAGCATGGGACTGATCAAGACCCCGTGAATCTGGGTGTCAGTGAAGAGGCCTAGGGAATCTACTGAGCCATGGGCAGCAGATCAGTACCCATCCCAAGTATACACACGGACTTTGGACTCCCATAGAACAATGTGAGTTGCAATCTCACACTGAACACTTGGGGAAGGGTTTAAGCCCTTCCCTATATGAAATGACACACTATGCACACCCCCATAGAGGGCCTCACCCTCCCTGGAGAAATGAGGGGATAACGGGGCGGGGGAGGGCATGGGAGGAAGGAAGGGAATGTGAGAGGGACCTGGAACGGACTTGTGAAGCAACCTTGTTTCTTATATAAATTTAAACAGGAAAATAAAATTTAAAAAAAAGAATGTAGATTCTCACATAGTGTAGTATCTTTCGTTTTCATGAAGTTAAGCACGTGGATTCTCACATAGTGTTGTATCTTCAGTTTTCATGAGGTTAAGCACGAAGTATAACAAACAGTGTTGTATCTTTAATTTTCATAAAGTAAAGCATGTAGTTTCACAATCAGTGTCGCATTGGTAGTTTTCATGAAGTTATGCACGTAGTTTCACAGGGTTGTATCGTGAGTTTTAATGGATTTAAGCACATAGTTTCAAAAACAGTGTTATATCATTAGTCTTCATGAAGTAAAGTATGTAGAATCTCACAGAGTGTTGTATCATGAATTTTCATGAAGTTAAGCACGTAGTTTCACAAACAAAGATGTAGTGTTAGTTTTCATGAAGTTAAGCAAGTAGCTTCTCACAGAGTGTTGTATCGTTATTATTCATAACGTTAAGCACGTAGATTCTCACACAGTGTTGTATCTTTAGTTTTCATGAAGTTAAGCACGTAGTTTCACAAACAGTGTTGAATTGTGAGTTTTCATGGGGTTAAGCAAGTACTTTCACAAAGTGTTGTGTCATTAGTTTTTATGAATGTAAGAAGGTAGTTTCTCACAGAGTGTTGTATAATTTAGTTTTCATGAAGCTAAGCACATACATTCTCACAATGTTTTGTATCGTTAGTATTCATGAAGTTAAGCAGGTAGTTTCTCACAGAGTGTTTTATCATTTACTTTACATGAAGCTATGCACATAGATTCTCACAATGTTTTGTATCGTTAGTTTTCATGAAGTTAAGCAGGTAGTTTCTCAAAAGGGTTGTATCACTAGTTATCATGAAGCTAAGCATGTTGATTCTCACGCAGTGTTGTATCGTCAGTTTTCATGAAGTTAAGCACGAAGTATCACAAACAGTGTTGTATCTTTAATTTTCATGAAGTTAAGCACGTAGTTTCACAATCAGAGTTGCATTGTTAGTTTTCATGAAGTTAAGCAGTAAGTGTATCAAAGAGTGTTGTATCATTATTTTTCATGATGATAAGCACGTAGATTCTCACAGTATTGTATCTTTACTTTTCATGAAGTTATGCACGTATTTTCACAAACAGTGTTGTATCGTGAGATTTCATGGAGTTAAGCACATAGTTTCAAAAACAGTGTTATATCATTAGTTTTCATGAAGTTAAGGATGTAGTATCTCACAGAGTGTTGTATCATGAGTTTTCATGAAGTTAAGCACGTAGTTTCACAAACATTGATGTAGTGTTAGTTTTCATGAAGGTAAGCAAGAAGCTTGTCACAGAGTGTTGTATCGCTAGTTTTCATAACGTTAAGCACGTAGATTCTCACACAGTGTTTTATCTTTAATTTTCATGAATTTAAGCACGTAGTTTCACAAACAGTGTTGTGTCGTTAGTTTTCATGAAATTATGCACGTAGTTTCACAAACTGTGTTGTATCGTGAGTTTTCATGGAGTTAAGCACATAGTTTCAAAAACAGTGTTACATCATTAGTTTTCATGAAGTTAAGTATGTAGTATCTCACAGAGTGTTGTATCATGAGTTTTCATGATGTTAAGCACGTAGTTTCACGAACAGTGATGTATTGTTAGTTTTCATGAAGTTAAGCCGGAAGTATCACAAACAGTGTTGTATCTTAAATTTCATGAAGTTAAGCACGTAGTTTCACAATCAGTGTTGCATTGTTTGTTTTCATGAAGTTAAGCAGGTAGTTTATCATAGAGTGTTGTATCCTTATTTTTCATGCAGTTAAGCACGTAGATTCTCACACAGTATTGTATCGTTAGTTTTCATGAAGTTAAGCACGTAGTTTCAGAAACAGTGTTGTGTCGTTAGTTTTCATGAAGTTAAGCACGTAGTATCACAAACATTGTTGTATTGTTAGTTTTCATGAATTTAAGAACGTAGATTCTCAGATAGTGTAGTATCATTAGTTTTCATGAGGCCAAGCACAGGGATTCTCACACAGTGTTGTATCTTTAGTTTTCATGAAGTTATGCACGTAATTTCACAAAAAGTGTTGTATCGTTAGTTTTCATGAAGTAAAGCACGTAGTACTACAAACAGTGTTGTATCGTTAGTTTTCATGAAATTAAGAATGTAGATTCTCACATAGTGTAGTATCTTTATTTTTCATGAGGCTAAGCACGGGGATTCTCCCACAGTTTGTATCATTAATTTTCATGAAGTTAAGCACGAAGTATAACAGAGAGTGTTGTATCTTTAATTTTCATGAAGTTAAGCAAGTAGTTTCACAATCAGTGTTGCATTGTTAGTTTTCATGAAGATATGCACGTAGTTTCACAAACAGTGTTGTATCGTGAGTTTTCATGGAGTTAAGCACATAGTTTCAAAAACAGTGTTATATCATTAGTTTTCATGAAGTTAAGTATGTAGTATCTCACAGAGTGTTGTATCTTGAGTTTTCATGAAGTTAAGCACGTAGTTTCACAATTTGTGTTGCATTTTTAGTTTTCATGAAGTTAAGCAGGTAGTTTTCAAAGACTGTTGTATCCTTATTTTTCATGAAGTTAAGAAAGTAGATTCTCACACAGTGTTGTATCTTTAGTTTTCTTGAGGTTAAGCACGTAGTTTCAGAAACAGTGTTGTGTCGTTAGTTTTCATGAAGTTATGCAGGTAGTTTCACAAACAGTGTTGTATCATTATTTTCCATGAAGTTAAGCACGTAGTATCACAAACATTGTTTTATCGTTATTTTCATGAATTTAAGAACGTAGATACTCATATAGTGTATTATCATTAGTTTTCATGAAGCCAAGCACAGGGATTCTCACACAGTGTTGTATCTTTAGTTTTCATGAAGTTATGCACGTAGTTTCACAAACAGTGTTGCATCGTTAGTTTTCATGAAATTATGCACGTAGTTTCACAAACTGTTGTATTGTGAATTTTCATGGAGATAAGAACATAGTTTCAAAAACAGTTTTATATCATGAGTTTTCATGAAGTTAAGCACGTAGTTTCACAAATAGTGATGTAGTGTTAGCTTTCATGAAGTTAGGCAAGTAGCTTCTCAGAGTTTTGTATCGTTAGTTTTCATAACGTTAAGCAGGTAGATTCTCACACAGTGTTGTATCTTTAGTATTCATGAAGTTAAGCACGTAGTTTCACAAATAGTGATGTAGTGTTAGTTTTCGTAACGTCAAGCACGTAGACTCTCACACAGTGTTGTATCTTTAGTTTTCATGAAGTTAAGCACGTAGTTTCACAAACAGTGTTGTATCATTATTTTTCATGAAGTTAAGCACGTAGTATCACAAACGTTGTATCGTTATTTTCATGATTTAAGAACGTAGATACTCATATAGTGTATTATCATTAGTTTTCATGAAGACAAGCACAGGGATTCTCACACAGTGTTGTATCTTTAGTTTTCATGAAGTTAGGCACGTAGTTTCACAAACATTGTTGCATCGTTAGTTTTCATGAAATTATGCATGTAGTTTCACAAACTGTTGTATTGTGAGTTTTCATGGAGATAAGAACATAGTTTCAAAAACAGTTTTATATCATGAGTTTTCATGAAATTAAGCACGTAGTTTCACAAATAGTGATGTAGTGTTAGCTTTCATGAAGTTAGGCAAGTAGCTTCTCAGAGTTTTGTATCGTTAGTTTTCATAACGTTAAGCAGGTAGATTCTCACACAGTGTTGTATCTTTAGTATTCATGAAGTTAAGCACGTAGTTTCGCAAATAGTGATGTAGTGTTAGTTTTCGAAACGTCAAGCACGTAGATTCTCACACAGTGTTGTATCTTTAGTTTTCATGAAGTTAAGCACGTAGTTTCACAAACAGTGTTGTGTCGTTAGTTTTCATGAAGTTATGCACGTAGTTTCAAAAAGAGTTTTCTATCATGAGTTTTCATGGAGTTAAGCACATAGTTTCAAAAACAGTGTTATATCATTAGTTTTCATGACGTTAAGCACGTACTTTCACAAACTGTGTTGTGTCGTTAGTTTTCATGAATTTAAAAAGTTAGTTTCTCACAGAGTGTTGTATCATTTAGTTTTCATGAAGCTAAGCACATAGATTCTCACAATGTGTTGTATCTTTAGTTTTCATGAAGTTAAGCAGGTAGTTTCTCACAGAGTGTTGTATCATTTAGTTTTCATGAAGTTAAGCAGGTAGTTTCTCAGAGAGGGTTGTATCACTAGTTATGATGAAGCTAAGCATGTTGATTCTCACACAGTGTTGTATCGTTAGTGTTCATGAAGTTAAGCACGAAGTATCACAAACAGTGTTGTATCTTTAAATTTCATGAAGTTAAGCACGTAGTTTCACAATCAGTGTTGCATTGTTAGTTTTAATGAAGTTAAGCAGTTAGTGTCCCAAAGACTGTTGTATCCTTATTTTTCATGAAGATAAGCACGTAGATTCTCGCACAGTGTTATATCTTTAGTTTTCATGAAGTTATGCACGTAGTTTCACAAACAGTGTTGTATCGTGAGGTTTCATGGAGTTAAGCCCATAGTTTCAAAAACAGTTTTATATCATTAGATTTCATAAAGATAAGTATGTAGTATCTCACAGAGTGTTGCATCATGAGTTTTAATTAAGTTAAGCACGAAGTTTCACATACAGTGATGTAGTGTTACTTTTCATGGTGTTAAGCAAGTAGATTTTCACAGAGTGTAGTGTCATTAGTTTTCCTAACATTAAGCACGTAGATTCTCACATAGTGTTGTATCTTTAGTTTTCATGAAGTTAAGCACGTAGTTTCACAAACAGTGTTGTGTCGTTAGTTTTCATGAAGTTAAGCAGGAAGGTTCTCACAGAGTGTTGTATCACTTCGTTTTCATGAAGCTAAGCACATAGATTCTCACAATGTGTTGTATCGTTAGTTTTCATGAAGTTAAGCAGGTAGTTTCACGAACAGTGATGTAGTGTTAGTTTTCATGATGTTAAGCACGAAGTATCACAAACAGTGTTGTATCGTGAGTTTTCAATGGAGTTAATCACATAGTTTCAAAATCAGTGTTAAATCATTAGTTTTCCTGAAGTAATGCACGTAGTTTCACAAACAGTGTTGTGTCTTTAGTTTTCATGATGTTATGCAAGTTCTTTCACAAACACTGTTGTATCGTTAATTTTCATGAAGTTATGCAGGTAGTTTCTCACACAGTGTTGTATCTTCAGTTTCATGAAGTTATATATGTAGTTTCACAAACAGTGTTGTATCGTGAGTTTTCATGAAGTTAAGTATGTAGTATCTCACAGAGTGTTGTATCATGAGTTTTCATGAAGTTAAGCACATAGTTTCGTCACAAACAGTGATGTAGAGTTAGTTTTCATGACGTTAAGCAATTACTTTCTCACAGAGTTTTGTATCGTTATTTTCATAACGTTAAGCACGTAGATTCTCACACAGTGTTGTATCTTTAGTTTTCATGAAGTTAAGCATGTAGTTTCACAAAAAGTTTTGTGTCGTTATTTTTCATGAAGCTATGCACACACTTTCACAAACAGTATTGTATCGTGAGTTTTTTTGGAGTTAAGCACATAGATTCAAAAACAGTGTTATATCATTACTTTTCATGGAGTTAAGCACGTAGTTTCACAAACAGTGTTGTGTCGTTAGTTTTCATGATGTTATGCACGTAGTTTCACAAACAGTGTTATATCATTAGTTTTCATGGAGTCAAGCACGTACTTTCAAAAACGGTGTTATATCAGTAGTTTTCATGATGTTAAGCAGGTAGTTTCACAAACAGTGTTGTGTTGTTAGTTTTCATGAAGTTAAGCAGGAAGGTTCTCACAGAGTGTTGTATCACTTCGTTTTCATGAAGCTAAGCACATAGATTCTCACAATGTGTTGTATCGTTAGTTTTCATGAAGTTAAGCAGGTAGTTTCTCACAGAGTGTTGTATCATCTAGTTTTCATGAAGCTAAGCTCATAGATTCTCACAATGTGTTGTATCGTTAGTTTTCATGAAGTTAAGCAGGTAGTTTCACAAACATTGTTGTATCGTCAGTTCTCATGACGTTAAGCATGTAGTTTCTCACAGAGAGTTGTATCACTAGTAATTTTGAAGCTAAGAATGATGATTTTCACACAGTGTTGTATCGTTAGTTTTCTTTAAGTTAAGCACGAAGTATCACAAACAGATTTGTATCTTTAATTTTCATGAAGATATGCAAGTAGTTTCACAAACAGTGATAATTCTTGAGATTTCATGGAGTTAAGCACATAGTTTCAACAACAGTGTTAAATCATTAGTTTTCATGAAGTTAAGTTTGTAGTATCTCACAGATCGTTGTATCATGAGTTTTCATGAAGTTAACCATGTAGTTTCACAAACAGTGATGTAGTGTTATTTTTTCATGAAGTTAAGCAAGTAGCTTCTCACAGAGTGTTGTATCACTAGTTTTCATAACGTTAAGCTCGTAGATTCTCACACAGTCTTGTATGTATAGTTTTCATGAAGTTAAGCACGTAGTTTCACAAACAGGGTTCTGTCGTTAGTTTTCATGAAGTTATGCACGTAGTTTCACAAACAGTGTTGTGTCGTGAGTTTTCATGAATTTAAGCAGGTAGATTCTCACAGAGTGCTGTATCATTTAGTTTTCATTAAGCTAAGCCCATAGATTCTCACAATGTGTTGTATTGTTAGTTTTCATGAAGTTAAGCAGTTAGATTCACAAACAGTGTTGTATCGTTAGTTTTCATGAATTAAGCAAGTAGTTTCACAAAAACTGTTGTGTCGTTAGTGTTCATGAGGCTATGCACGTACTTTCACAAACAGTTTTTTATCGTGAGTTTTTATGCAGTTAAGCAGATAGTTTAAAAAACAGTGTTATATCATTAGTTTTCATGGAGTTAAGCACTTAGTTTCACAAACAGTGTTGTGTCGTTAGTTTTCATGAAATTATGCAAGTTGTTTCACACACAGTATTGTATCATTAGTTTTCATGAAGCTAAGCAGGTAGTTTCACAAACAGTATTGTATCGTTAGTTTTCATGAAGCTAAGCATGTTGATTCTCACACAGTGTTGTATCGTTAGTTTTCATGAAGTTAAGCACGAAATATAATGAACAGTGTTGTATCTTTAATTTTCATGAAGTTAAGCACATAGTTTCACAATCAGTGTTGCATTGTTAATTTTCATGATGTTATGCACGTAGTGTCACAAACAGTGTTGTATCGTGAGTTTTCATGGAGTTAAGCACATAGTTTCAAAAACAGTGTCATATCAGTAGTTTTCCTGAAGTTAAGTATGTAGTATCTCACAGAGTGTTGTATCATAAGTTTTCATGCGGTTAAGCACGTAGCTTCACTAACAGTGATGTATTGTTTGTTTTCATGAAGTTAAGTACGAAGTATCACAAACAGTGTTGTATCTTTAATTTTCATGAAGTTAAGCACGTAGTTTCACAATCAGTGTTGCATTGTTAGTTTTCATGATGTTAAGCAGGTAGTTTATCAAAGACTGTTGTATCATTATTTTTCATGAAGCTAAGCATGTAGATTCTCACATAGTGTTGTATCTTTAGTTTTCATGAAGTTAAGAACGTGGTTTCAGAGACAATGTTTATCGTTATTTCTCATGAAGTTAAGCACGTAGTATCACAAACAGTGTTGTATCGTTAGTTTTCATGAATTTCAGAACGTAGATTCTCACATAGTTTTGTATCATTACTTTTCATGAAGCTAAGCACAAGGATTCTCACACAGTGTTGTATCTTTAGTTTTCATGAGGTTAAGCACATAGTTTCAAAAACAGTGATATATCATTAGTTTTCATGAAGTTAAGTATGTAGTATCCCACAGAGTGTTGTATCATGAGTTTTCATGAAGTTAAGCACGTAGTTTCACAAACAGGGATGTAGTGTTAGTTTTCATGAAGCAAGTAGCTTCTCACAGAGTGTTGTATCGTTAGTTTTCATAACGTTAAGCACATATATTCTCACAGTGTTGTATCTTGAGTTTTCATGAAGTTATATATGTAGTTTCACAAACAGTGTTGTATCGTGAGTTTTCATGAAGTTAAGTATGTAGTATCTCACAGATTGTTGTATCATGAGTTTTCATGAAGTTAAGCACATAGTTTCATCAAAAACAGTGATGTAGAGTTAGTTTTCATGAAGTTAAGCAAGTACCTTCTCACAGAGTGTTGTATCGTTAGTTTTCATAACGTTAAGCTCGTAGATTCTCACACAGTGTTGTATGATTAGTTTTCATGAAGTTAAGCACGTAGTTTCACAAACAGGGTTGTGTCCTTAGTTTTCATGAAGTTATGCACGTAGTTTCACAAACAGTGTTGTGTCGTGAGTTTTCATGAAGTTAAGCAGGTAGTTTCTCACAGAGTGCTGTATCATTTAGTTTTCATGAAGCTAAGCACATAGATTCTCACGATGTGTTCTATCGTTAGTTTTCATAAAGATAAGCAGGTAGTTTCTCACAGAGTGTTGTATCATTTAGTTTTCATGAAGCTAAGCACAAACAGTGTTGTGTCGTGAGTTTTCATGAAGTTAAGCAGTTAGTTTCACAAACAGTGTTGTATCGTTAGTTTTCATGAAGTTAAGCAAGTAGTTTCTCACAGATGGTTGTATCACTAGTTATCATGAAGCTAAGCATGTTGTTTCTCACACAGTGTTGTATCGTTAGTTTTCATGAAGTTAAGCACGAAGTATAACAAACACTGTTGTATCGTTAGTTTTCATGAAGTTAAGCACGTAGAACCACAAACAGTTTTGAATTGTTAGTTTTCATGAAATTAAGAATGTAGATTCTCACATAGTGTAGTATCATTAGTTTTCATGAAGCTAAGCACGAAGTATAACAAACAGTGTTTTATCTTTAATTTTGATGAAGCTAAGCACGTAGTTTCACAAGCAGTGTTGCATTGTTAGTTTTCATGACGTTATGCTCGTAGTTTCACAAACAGTGTTGTATCGTGAGTTTTCATGGAGTTAAGCACATAGTTTCAAAAACAGTGTTATATCATTAGTTTTCAGGAAGTTAAGTATGCAGTATCTCACAGAGAGTTGTATCATGAGTTTCCATGAAGGTAAGCGCGTAGTTTAACGAACAGTGATGTATTGTTAGTTTTTATGATGTTGCACACGAAGGATCACAAACAGTATTGTATCGTGAGTTTTCATGGAGTTAAGCCCATAGATTCAAAATCAGTGTTTTATCATTAGTTTTCATGAAGTTAAGCAAGTAGTTTCAGAAACAGTGTTGTGTGGTTAGTTTTCATGAATTTATGCATGTAGTTTCACAAACAGTGTTGTATCGTTAGTTTTCATGAAATTAAGAATGTAGATTCTCACATAGTGTAGTAACATTAGTTTTCATGAAGCTAAGCACGGGGAATCTCACACAGTGTTGTATCGTTAGTTTTCATGAAGTTAAGCACGAAGTATAACAAACAGTGTTGTATCGTTAGTTTTCATGAAGTTAAGCACGTAGAACCACAAACAGTTTTGAATCGTTAGTTTTCATGAAATTAAGAATGTTGATTCTCACATAGTGTAGTAACATTAGTTTTCATGAAGCTAAGCACGAGGATTCGCACCCAGTTTTGTATCATGATTTATCATGAAGTTACTCATGTAGTTTCACAAACATTGATGTAGTGTTAGTTTTCGTGAAGTTAAACACGCAGTTTCACAAACAGTGTTGCATATTTACTTTTCATGATGTCAAGCATGTAGATTATAACACAGTGTTGTATGGCTACTTTTAATGAAGTTAAGCAAGTATGTTCTCACACAGTGCTGTATCGTTAGTTTCATGAGGTTACCACGAATTTTCTCAAAGAGGATTGTATCATTATTGTGCATGAAGTTCAGTATGCAAATTATCACACAGTGTTGTATCGTGAGTTTTCATGGAGTTAAGCACATAGTTTCAAAAACAGTGTTATATCATTAGTTTTCATGAAGTTAAGCACGTACTTCACAAACAGTGTTGTGTCGTTAGATTTCAAGAAGTTAAGCAGGTAGTTTTTCACACAGTGTTGTATCATTTAGTTTTCATGAAGCTAAGCACACATGGATTCTCACAATGTGTTGTATCGTTAGTTTTCATGAAGTTAAGGAGGTAGTTTCTCACAGAGTGTTGTATCATTTAGTTTTCATGAAGCTAAGCACATAGATTCTCACAATGTGTTGTATCGTTAGTTTTCATGAAGTTAAACAGTTAGTTTCACAAACAGTGTTGTATCGTTAGTTTTCATGAAGTTAAGCAGGTAGTTTCTCACAGAGGGTTGTATCACTAGTTATCATGAAGCTAAGCATGTTGAGTCTCACACAGTGTTGTATCGTTATTTTTCATGAAGTTAAGCACGAAGTATCACAAACAGTGTTGTATCTTTAATTTTCCTGAATTTAAGCACGTAGTGTCACGATCAGTGTTGCATTGTTATTTTTCATGAAGTTAAGCAGTTAGTGTATCTAAGACTGTTGTATCCTTATTTTTCATGAAGAGAAGCACGTAGATTCTCACAGTGTTGTATCTTTAGCTTTCATGAAGTTATGCACGTAGTTTCACAAACAGTGTTATATCGTGAGGTTTCATGGAGTTAAGCACATAGTTTCAAAAACAGTGTTATATCATTAGATTTCATGAAGTTAAGTATGTACTATCTAACAGACTGTTGTATCATGAGTTTTCAGGAAGTTAAGCAAGTAGTATCACAAACAGTGATGTATTGTTAGTTTTCATGAAATTGAGCAATTAGCATCTCACAGAGTGTTGTATCGTTAGTTTTCATAAAGTTAAGCAGGTAGATTCTCACACCGTGTTGTATCTTTAGTTTTCATGAAGTTAAGCACATAGTTTCACAAACAGTGTTGTATCGCGAGGTTTCATGGAGTTAAGCACATAGTTTGAAAAACAGTGTTATATCATTAGTTTTCATGAAGTTAACCACGTAGTTTCACGAACAGTGATGTAGTGTTAGTTTTCATGAAGTTAAGCAAGTAGCTTCTCACAGAGTGTTGTATCGTTAGTTTTCATAACGTTAAGCACGTAGATTCTCACACAGTGTTGTATCTTTATTTTTCATGAAGTTAAGCACGTAGTTTCACAAACAGTGTTGTGTCGTTTGTTTTCATGAAGGTATGCACGTAGATTCACAAACAGTGATGTGTCGTTAATTTTCATGAAGTTAAGCAGGTAGTTTCTCACAGAGACTTATATCATTTAGTTTTCATGAAGCTAAGCACATAGATTCTCACAATGTTTTGTATCGTTAGGTTTCATGAAGATAAGCAGGTAGTTTCACAAACAGTGTTGTACGTTAGTTTTCATGAGTTAAGCAGGAAGTTTCTCAGAGAGGGTTGTATCACTAGTTATCATGAAGCTAAGCATGTTGATTCTCACACAGTGTTGTATCGTTAGTTTTCCTGAAGTTAAGCACGAAGTATCACAAACAGTGTTCTATCTTTAATTTTCATGAATTTAAGCACGTAGTTTCACGAACAGTGATGTATTGTTAGTTTTCATGAAGTTAAGCATGAAGTATCACAAACAGTGTTGTATCTTTAATTTACATGAAGTTAAGCACGTAATTTCACAATCAGTGTTGCATTGTTAGTTTTCATGAAGTTATGAACCTAGTTTCACAAACAGTCTTGTATCGTGATTTTTCATGGAGTTAACCACATAGCTTCAAAAACAGTGTTATATCATTAGTTTTCATGAAGTTATGTATGTAGAATCTCACAGAGTGTTGTATCATGTGTTTTCATGAAGTTAAGCACGTAGTTTCACGAACAGAGATGTATTGTTAGTTTTCATGATGTAAGCACGAAGTATCACAAACAGTGTTGTATCTTTAATTTCCATGAAGAAAGCACGTAGTTTAACAATCGGTGTTGCATTGTTAGTTTTAATGAAGTTAAGCAGGTAGTTTATCAAAGACTGTTGTATCCTTATTTTTCATGTATTAAAGCATGTAGATTCTCACACCGTGTTGTATCTTTAGTTTTCATGAAGTTAAGCAAGGAGTTTCTCACAGATGGTTGTATCACTAGTTATCATGAAGCTAACCATGTTGTTTCTCACACAGTGTTGTATCGTTAGTTTTCATGAAGTTAAGCACGAAGTATAACAAACACTGTTGTATCGTTAGTTTTCATGAAGTTAAGCACGTAGAACCACAAACAGTTTTGAATCGTTAGTTTTCATGAAATTAAGAATGTAGATTCTCACATAGTGTAGTATCATTAGTTTTCATGAAGCTAAGCACGAAGTATAACAAACAGTGTTTTATCTTTAATTTTGATGAAGCTAAGCACGTAGTTTCACAAGCAGTGTTGCATTGTTAGTTTTCATGAAGTTATGCTCGTAGTTTCACAAACAGTGTTGTATCGTGAGTTTTCATGGAGTTAAGCACATAGTTTCAAAAACAGTGTTATATCATTAGTTTTCAGGAAGTTAAGTATGCAGTATCTCACAGAGAGTTGTATCATGAGTTTTCATGAAGGTAAGCGCGTAGTTTAACGAACAGTGATGTATTGTTAGTTTTCATGATGTTGCACACGAAGGATCACAAACAGTATTGTATCGTGAGTTTTCATGGAGTTAAGCCCATAGATTCAAAATCAGTGTTTTATCATTAGTTTTCATGAAGTTAAGCAAGTAGTTTCAGAAACAGTGTTGTGTGGTTAGTTTTCATGAATTTATGCATGTAGTTTCACAAACAGTGTTGTATCGTTAGTTTTCATGAAATTAAGAATGTAGATTCTCACATAGTGTAGTAACATTAGTTTTCATGAAGCTAAGCACGGGGAATCTCACACAGTGTTGTATCGTTAGTTTTCATGAAGTTAAGCACGAAGTATAACAAACAGTGTTGTATCATTAGTTTTCATGAAGTTAAGCACGTAGAACCACAAACAGTTTTGAATCGTTAGTTTTCATGAAATTAAGAATGTAGATTCTCACATAGTGTAGTAACATTAGTTTTCATGAAGCTAAGCACGAGGATTCGCACCCAGTTTTGTATCATGATTTATCATGAAGTTAATCATGTAGTTTCACAAACATTGATGTAGTGTTAGTTTTCGTGAAGTTAAACACGCAGTTTCACAAACAGTGTTGCATATTTACTTTTCATGATGTCAAGCATGTAGATTATAACACAGTGTTGTATGGCTACTTTTAATGAAGTTAAGCAAGTATGTTCTCACACAGTGCTGTATCGTTAGTTTCATGAGGTTACCACGAATTTTCTCAAAGAGGATTGTATCATTATTGTGCATGAAGTTCAGTATGCAGATTATCACACAGTGTTGTATCGTGAGTTTTCATGGAGTTAAGCACATAGTTTCAAAAACAGTGTTATATCATTAGTTTTCATGAAGTTAAGCACGTACTTCACAAACAGTGTTGTGTCGTTAGATTTCAAGAAGTTAAGCAGGTAGTTTTTCACACAGTGTTGTATCATTTAGTTTTCATGAAGCTAAGCACACATGGATTCTCACAATGTGTTGTATCGTTAGTTTTCATGAAGTTAAGGAGGTAGTTTCTCACAGAGTGTTGTATCATTTAGTTTTCATGAAGCTAAGCACATAGATTCTCACAATGTGTTGTATCGTTAGTTTTCATGAAGTTAAGCAGTTAGTTTCACAAACAGTGTTGTATCGTTAGTTTTCATGAAGTTAAGCAGGTAGTTTCTCACAGAGGGTTGTATCACTAGTTATCATGAAGCTAAGCATGTTGAGTCTCACACAGTGTTGTATCATTATTTTTCATGAAGTTAAGCACGAAGTATCACAAACAGTGTTGTATCTTTAATTTTCCTGAATTTAAGCACGTAGTGTCACGATCAGTGTTGCATTGTTATTTTTCATGAAGTTAAGCAGTTAGTGTATCTAAGACTGTTGTATCCTTATTTTTCATGAAGAGAAGCACGTAGATTCTCACAGTGTTGTATCTTTAGCTTTCATGAAGTTATGCACGTAGTTTCACAAACAGTGTTATATCGTGAGGTTTCATGGAGTTAAGCACATAGTTTCAAAAACAGTGTTATATCATTAGATTTCATGAAGTTAAGTATGTACTATCTAACAGACTGTTGTATCATGAGTTTTCAGGAAGTTAAGCACGTAGTTTCACAAACAGTGATGTAGTGTTAGTTTTCATGAAGTTAAGCAAGTAGCTTCTCACAGAGTGTTGTATCGTTATTTTTGACAACGTTAAGCACGTAGATTCTCACACAGTGTTGTATCTTTAGTTTTCTTGAAATTAAGTACATAATTTCACAAACAGTGTTGTGTCATTAGTTTTCATGAAGTTAAGCACGTAGTTTCAGAAACAGTGTTGTGTCGTCAGTTTTCATGAAGTCAAGCAGGTAGTTTCTCACAGAGTGTTGTATCATTTAGTTTTCATGCAGCTAAGCACATAGATTCTCACAATGTGTTGGGTCGTTAGTTTTCATGAAGTTAAGCAGGTAGTTTCTCAAACAGTGTTGTATCGTTAGTTTTCATAAAGTTAAGCATGGATTTCTCACAGAGGGTTGTATCACTAGTTATCACGAAGCTAAGTATGTTGATTCTCACACAGTGTTGTATCATTAGTTTTCATGAAGTTAAGCACGAATATAACAAACAGTGTTTTATTTTTAATTTTCATGAAGTTAAGCACGTAGTTTCACAATCAGTGTTGCATTGTTAGTTTTCATGAAGTTATGCACGTTGTTTCACAAACAGTTTTATATCATTAGTTTTCATGAAGTTAAGTACGTAGTATTTCACAGATGTTGTATCATGAGTTTTCATGAAGTTAACCACATAGTTTCACGAACAGTGATGTAGTGTTAGTTTTCATGAAGTTAAGCAAGTAGCTTCTCACAGAGTCTTGTATCGTTAGTTTTCATAACGTTAAGCACGTAGATTCTCACACAGTGTTGTATCTTTATTTTTCATGAAGTTAAGCACGTAGTTTCACAAACAGTGTTGTGTCGTTTGTTTTCATGAAGGTATGCACGTAGATTCACAAACAGTGATGTGTCGTTAATTTTCATGAAGTTAAGCAGGTAGTTTCTCACAGAGACTTATATCATTTAGTTTTCATGAAGCTAAGCACATAGATTCTCACAATGTTTTGTATCGTTAGGTTTCATGAAGATAAGCAGGTAGTTTCACAAACAGTGTTGTATCGTTAGTTTTCATGAGTTAAGCAGGAAGTTTCTCAGAGAGGGTTGTGTCACTAGTTATCATGAAGCTAAGCATGTTGATTCTCACACAATGTTGTATCGTTAGTTTTCCTGAAGTTAAGCACGAAGTATCACAAAGAGTGTTCTATCTTTAATTTTCATGAAGTTAAGCACGTAGTTTCACGAACAGTGATGTATTGTTAGTTTTCATGAAGTTAAGCATGAAGTATCAAAAACAGTGTTGTATCTTTAATTTACATGAAGTTAAGCACGTAATTTCACAATCAGTGTTGCATTGTTAGTTTTCATGAAGTTATGAACCTAGTTTCACAAACAGTCTTGTATCGTGATTTTTCATGGAGTTAACCACATAGCTTCAAAAACAGTGTTATATCATTAGTTTTCATGAAGTTAAGTATGTAGAATCTCACAGAGTGTTGTATCATGTGTTTTCATGAAGTTAAGCACGTAGTTTCACGAACAGAGATGTATTGTTAGTTTTCATGATGTAAGCACGAAGTATCACAAACAATGTTGTATCTTTAATTTCCATGAAGAAAGCACGTAGTTTAACAATCGGTGTTGCATTGTTAGTTTTCATGAAGTTAAGCAGGTAGTTTATCAAAGACTGTTGTATCCTTATTTTTCATGTATCAAAGCATGTAGATTCTCACACCGTGTTGTATCTTTAGTTTTCATGAAGTTAAGCAGGTAGTTTCTCACAGAGTGTTGTATCATTTAGTTTTCATGAAGCTAAGCACATAGATTCTCACAATGGGTTGTATCGTTAGTTTTCATGAAGATAAGAAGGTATTTTCTCACAGAGTGTTGTATCATTTGGTTTTCATGAAGCTAAGCACATAGATTCACACTATGTGTTGTATCGTTATTTTTCATGAAGTTAAGCAGGTAGTTTCACAAACCGTGTTGTATCGTTAGTTTTCATGAAGTTAAGCACGTACTTTCACAAACAGTGTTGTTTCGTTAGTTTTCATGAAGTCAAGTATGTAGCATCTCACAGAGTGTTGTATCATGAGTTTTCATGAAGTTAAGCACTTAGTTTCAGAAACAGTGATGTAGTGTTAGTTTTCATGAATTTAAGCAAGTAGCTTCTCACAGAGTGTTGTATCATTAGTTTACATAACATTAAGCACGTAGATTCTCACACAGTGTTGTATCGTAGTTTTCATGAAGTTAAGCACGTAGTATCACAAACAGTGTTGTATCGTTAGTTTTCTTGAAATTAAGAATGTAGATTCTCACATAGTGTAGTATCATTATTTTTCATGAATCTAAGCATGGGATTCTCACACAGTGTTGTGTCGTTAGTGTTCATGAAGTTAAGAACGAAGTATAACAAATAGTGTTGTATCTTTAATTTTCATGAAGTTAAGCACGTAGTTTCACAATCAGTGTTGCATTGTTAGTTTTCATAAAGTTATGTACGTAGTTTCCCAAACAGTGTTGTATCGTTAGTTTTCATGGAATTAAGCACATAGTTTCAAAAACAGTGATATATCATTAGTTTTCATGAAGTTATGTATGTAGTATCTCACAGAGTGTTGTATCATGAGTTTTCATGAAGTTAAGCAAGTAGTTTCACAAACAGTGATCTAGTGTTAGTTTTCATGAAGTTAAGCAAGTAGCTTCTCAAAGAGTGTTGCATCGTTATTTTTCATAACGTTAAGCACGAAGATTCTCACACAGTGTTGTATCTTTAGTTTTCATGAAGTCAAGCACGTAGTTTCACAAACAGTGATGTGTTGTTACTTTTCATGAAGTTATGCACGAAGTATCACAAACAGTGATGTATCTTTAATTTTCATGAAGTTAAGCATGTAGTTTATGAAAGACTGTTGTGTCCTTATATTTCATGAAGTTAAGCATGTAGATTTTCACACAGTTGTATCTTTAGTTTTCATGAAGTTAAGCACGTAGTTTCAGAAACAGTGTAGTGTCGTTAGCTTTCATGAAGTTATGCACGTAATTTCACAATCAGTGTTGCATTGTTAGATTTCATGAAGTTAAGCATGTAATTTCTCACAGACTGTTGTTTCGTTAGTTTCATGAAGTTAAGCACGAAGTTTCTCAAAGAGTGTTGTATCATTAGTGTTGATGAAGTTAAGCATGTAGATTAATATACAGTGTTGTATCGTTTCTTTTCATGAAGTTAAGCACATAGTTTCAATATCACTGTTATATCATTAGTTTTCATGGAGTTAGGTATGTAGTATCTCACAGAGTGTTATATCATGAGTTTTCATGAAGTAAAGAACGTAGGTTCACAAACAGTGATGTAGTGTTAGTTTTCATGAACTTAAGCATGTAGTTTCACAAAAAGTGTTCTTTTGTTAGTTTTCATGAAGTTAAGCAGGAGGTTTCTCACAGAGGGTTGTATCACAAGTGTTGCATCGTTTGGTTTCATGAAATTAAGCACGTAGTATCACAAAGAGTGTTGTATCTTTAATTTTCATGAACATAAGCACGTGGTTTCACAATCAGTGTTGCATTGTTAGTTTTCATGAACTTACGCAGATAGTTTCTCAAAGACTATTGTATCCTTGTTTTTCAAGAAGTTAAGCACGTAGATTCTCACACAGAGTTGTATCTTTAGTTTTCATGAAGTTAAGCACGTAGTTTCACAAACAGTGTTGTGTCGTTAGTTTTCATGAAGTTATGCATGTAGTTTCACAAACAGTGTTTTATCGTTAGTTTTCACCAAGTTAATCAGGTGGTTTCTCACAGAGGGTTGTATCATTAGTAATCATGAAGCTAAGGATGTGGATTCTCTCACAGTGTTGTATCGTTAGTTTTCACGAAGTTAAGCACGTAGTATCACAAACAGTGATGTAGTGTTAGTTTTCATGAGGTTAAGCACACTGTTTCTAAAACAGTGTTGTATCATTAGTTTTCTTGATGTTAAGCACGTAGTTTCACAGTGTTGTATCATTAGTTTACAGGATGTTAAGCACGTAGTTTCGCAACAGTGTTTTAGTGTTAGTTTTCATGAAGGTAAGCACGTAGTTTCTCACAGAGTGTTGTATCATTAATTTTCATGAAGTTAAGCACGTAGATTTTCACACAGCGTTGTATGGCTAGTTATAATGAAGTTAAGCAAGTATATTCTCACACAGTGCTGTATCGTTAGTTTCATGAAGTAATGCACGAATTTTCTCAAAGAGTGTTTTATCATTAGTGTTCATGAAGTTTAGCATGCATATTATCACACAGTGTTGTACCGTGAGTTTTCATGGAGTTAAGCACATAGTTTCAAAAACAGTGTTATATCATTAGTTTTATGAGGTTAAGTATGTAGTATCTCACAGAGTGTTGTATCATGAGTTTTCATGAAGCTAAGCATGTGGATTCTCTCAGTGTTGTATCGTTACTTTTCATGAAGTTGAGCAAGTAGTATCACAAACAGTGTTCTATCGTTAGTTTTCATGAAGTTAAGCACATAGTTTCACAAACAGTGTTGTGTCGTTAGTTTTCATGAAGTTCTGCACGTAGATTCACAAACAGTGTTGTATCGTTATTTTTCATGAAGTTAAGCATGTAGTTTCCCAATCAGTGTTGCATTGTTAGTTTTCATGAAGTTAAAAGGTAGTTTCTCAAAGACTGTTGTATCCTTATTTTTCATGAAGTTAAGCACATAGATACTCACATGTCCCGCGCTACCGTCTCGCCAGCAAGAACGACGCAGGACACTCGGATCCTTCTGCAGTAAAGCTTTAATACATCTTGAGAGATAGATGATCAGCTTCTGAAAGGGAGACCCCTATCTAAGAAACCCAGCCCCTTATATAAGCCTAGGAGCTCCGAATGAGACGTGTAGAGCCGGGATTGGTGGTTTTCTCATCACCCCAGATGACGGGTGAGGCACAGCTTAAACGGTAAACTCCAACTGACAGCAGATGTCAGCGCCATCTTCTAATGGCGATAGCGATAGCGAGGGCGGCTCCTCACATCTCCCCCTATTCATTTATTTTTGAAGCCACAGGACACCCACAACTTTGGAGTGGAGATAGAGGTCAAATCCCCATGTGCAAATTTGGAACATGTACAAAGCTCCTCTCCAGGGTCTTATCCCCAGAGGGAGCCCTGACCAGTCCCGATGTCGTTTTTCTGGGGGAAGGAGATCATGACATAGAAACTTCATGCAAGATGACTTATCTCCCAGGAGAAAGTCGTTATACCCCAGACCTCTCCTGTGCAGTGCTTAGCCTTGCAACTCCTTGGGCTGCTGAAGCCTACCCACTCTATCCCGTGCAATGAGACTAGCGTCATGGGGTGCAAGAGCCGGGAGGCCAGCGACCTATTGCTTTAACATGGTTAACCAAATGTCAGGGGAGGCTCCGTGTTCTAAGGCAGCAAGTGCTTGTGCCACCATCACTTTGTCTCTTTTGTTTGGGCTCTGAGCTTACACACCATCCAAAGCATCAACACTATTCCACAGCAGAGAACTAGGCTAAATGATCCCACCCCCACCCATTCCTTAAAATAAGAAAATGCAGATGAAATCCAGGAGGAGAGGCCTTCCATCAGAGAAAGATCCAGACGCGTCGAATTCACTTGCAGGATCGCCACTCTCAACTCACGGAGTGTCTGCTCAAACTCAAAAGTCCAATTCTGTAATAAATGTTGAGACAGAGCTTTTGACAGTTTAGCTGCTCTTGTAAAATTCTCATATTGTACTGAGGTGACACAAAGGCCAGGCAAATTTTGTTCACATCCCAATTGGGCCATCTGCCACAATATATCCAATTGTTCCTGAACCAAATTAATCTGTTGGTTTACCAACGTCAGGCCTCCTTGTATCTGAGAATTGGCAGTGGCCTGTTTATCTAGGGCCATGGTCACAGTGGCCGATAGTTCATTAATGGTTTGAGTTGTCTGCACAGTGGCGGAAAGTGCAAGGGCCGAGGCGGTAACCGAAGCAGTAACCGCGGCGGCGGCTATCAGGCCCACAATAATAGCAGAGATCCCAAAAATCTCGCTTTTCCCTAAACAAACTCAAACTACTTGGCACCTCAACAGGAACTGGAACAAATCGAGGCATGCGCATTACCAAAGCAATAGGGTGCTTAATAGCATCCCAGCATAATGCATAAAAACAATTCTAAGCAGAGCAATTTATTTCTTTCTGATTCTTACCTAAGATATCATTACTCACAACCCAAATAAAGGGCAGCCAAACACAAATTGGAGCAGCTGAATAATTAGTTCTCTTAAAAGGGGTATACTTAACATTGGAGGAGGACCAATCAGATGATCCAGTGCTCTGTCCCTCACTCAGACTGTTGCCTAATGCCCCTTTCCAATCAAAAGTAATATGTCCCTTCTCACTATATCCTCCAGCAATCATTGCCATAGGAGAAAGATCAGTACAGCTTCCATTAATTCAAAAGGATTAGCATTAGATCTTTCTGGATCCATATGAATAAAATTATCCTTTAATGAAGAAATCACAGTAAAGCACAAGCTTCCTACCAATGACAAGGTTCTCTCATCCTGAAAACTCTGTATCTGTGGATCTAAAGGCAAAAAGGCAAGCCCCAACTCTTTATTAGTTGTGAAAAATCTAGGGAACACTTGGGCATTATGCATCACTGGCATCGGTAGGGGGAAGGTAGATATGATGGCCCACCGTAACTCTCCCATCATACTAGGAACCATCATCCCGAGTAGGAGAGTCTTCATCACCCACTTGGCCTCCATCCTTCTTATTCTCGAGTTGTGAAGGAGCACTTCGAGTTAGTCTTTCAGGGATCCACAGGGGGTTTTCTTCCTCCTGTGGAAAAACACACACAGCTCCCCTGGATCTTATAAGAATAGGATCCGGACCTTTCCAGGGATCAGTCAAGACATCTTTCCATTTTACCATTTCTTTTGGCCTATCAGGCTCTAAACTGTGGCGATCGGCCGCAGTGTGGCCTTGGGCATCAGAGTTCAAGAAATTAAGGGTAAAAAGTGACATGGACACAGCAACTCTTGGTACCGAGGGTAGAACATCCTCAATACTCCCCTTTTGTTTAATCAGATATGATTTGAGTGTACGATGGGCACATTCCACAATGCCCTGTCCTTGAGGGTTATAAGGTAGGCCAGTTAGATGGGTAACATCCATTTGCCGACAAAACTGTCGGAATTTTTGAGAGGTATATGCTGGTCCATTGTCTGTTTTTAAAATTCTGGGTTTTCCCCAAGCACTCCAGGCCTCAAGGCAATGTTGAATCACATATGAGGCCTTTTCCCCTGTTAGGGGTGTGGTGAACATTACGCCAGAACAGGTGTCAACAGAAACATGAACATATTGAAGCCTTCCAAAAGAGGGAATATGAGTAACATCCATCTGCCACATCTGCAATGGTGTAATGCCAAGTGGGTTTATTCCCACGTGGGGAGCAGGTAAGAATTCGAAGCAATTCTGGCATTGAGTAACAATTTCCCTAGCCTCTTTCCTGGATAGAGCAAAACGACGGCGCAAGGTCTCAGCCGTCACATGAAAGCGCTGATGGAATTCTTTTGCTGCTTGTGCGTGGGTAGACAAGGCAGCGGCCACCAGCTTTGTAGCCTTGTCCGCTAAGTCATTCCCTAAGGACATGGGACCTGGGAGTCCGGAATGTGCTCGGACATGGGTAATGAAAACAGGAAATCTCCTATTTAACAAGGCAGCTTGTATCTTCTGAAAGATGTTAGCAACTCTGCTGGAGGATCTTATTATTCCAGCTATCTCAAGGAGATTAACTGCATTAACCACATAAGAGGAATCTGATACAATATTGAGGGGTCCTGGAAAAGCCTCAAGAACCTCCAGTACTATCAGACATTCTACAACTTGAGGTGAAGTTTCATTATATTGTTTAGATATAACCCTATCCTTGACCACATAAGCTCCCATACCAGTTTTGGATCCATCAGTGTACACCACAGTCCCATCTGCGAGTGGGTCTTTAGCTGTCACTTGTGGAAACACTATAGCCTGGTTTAGGGCAAACTGTAAAATTGGATGCTTCGGAAAATGATTATCAATTTGTCCTGAAAAGGAAGTAACTAAAACTGCCCAATCACTAGATGTGGCTGCCAAGGTCTGAACTTGTGCAGCAGTATAAGGCACAATCAAGGAATCAGGATCCCTGCCAAAATGCGTAACAGCTGCTTTTATTCCGCGAAGCGCGAGCTGTGCAACAGCATCAGGGTACCAGTCAATAATCTTAGCAGGGGAAGCATTTGGATGAATCCAAAGTAATGGTCCATGTTGCCACAGGACTGCAGTTGGCAATTGAGCTGTCTTAAAAACACACAGAATAAAAGGTAGTGATTCCTCAATACGTTGTAATTGTGCTTCCTGTAAGGCCTCTTCCACCATCTGTAAGGCTCGGTGGGCGGCAGGGGTAAATTTTCTGGGTGAGGAGATATGAGGCTCACCCTCCAGGAGATCGAAGAGGGGTGTTAGATCAGCAGATGGAATTTTTAAAAAGGGCCTCAATCAATTTATATCTCCCAGAAGTTTCGGAAAATCATTTAATGTTTGTAAGTGGTCTTTGCGAATTTCTATTTTCTGAGGAACTATATTTTTGGGAGTAATCATTGAGCCCAAAAAGAGGCCTGTATCTGCAATTTGAACCTTTTCTGAGGCAATCTCTAATCCCCACTGTTTTAATTCAGCCACCAGCATGGAAAAAGCCTTTTGTAAAACATCTAACTCTTTGTGACAAATAAGAATATCGTCCATATAATGGATCACGATTAAAGATGTAAATTGCTTCCTAATTGGCTCCAAAGCCTCCTGCACATACAGCTGACATATTGTTGGGCTATTGGCCATGCCTTGCGGCAGTACCTTCCACTGAAATCTCTTGTCTGGTTCCATATGATTAAGAGAAGGGATAGTGAAGGCAAACCTTGGTCTATCCCGTGGGTAAAGTGGAATAGAGAAGAAACAATCCTTAATATCTATAATAATAAGCTTCCAATCTTGAGGAAGTGCAGAAAGCAAAGGAAGGCCTCTTTGAACAGGGCCAAAAAGATGCATCTGATTGTTAATGGCCCGCAGGTCGTGGAGTAATCTCCACTTCCCAGATTTCTTCTTAATAACAAAAATTGGTGTATTCCATGGGGAGGTAGAAGGCTCTAGATGCCCCAGCCGTTCCTGTTCTTGCACTAATCTTGTGACAGCCTCTAATTTTTCAGAGGATAGAGGCCATTGAGAGACCCATAATGGCTCCTCTGTTTTCCACGGTATGGGTCGTGAAGCCTCAACGGCCCCTAAATAATACCCAGTCCTTTTCTACCCCGATTTCCATGTTGCGTAATGGGTTTTATTCTGCCTTGTTCTTGCCTACCCAAGCCTCTACCCTTTGGATACCCCATCTTTGCCATAATGGCTGATGCCTGGGGGGGAGTATTCATTAGTTAGGGTCATGCCCATGGCTTCTAACACATCCCGTCCCCATAAATTTACAGGGAGTGGCAACACATAGGGGGTAAAACATCCCTGTTTGCCCTCAGCGTTCCGCCAGGTTAAGGCTGAGGCACTCATGGCAGGAGAGGACTGGTATCCAAGACCTTGTAGAGAATGAGATGAAACAACAGTGGGCCAAGACTTCGGCCACCAATGGAGGGAAATAATGCTTTTGTCTGTTCCCGTATCCATTATCCCTTCAAATTCTTTTCCATTAATTAACCATTTTATTGTAGGTCTCTCATTTAGGGGTATAGCCAGATAGGCTGAATCACTCCCAGAAGATCCCATAGCCCTTTTTTGTAAAGTGTAGGTTTCTCCATCCCCGAGGGAGGGCAGCAACACCAGTTGTGCAATTCTATCTCCCTGCATTATAGAAAATACACCCCGAGAGCTAGAACAGAGAACTTGAATCTCCTCTTTATGATACAGGTCAACAATCCCAGGATATATAATGAGTCCCTGTAAAGTTAAGGAGCCACGGCCCAGAATAAGCCCAATGGTGGCAGGGGGCAAAGGTCCAGGGGAATGGACTGGGACCGGTTGAACATTCATTTGGGGCATGAGTAAGAAGTCGGAGGCGGCACGCAAGTCCATTCCGGGGGTTCCTCGCAAGCCTCTACTTCCTCTT
The DNA here is from genome assembly GCF_017639785.1 of Mesocricetus auratus. Lineage (NCBI taxonomy): Eukaryota > Metazoa > Chordata > Mammalia > Rodentia > Cricetidae > Mesocricetus > Mesocricetus auratus. Next base: position 4,989,303 of record NW_024429233.1, on the reverse strand, counting down.
GATTGCTTTTCTGAAATCGGTTCCCATATTTCTGAGGGCCCTGGGACCATGGGCCCCGTGACCCGTTTTTTGATTGGGGTACCTTGGGTTCTTCAATAGGGGGCAGAAGCCTCCCTTTCATATCCCGGACTGACCTGCATTCACTAGCCCTATGATAACCTTTACCACAACGATGGCAAAGCTTCAGTTCTCTTGTTCTTTCAGGGGATTGACAATCTTTCTTAAGGTGCCCCATTCTCCCACAATTAAAACAAGCTTTTCGACTAGATAAATCTCTACGCCTGTGTGTTTGTAAAATGGCGGCAGCTAGTCCTGCATTGCTTAGGGGTCCCCCCAGCTCCCTGCACACTCTGAGCCAATCTTGTAAACCTTTGCTTTTGCGAGGGGCGATAGCCGCTCGACATTCCTGGGTAGCTTGTTCATAGACAAGTTGCTCAATCAGGAGCATAGCTTGTTCTGAATCACCAAAGATGCGACCGGCGGCCTAGGTCATTCTGGCCACAAAGTCTGAAAATGGCTCTTGGGGTCCTTGGACAATCTTTGTATGGTGTCCACTGGATTCTCCCCTTTTTGTGAGGGCCTTCCATGCTTTAATAGCGGCGGCCGACACCTGACCATAGACGCCCCAGATGTAGTTGGTTTGATTAGGGGCATGTTGACCCTGACCTGTCAGCATTTCAAATGTCCACTGCCTCTGATTCTCATCTTCAGCCGTGGCATTAACTCTAGCTTGCGCCTGGGCTGCATCATACCAGAGAGCCTTCCATTCCATGTATTGTCCCATGTTGGGAAGCACTGCTTTCACTGTCATCTGCCAGTCAGTGGGAGTCATGGCAAAATTAGCAAGCCTTTCCACCTGTATTGTGGTAAAGTTAGCATTGACCCCATAATTACGCACGGATTCGGCCAATTCTTTGATTTGATTGTAATCTACGGGGGTATGTACTCTTCCGCCTTCCACATTCTCGAATACTGGAAAAGCCATTTGTATTTTTCTCCGTTCCTCTAAAGGTAAAAAGGAGTCAGTACCAGTATTCAGCTGAAGCTCATACTTCAGAGGCGCCGAGGGGCGTGAGCCCGCCTGATTTATAGGCGGTGGCCTCACATTCATTTTTGTTTTCAGCGGCCGGTGTCTATCAGGGTGATATCTTTCTTCCTCATACCGTGCCACCTCCTCCTCTAGACCACCTTCTTCGCTAGAATCCAGAGTGTCAGAATCAGAATTATCTAGCTCCAAGGCTTCTAGCTCTACCGTAGGGTATAGGCTAGATTCTGGCTTTTTCTTTTTCTTAGATTTGTTAGGGGGTGAATGATCACTCCCTTCTTTCTCTCCCCCTTTCTTAACTTCTTGGGGAGGGCCTATTTTCTTAGACATGTCTTTCCTTTTGTGAGCTCCCATTCTCTCACTCCGTTCAGTTTCTGACATGCTATCCTGAACTTCCTCTAAGGTTCCCTGACTTTCTACTATAGCAGGGTGACAGGCCTCATCCTCCAAGCAGTTTTTAACTAGCTTCCAAATGGCTTTGGTACCTAAGTGGAGATCTCCTTCTGCATGCTTCCTGTCTAGTTCTTTACCTAGCTTGTTCCATGAGGCCACAGTGAGGGACCCGGAACAAGCATACCATGGTGCCACTCTATCTACCTCCTTCACAAACTTTTGAAGTGTTCATGGTGCAATTTTGAAATCTCTTTGTTTTAGCACAGTCTGTAGGGCAGTAACCACTGACTGTGACAATCCCATCCCGCTGGCGGCTTATCTAAAAAACGGCGCTCAACTCCTTTACCAGACTGACAGCACCGTTCTGTCAGCACCAGCCACGATGCAGAAGAAGGACAAACAGGAATAGCACCAAAGCCTCCACTGACCCGTCCCACGGTGATGACAAACTAAGGCCAAAGTCGAGAAAAGGGGTGTTCAGGATAAAGCATACCTCTCTGAACTTACGTCCCTGCAGTTCTGAATCTGCCCCGTCTTCCGAGGGGTCTCCCGCGGCGCCGGCGATGTTGAAGAGTTCCCGGGTTTCGGCACCAGATGTCCCACGCTACCGTCTCGCCAGCAAGAATGACACAGGACACTCGGATCCTTCTGCAGTAAAGCTTTAATACATCTTGAGAGATAGATGATCAGCTTCTGAGAGGGAGACCCCAAGCTAAGAAACCCAGCCCCTTATATAAGCCTAGGAGCTCCGAGTGAGAAGTGTAGAGCTGGGATTGGTGGTTTGCTCATCACTCCAGATGACGGGTGAGGCACAGCTTAAACGGTAAACTCCAACTGACAGCAGATGTCAGCGCCATCTTCTAATGGTGATAGCGATAGCGAGGGCGGCTCCTCACACTCACACAGTGGAGTATCGTTAGTTTTCATGAAGTTAAGCATGTAGATTCACAAACAGTGTTGTATCGGTAGTTTTCATGAAGTTGAGCAGGTAGTTCTCACAGAGGGTTATATCATTATTTATCATGAAGCTAAGCAATTGGATTCTCTCACAGTGTTTTATTGTTAATTTTCATGAAGTTAAGCAGGTAGTATCACAAACAGTTTTGTATCATTAGATTTCATGAAATTAAGAATGTAGATTCTCACATAGTGTAGTATCATTAGTTTTCATGAAGCTAAGCATGGGAATTCTCACTCAGTGTTGTATCGTTAGTTTTCATGAAGTTAAGCATATAGATTCGCACACAGTTTTGTATCATGAGTTTTCATGAAGTTAAGTATGTAGTTTCACAAATAGTGATGTAGTGTTAGTTTTCATGAAGTTAAGCACGTAGTTTCACAATCAGTGTTGCATCGCTAGTTTTCATGAAGTTAAGCAGGTAGTTTCTCACAGAGTGTTGCATCATTAGTTATCATGAACCTAAGCATGTGGACTCTCACACACTGTTGTATCGTTAGTTTTCATGAAGTTAAACACGTAGATTCTCACACAGTGTTGTATTGTTTGTTTTCATGAAGTTAAGCACGTATCTTCTCACAGAGTGTTGTATCATTAGTTTGCATAATGTTAAGCATGTAGATTCTCACACAGTGTTGTATCGTTAGTTTTCATGAAGTATAGCAGGTAGTTTCTCACAGAGGGTTGTATCACTAGTTATCATGAAGCTAAGCATGTTGATTCTCACACAGTGTTGTATACTTATTTTTCATGAAGTTAAGTACGTAGTTTTACAAACAGTGATGTAGTGTTAGTTTTCATGAAGTTAAGCACGTAGCTTCTCACAGAGTGTTGTATCATTGGTTTGCATAATGTTAAGCATGTGGATTCTCACACAGGGTTGTATTGTTAGTTTTCATGAACTTAACAATTGGTTTCACAGTGTTCTATCGTTAGTTTTCATGAAGTTAGCACGTAATTACAAAAACAGTGTTATAACGTTTGTTTTCATGAAGTTAAGTATGTAGTTTCTCACAGAGTGTTGTATCATTAGTTTTCATTAAGCTAAGCACATAGATTCTCACACAATGTTGTATCCTTAGTTTTCATGAAGTAAAGCACATAGTTTCACAAACAGTGTTGTATCGTTAGTTTTCATGAAGTTAAGAAGGTAGTTTCACACAGAGGGTTGTATCACTAGTTATCATGAAGCTAAGCATGTTGATTCTCACACAGTGTAGTATCATTAGTTTTTATGAAGTTAAGCACATAGTATCACAAACAGTGTTGTATCTTTGATTTTCAAGATGTTAAGCCGTAGTTTCACAATAAGTGTTGCACTGTTAGTTTTCATGAAGTTAACCACGTAGTTTCATAATCAGTGTTACATTGTTAGTTTTCATGAAGTTAAACAGGTAGGTTCTCAAAGAGTGTTGTATCCTTATTTTTCATGAGGATAAGCACGTAAATTCATACACAGTGTTGATCTTTAGTTTTCATGAAGTGAAGCACATAGTTTCACAAACAGTGTTTTATCTTTAATTTTCATGAAGTTAAGCACGTAGTTTCAGAAACAGTGATGTAGTGTTAGTTTTCATGAAGTTGAGCACGTAGCTTCTCACAGAGTGTTGTATCTTTAGTTTTCATGAAGTTAAGCACATTGTTTCTTACAATGTGTTGTATCATTAGTTTTCTTGAATTGAAGCATGTAGTTTCACATTGTTGTATCATTAGTTTTCATGAAGATAAGCACGTAGTTTTGTAACAGTGTTGTAGTTATATTTTTCATGAAGGTAAGCACGTAGTTTGTCACAGAGTGTTGTGTCAATAATTTTCATGAAGTGAAGCATGTAGATTCTCACACAGTGTTGTATGGCTAGTTTTAATGAAGTTAGGCAAGTATATTCTCACACAGTGCTGTATCGTTAGTTTCATGAAGTAATGCACGAAGTTTCTCAAAAATTGTTGTATAATTAGTGTTCATGAAGTTAATCATGCAGATTATCACACAGTGTTGTATCGTGAGTTTTCATGGAGTTAAGCAAATAGTTTCAAAAACAGTGTTATATTATTACTTTTCATGAAGTTAAGTATGTAGTATCTCACAAAGTGTTGTATCATGAATTTTCATGAGGTTAAGCTGTTGTTTCACAAACAGTGACGTAGTGTTAGTTTTCATGAAGTCAAGCACGTATCTTCACATAGAGTGTTTTATCGTTAGTTTTCATAACGTTAAGCACGTAGATTCTCACAAAGTGTTGTTTCTTTAGTTTTCATGAAGTTAAGCACGTAGATTCTCACACAGTGTTGTATCTTTAGTTTTCATGATATTAAGCACGTAGTTTCACAAACAGTGTTGTGTCGTAATTTCTCATGACGTTATGCACATATTTTCATAAACAGTGTTGTATCGTTAATTTTCATGAAGTTAAGCAGGTAGTTTCTCACAGAGGGTTGTATAATTAGTTATCATGAAACTAAGCATGTGGATTATCTCACAGTGTTTTATCGTTAGTTTTCATGAAGTTAAGCACGTAGTATCACAAACATTGTTGTATCATTAGTTTTCATGAAAATAAGAACGCAGATTCTCACATAGGGTAGTATCATAAGTTTTCATGAAGCTAAGCACAGGGATTCTCACACTATTTGTATCGTTAGTTTTCATGAAGTTAAGCACGAGGATTCTCACACAGTTTTGTATCATGAGTTTTCATGAAGTTAAGAACGTAGTTTCACAAACAGGGATGTAGTGTTACTTTCCATGAAGTTAAGCACGCAGTTCCACAAACATTGTTGTACTTTTAGTTTTCATGAATTTAACCACGTAGTTTCACAATCAGTGTTGCATTGTTAGTTTTCATGAAGTTAAGCAGGTAGTTTTTCACAGAGTTGTGTGTCATTAGTTATCATGAAGCTAAGCATGTAGATTCTCACATAGTGTTGTATCGTAAGTTTTCATGAGGGTTAGCACGTAGTATAACAAACAGTGTTGAATCGTTAGTTTTCAAGAAGTTAAGCAGGTAGTTTCTCAAAGACTGTTGTATTCTTAGTGTTCATGAAGTTCAGCACGTAGATTTTCACACAGTGTTGTATCATGAGTTTTCATGAAATTAAGCACGTAGTTTCACAAACAGTGATGCAGTGTTACTTTTCATGAAGTTAAGTGTGAGGAGCCGCCCTCGCTATCGCTATTGCCATTAGAAGATGGCGCTGACATCTGCTGTCAGTTGGAGTTAACCGTTAGAAGATGGCGCTGACATCTGCTGTCAGTTGGAGTTAACCGTTTAAGCTGTGCCTCTCCCGTGGCGTCATCTGGGGTGATGTGCAAACCACCAATCCAGGCTCTACACGTCTCACTCGGAGCTCCTAGGCTTATATAAGGGGCTGGGTTTCTTAGCTTGGGGTCTCCCTCTAAGAAGCTGATCATCTATCTCTCACGATGCATTAAAGCTTTACTGCAGAAGGATCCGAGTGTTCTGCGTCGTTCTTGCTGGCGAGACGGTAGCGCGGGACATCTGGTGCCGAAACCCGGGAACTCTTCAACATCGCCGGCGCCGCGGGAGTTGCTGTGTCCATGGCACTTTTTACCCTTAATTTCTTGAACTCTGATGCCCAAGGCCACACTGCGGCCGATCGCCACAGTTTAGAGCCTGATAGGCCAAAAGAAATGGTAAAATGGAAAGGATGGAGGCCAAGTGGGTGATGAAGACTCTCCTACTCGGGATGATGGTTCCTAGTATGCCAGTGATGCAGAGCTATGGATCATCTGATTGGTCCTCCTCCAATGTTAAGTATACCCTTTTAAGAGAACTAATTATTCAGCTGCCCTTTATTTGGGTTGTGAGTAATGATACCTTAGGTAAGAATCAGAAAGAAATAAATTGCTCTGCTTAGAATTGTTTTTATGCATTATGCTGGGATGCTATTAAGCACCCTTTTGCTTTGGTAATGCGCATGCCTCGAATTGTTCCAGTTCCTGTTGAGACGCCAAGTAATTTGAGTTTGTTTAGGGAAAGGCGAGATTTTTGGGATCTCTGCTACTATTGTGGGCCTGATAGCCACCGCCGCGGTTACTGCTTCGGTTACCGCCTCGGCCCTTGCACTTTCCGCCACTGTGCAGACAACTCAAACCATTAATGAACTATAGGCCACTGTGACCATGGTCCTAGATAAACAGGCCACTGCCAATTCTCAGATACAAGGAGGCCTGATGTTGGTAAACCAACAGATTAATTTGGTTCAGGAACAATTGGATATATTGTGGCAGATGGCCCAATTGGGATGTGAACAAAAGTTGCCTGGCCTTTGTGTCACTTCAGTACAATATGAGAATTTTACAAGAGCAGCTATCCTGTCACAAGCTCTGTCTCAACATTTATTACAGAATTGGACTTTTGAGTTTGAGCAGACACTCCGTGAGTTGAGAATGGCGATCCTGCAAGTGAATTCGACGCGTCTGGATCTTTCTCTGATGGAAGGCCTCTCCTCCTGGATTTCATCTGCATTTTCTTATTTTAAGGAATGGGTGGGGGTGGGATCATTTAGCCTAGTTCTCTGCTGTGGAATAGTGTTGATGCTTTGGATGGTGTGTAAGCTCAGAGCCCAAACAAAAGAGACAAAGTGGTGGTGGCACAAGCACTTGCTGCCTTAGAACACGGAGCCTCCCTGACATTTGGTTAACCATGTTAAAGCAATAGGTCGCTGGCCTCCCAGCTCTTGCACCCCACGAGGCTAGTCTCATTGCACGGGATAGAGTGGGTAGGCTTCAGCAGCCCAAGGAGTTGCAAGGCTAAGCACTGCACAGGAGAGGTCTGCGGTATAACGACTTTCTCCTGGGAGATAAGTCATCTTGCATGAAGGTTCTATGTCATGATCTCCTTCCCCCAGAAAAACGACATCGGACTGGTCAGGGCTCTCTCTGGGGATAAGACCCTGGAGAGGAGCTTTGTACATGTTCGAATTTGCACATGGGGATTTGACCTCTATCTCCATTCCAAAGTTGTGGGTGTCCTATTGCTTCAAAAATAAATGAATAGGGGAGATGTGAGGAGCCGCCCTCGCTATCGCTATTGCCGTTAGAAGATGGCGCTGACATCTGCTGTCAGTTGGAGTTAACCGTTAGAAGATGGCGCTGACATCTGCTGTCAGTTGGAGTTAACCGTTTAAGCTGTGCCTCTCCCGTGGCGTCATCTGGGGTGATGTGCAAACCACCAATCCCGGCTCTACACGTCTCACTCGGAGCTCCTAGGCTTATATAAGGGGCTGGGTTTCTTAGCTTGGGGTCTCCCTCTAAGAAGCTGATCATCTATCTCTCAAGATGCATTAAAGCTTTACTGCAGAAGGATCCGAGTGTTCTGCGTCGTTCTTGCTGGCGAGACGGTAGCGCGGGACAGTTAAGCACGTAGCTTCTCACGGTTTGTTGTATCATGAGTTTTAATGAAGTTAAGAACCTTGTTTCTCACAGTGTTGTATCATTATTTTTCTTGAAGTTAAGCAAGTAGTTTCTCAACAGTGTTGTAGTGTTAGTTTTCATGAAGGTATGTACGTAGTTTATCACATAGTGTAGTATCATTAGTTTTCATGAAGTTAAGCACGTAGATTCTCACACAGTGTTGTATCATGAGCTTTCATGAAGTTAAGCACGTAGGTTCACAAACGGTGATGTAGTGTTAGTTTTCCTGAAGTTAAGCAATTGATTTCACAGTGTTGTATCGTTAGTTTTCATGAAGTTAGCACGTAATTTCAAAAACAGTGTTATAACGTTAGTTTTCATGAAGTTAAGTATGTAGTTTCTCACAGAGTGTTGTATGGCTAGCTTTAATGAAGTTTAGCAAGTATATTCACACACAGTGCTGTATCGTTAGCTTCATGAAGTTAAGCACGAAGTTTCTCAAAGTGTGTTGAATCATTAGTGTTCATGAAGTTAACCATGCAGATTATCAACAGTGTTGTATCGTGAATTTTCATGGAGTTAAGCACATAGTTTCAAAAACAGTGTTATATCATTAGTTTTCATGTAGTTAAGTATGTAGTATCCCACAGAGTGTTGTATCATGAGTTTTCATGAAGTTAAGCAGGTAGTTTCACAAACAGTGATGTAGTGTTAGTTTTCATAAAGTTAAGCACGTAGCTTCTCACAGAGTGTTGTTTCGTTAGTTTTCATAACGTTAAGCACATAGATTCTCACACAGTGTTGTATCATTAGTTTTCATGAAGTTAGGCAAGTAATTTCAAAAACGGTGTTATAACGTTAGTTTTCATGAAGGTAAGTATGTAGTTTCTCACAGAGTGTTGTATCAATAGTTATCATGAAGCTAATCATGTGGATTCTCACAAAGTGTTGTATCGTTAGTTTTCATGGAGTTAAGCACGTAGTATCACAAACAATGTTGTATCGTTAGTTTGCAAGAAATTAAGAACGTAGATTCTCACATAGTGTAGTATCATTAGTTTTCATGAAGGTAAGCACGTGGATTCTCACACAGTGTTGTATCGTTAGTTTTCATGAAGTTAAGCACGTGGATTCTCACACAGTTTTGTATCATGAGTTTCATGAAGATAAGCACGTAGTTTCACAAACAGTGATGTAGTGTTAGTTTTCATGAAGTTAAGCCCGTAGTTTCAATATAAGTGTTGCATTGTTAGTTTTCATGAAGTTAAGCAGGTAGTTTCTCAAAGACTGTTGTATCCTTATTTTTCATGAAGTTAAACACGTAGATTCTCACAAGTGTTGTATCTTTAGTTTTCATGAAGTTAAGCACATAGTTTCACAAACAGTGTTGTTTCGTTAGTGTTCATGAAGATATGCACGTAGTTTCACAAACAGCTTTGTATTGTTAGTTTTCATGAATTTCAGCACGTAGATTTTCACACAGTGTTGTATCGTTAGTTTTCATGAAGTTAAGTCCATGGTTTCTCACAGAGTGTTGTATCATAGGTTTTCATGAAGGTTAAGCACGTAGCTTCTCACAGTGTTGTATCATGAGTTTTCATGAAGTTAAGCACATTGTTTCTCACAGAGTGTTGTGTCATTAATTTTCTTGACGTTGAGCACGTAGTTTCACAGTGTTGTATCATTAGTTTTCATGAAGTTAAGCACATAGTTTCGCAACAGTGTTGTAGTGTTAGTTTTCATGAAGGTAAGCGCATAGTGTCTCACAGTGTGTTGTAATATTAATTTTCATGAAATTAAGCACGTAGATTCTCACACAGTGTTGTATGGCTAGTTTTAATGAAGTTAAGCAAGTATATTCTCACACAGTGCTGTATCGTTTGTTTCATGAAGTTAAGCACGAAGTTTCTCAAAGAGTGTTGTATCGTTAGTGTTCATTAAGTTAAGCATGCATATTATCACACACTGTTGTATCGTGAGTTTTCATGGAGTTAAACATATAGTTTCAAAAAAGTGTTATATCATTAGATTTCATGAAGTTAAGTATGTAGTATCTCACAGAGTGTTGTATCATGAGTTTTCATGAAGTTAATCATGTAGTTTCACAAACAGTGATGTAGTGTTAGTTTTCATGAAGTTAAGCACGTAGCTTCTCACAGAGTGTTGTATCATTAGTTTTCATGAAGCTATGCACATAGATTCTCACACAGTGTTGTATCGTTAGTTTTCATGAAATTAAGAACATAGATTCTCACATAGTTTAGTATCATTAGTTTTCATGAAGTTAAGCACGTAGATTCTAACACAGTGTTGGATCGTTATTTTTCCTGAAGTTAGGCATGTAGATTCTAACACAGTGTTGGATCATTAGTTTTCGTGAAGGTAAGCACGTAGCATCTCACAGAGTGTTGTATCATTAGCTTTCATACCGTTAAGCACGTAGATAGTCACACAGTGTTGTATCGTTATTTTCATGAAGTTAAGCACTTAATTTCACAGTGTTGTATCGTTAGTTATCATGAAGTTAGGCACGGAATTTCAAAAACGGCGTCATAACGTTAGTTTTCATGAAGTTAAGTACGTAGTGTTGTATCATTAGTTATCATGAAGCTAAGCATGTGGATTCTCACACAGTGTTGTATCATTAGTTTTCATGAAATTAAGACCGTAGATTCTCACATAGTTTAGTATCATTTGTTTTCATGAAGGTAAGCACGTGGTTTTTCACACAGTTTTGTATCATGAATTTTCATGAAGTTAAGCACGTAGTTTCACAATCAGTGTTGCATTGGTAGTTTTCATGAAGTTAAGCAGGTAGTTTCTCACAGAGTGTTGTATCATTAGTTATCATGAAGCTAAGCCTGCGGATTCTCACACAGTGTTGTATCGTTAGTTTTCAAGAAGTATAGCACATAGTATCACAAACAGTGTTGTATCGTTAGTTTTCATGAAGTAAAGCAGGTAGTTTCTCACAGAAGGTTGTATCACAAGTTATCATGAAGCTAAGTATGTTGATTCTCACACACTGTTGTATCATTAGTTTTCATGAAGTTAAGTACATAGTTTCTCATATAGTGTTATATAGTTAGATTTCGTAAGCATGTGGATTCTCACACAATGTTGTATTGTTAGCTTTCATGAAGTTTAGCACATAGTATCACAAACAGAGTTGTATCGTTAGTTTTCAAGAAGTTAAGCAGGTAGTTTACCAAACACTGTCGTATCTTTAGCTTTCATGAATTTCAGCACGTAGATTTTCACACAGTGTTGTATCGTTAGTTTTCATGAAGTTAAGTACATGGTTTCTCACAGAGTGTTGTATCATGTGTTTTCCTGAAGTTAGGCACGTAGATTCTAACACAGTGTTGTATTGTTAGTATTCATGAAGTTAAGCACGTAGCTTCTCACAGAGTGTTGTATCGTTAGTTTTCATAACGTTAAGCACGTAGATTCTCACACAGTGTTGTATCGTTAGTTTTCATGAAGTTAAGCCCTTGATTTCACAGTGTTGTATCGTTAGTTTTCATGAAGTTAGGCACGTAATTTCAAAAACGGTGTTATAACGTTAGTTTTCATGAGGTTAAGTACATAGTTTCTCACAGAGTGTTGTATCATTAGTTATCATGAAGCTAAGCATGTGGATTCTCACACAGTGTTGTATCGTTAGTTTCCATGAAGTTAAGCATGTAGATTGTCACATAGTTTAGTATCATTAGTTTTCATGAAGTTAAGCACGTGGATTCTCATACAGTTTCTTATCATGAGTTTTCGTTAAGTTAAGCAGGTAGTTTCACAAACAGTGATGTTTCATGAAGTTAAGCACGCAGTTTCACAAACAGTGTTGTATATTTAGTTTTCATGAAGTTAAGCACGTAGTTTCACAAACAGTGTTATAGTGATAGTTTTCATGAATTTCAGTACTTAGCTTCTCAGAGAGTGTTGTATCATGTGTTTTCATGAAGTTAGGCACGTAATTTCACAACTGTGTTATAGTGTTAGTTTTCAAGAAGATAAGCAATAGTTTCTCACAGAGTGTTGTATCATTAATTTTTATGAAGTTAAACACGTAGATTCTCACACAGTGATGTATGGCTTGTTTTAATGAATTTAAGCAAGTATATTCTCACACAGTTCTGTATCGTCAGTTTTCATGAAGTTAAGCACGAAGTTTCTCAAAGAATGTTGTATCATTAGTGTTCACGAAGTTAAGCATGCAGATTATTATACAGTCTTGTATCGTGAGTTTTCATGGATTTAAGCACATAGATTCAAAACCAGTGTTATATCATTAGATTTCATTAACTTAAATATGTAGTTTCTCAGAGGGTGTTGTGTCGTTTGTTTTCATGACATAAAGCACATAGATTCTCGCACAGTGTTGTATCGTTAGTTTTCATGAAGTAAGCACTTGGTTTCACAGTGTTGTATCGTTAGTTTTCATGAAGTTAGGCATGTAATTTCAAAAATAGTGTTATAACGTTATATTTCATGAAGTTAAGTATGTATTTTCTCACCGAGTGTTGTATCAATAGTTATCATGAAGCTAAGCATGTGGATACTCACGCAGTGTTTTATCGTTAGTTTTCATGAAGTTAAGCACGTAGTATCACAAACAGTGTTGTATCTTTAGTTTGCACGAAATTAAGAACGTGGATTTTCACATAGTGTAGTATCATTAGTTTACATGAAGGTAATCACGTGGATTCTCACACAGTGTTGTATCGTTAGTTTTCATGAAGTTAAGCACGTAGTTTCACAATCAGTGTTGCATTGTTAGATTTCATGAAGTTATGCAGGTAGTTTCTCACAGAGTGCTGTAGCATTAGTTTTCATGAAGCTCAGCACATAGATTCTCACACAGGGTTGTTTCGTTAGTTTTCATGAAGTTAAGCACCCATTTTCTCAAATAGTGTTATGTCGTTAGTTTTCATGAAGTTAAGCAGGTAGTTTCACAAACAGTGTTGTTTCGTTAGTTTTCTTGATGTTACGCAGGTAGTTTCTCACAGAGGGTCATATCATTAGTTATGAAGCTAAGCATGTGGATTCTCTCACAGTGTTGTATCGTTTGTTTTCATAAAGTTAAGCACGTAGTATCACAAACAGTGTTGTACTGTTAGTTTTCATGAAATTAAGAACGTTGATTTTCACATAGTGTAGTATCATTAGTTATCATCAAGATAAGCACGGGCATTCTCACACAGTGTTGTATCATTAGTTTTCATAAAGTTAAGCACGAAGTTTCACAAACAGTGCTGTATCATTAGTTTTCATGAAGTTAAGCACGTAGTTTCACAATCAGTGTTGCATTGTTAGTTTTCATGAAGTTAAGCATGTAGTTTCTCAGAGAGTGTTGTATTATTAGTTGTCATGAACCTAAGGATATGGATTCTCACACAGTGTTGTATCGTTAGTTTTCATGAAATATAGCCCTTAGTATCACAAACAGTGTTGTATCGTTAGTTTTCAAGAAATTAAGAACGTAGTTTCTCACATAGTGTTGTATCATTAGTTTTCATGGAGTTAAGCATGTATATTCTCACACAGTTTTGTATTGTTTGTTTGCTTGAAGTTAAGCACGTAGATTCTCACACATTGTTATATTGTTTGTTTTACTGAAGTTAAGCACGTAGATTCTCACACAGTGTTGTATCGTTAGTTTTCATGAAGTTAAGCAGGTAGTTTCTCACAGAGGGTGGTATCATTAGTTATCGTGAAGCTAAGTATGTGGATTATCTCATAGTGTTTTGTCGTTAGTTTTCATGAAGTTAAGCACATAGTATCAAAAACAGTGTTTTATCGTTAGTTTTCATGATGTTAAGCACGTAGTATTACAAACAGTGTTGTATCATTAGTTTTCATGGAGTTAAGCTCGTAGATTCTCACACAGTTTTGAATTGTTTGTTTGCCTGATGTTAAGCACGTGGATTCTCACACAGTGTTGTATTGTTTGTTTTCCTGAAGTTAAGCACGTAGGTTCTCACACAGTGTTGTATTGTTTGTTTTCCTGAAGTTAAGCACATAGATTCTCAAGCAGGGTTTTATCGTTAGTTTTCCTGAAGTTAAGCACTCGGTTTCACAGTGTTTTATCGTTAGTTTTCAGAAGTTTGGCACGTAGTTTCAAAAACGGTGTTATAACGTTAGTTTTCATGATGTTAACAACATAATTAAACAAACGCTGTTGTCTTGTTAGTTTTCATGAAATTAATAACGTAGATTCTCACAGAGTGTATGATCATTAGTTTTCATGAAGCTATGAACGGGGATTCTCACACAGTGTTGAATCGTTAGTTTTCATGAAGTTAACCACGAAGTTTCACAAACTGTTGTATCTTTAGTTTTCATGAAGTTAAGCATGTAGTTTCACAATCAGTGTTGCATTATTAGTTTTCATGAAATTATGCTTGTAGTTTCTCACAGAGTGTTGTATCATTAGTTATCATGAAGATAACATATGGATTCTCACACAGTGTTGTATCATTAGTTTTCATGAAGTTTAGCCCGTAGTATCACTAACAGTGTTGTATCGTTAGTTTTCATGAAATTGAGAACGTAGTTTCTCACATAGTGTTTTATCATTAGTTTTCATGGAATTAGCTACGTATATTCGCACACAGTTGTGTATTGTTTGTTTGCCTGAAGTTAAGCATCTAGATTCTCACACAGTGTTGTATTGTTAGTTTTCATGTAGGTAAGCACGTAGTTTCTCACAGAGTGTTGTATCATTAATTTTCATGAAGTTAAGCACGTAGATTCTCACACAGTGTTGTATGGCTAGTTTTAATGAAGTTAAGCAAGTATACTCTCACACAGTGCTATATCGTTAGTTTTCATGAAGTTAAGCACAAAGTTTCGCAAAGAGTGTTGTATCATTATTGTTCATGAAGTTAAGCATGCAGATTATCACACAGTGTTGTATCGTAAGTTTTCAAAACATAGTTTCATAACAGTGTTTTATCATAAGTTTTCATGAAGTTAAGTATATAGTATCTCACAGAGTGTTGTATCGTTAGTTTTCATAACGTTAAGCACGTAGATTCTCACACAGTGTTGTATAGTTGTTTTCATGAGGTTAAGCACTTGGTTTCACAGTGTTGTATCCTTAGTTTTCATGATGTTAGGCACGTAATTTTCAAAACGGTGTTATAACGTTAGTTTTCATGAAGATAAGCACGTTGTTTCACAAACAGTGTTGTTTTGTTATTTTTCATGAAGTTAAGCAGGTAGTTTCTTATAGAGACTTGTATCATTAGTTATCATGAAGCTAAGCATGTGGATTCTCTCACAGTGTTGTATCGTTAGTTTTCATGAAGTTAAGCACGTGGTTTCACAAACAGTTTTGAATCATTAGTTTTCATGAAGTAAGCAGGTAGTTTCTCACAGAGAGTTGTATCATTAGTTATCATGAAGCTAAGCATGTGGATTCTCTCACAGTGTTGTATTGTTAGTTTTCCTGAAGTTAAACACGTAGTTTCATAGTGTTGTATCATTGGTTTTAATCAAGTTAACCATGTAGTTTCACAAAAAGTGTTACAGTGTTAGTTTTCATGAATTTCAGTACTTAGTTTCTCACAGAGTGTTGTATCATTAATTTTCATGAAGTTATGCATGTAGTTCTCACACAGTGTTGTATGACTAGTTTTAATGAAGTTAAGCAAGTATATTCTCAGACCGTGCTGTATCGTTAATTTTCATGAAGTTAAGCACAAAGTTTCGCAAAGAGTGTTGTATCATTATTGTTCGTGAAGTAAAGCATGCAGATTATCATACAGTGTTGTATCGTGAGTTTTCATGGAGTTAATCACATAGTTTCAAAAACAGTGTTATATCATTAGTCTTCATGAAGTAAAGGATGTAGTATCTCACAGAGTGTTGTATCGTTAGTTTTCATAATGTTAAGCACGTAGATTCTCACACAGTGTTGTATCGTTATTTTTCATGAAGTTAAGCACTTGGTTTCACAGTGTTGTATCGTTAGTTTTCATGAAGTTAGGCACGTAATTTCAAAAACGTTGTTTTATCGTTAGTTTTCATGAAGTTAAGCACGTAGTTTCACAAACAGTGTTGTTTCATTAGTTTTCATGAAGTTAAGCAGGTAGCTTCTCACAGAGAGTTGTATCATTAGTTATCATGAAGCTAAGCATGCGGATTCTCTCACAGTGTTGTATCGTTAGATTTCATGAAGTTAAGCACGTAGTATAACAAACAGTGTTGTATCGTTAGTTTTCATGAAATTAAGATCATAGATTCTCACCTAGTGTAGTATCATTAGTTTTCATGATGCTAAGCACGGGGATTCTCACACAGTGTTGTATCCTTGGTTTTCATGAAGTTAAGCACGTGGATTCTCACACAGTTTTGTATCATGAGTTTTCATGAAGTTAAGCCCGTAGATTCACAAACAGTGATGTAGTGTTAGTTTTCATGAAGTTAAGCACATAGTTTCACAATCAGTGTTGCATTGTTAGTTTTCATGAATTAAGCAGGTAGTTTCTCAAAGACTGTTGGATCCTTAGTTTTATGAAGTTAAGCACGTAGTATCAAAAACAGTGTTGTATCGTTAGATTTCATGAAATTAAGATCGTTGTTTCTCACATAGTGTTGTATCATAAGTTTTCATGGAGTTAAGCACGTAGATTATCACACAGTTTTGTATTGTTTTTTGCCTTAAGTTAAGAATGTAGATTCTCACAAAGTGTTGTATTATTTGTTTTACTGAAGTTAAGCACGAAGATTCTCACACAGTGTTGTATTGTTTGTTTTCCTGAAGTTAAACACATAGATTCTCACACAGTGTTGTATCGTTAGTTTTCATGAAGTTAAGCACGCATTTTCACAGTGTTCTAATGATAGTTTTCATGAACTTAAGCAAGAAGTTTCTCAAAGTGTGTTGTAGCATTAGTTACACCTGATTAACACCTTCAGCAAAGTGGCAGGCTACAAGATCAACTCAAGAAAATCAGTAGCCCTACTATATACAGATGATAAAAGGGCTGAAAGAGAAATCAGAGAAACATCACCCTTTACAATTGCCACAAACAACATAAATTACCTTGGGGTAACGCTAACCAAACAAGTGAAAGACCTGTATCGTAAGAACTTTGAATCTTTAAAGAAAGAAATTAAAGAAGCCCTCAGAAAATGGAAAGATCTCCCATGCTCATGGATAGGTAGGATCAATGTAGTAATGATGGCAATCCTGCCAAAAGCAATCTGCAGATTCAATGCAATCCCCATTAAAATCCCAGCACAATTCTTCACAGACCTTGAAAGAACAATAATCAATTTTGTATGGAAAAACAAAAGACCCAGGATAGCCAAAACAACCCTGTTCAACAAGGCAACGTCCGGAGGCATCACCATCCCTGACCTCAAGCTCTATTATAGAGCTATAGTCCTGAAAACAGCTTGGTATTGGCACAAAAATAGACAGGTAGACCAATGGAATCGAATTGAAAATCCGGGTATTAACCCACACACGTACGAACATCTGATCTTTGACAAAGAAGCTAAAAATATACAATGGAATGAAGAAAGCATCTTCAACAAATGGTGCTGGCATAATTGGAGACTGGCATGTAGAAGAATGCGGATCGATCCATGTTTATCGCCATGCACAAAACTTAAGTCCAAATGGATCAAAGACCTCAACATAAATCCAGCCAAATTGAACCTCTTAGAAGAGAAAGTGGGTGGTACCATTGAACGAATTGGTACAGGAGACATCTTCCTGAACAAAACAGCAGTAGCACAGACAGTGAGACCAACAATTAATAAATGGGACCTCCTGAAACTGAGAAGCTTCTGTAAGGCAAAGGACACAGTCAGCAAGACAAAAAGGCAGCCCACAGAATGGGAAACAATATTCACTAATCCCACATCTGACAGAGGGCTGATCTCCAAAATTTACAAAGAACTCAAGAAGCATGTCTCCAAAACAGCAAAGGACCCAATTAAAAAGTGGGCTGCAGAACTAAATAGAGACTTTTCAATAGAGGAGTCTAAAATGGCTGAGAGGCACTTGAGAAAGTGCTCAACATCCTTAGGCATCAGGGAAATGCAAATCAAAACAACTCTGAGATACCATCTCACTCCTGTCAGAATGGCTAAAATCAAAAACACCAATGACAATTTATGCTGGAGAGGATGTGGTGAAAGCGGAACACTCCTCCATTGCTGGTGGGAGTTCCAACTGGTTCAGCCACTTTGGAAATCAGTATGGAGATTCCTCAGAAAAATGGGAATAAACCTTCCACAAGACCCAGCAACTCCACTCTTAGGCATATATCCAAAAGATGCCCCTTCATACAACAAAGATGTCTGTTCCACTATGTTCATAGCAGCTTTATTTGTAATAGCCAGTACTTGGAAGCAATCTAGATGTCCCTCACCCGAATAGTGGATAGAGAAAATGTGGTACATCTACACAATGGAGTACATATTCAGCAGAAAAAAATAATGGAATCATGAGATTCGCAAGGCAAATGGATGATACTAGAAGAAACCATCCTGAGTGAGGTAACCCAGTCACAAAAAGAGAAACATGGCATGTACTCTCTCATATATGGATTTTAGACATAGATCTGGGGAGTGCCAGCCTACAATCCTATGGCCAGAGAGTCTGGGAAACAGAAACTTAATTTAGTGGCTGATCGAAGAAGAGGCAGACTCCCTTGGTTAAGTACTGAGCTGAACTCAAGAAAGCCAGTAACAAAGAGGGAGGACTGGTGATCAAAGGGATTAAGCCTGGGCTGGTTTAACACCCAGAAACAGCTGATCAGACAAAGGTTAACTCTTGAATCCCAGGAATCAGCCTGGGAATCCAGCATGGGACTGATCAAGACCCCCAAAATCTGGGTGTCAGTGAGGAGGCCTAGGGAATCTATTGAGCATTTTGAAGCAGATCAGTAACCATCCCAAGTATACACACGGACTTTGGACTCCCATAGAACAATGTGAGGTTCACTCTCACCCTGAACTCTTGGGGAAGGGTCTAGGCCCTGCCCTATATGAAATGACAGACTATGGACACCCCCATGGAGGGCCTCACCCTCCCTGGGGTAATGATGGGATAACGGCGGGGGGTGGGAGGAGAGCACGGGAGGAGGGGAGGGAAAGGGAGAGGGACCTGGAACTGACTTGTGAAGCAACCTCATTTCTTATCTAAATTTAAACTGGAAAATAAAAAAAGAAAAAAAAGAACGTAGATTCTCAAACAGTGTTGTATCGTTAGTTTTCATGAAGTGAAGCACGTATTTTCACAGTTTTGTAATGTTAGTTTTCATGAAGTTAATCACGAAGTTTCTCAAAGAGTGTTGTGTTACTAGATTTCATGAAGTTAGCACACAGATTATCACACAGTGTTGTGGTGTTTGTTTTCCTGAAGTTAAGCACGTAGATTCTCAGATAGTGTTGTATTTTTGTTTTCCTGAAGTTATGCACAAAGATTCTAACACAGTGTTGTAACGTTACTTTTCTTGAAGTTAGCAATGTAGATTCTCACACAGTGTTGGATCATTAGTTTTCATGAAGTTAAGGACGTAGATTCTCATACTGTGTTGTATCGTTAGTTTTCATGAAGTAAGTTAGTTTTTCTGAAGTTAAGCATGTAGTTTCACAGTGTTGTATCATTAGTTTTAATGAAGATAAGCACGTAGTTTCAAAAACAGTGTTATATCATAAGATTTCCTGAAGATAAGTATGTAATTTCTCACAGAGTGTTGTATCCTTAGTTTTCATGACGTTAAGCATGTAGATTCTCACACAGTGTTGTAACGTTAGTTTTCATGAAGTTAAGCACGTGGATTCTCACACAGTGTTGTATCGTTAGTTTTCATTAAGTTAGCACGTAGATTATCACACAGTGTAATGTCGTTAGTTTTCATGAAGTTAACCACTTAGGATTCTCACACAGTGTTGTGGTGTTTGTTTTCCTGAAGTTAAGCCAACATCAAACTAGATGGAGAGAAACTCAACGCAATTCCTCTAAAATCAGGAACAAAACAAGGCTGTCCACTCTCTCCATACCTTTTCAACATGGTACTTGAAGTTCTAGCTATTGCCATACGACAACAAAGGGGGATCAAGGGGATACAAATTGGGAAGGAAGAGGTCAAACTTTCACTGTTTGCAGAAGATGTGATAGTTTACATCAATGACCCAAAGAACTATACCAGGGAACTCTTAAAGCTGATGTTGGCTGTTGGTTTACAGACAGTGTTGTATTTTTGTTTTCCTGAAGTTAAGCACGTAGATTCTAACAAAGTGTTGTAACGTTAGTTTTCCTGAAGTTAGGAACGCATATTCTCACACAGTGCCGGATCATTAGTTTTCATGAAGTTATGGATGTAGTTTCTCACACTTTGTTTTATTGTTAGATTTCATGAAGGTAAGTTAGTTTTCCTGAAGTTAAGCACGTAGTTTCATAGTGTTGTATCATTAGTTTTCCTGAAGTTAAGCACACAGTTTCACAAACAGTGTTGTAGTGTTAGTTTTCATGAGGGTTAGCGCTTAGTTTCTCATAGAGTTTTGTATAAATAGTTTTGATGAAGTTAAGGACGTAGATTCTCACACAGTGTTTTAGGGCTAATTTTAATGACGTTAGGCAAGTATATTCTCACACAGTGCTGTATAGTTAGTTTTCATGAAGTTAAGCATGAAGATTCTCAAAGAGTGTTGTATCATTAGTGTTCATGAGTTAAGCATGCAGAGTCTCACACAGTGTTGTATCGTTAGTTTTCATGAAGTTAAGCACGTATTTTCACAGTGTTCTAATGTTAGTTTTCATGAAGTTAAGCAGGAAGTTTCTGAAAGAGTGTTGTAGCAATAGTTTTCATGAAGTTAAGAAGGCAGTTTCTCAAACAGTGTTGTGTCATTAGTTTTCATGAAGTTAAGCATGTAGATTCTCACACAGTTTTGTATTCTTTGTTTTCCTAAAGTTAAGCACGTAGATTCTCACACAGAGTTGTATTGTTTTTATTCCTGATGTTAAGCACATAGATTCTCACACAGTGTTGTACTGTTTGTTTTCCTGATGTTAAGGACGTAGATTCTCACACTGTGTTGTATCGTTAGTTTTCATGAAGTTGAGTTAGTTTTCCTGAAGTTAACCACGTAGTTTCACAATGTTGTATCGTTAGTTTCAATGAAGTTAAGCACGAAGTTTCTCAAAGAGTGTGGTATCAGTAGTTTTCATGAAGTTAAGCACGTAGATCCTCACACAGTGTTGTATCGTTAGGTTTCATGAAGTTAAGCATGTAGATTCTCACACAGTGTTGTATTGTGTATTTTCCTGAAGATGAGCACGTAGATTCTCACACAGTTTTGTATTATTAGTTTTGATGAATTTAAGCAAGTAGATTCTCAAACAGTGTTGTATCGTTACTTTTAATGAAGTTAAGCTCGTAGTTTCACAAACAGTGTTGTATCATTTGTTTTCATGAAGTTAAGTACGTAGTTTCAAAAACAGTGTTATATCTTTAGTTTTCATGAAGTTTAGTATGTAGTCTCTCACAGAGTGTTGTATCGTTAGTTTTCATGAAGTTAGGCACGTAGTTTCAAAAACAGTGTTATATCTTTAGTTTTCATGAAGTTTAGTATGTAGTCTCTCACAGAGTGTTGTATCGTTAGTTTTCATGAAGTTAGGCACGTAATTTCAAAATCAGTGTAATAACGTTAGTTTTCATGAAGTTAAGTACGTGGTTTCTCACAGAGTGTTGTATCATGAGTTTTCATGAAGGTAAGCATGTAGTTTCACCAACAGTGTTGTAGTGTTAGTTTTCATGAAGTTAAGCACGTAGTTTTTTACAGAGTGTTGTATCATTAGTTTTCATGAATTTAAGCATCTTGTTTCTCACAGAGTGTTGAATCCTTAGATTTCATGAAGTTAAGCACGTAGTTTCACAATCAGTGTTGCATTGTTAGTTTTCATGAAGTCAAGCAGGTAGTTTCTCACAGAGTGTTGTATAATTAGTTTCCATGAAGCTAAGCACGTAGATTCTCACACAGTGTTGTGTTGTTAGTTTTCCTGAAGTTAACCACGTAGATTCTCACACAGTTTTCTCTCCTTAGTTTTCATGAAATTAAGAAAGTAGTTTCTCCCACATTGTTGTATCATTAGTTTTCATGAAGTTAAGAACGTAGATTATCAAACAGTTTTGTATCGTTAGTTTTCATGAAGTTAAGCACGTATATTCACAGTGTTGTAATGTTAGTTTTCATCAAGGTAACCACGAAGTTTCTCAAGAGTGTTGTATCATTAGTTTTCATGAAGTTAAGAACATAGTTCCTCACAAGTGTTGTATTATTTGTTTTCCTGAAGTTAAGCACGTAGATTCTCACACAGTGTTGTATCATTAGTTTTCCTGATTTAGGTACGTATATTCTCACACAGTGTTGGAACGTTAGCTTTCATGAAGTTAAGAACGTAGATTCTCACACAGTGTTGTATCATTAGTTTTCATGAAGTTAAGCACGTAGTTACAAAAACAGTGTTATATCATTAGTTTTCATGAAGTTGAGCATGTAGATTCAAAAACAGTGTTATATCATTAGTTTTCATGAAGTTAAGTATGTAGTATCTCACAGAGTGTTGTATCATGAGTTTTCATGAAGTTAAGACCTAGTTTCTCACAGAGTGATGTATCATTAGTTTTCCTGAAGTTAAGCACGCAGTTTCACAAACAGTGTTGTACTGTTAGTTTTCATGAAGATAAGCACTTAGTTTCTCACAGAGTGTTGTATCTTTAGTTTTCATGAAATTAAGGACTTAGATTCTAACACTGTGTTTTATGGCTAGTTTTAATGAAGATAAGCAAGTATATTCTCACACAGTGCTATATTGTTAGTTTTCATGAAGTTAAGCACGAAGTTTCTCAAAGAGTCTTGTATCATTAGTGTTCATGAACTTAAGCATTCAAAGTATCACAGAGTGTTGTATCGTTAGTTTTCATGGAGTTAAGCACGTAGTTTCAAAAACAGTGTTATATCATTAGTTGTCATGAAATTAAGTATGTAGTTTCTCACAGAGTGCTGTATCATTAGTTTTCATGACATTAGGCACGTAGATTCTCACACAGTGTTGTATCGTTAGTTTTCATGAAGTTTAGCACGTAGATTCACAAAGAGTGTTGTAGTGTTATTTTTCATGAAGTTAAGCACGTAGTTTCTCAAGAGTGTTGTATCATTAGTTTTCATGAAGTTAAGCACCTTGTTTCTCACAGAGTGTTTGATCCTTATATTTCATGAAGTTGAGCATGTAGTTTCACAATCAGTGTTGCATTGTTAGTTTTCATGAAGTTAAGCAGGTAGTTTCTCACAGAGTGTTGTATCATTAGTTTCCATGAAGCTAAGCACAAAGATTCTCAAACAGTGTTGTATCATTAGTTTTCATGAAAGTAAGCACATGGATTCTCACAGATTGTTGTATCATGAGTTTTCATGAAGTTAAGCACGTACTTTCTCAAACAGTGTTGTATCATTAGTTTTCATGAAGTTAAGCACGTATTTTCACAGTGTTGTAATGTTAGTTTTTATCAAGGTAAGCACGAAGTTTCTAAAAGAGTGTTGTATCATTAGTTTTCATGAAGTTAAGAACATAGTTTATTCACAGAGTGTTGTGTCGGTAGTTTTCTTGAAGTTAAGCATGTAGATTCTCACAGTTTTGTATTGTTTGTTTTCCTGAAGTTAAGCATGTAGATTCTCACTCACTGTTGTATTGTTTGTTTTCCTGATGTTAAGCACGTATAGTCCTACACAGTGTTGTAACGTTAGCTTTCCTGAAGTTAGGCACGTAGATTGCCTCACAGTTTTGGATCATTAGTTTCATGAAATTCAGAATGCAGATTCTCATACAGTGTTTTTTCGTTAGTTTTCATGATGTTTAGCACGCAGCTTCTCACTGTGTTCTATCGTTAATTTTCATGTAGTTAGGTATGTAGGTTCATAAACATTGTTGTGTCATTAGTTTTCATGAAGTTAATTACTTATTTTCTCCAGAGTGTTGTATCATTAGTTTTCTTGAAGTTAAGTAGCTAGTTTCTCACAGAGTGTTGTATCATTAGTTTTCATGAAGTTAAGCACGTAGATTCTCAAACAGTGTTGTATCGTTAGTTTTCAGGAAGTTAAGCACGTATTTTCACAGTGTTCTAATGTGAGTTTTCATGAAGTTAAGCAGCAAGTTTCTGAAAGAGTGTTGTAGTATTAGTTTTCATGAAGTTATGGACGTAGTTTCTCAAACCGTGTTGTGTCTTTAGTTTTCATTAAGTTATGAATGTAGATTCTCACACAGTGTTGTATCGTTATTTTTTCTGAAGTTAGGCACGTAGATTCTCACAGTGTTGGATCGTTAGTTTTCATGAAGTTAAGGACGTAGATTCTCACACTGTGAGGTATCTTTAGTTTTCATGAAGTTAAGTTAGTTTTCCTGAAGTTAAGCACGTAGTTTCACAATGTTGTATCATTAGTTTCAATGAAGTTAAACACGAAGTTTCTCAAAGAGTGTGGTATCATTAGTTTTCATGAAGTTAAGCACGTAGATTCTCACACAGTGTTGTATCGTTAGTTTTCATGAAGTTAAGCACGTATGTTCTCACACACTGCTGTATCGATAGTTTTCATGAATTTAAGCATGCAGATTCTCATACAGAGTTTTTTCGTTAGTTTTCATGATGTTTTGCACGTAGCTTCTCACACAGTGTTGTATCGTTAGTTTTCATGAGGTTAAGAATGTAGGTTCACAAACAGTGTTGAGTCATTAGTTTTCATGAAGTTAAGTACTTAGTTTCTCACAGAGTGTTGTATCATTAGTTTTCATGAAGTTAAGCACGTAGATTCTCACAGAGTGTTGTATCATTAGGTTTCATGAAGTTAAGCACCTAGATTCTCAAACAGTGTTGTGTCGTTAGTTTTCATGAAGTTAAGTACTTAGTTTCTCACAGAGTGTTGTATCATTATTTTTCATGAAGTTAATCAGGTAGATTCTCACAGAGGGTTGTATCATTAGGTTTCATGAAGTTAAGCACCTAGATTCTCAAACAGTGTTGTTTCATTAGTTTTCATGAAGTTAAGCAAGTATGTTCTCACACAGTGCTGTATCATTAGTTTTCATGAATTTAAGCACGAAGTTTCTCAAAGAGTGTTGTATCATTAGTGTTCATGAAGATAAGCCTGCAGATTATCTCACAGGATTTTATCGTTAGTTTTCATGGAGTTAAGCACGTAGTTTCACAAACACTGTTACATCATTAGTTTTCATGAAAGTATGTATGGAGTGTCTCACTGAGTGTTGTATCCTTAATTTTCATGACGATAAGCACGTAGATTCTCACACAGTGTTGTATGGTTTATTTTCCTGAAGTTAAGCACGTAGATTCTCACAGAGTGTTGTATCACTAGTTTTCATGAAGATAAGCATGTAGTTTCACAAACAGTGATGTACCGTCAGTTTTCACGAATTTAAGCACGTAGATTCTCATACAGTGTTTTTTCGTTAGTTTTCGTGAAGATAAGCTCGTTGTTTCACAGTGTCATATCGTTACTTTTTATGAAGTTCACCACGTAGATTCTCACACAGTATTGTATGGTTATTTTTCATGAAGTTAGGCACGTAATTTCAAAAACAGTGTAATAACGATTATACTAACACTAACCCTAACCCTTACCCCTAACCCTAACCATACCCCTAACTCTAACCCTAACAAACCTTAACCCTAACCCTAGCCCTAACCCACTCTAACCCTAAATCTAAACCTAAACCTAACCCTAACCATAATGCTAACCTTAACCCTAACACTTAACCTAACCCTAAACCTAACCCTAACCCGAACGCTAAACCTAACCCTAACCTTAAACCTAACGCTAACTTTAACCCTAACCATAACCCTTACCTTTACAACTAACCCTAACCATAACCCTAACCCTAACCCTAACCCAATCCCCAACCCTAAACCTAACCCTAACACCAAATCTAAACCTAACCCTAATCCAAACGCTTAACCTAACCCTAAAACTAATCCTAACCCTAACCCTAATGCCAACCCTAACCATAACCCTATCCCTAAACCTAGTCCTAACCCTAACACTAAACCTAACCCTAACCCTAACGCTAACCATAACACTAACCCTAACCCTAACACTTAAACTAACGCTAAACATAACCCTAAAATTTACCCTATACCTAACCTTAAACCTAACGTTAACCCTAACCCTAATCCTCATGCTAACCCTAACACTAACCATAAACCTAACCCTAACAATAATCCTAAACCTAAACCTAATCCAAACACTAACACTAAACCTAACCCTAAACCTAATCCTAATCTTAACCCTAAACCTAACGCTAAAGATATCCCTAACCCTAACCCTAACAGTAACCTTAACGCTAAATGTAAACCTAACATTAATCATAACCCTAACCCAATCCCTAACCCTAACGCTAACGTTTATCCTAACCCTAACCCAATCCCTAAAACTAACTATTAACCTAAGCATAATAATAACCATAACCCTACCCTAAAACATACACTAAATTTATCGCGAACCGAAATCCTAAACCTAACCCTAAACTTAACCCTAACCCTACCCCTAAACATAACCATAACCCTAAAGCTAACCTTAAACCTAATCCTAACCCTAACCCTAACCCTAAAGCTAGCCCTAACCCTAAACCTAACCCTTACACTAACCCGAACAATAACTCTAACGCTAAACCAAACCCTAAAATTAATCGTAATCCTAAAGCTTAACTTAACACTAATCCTAACCCTAACCCTAACTCGAACCATAACCCTAACCGTAACCCTAACCCTATCTATAACCCTAACACAACCTTACACAAACGCTAACCTTAACCATAACCCTGACCCTAACCCTAATGCTAACACTAACTTCAACCCCAACCCTAACCCTAACCCTAAAGCTAACCCTAAACCTAACCCTAACCCTAACCCTAATGCAAACCCTCACTCTAAACCTAACCCTAAACCTAAACCTATCACTAACCCTAACCCTAAACGTAACCATAAATCTAACCCTAAACCTAACCCTAAACCTAACCCAAACCATAACTCTAACCCTAACACAAACCTAATTCTAACCGGAATGCTAACCCTACCCTAACTTAAACTCTAAAGCTAAACCTTACACTAACCCTATCGCGGTAATCGAGGCTATATAGGGAAAAACAATATATTTATTTATCAGCGAGAGAGAGAGTCGCATGTACCAGGAGTTAGAAGCGTGGCTGGCTTCCAGGAGAAAAAGAGGGAGGCCCCTTTTCCTTTCACTACCTTTTATCTCTACCTTGACCCCGCCCTGTTGGGCCGGTAGCTTTGTGGGGTTCACTCCTACAATTCCCCTTTTAGTCTAAATAGAAGATTTAAATTTGATACAAACTCAAACATATACAACATATATACATAGAGGGTGATAATTAAGTTATAATCTACTTATCCTAAACTAAACATATCCATTCCACCTAAATTCTAAACTTATCCGAAAGGGATGCCTAAGTCTGAACACCTCCTTCCGGTTCCAACCCTAAAATAATTGCAAATTACACTAACAGGGGTAAACTATCCTTTTATGTCAATAGTAGGGAGAGGGGACGTGGAATTCTCAAAGTTACTTCCTGCTGAAGTGGGACGATGACAATCATGGGGACCTGTGGGGAAAAATTGTTAGTATAACAAGAGTCTTAAATAGGTCGTTTTGCAGGAGAGGCTTGACTGAAGTTCTGGATTAGATTTCTGATTTTGATTGAAGCTCTTGTCTGAAGCTCTGATCAGATTGTAGAAGATGCACTGTATCAGTTTCTTGGCCTGACGATGTGTCGGGTGATGTAGTTCCAAGCTGGTTTCAGGATGGTGCCTGTCAGGTGGGGTCGATGATGTGGGGCAGTTCAGATGTATCCAGTCGAATCAGGCAGAGTTGGGAAAGTGAATCCACATTGTCTTTCTGAAGCAGTTGAAGATCACTGTCAAGAAATCCCTTTGTCTCTAGAAAACTGAAATATTAATGTTAGCACAGAAATTCTTAACTTCTATGTGTATGAATACTGGAAAAGGCAACCCTGAGGAAGATAATACACATGAAGGAGATTAGAGTTTTAGAAAAATCAAATATACACAGATGACAGTCCCCATATATGTATGTCTTTTTTGATGTTGTTTCTGTCTTATATCAATGGCTCTTTGATATAATACAGAAAGTCTGAATTACATTTTAACAATATGCTTGGGTTTAAAGTAGGAGAGCCAATCCAACTCCAAAGCCAGCAATAATTAAATGAATTGGGACTCAGGCATATTAAGAAGTGGAAGAAATAGAAATTATAATAACACAATACAGAGATGTAGACATTGATAACATATCACATTATTTCATGTTTGGTGGTCCTCTGAGTAGCTATCCTTTCTTCTTTAGGTATCCATATACCTAGGGTTTTCTAATTGTCCTGTAAAGACACAAACAGAATACTTCTCTTTCCTTTTATGAGGTCTCCTTATGCTTAGCAGACCTTGTAGATGAGCTGTTATCCTTCCTCCTCCTGAGACGTTTTCTGTTCTGATCGAATCTTAATTAATTTAGATGGGATCCAAAGCTTTTCTTTTCCTGTGGAAACAAAAGCATAGCCCCTTCCCCAACGTAACACATATACTGGTTTCCAGACTGAGGTCATAACATCCTTAAAATACACTGGTTGGTTCAATTCAGAAGTCTTCTCTGTAGTCCAGTGTCTTTCTGCTGCAGTTTGTCCTTTTTCATCAGCATTAAGAAAATTCAATGTTAGTAAAGCATTGTGTAACCTGTGTTTAGGGGTCTTTGTTCTCCCCTGGCTGCTTATGAAGCATTTCTTTTAAGGTTCGGTTAGATCTTTCAATCACTGCTTGTCCTGTGGGATTGTAAGGTATACCAGTTACATGTTTTATATTATAATATTTGAAGAATTGTTCCAATTTACTGGAGACATATGCTGGAGCATTGTCAGTTTTTATCGTTTTAGGTATACCCATAACAGCCATCACCTCTAAGAGGTGTGTAATAACAGAGTCAGCCTTTTCAGAGCTGAGGGCAGTAGCCCATTGGAATCCTGAGAACGTGTCTATGGTATGGTGTACATATTTTAAACTGCCAAATTCTGGGAAGTGAAATACATCCATTTGCCAAAGTTCATTTCTATGAATACCTTTAGGATTACAACCTGCTGGTAATGGATTTTGATTATAGAAGGAGCAACTGGGGCAATTTTTTACTATTTCTTTGGCTTGTTGCCAGGTGATAGAAAAATCCTTCTTTAACCCTTTGCTGTTGACATGGTGTTTCTTATGAAATTCTGAAGCTTCCAACACATTACCTACTAACAAACGATCAATTTCATCATTGCCTTGTGCCAGAGGACCTGGCAAACCTGTATGAGACCTGATGTGTGTTATATATATAGGATGAGTCCTGTTTCTGATGGTTTCCTGTAATTGTAAAAATAATGAGGTTAATTCTGTACTATCAGGAACAAATTCTGCAGTCTCAATATGCAAGACAACTCTTTCCGCATACTGAGAATCCGTGACTATATTGAGAGGCTCTGTAAAGTCTTTAAGTACCATGAGAATGGCATATAACTCTGCCTTTTGTACGGAGTTGTAAGGGCTTTGAACTACTTTACTTATATTTCCTGATTTATACCCTGCCTTACCTGATTTGTTTGCATCCGTGTAGAAGGTAAGAACTCCAGAAATAGGTGTTTGTCTCACGATACGTGGAAGAATCCAAATTGTTTTCTTTATGAATTTTATTCTCTCTGTTTTGGGATAGTTATTACTAATAGTTCCCAAAAAGTCACTGCAAGCTATTTGCCAATACTCATTATCTTTCCAGAAGGAGGAAATTTCATCATTTGTTAAAGGTACAATAATTTCAGCTGGATCTTTCCCAGTCAATTGATGAAGCCTTAACTTACCTTTTAATATCAAATCAGAGATCTTTTCTATATATGTTTTCAATTTTTTATTCTGTTTATGTGGCAGAAATACCCATTCTAGTATGATGTCTTCCCTCTGCATTAATATTCCTGAGGGTATTCTCTAGATGGAAAAATAACTAGAATACAATCCAGGTTTGGATCCACACGGTCCACATGTGCTTCTAATATTCTCTTTTCTACCCATTCTAATTCTTTTTCAGCCTCAGCTGATAGTACTCGTGGGCTGTTTAGATCTTTATCTCCTTTTAAAGCCATTTTCAAATGTTTCAAATCATGCCCTTCTACACCGATAATTGTCTGTAATTGAGAGATTTCACCTAATAGTTTTTGAAGATCATTAAGAGTCCGGTAACGATCTCTTCTAATCTGTACTTTCTGTGGTCTAATTTTCTGAGCATCTATTTTATAACCTAAATAGTTAATAGAATCTCCTCTTTGTATTTTTTCTGGGAAATTTGTAATCCCCAGCGAGGCAAAGTTTCTTTTACTGCTTCAAACATCTTTTCCAATGTATCCTTATTTGAATCAGACAATAATATGTCATCCATATAATGATATATTAACGAATGTGGAATTTTTTACGAATTATTTCTAGAGGTTTATTCACAAAATATTGACACAAAGTTGGACTGTTTAACATACCTTGAGGTAGTACCTTCCACTGGAATCTCTGTACCGGACGGGAATTATTATAGGTAGGTACCGTGAAGGCGAACTTTTCTCTGTCGTTTTCTTGTAACGGTATGGTGAAGAAACAATCTTTTAAGTCTATAACTATAATTGGCCAATCCTTAGGAATTAGAGAAGGTAACGGCATCCCAGGTTGTAGAGACCCCATAGGCTGAATTACCTTGTTGATGGCTCTAAGATCAGTAACCATTCTCCACTTACCAGACTTCTTCTTGACAACAAAAACAGGTGAATTCCATGCACTAGTTGATTCCTCAATATGTCCAGCATCTAACTGTTCCTGAACTAACTTCTCCAAAGCCTCTAACTTCTCAGATGTCATAGGCCATTGACCCACCCAGACGGGTTCCTCTGTCAGCCATTTTAAGGGTAGAGCTTTTGGTTGCTCTGTTGGTTTGGCACTAGCATCTTGCATCTGTACAGCCTGTACATTTGGCATCTGTTTTCTGTACTGCCTTACTTTATTCTTTGTACCACTAGAAGCTTGTCTATGATTCCTAGCTGATACAGGAGGAATGTTAATCTGTGTATTCCATTGCTGGAGTAGATCACGACCCCAGAGGTTTATAGCAATATCTGCAACGTATGGCTTTAACCTTCCTCTCTGTCCTTCTGGCCCAATAAAGTCAATCCATTTAACGCTCTGTTTAACTTCAGATAGGGTTCCAATCCCTAAGAATTGAACATTAGCCTCTTTTAAAGCCCAGTCGTGTGGCCAGGACTGCTGATTAAGGAGAGTGACATCACTGCCTGTGTCCAGTAAACCGTAAATTACCTTATTATTTACCTTAACTGCCAGCTTGGGTCTATGATATTGTATAGAAGTTTGCCAAAATATATGTTTTGTATCTCCTCCTGATGTAATTGATTCATCCTCTGGAGCTAATATTGTCCAGTGCCGTATAATTTACAATGGGCAGTGGATCTTCTAATTGTCCTGGGAGAGGCTGTCCTCCACTGTCACTGGGAATGACCGGATAATCTCTCTTTTTGGGGCTCGGTTGAGGCCCTGAGATCCGTTTTTTGGCTTTAAAGATCTACCTTGTCTATCTGTTGTGGATCTGCATTCATTTGTCCAATGCCGGCCTTTTCCACACCTCCTGCAGAGACCAGGAGGTTGAGGCCTTCTGTTTGACACATTCCTGGTAGAAGAATTATTCCTAGGAATGTGTTGTCTACAGTTCCTACTCAGATGTCCCATTTTACCACAATTAAAACATCTAAAGTTTTGATGTCTTTTAAAATTTCTAGAGATTGCTTGCCCAACCCAATTTGGTATCTCCTCTTGGGTAGGCCATATTTCCTCCTGATTCCTCCTAAATCCTTTACAAATGGCTTCTCCTATCCAAGTTCCTGCCTCTGGATTGTCATACTCAACATTAGTTGTATATAAGACCCATTCCTCCAATGGTGCTGATCTTACCTTTAATGGCCACAGTATCTGTTTGTAATGTGGGTTTGCGTTCTCGTAAGCCAACGATTCTGTAAGAAGTCGCCTAATATTAGGATCAGTTATTTGTAAATCTACTGCTCTGGATAATCTTTGTCAGAATTCAGAGAATCTTTCTCTCGGACCCTGTATCACTTTCGAGTATGCTTCAACTCTTTCCCCTGGTTCACGAACCTTATCCAAAGCATTTAGTGCTGCTGTTTTGCATAAATCAAATGTACGCTCATCATAACCAGCTTGGACCTGCGGGTCAGAAAATTGCTTCTCTCCCATAATCTTACTTTCAGAAGCATCAAAGCCATCCTTCAAACCTTGAAGTTCAAGGGCCTTGGCTTCCTGTCTCCACAAAGCTTTCCACTGTATTTGTGTAGACTGGTCCAACACTGCAGATATTAAATCATTCCAATCTGAGGGAGTTATCTTATTAGTAGTTGCCCATGTGTTTAGTAACTGTTTTACATAAGTACTGTGGACCCCAAAAGTCATGATCGCATTTTTAATTGTTTTCATATCTTTTATGGGAATAGGTTCCCATTTCTGTGTAGTGGAACCAGATTGGTGCCTCCGTGATGATGACCTTTCTACTACAGTTACTGGAAAGGCCACCTTAGGATGTCTAGTAGCCATATTTCGTTTATTTCCTAGTGGCCTAGCATCCATTGACTCCACTTCTGATATTTCAGAGGATGTATCTTCTAAAGATTGAAATTTTGCAACCATGTCATCCTTTAAGTCTCGTATTTCCTGCATTAAAAATTGTTCCAATTCCTTGGACTGTTCATTGAGGTCTTCTATTTCCTCCATTAAAAATTGTCCCAAGTCCTCAGATTGTTCATTAAGGTCTTGGATTTTCTGCATTAAAGATTGTTTTAACTCTTTGGATTGTTCAGTTAAACGAAATTCCAAGGTTTTCATACCATCCTCCCTAAAAACTCCAAAGGCATCTATTTTTCCTTCCAGAAAACACATTCGATCCGCTAGATTGCCATTATTATCAGACATAGATTGAATCGACCCAGCTAATTTTGAAAATTCCTCCTGATTATATTCCATTTTAGCCATAAATGTAGTGGACATCGAATTGAATGTGTCTCGAAGGTTGTCCTGATCAAATTTAACCAAGGCCCCTTGTTGCTGAATTTTTAACTCTAACTTTTTAATTGACTCTGCTAAATTGGAAAGTTCCACCTGGTTAGCGTCAGTCTTAGCGGACATTGAATTAAATGTAGCCAAATCCACTTGTTCCTGAATTTTTGACTCTACCCTAACTTTAACTCTAACACTAACCCTAACACTAACCCTACCCCTAACCCTAAACCTAAAACTAGCCCTAGCCCTAACCCTAACCCTTACACTAACCCGAACCCTCACTCTAACACTAACCCTAACACTAACCCTAATCGAAACGCTAAAGCTTAACCAAACCCTAACCCTAACGCTAACCATAACCCTAACCATAAACCTAACCCTATCCCTAACCCCAACACTAACCCTAAAACAAACGCTAACCTTAACCATAACCCTGACCCTAGGCCTAACGTTAACACTAAACTCAACCCTAACCCTAACCCTAACCCTAAAGCTAAACCTAACCCTAAACCTAACCCTAATGCAAACCCTCATTCTTAACCTAACACTAAACCTAAACCTATCGCTAACCCCAACCCTAAACATAACCATAACCTAACCCTAACTCTAACCCTAATCCTAAACCTAACCCTAACACTAACCCTAAACCTAGCCCTAACCCTAACCATAACTCTAACCCTAACCCTAACCCTAAAAATGAACCTAACCCTAAACCTAACCCTAATCCTAACCCTAACCATAACACTAGCTCTAACCCTAAACCTAACACTAATGCTACCCTAACCCTAACCCTAAGCCTAACACTAAATCTAATCCTAACCCTTACCCTAACCCTACCACTAACGCTAATCCTAACCCTAACCTAATGCTACCGATTATCCTAGCCCTAACCCTAACCCTAACCCTATCACTAAAATTAACCCTAACCCAAATGCAAACCATAACCATAACCATAACCCTAACCCTAACCCTAAACAGAAACCTAATACTAACCCTAACCCTAACATAACGATTATCCTAACCCTAAACCTAACACTAACACTAACGCTAACCCTAACCTTAACCCTAAACCTAACCCTAACCCTAACACTAACACTAACACTAACACTAACCCTAACCCTACACCTAAACCCAAAGCTAACCCTAACCCTAACTCAAACGATTATCGTAACTCTTACACTAGGCCTTAACCCTATCAATAACCCTAACCCTAACACTTCACTAACCGTAACCCAAAACCTAATCATAACACTAACCCTAACCCTAACCCAAACCCTAACCCTAACGCTAACCCTAACCATAACCATTTCGCTAAACCTAAACCTAACACTAACCCTAACCCAAACCCTAACTCTAACGCTAAAACTAACACTAACCCTAACCCTACACCTAAACCCAAAGCTAACCCTAACCCTAACCTTAACTCAAACGATTATCGTAAATCTTACACTAGGCCTTAACCCTATCGATAACCCTAACCCTAACACTTCCCTAACCCTAACCCAAAACCTAACCATAACACTAACCCTAACCCTAACCCAAACCCTAACGCTAACCCTAACCATAACCATATCGCTAACCCTAAACCTAACACTAACCCTAACCCAAACACTAACCCTAACGCTAACCCTAACCCAAATCCTATAGCTAACCCTAAACCTAACACTAACCCTAACCCCTAACCCTAAACCTACCAATCAAACTAAACATAACAATAACATTAACCCTAACCCTAAACTTAACCCTAATGCTAACCCTAACCCTAAAACTAACCCTAACCCTAACCCTACCCCTAACGCTAACCCTAACCCTAACCCTAATGCTAACCCTAACCCTAACACAACCCTAATTTTAACCCGAACGCTAACCCTACCCTAACTTTAACTCTAACGCTAACCCTAACACTAATCCTACCCCTAACCCTTACCATAAACCTAGCCATAATCCTAAACCTAACTCTTACACTAACCAGAACCCTAACTCAAACGATAACACTAACCCTAAACCTAATCGTAACCCTAAAGCTTAACCTAACACTAATCCTAACCCTAACCCTAACCCTAACTCTAATACTATCACTAATCCTAACCCTAAGCCTAAAGCTAACCCTAACATTAACCCTAATGCTAACCCTAACCATAACCCTAACCCTAAAGCTTAAACTAATGCTAACCCTAAACCTAACCATTTCCCTAACCCTAACCCTAAAGCTAACCCTAACCCTAACAA
This sequence comes from Mesocricetus auratus, assembly GCF_017639785.1. Taxonomy (NCBI): domain Eukaryota; kingdom Metazoa; phylum Chordata; class Mammalia; order Rodentia; family Cricetidae; genus Mesocricetus; species Mesocricetus auratus. The sequence goes on along the minus strand of NW_024429233.1, from coordinate 4,954,099 downwards.
TAACGCTGTCCCTAAAGATGACCATAACCCTAACCCAAATGCTAAGGATTATCCTAACCATAAGGCTAAGCCTAACCCTAACGATTAACCCTAACCCTAATTCTAACCTTAACGCTAACACTAACACAAACCCTAACCCTAAACCTAAACCTACCCCTGTTGGCTTCAACGGACGCTGTAACGATACGCGACACACAATTACTGAAAGTAACGCTAAGTATTTTATGTAGAAAATTACTCACAAGTTACCAAACCCAGAGAAGCCCAGCAGATCTCAGCTAGCGACTGGACCGGAAACCGAACTCCAGGAAAAGAGAGCGAGACTTCCTGTGCGCTGTCTTTTATGCCTTCCCCCGTAACGCCCCTATCCATGCCCAAAAGTGGGCCTGGCTAGTGACGTAGTTCCGCCTACGTACGTATACGTCTTTACGTCCAGCCGTATACGTCTTTAGTCCTGCCTAAAGTGGGTGTGGTTAGCGGTGTGGTAAACCGCCCTTTTATTACCTCATCTGTATGCGCCTCTAGTAAGTCACATGTTTAATGGCGGCATAGACTTAGTAAGTCACATGTTTAATGGCGGCATCAGACTTCCTCCTACATACCCCAAACCTTAACCTAGCCATATCAGTAACCCTAACCCTAACCCTAACCTTATCCCTAACCCTAACCCTATCCCCTAACCCTAACAATTAACTTAAACCTAACAATAACCCTAACCTTAACCCTAACTGTAAACCTATCACTATAGCTAACACTCACTCTAATACTAAACCTAAACCTATTGCTAACCCCAACCCTAAAATTAACCCTAACGCTATCCCTAAACCTTATCCTAACCCTAACCCTAACCCTAACTCTAAAGCCAACCCTAATCCTAACCCTCAACTTAACACTAACCCTAGTTTAACGGGAACCCTAAACCTAACGCTAACCCTAATCCTAACACTAAGCCCTACCCTAATGATTAAACTAAACCTAACAATAAACCTAACCCTAACCCTAAACCTAACCCTAACCCTAAACCTAACCCTAACTCGAACTCGAACTCTAATGTTAACTTAACCCTAAACCTAACCCTAATGGTAACACTAACCCTAACCATTACCCTAACCCTAACCCTAACAATAACCCTAATCTTATCGCTAACACTAACCCTAACCCTAACCCTAACCCTCATGCTAACCCTAACCCTAACCATAACCATAATGCTAACCCTAACCCTAACCCTGAACACTAAACCTAACCCAATCCCTAACCCTAACCCTAAACCTATCACTAAACCTAACCCTAACACTAACACTAAACCTAACGCTAACGCTAACTCTAATACAAACCCTAAACCTAACCCTAACATAACGATTATCCTAAACCTAAACCTAACACTAACACTAACGCTAACCCTAACCTTAACCTTAAACCTATCCCTAAACCTAACCCTAACCCTAACACTAACACTAACCCTAACCCTAACTCTAACGATTATCGAAAATCTTACCCTGGGCCTTAACCCTGTCGCTAACCCTAACCCTAACCCTAAACCTAATCCAATCCCTAACACTGAATACTGACCCTAACCCAAACCCTAATCCTAACACTACCCGAGGGCTAACACAAACCCTAATCCTAACGCTAAACCTAATCCTAACCCTATCGTTAACCCTAAACCTAACACTAACCCTAATGCCTAACCCTAACCCTAACGATCAACCTAAACCTAACAATAACACTAACCCTAATCCTAAACCTAACACTAACGCTAACCCTAACCCTAAACCTAACCCTAAAGCTAACCCTAACCCAAAAACTAACGCTAACACTAACCGTAACCCTAATCCTAACGCTAACCCTACCCTAACTTTAACTCTAACGCTAACCCTAACACTAACCCTACCCCTAACCCTAACCTTAAACCTAGCCCTAACCCTAACCCTAACCCTTACACTAGCCCTAAACCCAACTCTAACGCTAACACTAACACTAACCCTAATCGTAACACTAAAGCTTAACCTAACCCTAATCCTAACCCTAACCCTAAACCTAAATCTAACCATAACCATAACCATAACCATAACCCTAACCCTATCCCTAACCCTAACACTAACCCTAACACAAACGCTAACCATAACCATAACACTGACCCTAACCCTAATTCTAACACTAACCTCAACCCTATCCCTAACCCTAACCCTAACCCTAAACTAAAACCTATCGCTAACCCTAACACTAACCCTAACCATAACTCTAACGCTAAACCTAACCCTAACTCTGACCCTAACCCTAAACCTAATCCTAAACCTACCCTAACACTACACCTAAACCTAACCCTAACCCAAACACTAAATCTAACCCTAACCCTAACCCTAAGGCTAAACCTTACCCTAACCCTAACGCTAAATCTAACCCTAACTCTAACCCTAACCCTAGCCCTAACGCTAACCCTAACCCTAAACCTAAGAGTAACGATTATCCTAACCCTAAACCTATCCCTAATGCTAACCCTAACAATAACCCTAACCCTAAAACTAAACCTAAATGTAACCTTAACCCTAACCAAATACCTAATCCTAAACCTAAATGTAACTCTAACCCAAATCCTAGCCCAAAGCCTAAACATAACGATATCCTTAACCCTAACACTTAACATAACCCTAACACTAAACCTAACACTAACCGTAACTCTAACTCTAAACTTAACCTTAACCCTAACCATAAGCTTAAGCCTAACCATAAACCTAAACTTAACTTTATACCTAAACCTAACACTAATGCTAACGCTAACCCTAACACTAACCCTAAAGCTAACCCTAACCCTAACGTTAATGATGAACCTAATCCTAACCCTAACCCTAACCATTAACCCTAACACTAAGCCTAAACCTATCCCTAAGGCTAACCCTAACCCTAACCCTAATGCTAACGCTAACCCTAACCCTAAACCTAGCACTAACCCTAACCCTAACCCTAAACCTAAACCTAATCCTAACCTAACCCTAACCCTAACACTATCCCTAACCCTAACCTTAACCCTAAACCTAACCCTAACTCTAACCCTAACACTAATCCTAACCTTAACACTAACGCTAACCCTAACACTAACCCTAACGCTAACCCTAAACCTAACCCTAACCCTAACTCATAAACTAATGCTAACCCTAAACCTAATCATTTCCCTAACCCTAACCCTAACGTTAACCCTAACCCTAACCATAACCCTAACGCTTAAACAAATGCTAACCCTAAACCTAACCATTTCCCTAACACTAACCCTAACGCTAACCCTAAAGATAGCCCTAACCCTAAGCCAAATGCTTAGGATTATCCTAACCATAACGATAAGCCTAAACCTAACGATTAACCGTATCCCTAATTCTAACCTTAACGATAACACTAACACAAACCCTAACCCTAAACATAACCCTAACCCAAACCTTACCCTAACCATATCGCTAACCCTAACCCTAACCCTAACCTTATCCCTAACACTAACCCTATCCCCTAAACCTAACTATTAACTTAAACCTAACAATAACCCTAACTTTAACCCTAACCCTAACACTAAAGCTAACCCTCACCGTAATACTAAACCTAAACCTATTGCTAACGCTAACCCTAAAACTAAACCTAATGCTATCCCTGAACCTTATCCTAAACCTAACGCTAACTCAAACGCCAAACCTAACCCTAACCCTCACCCTAATGCTAACCCTAAGATTAACGCGAACCCTAACCCTAACACTAATCCTAACACTAAGTCCTAACCATAATGATTAAACTAAACCAAACAATAACCCTAACCCTAACCCTAAACCTAACACTTACCCTAACCCTAACTCAAAATCTAACTCTAACGTTAACCTTAACCCTAACCCTAACACTAAAACTAACCCTAACGCTAACACTAACCCTAACCATTACCCTAACCCTAACCCTAACAGTAACCCTAATCCTAACGCTAACACTGACCCTAACCCTAACCCTCATGCTAACCCTAACCCTAAACCTAACCCTAACGCTAACCCTAACCCTAACCCTGAACACTAAACCTATCACTAAACCTAACCCTAACACTAACCCTAAACCTAACATTAACGCTAACCCTTACACAAACCCTAACCCTAACCCTGAACACTAAACCTATCACTAAACCTAACCCTAACACTAACCCTATCCCTAACCTTAACACTAAACCTAACCCTAACCCAAACCCTATCCTTACACTAACCCTAACCCTAACCCTATCCCTAACCCTAAACCTAACACTAACCCTAAACCAAACCCCAACCCTAACTCTAAGCCTAACCCTAACCCTATTGCTAACACTAAACCTAACATTAACCCTAAGGCCTAACCCTAAAACTAACGCACAACCTACACCTATCAATAACACTAACCCTAACCCTAAACCTAACCCTAACGCTAACACTAACCCTAAAACTAACCTGAACCCTAACCCTAACCCTTACGCTAACCATAACCCTAACACAACCCTAATTCTAACACGAACGCTAACCCTACCCTAACTTTAACTCTAAAGCTAACCCTAACACTAACCCTGCACCTAACCCTAACCCTGAACCCAAATCTAACCCTAACCCTAACCGTAAAGCCAACGATTATCCTAACCCTTATCCTAACCCTATACCCTAACCCTAACCCTAAACGTAACCCTTGCATTAACACTAACCCAAGTCCTAAACATAACTCTAACCATAACACTAATACTATCCCAATCGCTAACCCTAACCCTATCGCTAACCCTAACTCTAACCCTAACCTCAACCCTAACCATACCCTAACACTAAAGAAATCTAACCTTAATTAACCCTAACCCTAACCCTAACTCGAACCCTAAATCTAATGCTAACCCTAACCCTAACACTAACCCTAACCATAAGTCTAACACTATCCCTAACCCTAACCCTAAAGCTAAACCTAAACCTAACACTAACCCTAACCCTAACCCTAACGATCAACCTAAACCTAACAATAACAATAACCCTAACCTAACCCTAACGCTAACCCTAACCCTTAAACTAACCCTACCCCTTACCCGAACCCTAACGGTAACCCTACCTCTACCCGAACACTAACCCTAATTCAAATCCGAACACAAACCATAACCTAACTTTAACCCTAAGGCTAACCCTAACACTAACCCTAACCCTCACCCTAACCCTAAACCCAACTCTAACCCTAAATCTAACCTTAGCGCTAATGATTATGCTAACACATATCCTAACCCTATATGCTAACCCCAACCCTAACCCTAACCCTAACCCAACCCTAACCCTTCCATTAACCCTAAACCTAACCCTAACTCTAACCCTAACCCTAATACTAACCCTATCGCCAACCCAATCCCTATCGCTAACCTTAACTCTAACCCTAACCTTAACACTAACAATACACTAACTCTAAACCTAACACTAAACCAAACCCTAACCCTATCCCTAACCCTAACTCGAACCCTAATTCTAACGCTAACCCTAACCCTAACCCTAATCTTAACACAAACCCTAAGGCTAACAATAGCCCTAACACTAACCCTAAACCAATATCTAACCATAACCCTAAACCTAACCCTAACTATAACCCTAAAAGTAATGCTAACCCTAACCCTAACAATAATCCTAATGCTAACACTAACTGTAACCCTAACCCTACACAAACCCTAACCCTAACACTATCGCTAAACCCTAACCATAACCTAACCCTAACAGTAAATCTAACCCTAACCCTTACCCTAAACCTAACCCTAACCCTAATTATAATCCTAAAAGTAATGCTAAGCTTAACCCTAACACTAACACTAACCCTAACGCTAACACTAACACTAACCCTAACCCTAATGCTACACTAACCTAACACTACCGCTAACCCCAACCATAACCCTAACACTAAGGCAAATCTAACCCTAACCCTTACCCTAACCATACCACTAAAGCTAACCCTTACTCTAACCTTAACCCTAACGCTAAGGATTATCCTAGCCCTAAACTTAAACCTAACCCTAACCCTAATCCTAACACTAGCCATAACCCTAACAATAACCCAAACATAACGCTAACCCTCACCCTAACACTAACCCTAACCCTAACTCTAACCATATCACTAATTCTAAACATAACCCTAACCCTTACACAAACCCTACACCTAACCTTAACTCTAACCCTAATGCTATCCCTAAGGCTAACCCTAACCCTAACCCTAACCCTAACGCTAACCCTAACCTTAACCCTACCCTAACGATAAATCTCCCCTTAACCCTAACCCTTAAAATAAAGCTAACCCTAAACCTAACCCTAACCCTAAGGCTAACACTAATGCTAAACCTAACCATAAAACTAACACTAACACTAAATATAACCCTAACGCCAACCCTAAAGCTAAGGATTACCCTAACCCTAACACTAAACCTAACCCTAACAATTAACCTAAACCTAAATATAACCCTAACCCTAATCCTAAACATTACCCTAACCATATCTCTAAACAAACCCTAACCCTAACCCTAACCTTAATACTAACCCTAACCAACTACTAAATCTAACAATTAACCTAAACCTAACAATAACTCTAATCCTAACCCTAACCCTAAAGCTAACCCATACCCTCACCCTACCCCCAACCCTAACCCTAAACCTAAAGCAATCCCTAACCCTAACCCAAACGCTAATGACTATCCTAACCCTAACTCTAACTATAAACCCTATCCCTAACCCTAACCTTACATTTACCCTCAACCTAACCCTAACCCTAACCCTAAAACTAACGCTAATCCTAACCCTAACCCTAGTGCTAAAGCTAACCCTAACCATAACGCTAATGATTATCCTAACCCTAACCCTAAACCTTACCCCAACCCTAACCTTAACCATAACACTAACCCTAACATAACCCTAAACCTAAACCTAACCCTAATCCTAAGCCTAAGCCTAACCCTAACACTAAAACAAACCTTAACCCTAACCGTAAACCTAATACTAACTGTAACCCTAACACTAACCCTAACACTAACCATAACGCTAACCTTAACCCTAACCCTTAACCTAACCCTATCCCTAAACCTAACCCTAACACTATCGCTAAACCTAACCCTAACCCTAAACCTAACCATAACTCTAAACCTAATCCTAACCCTAATGCTCACCCTAACCCTAAACCTAAGATAACCCTAACCCTAACCATATCGCTAAGTATTATCCAAACCCTAACCATAACCCTAAACCCTAAACCTAACACTAAACCTAACACTATCCGTAAGGCTAATCTGAACCCAAACCATAACACAAAACCTAACACGAACCCTAACCCTAACACTAAACCTAAGGCAAACTCTAACCCTAAACCTAACACTAACCTTAACTATAACCCTAACCCTAATGCTACCCCTAACCCTAAACGTAACCCTAACACTAACCCTAACGCAAACTCTAACCCTACCCTAACCCTAACCCTAATGCTAACCCTAACGCTAACCATAAACATAAACCTAAACCAAACCCTAACCCTAAAGCTAACCCTAAACCTAACCATAACGCTAAACCTAACACTAACCCTAAACCTATCGCTAACCCTAACCCTAACCCTAACACTAAACCTAAACCTATCCCTAACCCTAATCCTAACCCTAACTCTAATCCTAACCCTAACCCTAAAGCTATCCCTAACCCTAACCCTAACCCTAACCTAACCCTAACTCTATCGCCAACCCTAATCCTATCCTTAACCCTAACTCTAATTTAACGCTAAACCGAACCCTAACCCTAACGCTAACCCTAATCCTAACGCAAACCCCTAACCCTAATGATTAACCTAAACTAACAATAACGCAACCTTAACCCTAACACTAACTCGAAACCTAACTCTAACGCTAACCCTAACCCTAACCCTAACCCTAATTCTATTCCGAACAGTGAGCCTACCCTAATTCTAACCCTAACGCTAATTCTAACCCTAACCCTAACCCTATCGCTAACCCTAAACCTAAACCTAAACCTAACCCTAACCCTAACGCTAACCCTAACCCTAACCCTTAAAGTAAGTCTAAACCTAACCCTAATTCTAACCCTAACGCTAATCCTAACCCTAACCCTAACCCTATCGCTAACCCTAAACCTAACCCTAACCCTAACCCTAACCCTAATCCTAACCTAACCCTAACCCTAACCCTAACGCTATCCCTAACCCTAACCGTAACCCTAACACTAACCCTAACTCTATATCTGACCCTAACACTAATCCTAACCCTAAACCTATCGCTAACCCTAACCCTAACCCTAACGGTAACCCTAAACCTAACCCTAAATCTAACACTTAAACTAATGCTAGCCCTAAACCTAACCATTTCCCTAACCCTAACCCTAACGCTAATCCTAACCCTAACCCTAACCCTAACGCTAACCCTAACACTAACCCTAACCCTAACGCATATACTAATACTAACCCTAAACCTAACCATTTCCCTAACCCTAACCCTAACGCTAACCCTAACACTAACCCTAAAGCTAACCCTAACATTAACCCTAACCCTAATGCATATACTAATACTAACCCTAAACCTAACCATTTCCCTAACCCTAACCCTAAAGCTAACCCTAACTCAAACAATAATGCTAACCCTAAATATAACCCTAACCCTAACCCAAATGCTAAGGATTATCCTAACCATAACCCTAAGCCTAACACTAAGGATTAAGCCTAACCATGATTCTAACCTTAACGCTAACTCTAACACAAACCCTAACCCTAATCCTAACCCTAACCCAAACCTTACCCTAGCAATCGCTAACCCTAACCCTAACCCTAAACTTATCCCTAAACCTAACACTATCCCCTAGCCCTAACAATTAACTTAAACCTAACATTAACCCTAAGCTTAACCCTAACCCTAACCCTAACCCTAACTCTAACGCCAACCCTAATCCTAACCCTCACCCTAACGCTAAACCTAAGATTAAAACGAACCCTAACCCTAACGCTAACCCTAATCCTAACACTAAGCCCTAACCATAATGATTAAACTAAACCTAACAATAACCCTAACCCTAACCTTAAACATAACCCTAACCCTAACGCTAACAGTAACCCTCACCATTACCCTAACGCTAACCCTAACAATAACCCTAATATTAACGATAACACTAACCCTAGCCCTAACCCTAACTCTTACCCTAACCCTCATGCTAACCCTAACCCTAAACATAATCCTAACAATAACGCTAACCCTAACCCTAACCCTAAACTAACACTAACCCTAAACCTAAAACTAACTCTAACCCTAATACAAACCCTAACCCTAACTCTACCCCTAAACATAACCCTAAACCTAACAATAATGATATTCCTAACCCTGACCCTAACCCTAACCCTAACCCTAACATAACCATTATCCTAACCCTAAACCTAACACTAACACTAACGCTAACCCTAACCTTAACCCTTAACCTAACCCTAACCCTAACCCTAATTCTAACACTAATCCTAACCCTAATCTTAACACTAACCCTAATTCTATCCCGAACCCTAAACCTACCCTAACTCTAACCCTAACCGTAACCCTAATCTTATCCCTAACGCTAACCCTATCCCCTAACCATAACAATTAACTTAAACCTAACAATAACCCAAATCTTAACCCGAACCCTAACACTAAAGCTAACGCTCACAATAATACTAAACCTAACCCTATCGCTAACCCCAACCCAAAAATAACCCTAACGCTATCCCTAAACCTTATCCTAACCCTAACCCTAACCCTAACTCTAACTCCAACCCTAATCCTAACCCTCACCCTAACGCTAAACCTAAGATTAACATGAACCCTAACCCTAACGCTAACCCTAATCCTAACACAAAGACGTAACCATAATGATTAAACTAAACCTAATAATAACCCTAACCTTAACCCTAAACCTAACCCTAACCCTAACGCTAACACTAACCCTAACCATTACCCTAACGCTAAACCTAACAATAACTCTAATCGTGACGCTAACACTAACCCTAGCCCTAAACCTAACCCTTACTCTAACCCTCATGCTAACCCTAAACCTAAACTTAAACCTAACTCTAACACTAACCCTAACCCTAACCCTGAACACTAAACCTAACCCAAACCCTACCCCTAACACTAAACCTACCACTAAACCTAATCCTAACACTAACCCTAAACCTAACCCTAACTCTAACCCTAATACAAACCCTAACCCTAATTCTAACCCTAAACCTAACTGTAAACCTAACAATAATGATATTCCTAACCCTGACCCTAACCCTAACATAACGATTATCCTAACCCTAAACCTAACACTAACACTAACACTAACGCTAACCCTAACCTTAACCTTAACCTAACCCTAACACTAACACTAACCCTAAACCTACCCCTAAACCAAACGCTAACCCTAACCCTAACCCTAACTCTAACGATTATCATAAATATTACCCTAGGCCTTAACCCTACCCTAACCCTAACCCTAACACTTCCCTAACCCTAACACTAAACCTAACCCAAACCCTAACCCTGAATACTAACCCTAACCCAAACCCTAAACATAACACTAAACGTAACCCTAAACCAAACCCTAACCCTAACCCTATTTCTAACCCTAAACCAGGAGGAACACAAACGCCTAACGCTAACCCTAACGATCAACCTAAACCTAAAATAACACTTACCCTAACCCTAAACCTAACCTTAACCCTAACGCTAACACAACCATAATTCTAACACAAACGCTAACCCTAACCTAACTTTAACTGTAACGCTAACCCTAACACTAACCCTAGCCCTAATCCTAACCATTACCCTAACGCTAATCCTAACCCTAACCCTAACACAACCGTAACTCTAACGCTAAACATGACCCTAACACTAATGGTAACCCTAAAGCTTAACCTAACGCTAACCCTAACCCTAACCATAACTCTAACCCTAAACATAACCCTAACTCTAACCCTAACACTAAACCTAACACTAAACCTAACACTAAACCTAACCCTAATACTAACCCTAAACCTAACACTAACCCTAACCATAACTCTAACACTAACACTAACCCTAACCCTAAACCTAACCCTAAACCTAACGCTAATATTAACCCTAACCCTAACCCTAACACTAACTCTAACCCTAGCCCTAACCCTAACGCTAACCCTAACCCTAACCCTAATGCTAAATCTAACCCTAACTCTAACCCTACCCTACCCCTAACACAAATCCTAACCCAAAACCTAACAGTAGCCATTATCCTAACCCTAAACCTATCCCTAACCCTAACCCTAACCCTAACCCTAACCATAACCATAACCCTAAACCTAAACCTAACTCTAAACCTAACCCTAACCTAATGCTAACCCTAAACCTAACCCTAAAGCTAACTCTAACCCTATCGTTAAGGATGATCCTAATCCTAACCCTAAACCTAACCACTAACCTTAACACTAACCCTAAACCTATCCCTAAGGCTAACCCTAACCCTAATCCTAAACCTAATGCTAACGTTAACCCTAACCCTAACACTAACCTTAACAAAAACTCTAACACTAAACCTAACCCTAGCCCTAACTATAACCCTAACAGTTTTGCTAAGCCTAAGCCTAACACTGACCCTAACGCTATCGCTAACAGTAACCCTAACCCTAATACTAACACTACCCTAACCCTAACCCTAAAGCTAACCTTAACCCTAACACTAAATCTAACCCTAACCCTTACCCTAGCCCTACCACTAACGCTAACCCTAAACCTAAACCTAATGCTAACGATGATCCTAGCCCTAACCCTAACCCTAACCCTATCACTAACCCTACCCCTAACCCAAACACAAAACCTAACCATAACCATAACCCTAACCCTAACCCTAAACCTAACCCTAATCATAACCCTAACCCTAACGCTAACCCTAACCCTAAACCTAAACGTAACACTAAAGCTAACCCTAATCCTAACACTTAAACTAACACTAAACCTAATCCTAACCCTAACACTAACACTAACCCTAACCCTAAACCTAAACCTAAGGCTAACACTAACCCTAACCCTAAACCTAGCACTAAACCTAACCCTAACCCTAACCCTAACCCTAACTCTAACCCTAACACTAAACCTAACCCTAACCCTAATGCTAACCCTAACCCTAACCCTAACCCTAACGCTAACCCTAACACTAACGCATAAACTAGTGCTAACCCTAAACCTAACCATATCCCTAACCCTAACCCTAACGCTAACCCTAACTCTAACAGTAACACTAACCCTAAAGATAAACCTAACGCCTAACCCAAATGCTAAGGATTATCCTAATCATAACGCTTAGCCTAACATTAAGGATTAAGCCTAACCATAATTCTAACCTTAACGCTAACACTAGCACAAACCCTAACCCTAAACCTATCCCTAACCCAAACCTTACCCTAGCCATATTGCTAACCATAACCCTAACCCTATCCTTATCCCTAACCCTAACCCTATCCCCTAACCTTAACAATTAACTTAAACCTAACAATAACCCTAACCTTAACCCTAACCCTAACACTAACACTAAAGCTAACCCTCATCGTAATACTAAACCTAAACCTATCGCTAAACCCAACCCTAAAACTAACCCTAACCCTATCCCTAAACCTAATCCTAACCCTAACCCTAACCCTAACTCTAACCCCAAACCTAATCCTAACCCTCACCCTAACAATAACCCTATGATTAACGTGAACCCTAACACTAACGCTAAACCTAATCCTAACACTAAGCCCTAACCATAATGATTAAACCAAACCTAACAATAACCCTAACCCTAACTCTAAACCTAACCCTAACCCTAACCCTATCTCGAATTGTAACTCTAACGTTAACCTTAACCCTAACCCTAACACTAACCCTAACACTAACACTAACCCTAATCATTACCCAAACCCTAACCCTAACAATAAACCTAATCGTAACGCTAACATTAACCATAACCCTAACCATAATTCTCATGGTAACCCTCAACCTAAACCTAACCCTAACCGCAACCCTAACCCTAAACCTGAACACTAAACCTAATCCAATCCCTAACCCTAATCCTAAACCTATCACTAAAACTAACCCTAACACTAACCCTAAACCTAACGCTAACGCTAACCCTAACACAAAACCTAACCCTAACCCTAACCCTAAACCTAACCCTAAACCTGACAATAATGATATTCCTAACCCTAACCGTAACCCTAACATAACGATTATCCTAACCCTAAACCTAACACTAACACTTACGCTAACCCTAACCTTAACCCTAAAACTAACCCTAGCCCTAACCCTAACACTAGCACTAACAATAACCCTACCCCTATACCCAACGCTAACACTAACCCTAATTCTAACGATTATCGTAAATCTTACCCTAGGCCTTAACCTTATAGCCCACACTAACCCTAACACTTCCCTATTCCTGACCCTAAACCTAACACAAACCCTAACCATGAATACTAACCCTAACCCAAACGCTAACCCTAACACTAAACCTAAACTTAACCCGAAACTTAACCCTAATGCTAACCCTAACCCTATGGCTAACCCTAAATCTAACAATAACCCTAACCCAAACCCTAACCCTAACGCTAAACCTAACCCTAACCCTATCGCTAACCCAAAAATTAATACTAACCCTAACGCCTAACCCTAACTTAACGCACAACCTACACCTATCAATAACACTAACCCTAACCCGAAACCTAACACTAACGCTAACCCTAACCCTAAACTAACCCGAACCCTAACCCTAACCCTAACCCTTACACTAACCCTAACCCTAACCCTTACACTAACCCTAACCCTAACACAACCCTAATTCTAACCCAAACGCTAACCCTACCGTAACTTTAACTCTAACGCTAATCCTATCACTAACCCTACCCCTAACCCTAACCCTAAAGCCAACTCTAACCCTAACCCTAACCCTAACACCAACGATTATCCTAACCCTTATCCTAAGCCTATATCCTAACCCAAAAGGTAACTCTTCCATTAACCCTAACCCAAACCCTAAACCTAACTCTAACCGTAACGCTAATACTAACCCTATCGCTACCCCTAACCCTATCACTAACCCTAACTCTAACCCTAACCCTAACCCTGAATGGTAACCCTAAAGCTTAGCCTAACCCTAACCCTAACCATAACCATAACTCTAACCCTAAACATAACCCTAACTCTAACCCTAACACTAAACCTAACACTAAACCTAACCCTAATACTAACCCTAAACCTAACACTAACCCTAACCATAACTCTAACACTAACACTAACCCTAACCCTAAACCTAACCCTAAACCTAACGCTAATCTTAACCCTAAACCTAACCCTATCGCTAACCCTAACCCTAACAATAACGCTAACCCTAATGATAACCCTGACCCAAACCCAAATGCTAAGGATTATCCTAACCATAACTCGAAGCCTAAACCAAACGATTAACCCTAACCCTACTTCTAACCTTAACACTAACACTAACACAAACCCTAACCCTAACCCTAAACCTAACCCAAACCTTACCCTAGGCATATGGCTAACCCTAACCCTAACCCAAATCTTATCCCTAACCCTAACCCTATCCCCTAACCCTAACAATTAACTTAAACCTAACAATAACCCTAAACTTAAGCCTAACCCTATCCCTAACACTAAAGCTAACCCTCACCGTAATACTAAACCTAACCCTATCGCTAACCACAACACTAAATCTAACCCTAACGCTATCCCTAAACCTTATCCTAACCCTAACCCTAACCCTAACTCTAACGCCAACCCTAATCCTAAACCTCACCCTAACGCTGAACCTAAGATTAACATGAACCCTAACCCTAACCCAAACCCTGAACACTAAACTTAACCCAATCCCTAACCCTAACTCTAAACCTATCACTAAAACTAACCCTAACACTAACCCTAAACCTAACGCTAACACTAACCCTAATACAAACCCTAACCCTAACCCTAAACCTAACCCTAAACCTAAAAATAATGATATTCCTAACCCTAACACTAACACTAACCCTAACATAACGATTATCCTAACCCTAAACCTAACACTAACACTAACGCTAACCCTAACCTTAACCCTAAACCTAACCCTAACCCTAACCCTAACCCTAACACTAACACTATCCCTAACACTATGCTTAAAACAAACGCTAACCTTAACACTAACCCTAACTCTAACGATTATCATAAATATTACCCTAGGCCTTAACCCTATCTTAAACCCTAACCCTAACACTTCCCTAACCCTAACACTAAAACTAACTCAAACCCTAACCCTGAATACTATGCCTAACCCAAACTCTAACCCTAACACTAAACCTAACCCTAAACCAAACCCTAACCCTATCGCTAATCCTAACCCTAACCCTATTGCTAACCCTAGACCTAACAGTAACACTAATGCCTAACCCTAACCCTAACGATCAACTTAAAACTAACAATAACACTAACCCTAACCCTAAACTTAACCCTAACGCTAAACCTAACCCTAAAACTAACCCTAACCCTAACCCTAACCCTAACGCTAATCCTAACAGTAAACCTAACCCTAACGCTAACCCTAATCGTAACCCTAAAGCTTAACCTAACCATGATCCTAACCCTAACTCTAACCCTAACCCTAACACAAACCTAATTCTAACACGAACGCTAACCCTATCTTAACTTTAACTCTAACGCTAACCCTAACACTAAGCCTACCCCTAACCCTAACCCTAAACCTAACCCTAACCCTAACCCTTATATAAACCGAACCCTAACTCTAACGCTAACACTAACCCTAACCCTAATGGTAACCCTAAAGCTTAATCTAACCCTAATCCTAAACCTAACCCTAACCCTAACTTTAACCATACCCCTAACCGTAACCCTAACCCTATCCCTAACCCTAACACTAATCCTAACACAAACACTAACCTTAACCATAACCCTGACCCTAACCCTAACGCTAAAGCTAAGCCTAACCCTAACCCTAACCCTAACCCTAATGCAAACCATCACTCTTAACCTAACCCTAACTATAACTCTAACACTAAACCTAACCCTGACTCTAACCTAACCCTAAACTTAACCCTAAGACTAAACCTAAACATAATCCTAACCCTAACCATAACTCTAACCCTAACCCTAAGCCTAAACCTAAACCTAACCCTAAACGCTAATCCTAACCCTAACAATAACCCTAACCCTAACACTAACTCTAACCCTAACTCTAACGCTAACTCTAACCCTAACGCTAAATCTAACACTAACACTACTCCTACCCCTAACGCTAACCCTAAACCTAAACCTAACAGTAACGATTATCCTAACCCTAAACATATCCCAAAACCTAACCCTAACAATAATCGTAACCCTTAACCTAAACCGAAACATAACCTTAACCCTAATCGAATTCCTAATCCTAAACCTAACTGTAACAGTAACCCTAATCCTAGCACAAAGCCTAAACATAACCCTAACCTTAAACCTAACACTTAACATAACCCTAACACTAACCCTAACCCGAACACTAAACCTAAACTTAACCCTAACCATAACCTTAACCCTAACCCTAAACCTAAACCTAACTCTAAACCTAACCCTAACCCTAATGCTAACCCTAACCCTAACCCTAACCCAAAAGAAAACCCTAAACCTAACGTTAAGGATGATCCTAATCCTAACGCTAAACCTAACCACTAACCCTAAAACTAACCCTAAACTTCTCCCTAAGACTAAGCCTAACCCGACCCAAACACTAATGCTAACACTAACCCTACCCTAACACTAACCTTAACACAATCTCTAACCCTAAACCTAACCCTAGCCCTGACTATAACCCTAAGAGTTTTGCTAAGCCTAAGCCTAACATTAATTCTAACGCTATCGCTAATAGTAACCATAACCTTAACCCTAACACTACCCTAACCCTAACCCTAACCATAACACTAAATCTAACCCTAACTCTTACCCTAACCCTACCACTAACGCTAACCCAAACCCTAAACCTAATGCTAATGATTATCCCAGCCCTAACCCTACACTAACCCTAACCCTATCACTAACACTAACCCTAACCCAAACGCAAACACTAAACATAACCCTAACCCTAACCATAACCCTAAACCTAACCCTAATCATAACCTTAACCCTAACAATAACGCTAACCCTAAACTTAAACCTAACACTAACACTAACGCTCACCCTAACCCTATCCCTTAAAGTAAGTCTAAACCTAACCCTTACCCTAACTCTAAACCAAACTGTAACACTAAAGCTAACCCTAACCCTAACACTTAAACTAACACTAAGCCTAACCCTAAACGTAACCCTAACCCTAACCCTAACCCTAACCCTAAGGCTAACACTAACCCTAACCCTAAACCTAGGACTAACCCTAACCCTAAAGCTAACCCTAATCCTAACATAACCCTAACCCTAAACCTAACGCTATCCCTAACCCTAATGGTAACCCTAACCATAACCCTAACTCTAACCCTAAAACTAATCCTAACCCTAACCCTAATGCTATCCCTAACCCTAACGCTAACCCTAACCCTAACCCTAAGGCATAAACTAGTGCTAACACAAAACCTAACCATTTCCCTAACCCTAACCCTAACGCTAACCCTAACTCTGACACTAAGCTAACCCTAAAGATAACCCTAACCCTAACCCAAATGCTAAGGTTTATCCTCACCATAACTCTAAGCCTAACACTAAGGATTAAGCCTAACCATATTTCTAACCTTAACGCTAACACTAACACACACTAACCCTAAACCTAACCCTAACCCAAACCTTACCCTAGGCATATCGCTAACCCTAACACGAACCCTAACCTTATCCCTAAACCTAACCCTATCCCCTAACCCTAACAATTAACTTAAACCTAACAATAACCCTAATCTTAACCCTAACCCTAACCCTAACACTAAAGCTAACCCTCACCGTTATACTAAACCTAACCCTATCGCTAACCCCAACCCTAAAACTAACCCTAACGCCATCCCTAAACCTTATCCTAACACTAACCCTAACCCTAACTATAACCCCAACCCTAATCCTAACCCTCACCCTAACGCTACCCTAAGATTAACGTGAACTCTAACACTAAAGCTAACCCTATTCCTAACACTAGGCCTAACCATAATGATTAAACTCAACCTAACAATAACCCTAACCCTAACTCTAAACCTAGCCCTAACCTAACCCTATCTCGAACTCTAACTCTAACATTAACCTTAACCCTAACCCTAACACTAACCCAAACCTAATGCTGAAACCAACACTAAACATTACCCTAACCCTAACCCTAACCCTAACAATAACCCTAATCCTAACGCTAACACTAACCCTAACCCTAACCCTCATGGTAATCCTAACCCTAAACCTAACCCTAACGCTAACCCTAACCCTAACCCTGACCACTAAACCTATCACTAAACCTAACCCTAACACTAGCCCTAAACCTAAAATTAAGGCTAACCCTAACACAAAACCTACCACTAACCCTAATCATAATGATATTCCTAAACCTAACCCTAACATTAACACTTAAGCTAACCCTAACCTTAACACTAACCCTAACCCTAACCCTAACACTAACACTAACACTAACCCTAAACCTACCCCTAAACCCAACGCTAATCCTAACCCTAACCCTAACTACAAGGATTAACGTAAACCTTACCCTAGGCCTTAACCCTATCGCTAACCCTAACCCTAACACTTCCCTAACCCTAACCCTAAACCTAACCCAAACCCTAACCCTGAATACTAACCCTAACCCAAACCTTAACCCTAACACTAAACCTAACCCTAACCCAAACCCTAACCCTAAGGCTAACCGTAACCCTAACCCTATCTCTAATCCTAAACTTAACACCAACACTAACCCAAACCCTAACGCTAACTCTAAACCTAACCCTATCGCTAACCCTAAACCTAACACTAACCATAAAGCCTAACCCTAAACCTAACGCACAACCTAAACCTACCAATAACACTAAACCTAACCCTAAACCTAACCCTAACGCTAACATTAACCCTAAAACAAAACCGAACCCTAACCCTAACACTTACGCTAATCCTAACCCTAACCCTAACCCTAACACAACCCTAATTCTAACCCGAACGCTAACCCTACCCTAAATTTAACTCTATAGATAACCCTAACACTAACCCTACCCCTAACCCTAACCCTAAACCCACTCTAACCCTAACCCTAACCCTAACGCCAACGATTATCCTAACCCTTATCCTAACCCTATACCCTACCACTAACCCTAAACGTAACCCTTCCATTAACACTAACCCAAACCCTAAGCCTAACTCTAACCCTAACACTAATACTAACCCAATCGCTAACACTCACCCTATCACTAACCCTAACTCTAACCCTAACCTCAACCCTAACCATACCCTAACACTAAAGAAATCTAACCTTAACATAACCCTAACCCTAACCCTAACTCGAACCCTAAATCTAACGCTAACCCTAACCCTAACACTAACACTAACCCTAACCCTAACGCTAACACTATCCCTAACCCTAACCCTAAAACAAAACCTAAACCTAACTCTAAACCTAACCCTAACCATCAACCTGAACCTAACAATAACACTAACCCTAACCCTAAACCTAACCCTAACCCTTAAACTAACCATAACACTAACCCTAACCCTAACGCTAATCCTAACCCATGCCCTACACTAACCCTAATTCTAACCCAAACGCTAACCATAACCTAATTTTAACTCTAACCCTAACCCTAACAATAACCCTAACCCTCACCCTAACCTTACACCCAACTCTAACACTAAACCTAACCTTAGCGCTAACGATTATGCTAACACTTATCCTAAACCTATATGCTAACCCCAGCCATAACCCTAACCCTAACCCTAACCCTTACCCTTCCATTAACCCTAACATTAACCCTAACTCTAACCCTAACGCTAATACTAAACCTTTCGCTAACCCAAACCATATCGCTAGCCTTAACTCTAACCCTACCTTTACCCTAACAATACCCTAACACTAAACCTAACGCTAAACCAAAACATAACCCTAAACCTAACCCTAACTCGAACCCTAATTCAAACGCTAACCCTAACCCTAACCCTAAACCTAACACTAACCCTAACGCTAACACTAGCCCTAACACTAACCCTAAACCCAAATCTAACCCTAACCCTAAACCTAACCCTAACTATAACCCAAAAATAATGCTAACCCGAACAATAACCCTAATGCTAACACTAACCGTAACCTAACCCTAACGGTAAATCTAATCCTAACCCTTACCCTAACCCTAACCCTAACGCTAACACTAAAACTAAACCTAACCCTAAACCTAAAGCCAACACTAAACCTAACCCTAACCCTAATCCTAACCCTAACACTAACCCTAACAATAACTCAAACCTAAACGTAACCCTCACCCTAACACTAACCCTAACCCTAACTCTAACCCTATCACTAACCCTAAACATAACCCTAACCCTTAAGCAAACCCTAACCCGAACCCTAACCCTAAACCTAACCCTAACTCTAAACCTAACGCTATCCCTAAGGCTAAACCTTATCCTAACCCTAAACCTAACGCTAACCCTAACCTTAACCCTAACCCTTTCGCAAACCCTAACATTAACCCTAACCCTAATGATAAATCTCCCCCTAACCATAACCCTTAAACTAAAGCTAAACCTAACCCTAACCCAGATACTAACACTAACGCTAAACCTGATCATAAAACTAAAACTAACACTAAATATAACCCTAACCCCAACCCTAAAGCTAAGGCTTATCCTAACCCTATCACTAAACCTAACCTTAACAATTAACCTAAACCTAACAATAACCCTAACCCAAATCCTAAACCTTACCCTAACCATATCTCTAACCCAAACCCTACCCCTAACCTTAACCGTAATACTAACCCTAACCATAACTACTAAATCTAACAATTAACCTAAACCTAACAATAACTCTAACCCTATCCCTAACCCTAAAGCTAACCCATACCCTCACCCTAACCCCAACGCTAATCCTACCCTTAACCCTAACACTAACGCAAACGCTAACGATTATCCTAACTCTAACTCTAACCATAAAACCTAGCCCTCACCCTAACCTTACAGTTAACCCTCACCCTCACCCTAACCCTAACCCTAACCCTAATGCTAAACCTAATCCTAACCCTAACCCTAATGCTAAACCTAACCCTAACCATAACGCTAACGATTATCCTAATCCTAACCCTAACCCTAACCCTAACCCTTCCAATAACCCTAACACTAACCCTAACTCTAACCCTAACGCTAATACTAACCCTATTGCTAACCCAAACCATATCGCTAACCTTAACTCTAACCCTAACCTTAACGCTAACAATACCCTAACACTAAACCTAACCCTAAACCAAACCCTAACCCTAACCCTAACTTGAACCCTAATTCTAACGCTAACCCTACCCTAAACCTAACCCTAACACTAACGCTAATGCTAACACTAGCCCTAACACTAACGCTAAACTCTAACCATAACCCTAAACCTAACCCTAACTATAACCCTAAAAAGTAATGCTGACACTAGCCCTAACAATATCCCTAATGCTAACACTAACCGTAGCCCTAACCCTACACTAACCCTAACCCTAACCATATCGCTAACCCTAAACATAACCTAACCCTAACGGTAAATCTAACCCTAAACCTTACCCTAACCCTAACCCTAACACTAACCTTAACACAATCTCTAACCCTAAACCTAACCCTAGCCCTAACTATAACCCTAAAAGTTTTGCTAAGCCTAAGCCTAACACTAATCCTAACACTATCGCTAATAGTAACCATAACACTAACCCTAACACTACCCTAACCCTAACCCTAACGCTAACCCTAACCCTAACACTAAATCTAACCCTAACCCTTACCCTAACCCTACCACTAACCCTAACCCTAACCCAAACTCTAACCCTAATGCTAACGATTATCCTAACCCTAACCCTAACACTAACCCTAACCCTAACTCTAACGCTAACCCTAAACCTAAACCTAACCCTAAACCTAACGCCATCACTAAACCTAACCCTAACCATAATCCTAACCCTAACACTAACCCTAACCCTTCCCCTAACCTTAATGCTAACTCTAACCCTAACCATAACACTAAACTTAACCCTACCCCTACCCCAACCCCTAACCCTATCCCTACCCCTACCCCTACCCCTAAACCTAATCCTAACCCTAACCCTAATGCTAACCCTAACCCTAGCCATAACACTAAACTTAACCCTAACACTAACCCTAACCTTAACCCTAAACCTAAACCAAACCCTAACCCTAACCCTTAACCTTAACAATAACCCTAACCGGAAACCTAACCCTAACACTAACCCTAACGATAACACTAGCCCTAACACTAACCCTAACCCTAAACCTAACCCTAACTATAACCCTAAAAGTAATGCTAACCCTAAACCTAACAATAACCCTAATGCTAACACTAACCGTAACCCTAACCCTACACTAACCCTAACCCTAACCCTATCAATAACCCTAACCATAACCTAACCCTAACTGTAAATCTAACCCTAACCCTTACCCTAACCCTAAACCTAACTCTAACCCTAAACCTAAACCTAACCCTAAACCTAACGCAACACTAAACTTAACCCTAGCCCTAATCCTAACCCTAACACTAACTCTAACCCTACTCCTAACCCTAATGCTAACCCTAACCTAACCATAACACTAAACTTAACCCTACCCCTAACCCTAACCCTAACCCAAACCATAACCCTAACCCTAACCAAAACCCTAACCCTAACCCCTAACCCTAAACCTAACCCTAGCCCCTAACGGTAACCCTAACATTACCCCTAACCCTAACAGTAACCCTAAGCCTATCCCTACGGCTAACCCTAACCCTAACCCTGACCCTAACCCTAACCCTAACACTAAGCCTAACTCAAACTCTAACACTAAACCTAAAGCTAACCCTAATTATAACCCTTAAAGTAATGCTAAGCTTAACCCTAAGACTTACTCTAAGGCTAACGCTAACACTAACCCTAACCCTAACCCTAATGCTATACTAACCCTAACACTACCGCTAACCCCAACCATAACCCTAACACTAATGCAAATCTTACCCTAACCCTTACCATAACCATACCCCTAAAGCTAACCCTAACTCTACACTTAAACCTAACCCTAAGGATTATCCTAGCCCTAAACTTAAAGCTAACCCTAACCCTAATCCTAACACTAACCATAACCCTAGCAATAACCCAAACCTAACCCTAACGCTCACCCTAACACTAACCCTAACCCTAACTCTAACCTTATCACTAACTCTAAACATAACCCTAACCCTTAAGCAAACCATAACCCGAACCCTAACCCTAAACCTAACCCTAACTCTAAACCTAACGCTATCCCTAAGGCTAACCCTAATCCTAAACCTAACGCTAACGCTAACCCTAACCCTAACACTAACACTAACGCTAAACCTAAACATAAAACTAACACTAACACTAAATATAACCCTAACCCCAACCCTAAAGCTAAGGATTATCCTAACCCTAACCATCAACCTAAACCTAACAATTAACCTAAACCTAATAATAACCCTAACCCTAATACTAAACCTTACCATAACCATATCTCTAACCCAAACCCTACCCTAACCCTAACCTTAATAACCCTAATGCTAACCCTAATCCTAACCCTAACCCTAATGTTAAACCTAACCCTAACCACAACGCTAACGATTATCTTAACCATAACCCTAACCCTAACCCCAACCCTAACCATAACCATAACTCTAAACCTAAATAACTCTAATCCTAAACCTAAACATAATCCTAAACCTAAGCCTAACCCTAACCCTAAACCTAAACTTAACCCTAACCGTAAACCTAATACTAACTGTAACCCTAACGCTAACCCTAACGCTAACCCTAACGCTAATCTTAACCCTAACCCTTAACCTAACCCTAACCCTAACCATATCACTAAGGATTATCCAAACCCTAACCATAATCCTAAACCCGAACCCTAACACTAAACTTAACCCTATCCGTAAGGCTAATCTGAACCCTAACCCTAACACAAAACCTAACACAAACCCTAATCCTAACCCTAACACTAAACCTAAGGCAACCTCTAAACCTAAACCTAACACTAAACTTTAATATAACCCTCATCATAATGCTAACCCTAACCCTAAACGTAACCCTAACACTAAACCTAACGCAAACTCTAACGCTAACCCTAACCCTAATGCTAAACCTAACCCTAACCATAACCCTAACCCGAACCCTAAACCTAACGCTAACCCTAAACCTAACCCTAACGCTAAACCTAACCATAACCCTAAATCTAATCCTAACCCTAACACTAACACTAACCCTAAACCTATCCCTAACCATAATCCTAATCCTAACTCTAACCCTAACCCTAACCCTAAAGCTATCCCTAACCCTAACCCTAACCCTAAACCTAACCCTAACTCTATCACCAACCCTAATCCTAACCCTAACCCTAACTCTAAGCCTAACGCTAAACCAACCCTTACCCTAACGCTAACCCTAACCCTAACCCAAACCCCTAACCCTAATGATTAACCTTAAATAACAATAATGCAACCTTAACCCTAACCCTAACTTGAACCCTAACTCTAACGCTAACCCTAACCATAACCCTAACCTGAATCATAAAGCTAACCCTAACCCTAATACTAAACCTAATCCTAACCCTAACCCTAAACCTAACCATATCCCTAAAGCTAACCCTACCCTAACAGTTAAACTAACGCTAACCCTAACCCTAACTGTAACCCTAACCCTATTGCTAACCCTAACCATAACTTAACCCTAATGGTAAATCTAACACTAACACTTACCCTAAACCTACCCCTAAAGCTAACACTACCTGTAACCCTAACCCTAACGCTAAGGATTACCCTAGCCCTAACCTTAAACCTAACCCTAACCCTAAACCTAACACTAACCCTAACCCTAACACTAACCCCAAACCTAACCCTAACACTAACCCTAACCCTAAAGCTAAACCTAACCCTAACGCTACCACTAATCCTAACCCTAACCTTAACACTAACACTTATTATATCCCAAACGCCAAACCTACCCTAACTCTAACCCTAACGCTAACCCTAACACTAAACCTAAACCTAATCCTCACCCGAACCCTAACCCTATCACTAACTCTAAACCTAAACCTAACCCTAACCCTAACGCTAAACCTAACCCTAACCCTTAAAGTAAGTCTAAACCTAACCCTAACCCTAACCCTAAACCTAACCGTATTACTAAAGCTAATCCTAACCATATCACTTAAACTAATGCTAACCCTGACCCTAACCCTAACCGAAACCCTAACACTAATCCTGACCCTAAACCTAACCCTAAAGCTAACACTAACCCTAACCATAAACCTAGGACTAACCCAAACCCTAACCCTAACACTAATCCTAACCTAACCCTAACCGTAACCCTAATGCTATCCCTAACCCTAACTGTAAACCTAACCCTAACCCTAACTCTAACCCTAACACTAATCCTAATGGTAACCCTACGCTAACCCTAACCCTAACCCTATCACTTAAACTAATGCTAACCCTAACCCTAACCCTAAGCTAACCCTAACCCTAACCATATCGCTAAGGATTATCCAAACCCTAACCATAACCCTAAACCCAAAACCTAACACTAAACCTAACCCTATCTGTAAGGCTAATCTGAACCCTAACCCTAACACAAAACCTACAACAAACACTAACCCTAACACTAAACCTAAGGCAAACTCTAACCCTAAACCTAACACTAAACTTAACTATAACCCTAACCGTAATGCTAACCCTAACCCTAAACGTAACCCTAACACTAACCCTATCAAAAACTCTAACCCTAACCCTAACCCTAATGCTACACCTAACCCTAACCATAACCCTAAACCTAACCTGAACCCTAACCCTAACGTTAACTCTAAACCTATCCCTAACACTAATCCTAACCCTAACTCTAACCCTAACCCTAACCATAAAGCTATCCCTAACCCTAACCCTAAACCTAACCCTAACACTATCGCCAACCCTAATACTAACCATAACCCTAACTCTAAGCCTAATGCTAAACCAAACCTAACCCCAACGCTAACCCTAATCCTAACCCAAACCCCTAACCCTAATGATTAACCTAAACTAACAATAACACAACCTTAACCCTAACCCTAACTCGAACCCTAACTCTAACGATAACCCTAACCATAACCCTAACCGGAATCCTAAAGCTAACTCTAACCCTAATACTAAACCTAAAACTAACACTAACCCTAACCCTAACCCTAACCATATCCCTAAAGCTAACCCTAACCCTAACAGTTAAACTAACGCTAACCCTAACCCTAACTGTAACCCTAACCCTATCTCTAACCCTAACCATAACCTAACCCTAACGGTAAATCTAACACTAACACTTACCCTAATCCTACCCCTAAAGCTAACACTACCTCTAACCCTAACCCTAACGCTAAGGATTACCCTAGCCCTAAACTTAAACCTAACCGTAACACTAACACTAACTCTAACCCTAACACTAACCCCAACCATAACACTAGCACTAACACTAAGCCTAACCCAAACCCTATCACTAAACCAAAACCTAACCCTAACACTAATTCAAACCCTATCCCTAACCTTTACCCTAACCCTAACCCTAAAGCTAAACCTAACCCTAACTCTAACAATAATCCTAACCCTAACCTTCACACTAACGCTAATTGTATCCCGAACGCTAAACCTACCCTAACTCTAACCCTAACGCTAACGCTAACCCCAACACTAAACCTAAACCTAATCCTAACCCTAACCCTATGGCTAACCCTAAACCTAAACCTAACCCTAACCCTAACGGTAACCCTAACCCTTAAAATAGGTCTAAACCTAAACCTAAGCCTAACCCTAAACCTAACCGTAACACTAAAGCTAACCCTAACACTATCAGTTAAACTAATGCTAACCCTGACCCTAACCCTAACCCTAATGCTAACCCTAAACCTAAACCTAACTCTAAGGCTAACACTAACCCTAAACCAAAACCTAGCACTAACCCTAACCCTAACGCTAACCCTAATCCTAACCTAACCCTAACCCTAACCCTAATGCTATCCCTAACTCTAACTGTAACCCTAACCCTAACCTTAAACCTAACT
Organism: Mesocricetus auratus; assembly: GCF_017639785.1. Taxonomy (NCBI): domain Eukaryota; kingdom Metazoa; phylum Chordata; class Mammalia; order Rodentia; family Cricetidae; genus Mesocricetus; species Mesocricetus auratus. The sequence goes on along the minus strand of NW_024429233.1, from coordinate 4,926,852 downwards.
CTAACATTAACACTAACCCTAACCCTAACCCTAACCCTAACGCTAACCCTAACGGTAACCCTCAACCTAACCCTAACCCTAACGCTTAAACTAATGCTAACCCTAAACCTAACCATTTCCCTAACCCTAACCCTAATGCTAACCCTAATCCTAACCCTAAGCCTAACTCTAACCCTAACCCTAAACTTGACCCTATTGCTTAAAATAATGCTAACCCTAAACCTAACCATTTCCCTAACCCTAACCCTAACGCTAACCCTAACCCTAACCCTAAGCCTAACGCTAACCCTAACCCTAAACCTGACCCTATTGCTTAAAATAATGCTAACCCTAAACCTAACCATTTCCCTAACCCTAACCCTAACGCTAACCCTAACCCTAACCCTAAGCCTAACGCTAACCCTAACCCTAAACCTGACCCTATTGCTTAAAATAATGCTAACCCTAAACCTAACCATTTCCCTAACCCTAATCCTAACGCTAACCCTGAACACTAAACCTAATCCAATCCCTAACCCTAACCCTAAACCTATGACTAAAACTATCCTTAACACTAACCCTAAACCTAACCCTAAACCTAACAATAATGATATTCCTAACCCTAACCCTAACCCTAACATAACGATTATCCTAACCCTAAACCTAACACTAACACTAACGCTAACCCTAACCTTAACCCTAAACCTAACCCTAAAGCTTACCCTAATACTAACACTAACCCTAACCCTACCCCTAAACCAAACTACAACCCTAACCCTAACCCTAACTCTAACGATTATCGAAAATATTACCGTAGGCCTTAACCCTATCGCCAACCCTAACCCTAACACTTCCCTAACCCATACACTAAACCTAACCCAAACCCTAACCCCGAATACTAACCCTAACCCAAACCCTAAAGCTAAGCCTATCCCTAACCCTAACACTAACCCCTAACCCTAACAATAACACTAACCCTAACCCTAAACCTAACCCCTATGCGAACCCTAACCCTAAAACTAACCCTAACCCTAACCCTAACCCTAAGGCTAACCCTAACCTTAACCCTAACGCTAACCCTAACCCTAACCCTAACACAACCCTAATTCTAACACAAATGCTAACCCGACCCTAACTTTAACTCTAACACTAACCCTGACCATAACCCTAATCGTAGCCCTAAAGCTTAACCTAAACCTAATCATAACCATAACCCTAACCCTAACTATAACCATAATCCTAACCCTAACTCTAACCCTATCCCTATCCCTAACACTAACCCTAAACCTAACACAAACGATAACCTTAAACATAACCCTGACCCTAACCCTAAGGCTAACACTAACCTTAACCTTCACCCTAATCCTAACCCTAGCCCTAATGCAAACCCTCACTCTTAACCTAACCCTAAACCTAAACCTATCGCTAACCCTAACCCTAAACCTATCCATAACTCGAACCCTAAACCTAACCCTAACTCTAACCCTAACCATAAACCTAACCCTAAACTAACCCTAACACTAACTCTAACCCTAATCCTAACCCTAACCCTAACCATAACCATAACCCTAACCCTAACCCTAACCCTAACCCTAACGCTAACCCTAGCCCTAACACTAAATCTAACCCTAACTCTAACCCTACCCCCACCCCTAAGGCTAACACTAACCCTAAACCTAACAGTAACGATTACCCTAACTCTAACCCTATCCCTAACCCTAACCCTAACAATGACAGTAACCCTAAACCTAAACCTAAACTAAACCTTAACCTAACGGAATCCCTAATCCTAAACCTAACTATAACTCTAACCCTAATCCTAGCCCAAAGCCTAAACATAACGCTAAACGTAACCCTAACACTTAACATAACCCTAAACCTAACCATTTGCCTAACCCTAACCCTAACACTAACCCTAACTCTAACATTAAAGCTAACCCTAAAGATAACCCTAAATGTAGCCCAAATGCTAAGGATTATCCTAACCATAAATCTAAGCCTAACACTAAAGATTAAGCCTAACCATAATTCTAAACTTAACACTAACACTAACACAAACCCTAACCCTAAAACTAACCCTAACCCAAACCTTACCCTAGCCATATCGCTAACCCTAACCCTAACCCTAACCTTATCCCTAACACTAACGCTATCCCCTAACCCTAACAATTAATTTAAACCTAACAATAACCCTAACCTTAACCCTAACACTAACCCTAACCCTAACACTAAAGCTAACCATCACCGTAATACTAAACCTAACCCTATCTCTAAACCCAACCCTAAAACTAACCCTAACGCTATCCCTAAACCTTATCCTAACCCTAACCCAAACTCTAACCCCAACCCTAATCCTAACCCTCACCCTAACGCTAACCCTAAGATTAACGTGAACCCTAACACTAACGCTAAACCTAATCCTAACACTAAGCCCTAACCATAATGATTAAACTAAACCTGACAATAACCCTAACCCTAACTCTAAACCTAACCCTAACCCTAACCCTATCTTGAACTCTAACTCTAACCTTAACCTTAACCCTAACCCTAACACTAACCCTAACCCTAACGATAACACTAACCCTAACCAAATACCTAACCCTAACCCTAACAATAACCCTAACACTAACCCTGCACACTAATTCTAACCCAATCCCTAACGCTAAACCTAAACCTATCACTATACATAACACTACCACAAATCCTAACCCTAACCCTAACCCTAAACCTAACCCTAACCCTAACTCTAACCCTAACCCTAAGGCTAATGGTAACCCGAAAGCTAACCCTAACCCTAACCCTACCCCTAACCCTGAAACTAACGCTAACCCTAAACCTAACCATTTCCCTAACCCTAACCCTAATACTAACCCTAAACCTAACAATAATGCTAACCCTAAAGATAACCCTAACCCTAACCCAAATGCTAAGGATTATCCTAACCATAATGCTAACCCTAATCCTAACTCGAACCCTAAATCTAACGCTAACCCTGACACTAACACTAAACCTAACCCTAAAGCTAACACTATCCCTAACCCTAACCCTAAACCTAACCCTAACCCTAACTCTAACCCTAAAACTAATCCTAACCCTAACCCTAACGCTAACCCTAACCGTAACCCTAAAGCTAACCCTAACCCTATCCCTAACCCTAACGCTTAAACTAAAGCTAACCCTAAACCTAACCATTTCCCTAACCCTAACCCTAACGCTAACCCTAAACCTAACAATAACGCTAACTATAAAGATAACCCTAACCCTAACCCAAATGCTAAGGATTATCCTAACCATAACGCTAAGCCTAAACCTAACGATTAACCCTAACCCTAATTCTAACCTTAACACTAACACTAACACAAACCCTAACCCTTAAACTAACCCTAACCCAAACCTTACCCTAGCCATATGGCTACCCCAAACCCTAAACCTAACTTCATCCCTAACCCTAACCCTATCACCTAATCCTAACAATTAACTTAAACCTAACAATAACCCTAACCTTAACCCTAGCCCTAACCCTAACACTAAAGCTAACCCTCACCGTAATACTAAACCTAACCCTATCGCTAACCCCAACACAAAATTAACCCTAACGCTATCCCTAAACCTCATTCTAACCCTAAACCTAACCCTAACTCTTACGCCAACCTGAATCCTAACCCTCACCCTAACGCTAAAGCTATTCCTAACATTAAGCCCTAACCATAATGATTAAACTAAACCTAACAATAACCCTAACCCTAACCCTAAACCTAACCCTAACACTAACGCTAACACTAACGCTAACACTAACCCTAACCATTAGCCTACCGCTAACCCTAACAATAACCCTAATCTTAACGCTAACACTAACACTAGCCCTAACCCTAAACCTTACTCTAACTCTCATGCTAACCCTAACCCTAAACCTCACCCTAACGCTAATCCTAACCCTAACCCTGAACACTAAACCTAACCCAATCCCTAACCCTAACCCTAAACCTATCGCTAAACCTAACCCTAATACTAACCCTAAACCTAACGCTAACTCTAACCCTAATACAAACCCTAACCCTAACTCTAACCCTAAACCTAACAATAATGATACTCCTAACCCTAAACCTAACCCTAACCTTAACCCTAACATAACCATTATCCTAACGCTAAACCTAACACTAACATTAACGCTAAACCTAACCTTAACCCTAAACCTAACCCTAACCCTAACACTAACACTAACCCTAAACCTAACTCTAAACCAAACACTAACGTTAACCCTAACCCTAACTCTAATGATTATCGTAAATATTACCCTAGGCCTTAACCCTATCGCTAACCCTAACCCTAACACTTCCCTAACTCTAACACTAAACCTAACCCAAACCCTAACCCTGAATACTAACCCTAACCCAAACCCTAGACCTAACACTAAACCTAACCCTAAACCAAACACTAACCCTAACGCTAACCCTAACCCTAACCCTATTTCTAACCCTAAACCAGCAATAACCCTAACGCCTAACCCTAACCATAACGATCAACCTAAACCTAACAATAACACTAAACCTAACCCTAAACCTAACCCTTACGCTAACCCTAACCTTAAAACTAACCCTAACCCTAACCCTAACCCTAATGCTAACCCTAACCCTAACCCTAATGCTAACCCTAACCCTAACACAACCCTAATTCTAACACAAACGCTAACCCCACCCTAACTTTAACTCTAACCCTAACCCTAACACTAACCCTAACACAAACGCTAACATTAACCATAACCCTGACCCTAACCCTAACGCTAACCCTAACCCTAAATCTAACCCTACCCCTACCCCTAATGCAAACCCTAACCCTAAACCTAACATTAGCGATTATCCTAACCCTAACCCTATCCCTAACCCGAACCCTAACCCTAACAATGAGGGTAACCCTAACCCTAACCTAAACATAACCGCAACCCTAACCGAATCCCTAATCCTAAACCTAACTGTAACCCCAACCCTAATACTAGCCCAAAGCCTAAACATAAGGCGAACCTTAACCCTAACACTTAACATAACCCTAAACCTAACCCTAACCCTAACAATAACACTAAACCTAAACTTAACCCTAACCATAAGCTTAACCCTAACCATAAATCTAAATCTAACTCTAAACCTAACCCTAACCCTAATGCTAACCCTAACCGTAACCCTAACCCTAAAGCTAACTCTAACACTATCGTTAAGGATGATCCTAATCCTAACCCTAAACCTAACCACTAACCTAGACACTAACCCTAACCCTATCCCTAGCCCTATCACTAACCCTACCCCTAAACCAAACGCAAACACTAACCATAACCCTAACCGTAACCCTAAACCTAACCCTAATCATAATCCTAACCCAAATGCTAACCATAAACCTAAAGCTAACCCTAACCCTAACGCTAACCCTAACCCTATCCCTTAAAGTAAGTCTAAACCTAACCATAACCCTAACCCTAAATCTAACCGAAACACTAAAGCTAACCCTAACACTTAAACTAACGCTAACCCTAATCCTAACCCTAACCCTAACCCTAAACCTAACCCTAAGGCTAACACTAACCCTAACCCTAAACCTAGCATTAAGCCTGACCCTAACACTAACCCTAACCCTAACCCAAATCCTAACATAACCCTAACCCTAAACATAACGCTATCCCTAACCCTAACGGTAACATTAACCCTAACCCTAACCCTAACCCTAACTCTAACCCTAACACTAAACCTAACCCTAACCCTAATGCTAACCCTAATCTAACCCTAATGCTAAAGCTAACGCTAACCCTAACCCTAACGCTTAAACTAATGCTAACCCTAAACGTAAACATTTCCCTAACCCTAACCCTAACGCTAACCCTAAACCTAAAGCTAAACCTAACCCTATCCCTAACCCTAACGCTTAAATTAATGCTAACCCTAACCCTAACCTTTTCCCTAACCTTAACCCTAACGCTAAACCTAACACTAACAATAACGCTAACCTTAAAGATAACACTAACCCTAACCAAAATGCTAATGATTATCCTAACCATAACGCTAAGCCTAAACCTAACGATTAACCCAAACCCTAATTCTAACCTTAACACTAACACTAACACAAACCCTAACCCTAAAACTAACCCTAACCCAAACCTTACCCTAGCCATATGGCTAACCTTAACCCTAACCCTAACCTCATCCCTAACCCTAACCCTATCCCCTAACCCTAACAATTAACTTAAACCTAACAATAACCCTAACCTTAACCCTAACCCTAACCCTAACACTAAAGCAAACCCTCACTGTAATACTAAACCTAACCCTATCGCTAACCCCAATCCTAAAACTAACCCTAACGCTATCCCTAAACCTTATCCTAACCCTAACACTAACCCTAACTCTAACGCCAACCCTAATCCTAACCCTCAGCCTAAAGCTAAATCTAAGATTAACACGAACCCTAACCCTAATGCTAACCCTAATCCTAACACTAAGCCCTAACCATAATGATTAAACTAAACCTAACAATAACCCTAACCCTAACCCTAAACCTAACCCTAACCCTAACCCTAACTCGAATTCTTACTCTAACATTAACCTTAACCCTAACCCTAACACTAACCCTAACCATTACCCTAACCCTAACCCTAACAATAACATTAATCCTAACGCTAACACTAACCCTAGCCCTAACCCTAACCCTTACCCTAACCCTCATGCTAACCCTAAACCTAACCCTAACCCTAACATAACGATTATCCTAACCCTAAATCTAACACTAACACTAACGCTAATCCTAACCTTAACCCTAAACCTAACCCTAACCCTAACCCTAACACTAACACTAATCCTAACACTACACCTAAACCAAACGCTAACCCTAACACTAACCCTAACTCTAACGATTATCATCAATATTACCCTAGGCCTTAACCCTATCGCTAACCCTAACCCTAACACTTCCCTAACCCTAACACTAAACCTAACCCAAACCCTAACCCTGAATACTATCCCTAACCCTAACACTAAACATAACCCTAAACCAAACCCTAACCCTAACGCTAATCCTAATCCTAACCATATTGCTAACCCTAGTCCTAACAGTAACCCTAACGCCTAACCCTAACCCTAACGATCAACCTGAACCTAACAATAACACTAACCCTAACCCTAAACCTAACCCTAACCCTAAAACTAATCCGAACCCTAACCCTAACCCTAACGCTAACCCTAACCCTAACCTTAACCCTAACGCTAACCCTAATCCTAACCCTAACACAAACTTAATTCTAACACTAACCCTAAACTTAACCATAACCCTAAGCATAACTCTAACCCTAACACTAACCCTTACCCTAAACCTAACCCTAAACCTAACTCTATTTTTAACCCTAACCCTAACCCTAACCCTAACATTAACTCTAACCCTAACCCTAACCCTAACGCTAACCCTAACCCTAACATTAAATCTAACCCTAACTCTAACCCTAGCGCTAACCCTAACGCAAACCCTAACCCTAAAACTAACATTAGCGATTATCCTAACCCTAACCCTATCCCTAATCCTAACTCTAAATATGAGGTTAATCTTAAACCTAAACCTAAACATAACCTTAACCCAAACCGAATCCCTAATCCTAAACCTAACTGTAACCCTAACCCTAATACTAGCCCAAAGCCTAAACATAAGGCTAACCTGTTGGCTTCAACGGACGCTGTAACGATACGCGACACACAATTACTGAAAGTAACGCTAAGTATTTTATGTAGAAAATTACTCACAAGTTACCAAACCCAGAGAAGCCCAGCAGATCTCAGCTAGCGACTGGACCGGAAGCCGAACTCCAGGAAAAGAGAGCGAGACTTCCTGTGTGCTGTCTTTTATGCCTTCCCCCGTAACGCCCCTAGCCATGCCCAAAAGTGGGCCTGGCTAGTGACGTAGTTCCGCCTACGTACGTATACGTCTTTACGTCCAGCCGTATACGTCTTTAGTCCTGCCTAAAGTGGGTGTGGTTAGCGGTGTGGTAAACCGCCCTTTTATTACCTCATCTGTATGCGCCTCTAGTAAGTCACATGTTTAATGGCGGCATAGACTTAGTAAGTCACATGTTTAATGGCGGCATCAGACTTCCTCCTACAATTCCCCTTTTAGTCTAAAAAAGGACAACTAACTTGTGTCCATGAACAAAATGTATCAAACATCTATTCTATCTAAACCTAAACTTATCTTAAAGAAATACCCAAATATGAACACCTCCTTCCAATCCCAACTCTAAAATAATTGAAAACTAACACTAACAGGTGTAATCTTATAATATCAATAGTAGGGAGAGGGGGTGTGGAATTCTCAAAACTACTTCCTGCTGAGATGGGACGATGATAATCTCATGGGGACCTGTGAAAAGAAAATGTTAGTATAACAAAATCTCAGTAGATCAGACAGTCTCAGTATGGCAGGAGATGCTTGATTGAAGTTCCTGACTAGGGTTCTAGTGTTGATTGAAGCTCTTATCTTGAAGCTCTGGTCAGATTGTAGAAGATGTGCTGTTTCAGTTTCTTGGTCCGGAGATGTGTAGAGTGATGTAGTTTCAAGCCAGTTTCAGGATAGTGCTTGTCAGGTGGAGTCAATGATGTGGGGCAGTTCAGATGCCTCCAGTCGAATCAGGTGAAGTCAAGGAAGTGGATCCTCATTCTCTTTCGGAAGCAGTTGAAGATTGCTGTCAGGAAATCCCTTGTTCTCTGGAAAACTCAAACATTACTGTTAACAAAGAAATATTTTAACTTTCATATGTAAGCATACAGAAGAGGTGACAATAGGGAAGATGGAAAACCTGGAGGAAATTAGACTGTTCAGAAAAAGAAATCCACAGATAACAGTCCCTCATTTTTTTATTTCTTCTGTCTTATATCAATGGCTCTTTGATATAATACAGAAATTCTGAATTGTATTTAAATAACATGCTTGGGTTTAGAGTAGGAGAGCCAATCCAACTCCAAAGCCAGCTTCAGTTAAATGAATGGGAATTGAGGTATGTGAAGAAATAAAGATAAAAGGATACTATGAAAAAGCAATATAGAGAGATTTAGACTTTGATACCACACAGTGTGTGTTTGATGGTCCTCAGGGTAGCTATTCATTCTTCTACAGGAATCCATATGTCCAGTATTCTTTGCTGAGTTTACCTGTGAATACAAAAAACAAAACACTTCTCTTTCCTTTTAGGAGGTCCCTTTACCCATGGTGGACTATGAATTTGTAGATGGGCTGTTATCTTCCTCCTCCTGAGATGTTTTCTGTTCTGATCGAATTTTAATTAATTTTGATGGAACCCAAATCTTTTCTTCTCCTGTGGAAACAAAAGCATAACCCCTTCCCCAACGTAACACATATCCTGGTTTCCAGACTGAGGTCATAACATCCTTAAAATACACCGGTTGGTTCAGTTCAGAAGTCTTCTCTGTAGTCCAGTGTCTTTCTGCTGCAGTTTGTCCTTTTTCATCAGCATTAAGAAAATTCAACGTTAGTAAAGCATTGTGTAACCTGTGTCTAGGTGTCTTTGTTTTCCCTGGCTGTTTATGAAGCATCTCTTTTAAGGTTCGGTTAGACCTTTCAATTATTGCTTGTCCTGTGGGATTGTAAGGTATACCAGTTACATGTTTTATATTATAATATTTGAAGAATTGTTCCAATTTACTGGAGACATATGCTGGACCATTGTCAGTTTTTATTGTTTTAGGTATACCCATAACAGCCATCACCTCTAAGAGGTGTGTAATAACAGAATCAGCTTTTTCAGAGCTGAGGGCAGTAGCCCATTGGAAGCCTGAGAACGTGTCTATAGTATGGTGTACATATTTCAAACTGCCAAATTCTGGGAAGTGAAATACATCCATTTGCAAAAGTTCATTTCTGTGAACACCTTTAGGATTACAACCTGCTGGTAATGGAGTTTGATTGTACAATGAGCAACTGGGACAATTTCTTACTATTTCTTTGGCTTGTTGCCAGGTGATAGAAAAATCCTTCTTTAAACCTTTGCTGTTAACATGGTGTTTCTTATGAAATTCTGAAGCTTCCAACACATTACCTACTAATAAACGATCAATTTCATCATTGCCTTGTGCCAGAGGACCTGGCAGACCTGTATGGGATCTGATGTGTGTTATATATATAGGATGAGTCCTGTTTCTGATGATTTCCTGCAATTGTAAAAACAATGAGGTTAATTCTGTATTATCAGGAACAAATTCTGCAGTCTCAATGTGCAGGACAACTCTTTCTGCATACTGAGAATCCGTGACTATATTGAGAGGCTCTGTAAAGTCTTTAAGTACCATGAGAATGGCATATAACTCTGCCTTTTGTACGGAGTTGTAAGGGCTTTGAACTACTTTACTTATATTTCCTGATTTATACCCTGCTTTACCTGATTTGTTTGCATCCGTGTAGAAGGTAAGAACTCCAGAAATAGGTGTTTGCCTCACGATACGTGGAAGAATCCAAATTGTTTTCTTTATGAATTTGATTCTCTCTGTTTTGGGATAGTTATTACTAATACTTCCCAAAAAGTCACTGCAAGCTATTTGCCAATACTCATTATCCTTCCATAAGGAGGAAATTTCCTCATTCGTTAAAGGTACAATAATTTCAGCTGGGTCTTTCCCAGTCAGTTGACGAAGCCTTAATTTACCTTTTAATATCAAATCTGAGACCTTTTCTATATAGGTTTTCAATTTTTTATTCTGTTTATGTGGCAGAAATACCCATTCTAGAATGATGTCGTCCCTCTGCATTAATATTCCTGAGGGGTATTCTCTAGATGGTAAAATAACCAGAATACAGTCCAGATTTGGATCCACACGGTCCACATGTGCTTCTAATATTCTCTTTTCTACCCATTCTAATTCTTTTTCAGCCTCAGCTGATAGTACTCGTGGGCTGTTTAGGTCTTTATCTCCTTTTAAAGCCATTTTCAGGTGTTTTAAATCATGCCCTTCTACACCAATAATCGTCTGTAATTGAGAGATTTCTCCTAATAGTTTTTGAAGATCATTAAGAGTCCGGTAACGATCTCTTCTGATCTGTACTTTCTGTGGTCTAATTTTCTGAGCATCTATTTTATAACCTAAATAGTTAATAGAATCTCCTCTTTGTATTTTTTCTGGGGCAATTTGTAATCCCCAGCGAGGCAAAATTTCCTTTACTGCCTCAAACATCTTTTCCAAAGTATCCTTATTTGAATCAGACAATAATATGTCATCCATATAATGATATATTAACGAATGTGGAAATTTTTTACGAATTATTTCTAGAGGTTTATTCACAAAATATTGACACAAAGTTGGACTGTTTAACATACCTTGAGGTAGTACCTTCCACTGGAATCTCTGTACCGGACGGGAATTATTATAGGTAGGTACCGTGAAGGCGAACTTTTCTCTGTCGTTTTCTTGTAACAGTATGGTGAAGAAACAATCTTTTAAGTCTATAACTATAATTGGCCAATCCTTAGGAATTAGAGAAGGTAACGGCATCCCAGGTTGTAGAGACCCCATAGGCTGAATTACCTTGTTGATGGCTCTAAGATCAGTAACCATTCTCCACTTACCAGACTTCTTCTTGACAACAAAAACAGGTGAATTCCATGCACTAGTTGATTCCTCAATGTGTCCAGCATCTAGCTGTTCCTGAACTAACTTCTCCAAAGCCTCTAACTTCTCAGATGTCATAGGCCATTGACCCACCCAGACGGGTTCATCTGTCAGCCATTTTAATGGTAGAGCTTTCGGTTGCTCTGTAGGTTTGGCACTAGCATCTTGCTTCTGCACAGCCTGTACATTTGGCATCTGTTTTCTGTACTGTCTTACTATATTCTTACTACCACTAAGAGCTTGTCTATAATTCCTAGCTGATACAGGAGGAATTTTAATCTGCGTATTCCATTGCTGGAGTAGATCACGACCCCAGAGGTTTATAGCAATATCTGCAACATATGGCTTTAACCTTCCTCTCTGTCCTTCTGGCCCAATAAAGTCAATCCATCTAACGCTCTGTTTAACTTCAGATAGGGTTCCAATCCCTAAGAATTGAACATTAACCTCTTTTAAAGCCCAGTTTTGTGGCCAGGACTGCTGATTAAGGATAGTGATGTCACTTCCGGTGTCCAGTAATCCGTAAATCACCCTATTATTTACCTTAACCGGAAGTTTGGGTCTATGATATTGTATAGAATTTGCCAAAATATATGTTTTGTATCTCCTCCTGATGTAATTGATTCATCCTCTGGAGCTAATGTATTATCCAGTGCCGTATTATTTACAATGGGCAGTGGATCTTCTAATTGTCCTGGGAGAGGCTGTCCTCCACTGTCACTGGGAATGACCGGATAATCTTCCTTTTCGGGGCTCCATTGAGCCCCGGAAGCCCGTTTCCCTGCTGTAAAGATCTACCTTGTCTGTCTATTGTGGAAAAGCATTCATCAGTCCAATGGCGCCCCTTCCCACATCTCCTGCACAGACCAGGAGGCTTAGGCCTTCTGTTTGATACATTCCTGGTAAAAGCATTATTTCTAGGAATGCGTTGTCTACAGTTCCTACTAAGATGTCCTATTCTACCACAGTTAAAGCATTTTGCATCTTTACGCCTAGTTAAATTCTTTGAGATTTCCTTCCCTACCCATGCCTCTATATCATCACAGGTAGGGTATTTGGCATCCTGGTGCCTCCTCAAGCCTGTAGAAATAGCTTCACCTACCCAAGCTCCTGTATCCTGACTTTTACATTCCAGGTTCGCTGTATGCAGGACCCATTCCTCCAATGGCGCTGATCTTATTTTTAATGGCCAAATTACCTGCCTGCATTGAGGATTCGCGTTCTCATACGCCAAAGATTCTATAAGAAGACGCCTGGATTCTGGGTTCGCTACCTGTACTTCTACTGCTCTGGATAATCTCTCTAAAAATTCAGTGAACCTTTCCCTTGGGCCCTGTAATACCTTGGTGTAGGGTTGCATTATCTCTCCTGTTTCACAAACCTTATCCAAGGCATTTAAAGCAGCTGTACGGCACAAAGACAACATGTGCTCGTCATATGCAGATTGAACCTGCGTGTCAGCATAAGGACCCTCCCCAAGAATCTTGTCTTGGGGTACTTCATGACCCTTCTGCAATTCCTGAATCTCAATTGCTTTTGCTTCTTGCCTCCACAAAGCTCTCCATTGAATTTGGCAAGAATTTTCGAGCACTGCAGAGGCTAATTGGGCCCAGTCTTTTGGGGTTACTTTATTTACAGTAGCCCATGAGGTTAGGAGCTCTCTGACAAAGGGAGAATGAAGACCATACAGGACAATGGCCTCCTTAATATTTTTTAGATCCTTCATCTGTATAGGCTCCCAGTGATAAGCAATGGGACCATTTGATTGTTTTTTCGTTGCTGGTTTTTCTGTTACAGATACCGGAAAAACCATAGGGGAACGCATAGCAACCTTAGGGAAATCATTCCGGCATTTGAGAAGCTTTGGGAAACTCCTGTCCTGACCTGTTGCCTGTATTTCTGATTCTGAAGTATCAGATTGAGTGTCTTCTAAATCCTGCAGTCTATTCATCATTGTTTCTCTGAGCTCCTGAAGTTCTTGGGACAAATAATTTTCTAAGGACGTCATGGAATCTTTCATTTTTTACATTCATCATTTACATGTGATTCCAAATTTCTAATATTCTCATCCTTAGCAAGTACCTCAATAGCATGTAAACTGCCTTCTACAAATGATATTCTATCAGTTAGTTTATCATTGCTCTCAGACATGGAACATTTCTTTTCTGCTAGCATTTCAATTTTATGTTCCAGTCTTTGTAATTTGCTAGTGAAATCATCAAACATGGAACCGTGTTTTTCATTAAATGTTTCCACATTATGTTCCAATTTTTCAATTCTCTCTGTGGAACACATTTTTCCTGATAGTAATTCAATTTTGTGTTCCGTCTCTTTAAATCTGTTCGTCAGACCTACATTATCATTTTTAATATCCTGAATATTATCTACCAACCCTTTCTTACTCTCCTGCAATGAATTTTGCACTTCCTGAATCCTTTGTATTAAGATTTCAAAACTATCCTGCGATGACTGTATGACCTGTATAAGTTTATTCCTATTTTTGAGCCATTTCATTAACAAAATTATATTGATTATGAAGCTAATAGTCACCATCGTGGGTAGGAAGTACCTTTCAGGTAGGTCCTCAACCCTTTCTAAAATCCCATCCATACAAAAACCAAGAAAATTCTTAACATCTTGCATCATAGTGTTAGCTGTTGACATTGTATAAAGCAGTTACGTTTGTTACCAATGGAGTAATTCAGACCGAAATCAACAGGCTGCCAGCGAAAGAGCACGTGGCCGGAGACAGCAGGCCGCCAGTAAAACAGCACATGGCCGCAAGAGAAATCTTGGAATACCGCCTGACCTTACCGGCAGGTAGTAGGTGCTGGTTCCTGGCGGCAGGAATCGTGCCTTGCCGAGCGAAGTGGTGAGGAACTTAGCAAAAGGAGAGTCCACGTGTGCCTGATCGGGCCAAGAGAAGCCGCTTTTCCGGGGCGCCTGGATCCGGATTTCAATTCCGCTCCCGACACCAAATTGTTGGCTTCAATGGACGCTGTAATGATACGCGAAAAACAATTACTGAAAGTAACGCTAAGTATTTTATGTAGAAAATTACTCACAAGTTACCAAACCCAGAGAAGCCCAGCAGATCTCAGCTAGCGACTGGACCGGAAGCTGAACTCCAGGAAAAGAGAGCCAGAATTCCTGTGTGCTGTATTTTATGCCTTCCCCCGTAACGCCCCTAGCCATGCCCAAAAGTGGGCCTGGCTAGTGACGTAGTTCTGCCTACATACTTATACGTCTTTACGTCCAGCCGACGTAATGTTTAATGGCGGCATAGACTTAGTAAGTCACATGTTTAATGGTGGCATCAGACTTCCTCCTACACTAACCTTAACCCTAACAATTAACATAAACCTAACCCTAACCCTAACGCTAACACTAAACCTAAACTTAACCCTAACCATAACCTTAACCCTAACCCTAAACCTAAACCTAACTCTAAACCTAACCCTAACCCTAATGCTAACCCTAACCCTAACCCTAAGGCTAACTCTAACCCTATCGTAAAGGATGATCCTAACCCTAACCCTAAACCTAAACACTAACCTTAACACTAACCCTAAACCTATCCCTAAGGCTAACCCTAACCCTAAGCCTAACCTTAATGCTAATGATAACCCTAACCCTAACCCTAACCTTAACACAAACTCTAACACTAAACCTAACCCTAGCCCTAACTATAACCCTAACAGTTTTTCTAAGCCTAAGCCTAAAAGTAACCCTAACGCTATCACTAACAGTAACCCTAACCTTAACCCTAACACTACACACACCCTAACCCTACCACTAACCCTAACCCTAAACCTAACCCTAACCCTAACCTTATCACTTACCCTACCCCTAACACAAACGCAAACCCTAACCATAACCCTAACCCTAACACAAAACCTAACCCTAATCATAACAATAACCCTAACGCTAACCCTAAACCTAAACCTAACCCTAACGCTAACCCTAACCCTATCCCTTAAAGAAAGTCTAAACCTAACCCTAACCCTAAACCTAACCGTAACACTAAAGCTAACCCTAACCCTAACACATAAACTAACGCTAAACCTAATCCTAACCCTAACCCTAACGCTAACCCTAACCCTAAACCTAACCCTAAGGCTAACACTAACCCTAACCCTAAACGTAGCACTAAGCCTAACCCTAACCCTAACCCTAACCCTAATCCTAACATAACCCTACCCCTAACCCTAACGCTTTCCCTAACCCTAACGGTAACCTTAACCCTAGCCATAACCCTAATTCTAACCCTAACACTAAACCTAACCCTAACCCTAAAGCTAACCCTAATCCAACCCTAACGGTATCCCTAACTCTAACCCTAACCCTAACGCATAAACTAGTGCTAACCATAAACATAACCATTTCCCTAACTCTAACCCTAAGACTAACCCTAACTCTAACAGTAACGCTAACCCTGAAGATTACCCTAACCCTAACCCAAATGCTAAGGATTATCCTAACCATAACGCTAAGCCTAACACTAAGGATTAAGCCTAAACATAATTCTAACCTTAACGCTAACACTAGCACAAACCCTAACCCTAAACTTAACCCTAACCCAAACCTTACCCTAGCCATATCGCTAACCCTAAACCTAACCCTAACCTTATCCCTAACCCTAACCCTATCCCTTAACCTTAACAATTAACTTAAACCTAACAATAAACCTAACTTTAACCCTAACCCTAACACTAAAGCTAACCCTCACCGTAATACTAAACCTAACCCTATCGCTAAACCCAACCATAAAACTAACCCTAACGCAATCCCTAAACCTTATCCTAACCCTAACCCTAATCCTAACTCTAACCCCAACCCTAATACTAACGCTCACCCTAACGTTAACCCTAAGATTAACGTGAACCCTAACACTAACGCTAAACCTAATCCTAACACTAAGCCCTAACAATAATGATTAAACTAAACCTAACAATAACCCTAAATCTAACTCTAAACCTAACCCTAACCCTATCTAGAACTCTAACTCTAACGTTAACCTTAACCCTAACCCTAACACTAACCCTAACCCTAACGATAACACTAACCCTTACCATTACCCTAACCCTAACCCTAACAATAACCCTAATCCTAACGCTAACATTGACCCTAACCCTAACCCTAACCCTCATGGTAACCCAAACCCTAACCCTAACCCTGAACACTAAACCTAACCCAATCCCTAACTCTAACCCTAAACCTATCACTAAACCTAACCCTAACACTAACCGTAAACCTAACGCTAACCCTAACAAAAACCCTAACCCTAATCTAAACCTAACCCTAAACATGACAATAATGATATTCCTAACCCTAACCCTAACCCTAACATAACGATTATCCTAACCCTAAACCTAACACTAACACTAACCCTGACCTTAACCCTAAACCTAACCCAAACCCTAACCCTAACACTAACACTAACAATAACCCTACCCCTAAACCCAACGTTAACCCTAACCCTAACCCTAACTCTAATGATTATTTTAAATCTTACCCTAGGCCTTAACCCTATCCCTAACCCTAACCTAAACTCTTCCCTATCCCTGACGCTAAACCTAACCCAAACCCTAACCCTGAATACTAACCCTAACCCAAACCGTAACCCTAACGCTAACCCTAACCCTATCGCTAAACCGAAACCTAACACTAACACTAACCCTAAGGATAACCTAACCCTAACCCTATCCCTAACCCTAAAACTAACACTAACCCTAATGACTAAGCCTAAGCTTAACGCACAACCTACACCTATCAATAACACTAACCCTAACACTAAAACTAACCCTAACGCTAACCCTAACCCTAAAAATAACCCGAAACCTAAACCTAACGCTTACACAAATCCTAACCCTAACCCTATCGCTAACCCTAACCCTAACCCTAACACAACCCTAATTTTAACCCGAACGCTAACCCTACCCTAACTTTAACTCTAACGCTAACCCTAACACTAACCCTACCCCTAACCCTAACCCTAAACCCAACTCTAACCCTAATGCCAACGATTATCCTAACCCTTATGCTAAACCTATACCCTAACCGTAACCCTAAACGTAACCCTTCCATTAACCCTAACCCAAACCCTAAGCCTAACTCTAACCCTAACGCTAATACTAACCCTATCGCTAACCCTAACTCTAACCCTAACCTTAACCCTAACCATACCCTAACACTAAACGAAATCTAACCCCAAACCTAAAACTAACCCTAACCCTAACTTGAACCCTAAATCTAACGCTAACCCTAACACTAACACTAACACTAAACTTAACCCTAAAGCTAACACTATCGCTAACCCTAACCCTAAACCTAACCCTAACCCTAACTCTAACCCTAAAACTAATCCTAACCCTAAACCTAACGCTAACCCTAACCATAACCCTAAAGCTAACCCTAACCCTATCCCTAACCCTAACGCTTAAACTAATGCTAACCCTAAACCTAACCATTTCCCTAACCCTAACCCTAAAGCTAACCCTAAACCTAACAATAACGCTAACTCTAAAGATAACCCTAACCCTAACCCAAAGGCTAAGTATTATCCTCACCATAATGCTAAGCCTAAACCTAACGATTAACCCTAACCCTAATTCTAACCTTAACACTAACACTAACACAAACCCTAACCCTTAAACTAACCCTAACCCAAACCTTACCCTAGCCATATGGCTAACCTTAACCCTAACCCTAACCTTATTCCTAACCCTAACCCTATCCCCTAACCCTAAAAATTAACTTAAACCTAAAAATAACCCTAATCTTAACCCTAACCCTAACCCTAACACTAAAGCTAACCCTCACCGTAATAATAAATCCAACCGTATCGCTAACCCCAACCCTAAAACTAACCCTGAATACTATCCCTAACCCAAACCCTAACCCTAACACTAAACCTAACCCTAAACCAAACCCTAACCCTAACGGTAATCCTAACCCTAACCCTATTGCTAACCCTACACGTAACAGTAAGCCTAACGCCTAACCCTAACCCTAACGATCAAACTAAACCTAACAATAACACTAAACCTAACCCTAAACCTAACCCTAATGCTAACCCTAACCATAAAACTAACACGAACCCTAACCCTAACCCTAACGTTAACCCTATCCCTAACCCTAACCCTAACGCTAATGCTAACCCTAACCCTAACACAAACCTAATTCTAACAAGAACGCTAAACCTACCCTAACTTTAACTCTAATGCTAACACTAACACTAACCCTACCCCTAACCCTAACCCTAAACTTAACCCTAACCCTAACCCTTACACTAACCCGAAACCTAACTCTAACGCTAACGCTAACCCTAACCCTAATCGTAACCCTAAACCTTAACCTAACCCTAATCCTAACCCTAACCCTAACCCTACCCTAACCATAACTCTAACCGTAACCCTAAACCTATCCCTAACCGTCACACTAACTCTAACACAAACGCTAACCTTAACCATAACCCTGACCCTAACCCTAAACCTAAACCTAACACTAAGCCCTAAACATAATGATTAAACTCAACCTAACAATAACCCTAACCCTAACTCTAAACCTAACCCTAACCTAACCCTATCTCGAACTCTAACTCTAACGTTAACCTTAACCCTAACCCTAACACTAACCCAAACCTAACGCTAAAACGAACCCTAAACATCACCCTAACCCTAACCCTAAGAATAGCCCTAATCCTAACGCTAACACGAACCCTAACCCTAACCCTAACCCTCATGGTAATCCTAACCCTAAACCTAACCCAAACGCTAACCCTAACCCTAACCCTGAACACTAAACCTATCACTAAACCTAACACTAACACTAGCCCTAAACCTAACATTAACACTAACTTAACACAAAACCTAACACTAACCCTAACCATAGTGATATTCCTAACCCTAACCCTAACACTAACACTTAAGCTAACCCTAACCTTAACACTAAACCTAACCCTAACCCTAACACTAACACTAACCCTAAACCTACACCTAAACCCAACGCTAATCCTAACCCTAACCCTAAATCTAAGGATTTTCGTAAATCTTACCCTAGGCCTTAACCCTATCTCTATCCCTAACCCTAATACTTCCCTAACCCTAACCCTAAACCTAATCCAAACCATAACCCTGAATACTAACCCTAACCCAAACCATAAACCTAACACTAAACCTAACCCTAACCCAACCCTAACCCTAATGTTAACCCTAACCCTAACCCTTTCTCTAAACCTAAACCTAACACTAACACTAACCCAAACCCTAACGCTAACACTAACATTAACCCTAACCCTATCGCTAACCCTAAACCTAACACTAACCCTAAACCAAACCCTAACCCTAACTCTAAATCTAACCCAAACCCTATCAAAACCCTACACCTAACACTAACCCTAACGCCTAACCCTAAACCTAACGCACAACCTACACCTATCTTTAACACTAACCCTAACCCTAAAGCTAACTGTAACCCTAACACTAACCCTAAAACTAACTCGAACCCTAACCCTAACCCTTAGGCTAATCCTTAACCTAACCATAATTCTAATCCGAAAGCTAACCCTACCCTAAATTTAACTCTATAGATAACCCTAACACTAACCCTACTCCTAACCCTAAACCCAACTCTAACCCTAACCCTAACCCTAATGCCAACGATTATCCTAACCTTTATCCTGACCCTATACCCTACCACTAACCCTAAACGTAACCCTTCCGTTAACACTAACCCAAACCCTACACCTAACTCTAACCCTAACACTAATACTAACCCAATCACTAACACTAACCCTATCGCTAACCCTAACTCTAACCCTAACCTCAACCCTAAACATACCCTAACACTAAAGAATCTAACCTTAACATAACCCTAACCCTAACCATAACTCGAACCCTAAATATAACGCTAACGCTAACCCTAACCCTAATAATAACCCTAACCCTAATGCTAACACTATCCCTAACCCTAACCCTAAACGAAAACCTAAACCTAACTCTAACCCTAACCCTAACCCAAACCCGAAACCTAACGCTAACGCTAACCCTAAACCTAACACTAACGCTAACGCCTATCCCTAAACCTAACCATCAACCTAAACCTAACATTAACACTAACCCTAACCCTAAACCTAACCCTAACCCTTAAACTAACCATAACCCTAACAGGAACCCTAACGCTAACCCTAACCCTAAACCTATCGCTAAACCTAAATCTAACACTAACACTAACCCTAAGGATAACCTAACCCTAACCCTATCCCTAACCCTAAAATTAACACTAACCCTAATGACTAAGCCTAACCTTAATGCACAACCTACACCTATCAATAACACTAACCCTAACCCTAAACCTAACCCTAACGCTAACCCTAACCCTAAAACTAACCCGAACCCTAACCCTAACGCTTACACAAATCCTAACCCTAACCCTAACGCTAACCCTATCCCTAACACTAACACAACCCTAATTCTAACCCGAACGCTAACCCTACCCTAACTTTAACTCTAACGCTAACCCTAACACTAACCCTACCCCTAACCCTAACCCTAAACCCAACTCTAACCCTTACCCTAACACTAACGCCAAGGATTATCCTAACCCTTATGGTAAACCTATACCCTAACCGTAACCCTAAACATAACCCTTCCATTAACCCTAACCCAAACCCTTAGCCTAACTCTAACCCTAACGCTAATACTAACCCTATCCCTAGCCCTAACCCTATCGCTAACCCTATCTCTAACCCTAACCTTAACCCTAACCATACCCTAACACTAAACGAAATCTAACCCCAAACCTAACACTAACCCTAACCCTAACTCGAACCCTAAATCTAACGCTAACCCTAAAACTAACACTAACACTAAACCTAACCCTAAAGCTAACACTATCCCTAACCCTAACCCTAAACCTAACCCTAACCCTAACTCTAACCCTAAAACTAATCCTAACCCTAACCCTAACGCTAACCCTAACCGTAACCCTAAAGCTAACCCTAACCCTATCCCTAACCCTAACGCTTAAACTAAAGCTAACCCTAAACCTAACCATTTCCCTAACCCTAACCCTAACTCTAACCCTAAACCTAACAATAACGCTAACTCTAAAGATAACCCTAACCCTAACCCAAATGCTAAGTATTATCCTCACCATAACGCTAAGCCTAAACCTAACGATTAAACCTAACCCTAATTCTAACCTTAACACTAAAACTAACACAAACCCTAACCCTTAAACTAACCCTAACCCTAAACCTAACCCTAAACCTAACCCTAACCCTAACCCTAATGCTAACGCTAACCCTAACCCTAACACAAACCTAATTCTAACACGAATGCTAAACATACCCTAACTTTAACTCTAACGCTAACCCTAACACTAACCCTACCCCTAACCCTAACCCTAAACTTAACCCTAACCCTAACCCTAACCCTTACACTAACCCGAAACCTAACTCTAACGCTAACGCTAACCCTAACCCTAATCATAACCCTAAACCTTAACCTAACCCTAATCCTAACCCTAACCCTAACCCTAACCATAACCATAACTCCAACCGTAACCCTAAACCTAGCCCTAACCCTCACACTACTCTAACACAAACGCTAACCTTAACCATAACCCTGACCCTAACCCTAACCCTAATCCTAACACTAAGCCTTAACCATAATGATTAAACTCAACCTAACAAGAACCCTAACCCTAACTCTAAACCTAACCCTAACCTAACCCTATCTCGAACTCTAACTCTAACGTTAACCTTAACCCTAACCCTAACACTAACCCAAACCTAACGCTAAAACGAACCCTAAACATCACCCTAACCCTAACCCTAACAATAGCCCTAATCATAACGCTAACACTAACCCTAACCCTCATGGTAACCCTAACCCTAAACCTAACCCTAAGCTAACCCTAACCCTAACCCTGAACACTAAACCTATCACTAAACCTAACACTAACGCTAGCCATAAACCTAACATTAACACTAACTCTAACACAAAACTAACCATAACCCTAACCCGAACCCTAACGCTAACCCTAAGCCTAGCCCTACACTAACCCTAATTCTAACCCAAACGCTAATCATAACCTAACTATAACTCTAACGCTAACCCTAACACTAACACTAACCCTAACCCTCACCCTGACCCTAAACCCAACTCTAATCCTAAACCTAAACTTAGCACTAACGATTATGCTAACACTTATCCTAAACCTATATGCTAACCCCAACCCTAACCCTAACACTAACCCTAACACTAACCCTTCCATTAACCCTAAAACTAACCCTAACTCTAACCCTAACGCTAATACTAACCCTATCGGTAACCCAAACCATATCGCTAACCTTAATTCTAACCCTAACCTTAACCCTAACAATACCCACACTAAACCTAACGCTAAACCAAACCCTAACCCTAACTCGAACCCTAATTCTAAAGCTAACCCTAACCCTAACCCTAACACTAACACTAACCCTAACGCTAAGACTAGCCCTAACCCTAACCCTAACGCTAACCCTAACACTAACACTAACACTAACACTAACCCTAAGCCTATCCCTAAGGCTAACCCTAACCCTAACCCTGACCCTAAACCTAACCCTAACACTAAGCCTAACTCAAACTCTAACACTAAACCTAACCCTAACCCTAATTATAACCCTTTAAGTAATGCTATGCTTAGCCTCTAACTCTAACGCTAACGCTAACACTAACCCTAACCCTAATGCTATACTAACCCTAACACTACCGCTAACCCCAACCATAACTCTAACACTAACTCAAATCTTACCCTAACCCTTACCCTAACCATACCCCTGAAGCTAACCCTAACTCTAAACTTAAACCTAACGCTAAGGATTATCCTAGCCCTAAACTTAAACCTAACCCTAACCCTAATCCTAACACTAACCATAACCCTAACAATAACCCAAACCTAACCCTAACGTTCACCCAACACTAATCCTAACCCTAACTCTAACGCTATCACTAACCCTAAACATAACCCTAACCCTTACGCAAACCCTACACCTAACCCTAACCCTAAACCTAACCCTAACTCTAAACCTAACGCTATCCCTAAGGCTAACACTAGTCCTAACCCTAACCCTAACGCTAACCCTGACCCTAACACTAACTCTAACGCTAAACCTAACCATAAAACTAACACTAACACTAAATATAACCCTAACCCCAACCCTAAAGCTAAGGATTATCCTAACCCTAACCCTCAACCTAAACCTAACAATTAACCTAAACCTAACAATAACCCTAACCCTAATCCAAAACCTTACCCTAACTATATCTCTAACCCAAACCCTACCCCTAACCCTAACTTTAATACTAACCCTAACCATAACTAGTAAATCTAACACTTAACCTAAACCTAGCAATAACTCTAACCCTAACCCTATCCCTACAGATAACCCATACCCTCACCCTAACCCCAACCCTAACCCTAACCCTAAACCTAACCCGAACTTTTCCCCTAAAAGTAATGTTAACTCTAACCCTAATGCTAACACTAACCGTAACCCTAACCCTACACTAACCCTAACCCTAACCCTATCAATAACGCTAACCATAACCTAACCCTAACGGTAAATCTAACCCTAACCCTTACCCTAACCCTAAACCTAACTCTAACCCTAAACCTAAACCTAACCCTAAACCTAATGCCAAACAAAACCTAACCCTAACCCTAATCCTGACCCTAACACTAACTCTAACCCTACCCCTAACCCTAAAGCTAAACCTAACCCTAACCATAACACTAAACTTAACCCAACCCCTAACCCTAACCAAAACCCTAACCCTAACCGCAACCATAAACCTAAACCTAACGCTAACCCTAACCATAACCCTAACCCTAATGCTAACCCTAACCCTAACCCTAATCCTAACACTAACCCCTAACCCTAACCCTAATGCTAAACCTAACCCTAACCATAACCCTAACCCTAACCCGAACCCTAAACCTAACGTTAACCCTAAACCTAACCCTAACGCTAAACCTAACCCTAACCCTTTCGCTAAACCTAACCGTAACCCTAACACTAACCCTAAACCTATCCCTAACCATAATCCTAATCCTAACTCTAGCCCTAACCCTAACCCTAAAGCTATCCCTAACCCTAACCCTAAACCTAACCCTAACTCTATCGCCAACCCTAATCCTAACCCTAACTCTAAGCCTAACCCTAAACCAACCTTTGCCCTAACGCTAACCCTAACGCTAACCCAAACCCCTAAACCTAATGATTAACCTTAACTAACAATAATGCAACCTTAACCCTAACACTAACTTGAACCCTAACTCTAACGCTAACCCTAACCATAACCCTAACCGGAATCATAAAGCTAACCCTAACCCTAATACTAAACCTAAACCTAACCCTAACCCTAACCCTAAAACTAACCATATCCCTAAAGCTAACACTAACCCTAACAGTTAAACTAACGCTAACCCTAACCCTAACTGTAATCCTAACCCTATCGCTAACCCTAACCATAACTTAACCCTAACGGTAAATCTAACACTAACACTTACCCTAATCCTTCCCCTAAAGCTAACACTACCTGTAACCCTAACCCTAATGCTAAGGATTATCCTAGCCTTAACCTTAAACCTAACCCTAACCCTAAACCTATCTGTAAGGCTAATCTGAACCCTAACCCTAACACAAAACCTAACACAAACCCTAACCCTAACCCTAACACTAAACCTAAGGCAAACTCTAACCCTAAACCTAACACTAAACTTAGCTATAACCCTAACGCTAAAGCTAAGCCTAACCCTAACCCTAACCCTAACCCTAATGCAAACCCTCAGTCTTACCTAACCCTAAACCTAAACCTATTGCTAACCCTAACCCTAACACTAACCATAAATCTAACACTAAACCTAACCCTGACTCTAAACCTTAACCTAAACTTAACCCTAACACTAACCGTAAACCTAATCCTAACCCTATCCATAAACTCAACCTAACAATAACCCAGACACTAACTCTAAACCAAACCCTAACCCTAACCCTATCTGGAACTCTGACTCTAACGTTAACCTCAACCCTAACCCTAACACAAACCCAGCCCTAATGCTAAAACGAACCATAACATTACCCTAACCCTAACCCTAACAATAACCCTAATCCTAACGCTAATACTAACCCTACCCCTCATCGTAAACCTAACCCTAAACCTAACCCTAACGCTAACCCTAACCCTAACCCTGAACACTAAACCAATCACTAAACCTAACCCTAACACTTACACTAAACCTAACATTAACGCTAACCCTAACACAAAACCAAACACTTACCCTAACCATAATGATATTCCTAACCCTAACCCTAACACTAACCCTAACATAACGATTATCCTAACCCTAAACCTAACACTAACACTTAAGCTAACCCTAAACTTAACCCTACACCTAACCCTCTCCCTAACCCTAACCCTAACACTAACACTAACTCTAAACCTATGCCTAAACCCAACACTAATCCTAACCTTAACCCTAACTCTAAGGATTATCGTAAATCTTACCCTAGGCCTTAACCCTATCGCTAACCCTAACCCTAACACTTCCCTAAACCTAACCCTAAAGCTAACCCAAACCCTAACCCTGAATACTAACCCTAACCCAAACCCTAACCATAACACTAAACCTAACCCTAACCCAAACCCTAACCCTAATGCTAACCCTAACCCTAACCCTATGTCTAACCCTAAACCTAACACTAACACTAACCCAAACCCTAACCCTAACTCTAAACCTAACCCTAACCCTATCGCTAACCCTAAACCTAACACTAAACCTAACGCCTAACCCTAAACCTAAGGCACAACCTACACCTATCAATAACACTAACCCTAACCCTAAACCTAACCCTAACGATAACACTAACCCTAAAACTAACCCGAACCCTAACCCTAACACTTAGGCTAACCCAAACCCTAACCCGAACGCTAACCCTAAATTTAAATCTAACGCTAACCCTAACATTATCCCTATCCCTAACCTTAACCCTAAACCCAACTCTAACCCTAACCCTAACCCTAACGCCAACGATTATCCTAACCCTTATCCTAACCCTATACCCTAACACTAACTCTAAACGTAACCCTTCCATTAACACTAACCCAAACCCTGAACCTAACTCTAATGCTAACACTAATACTAACCCAATCGCTAACACTAACCCTATCGCTAACATTAACTCTAACCCTAACCTCAACCCTAACCATACCCTAACACTAAAGAAATCTAACCTTAACGTAACCCTAACCCTCACAATAACTCGAACCCTAAATCTAACGCTAACCCTAACCCTAACACTAACCCTAACCCTAATGCTAACATTTTCCCTAACCCTAACCCTAAACCAAAACCTAAATCTAACACTAACCCTAAGCCTAACCCTAACCCGAAACCTAAACCTAATGCTAACCCTAAACCTAACACTAACACTAACGCCTAACCCTAACCCTAACGATCAACCTAAACCTAACAATAACACTAACCCTAACCCTAAACCTAACCCTAACACTAACCCTAACCTTAAACTAACCCTAACCCTAACCCGAACCCTAACGCTAACCCTAAACCTAGCCCTACACTAACCTTAATTCTAACCCAAACGCTAACCATAACCAAACTTTAATCCTAACACTAACCCTAACACTAACCCTAACCCTCACCATAACCCTAAACCCAAATCTAATCCTAAACCTAACCTTAGCCCTAACAATTATGCTAACACTTATCCTAAACCTATATGCTAACCACAACCCTAACCCTAACCCTAATCCAAACCCTAACCCTTCCATTAACCCTAACACTAACCCTAACTCTAACCCTAACGCTAATACTAACCCTATCGCTAAACCAAGCCATATCGCTAACATTAACTCTAACCCTAAACTTAAACCTAACAATACCCTAACACTAAACCTAACGCTAAACCAAGCCCTAACCCTAACCCTAACCCTAAAGTGAACCCTAATTCTAAGGCTAGCCCTAACCCTAACCCTAACACTAACCCTAACGCTAACACTAGCCCTAACACTAACCCTGAACCCAACTCTAACCCTAACCCTAAACCTAACCCTAACTATAACCCTAAAAGTAATGCTAACCCTAACCCTAACAATAACCCTAATACTAACACTAACCGTAACCCTAACCCTATCACTAACCCTAACTATAACCTAACACTAACGGTAAATCTAAACCTAACCCTTACCCTAACCCTAACCCTAACGCTAACCCTAAACCTAAAACTAACCCTAAACCTAAAGCGAACACTAAGCCTAACCCTAACCCTAATCCTAACCCTTACACTAACCCTAACAATAACCCAAACCTAACCCTAACCCTCACCCTAAAACTAACCCTAACCCTAATGCTAAACCTAATCCTAACCCTAACACTAATACTAAATCTAACCCTAACCATAACCTAACGATTATCTTAACCCTAACCCTAACCCTAACCCTAACCCTTCCATTAACCCTAACTCTAACCCTACCTCTAACCCTAACGCTAATACTAACCCTATCACTAACCCAAACAATATCGCTAACCTTACTCTAACCCTAAACTTAACCCTAACTATACCCTAACACTAAACTAACGATAAACCAAACCCTAACCCTAACCCTAACACTAACCCTAACGCTAAAACTAGCCCTAACACTAACCCTAAACCCAACTTTAACCCTAACCCTAAACCTAACCCTAACTATAACCCTAAAAGTAATGCTAACCCTAACAATAGCCCTAATGCTAACACTAACCGTAACCCTAACCATACACTAACCCTAACCCTAACCCTATCGCTAACCCTAACCATAACCTAACCCTAACGGTAAATCTAACCCTAACCCTTACCCTAACCCTAACCCTAATGCTAACCCTAAAACTAAACCTAACCCTAAACCTAACGCCAACACTAAACCTAACCCTAACGCTAATCCTAACACTTACACTAACCCTAACCCTACCCCTAACCCTAATGCTAACCCTAACCCTAACCATAACACTAAACTTAACCCTACCCGTACCCCTACCCCTACCCCTACCACTAACCCTAACCCTAACCCTAAGCCTAATGCTAACCCTAACCCTAACCATAACACTAAACTTAACACTAACCCTACCACTACCCCTAACCCTAACCCTAATGCTAACGCTAACCATAACCATAACACTAACCCTAACCCTAACCCTAAATCGAACCCTAATTCTAACGCTAAACCTAAACCTAACCCTAACCCGAACCCTAACCCTAACCCTAATCCAAACCCTAAACCTAACCCCTAACCCTAACCCGAACCCTAACCCTAACACTAACACTAAGCCTAACGCAAACTCTAACACTAAACCTAAACTAATGCTAACCCTAACCCTAACACTAACACTAACCCTAAACCTAACCATAAAACTAACACTAACACTAAATATAACCCTAACCCCAACCCTAAAGCTTAGGATTACCCTAACCCTAACACTAAACCTAACCCTAACAATTAACCTAAGCTTAAAAATAACCCTAACGCTAATCCTAAACCTTACCCTAACCAAATCTCTAACCCAAAACCTACCCCTAAACCTAACCTTAATACTAACCCTAACCATAACTACTAAATCTAACAATTAACCTAAAGCTAACAATAATTCTAACCCTAACCCTAACCCTAAAGCAAACCCATACCCTCACCCGAATCCCAACCCTAACCCTAACCCTAACCCTAAACCAAACGCTAACGATTATCCTAACCCTAACTCTAACCATAAACCCTATCCCTAACCCTAAACTTACAGTTAACCCTCACCCTAACCCTAAACCTAATGCTAATCCTAATCCTAACTCTAACCCTAATGCTAAACCTAACCCTAACCATAACGCTTAGGATTATCCTAACCCTAACCCTAACCTTAACCCTAACCCTTCCATTAACCCTAACACTAACCCTAACACTAATACTAACCCTATCGCTAACCCAAACCATATCGCTAACCCTAACCCTAACCCTAATGCTAACCCTAACCCTAACCATAACACTACACTTAACCCTAACACTAACCCTAACCCTAACTCGAACCCTAATTCTAAAGCAACCCTAAACCTAACCCTAACCCTAACTCTAACCCTAACCCAAACCCTTACCCTAACACCTAACCCTAACCCTAAACCAAACCCTAACCCTAAAACTAACACTAACCCCAAACCCTAACACTAACCCTAAGCCTATGCCTAAGGTTAACCCTAACCCCAAACCTGACCCTAACCCTAACCCTAACACTAAGCCTAATGCAAACTCTACACTAAACCTAACCCTAACCCTAATTATAACCCTTAAAGTAATGCTAAGCTTAACCCCAACACTAACCCTAACCCTAACCCTAATGCTACACTAACCCTAACACTACCGCTAACCCCAACCATAACCCTAACACTAACGCAAATCTAACCCTAACCCTTACCCTAACCATACCCCTAACGCTAACCCTAACTCTGACATTAACCCTAACGCTAAGGATAATCCTAGCCCTAAACTTAAACCTAACCCTAACCCTAATCCTAACACTAACCATAACCCTAACAATAACCCAAACCTAACCCTAACCCTCACCCTAACACTAACCCTAACCCTAACTCTAACCCTATCACTAACCCTAATCATAACTCTAACCCTTCCGCAAACCCTAAACTGAACCCTAACACTAAACCTAACCCTAACTCTAAACCTAACGCTATCACTAAGGCTAACCCTAATCCTAACCTAACCCTAACGCTAACCCTAACCTTAACCCTAACCCTATCGCAAACCCTAACATTAACCCTAACCCTAACGATAAATCTCCCCCTAACCCTAACCCTTAAACTAATGCTAACCCTAACCCTAACCCTAACACTAACACTAAACCTAAACCTAACCATAAAACTAACACTAACACTAAATATAATCCTAACCACAACCCTAAAGCTAAGGATTATCCTAACCCTAACCCTAAACCTAACCCTAACAATTAAACTAAACCTAAAAATAACCCTAACCCTAATCCTAAAACTTACTCTAACCATATCTCTAACCCAAACCCTATCCCTAACCCTAACCTTAATACTAACCTGAACCATAACTATTAAATCTAACAATTAACCTAAACCTAATAATAACTCTAACCCTAACCATAACCCTAAAGCTAACCCATACCCTCACTCTAACCGCAAACCTGAACCTAACCCAAACGCTAACCCTAACCCTAACTCAAACACTAATGATTATCCTAACCCTAACTCTAAACATAAACCCTATCCCTAACCCTAACCTTAGAGTTAACCCTCACCCTAACCCTAAACCTAATGCTAAACCTAATCCTAACCCTAACCCTAATGCTAAACCTAACCCTAACCATAACGCTAACGATTATTCTAACCCTAAACCTAACCCTTACCACAACCCTAACCATAACCATAACTCTAATCCTAACATAACCCTAACCCTAAACCTAACCCTAATCCTAAGGCTGACCTAACCCTAACCCTAAAACTAACCTTAACCCTAACCGTAAACCTAATACTAACTGCAACCCTAACACTATCCCTAAAGCTAACCATAACGCTAACCTTAACCCTAACCCTTAACCTAACCCTATCCCTAAACCAAACCCTAACACTATCGCTAGCCCTAAACCTAACCCTAAACCTAACCCTAATTATAGCGATAATCGAGGCTATATAGGGAAAAACAATATATTTATTTATCAGGGAGAGAGAGAGAGTCCCACATACCAGGAGTTAGAAGCGTGGCTGGCTTCAGTGAGAAAAGAGGGAGGCCCCTTTTTCTTTCACTACCTTTTATCTCTACCTTGACCCCGCCCTGTTGGGCGGGTAGCTTTGTGGGGTTCACTCCTACACCTAACCCTAACTCTAAACCTAATCCTAACCCTAATGCTAACACCAACCCTAACCCTAAGCTCACCCTAACCCTAACCATATCGCTAAGGATTATTCAAACCATAACCATAACCCTAAACCCTAAACCTAACACTAAATTTAACCCTATCCGTAAGGCTAATCTGAACCCTAACCCTAACACAAAAGCTAACACACACCCTAATCCTAACCCTAACACTAAACCTAAGGCAAACTGTAACCCTAAATCTAACACTAAATTTAACTATAACCCTAACCGTAATGCTAACCCTCACCCTAAACGTAATCCTAAAACTAACCCTTACACAAACTCTAACCCTAACCCTAACCCTAACCCTAAGCCTACCGATAACACTAATGCTAAACCTAACCCTAACCATAACCCTAAACCTAACCAGAACCCTAAACCTAACGCTAACCCTAAACCTAACCCTAACGCTAAACCTAACCCTAACACTAACCCTACCGCTAACCCTAACCTTAACCCTAACACTAACACTAAACCTATCCCTAAACCTAATCCTAACCCTAACTCTAACCCTAACCCTAACCCTAAAGCTATCCCTAACCCTGACCTAACCCTAAACCTAACCCTAACTCTATCGCCAACCCTAATCCTAACCCTAACCCTAATTCTAAGCCTAAAGCTAAACCGAACCCTAACCCTAACACTAAACCTAATACTAACCCAAACCCCTACCCTAATGATTAACCTAAACTAACAATAAGGCAACCTTAACCCTAAACCTAACTCGAAACCTAACTCTAACGATAACCCTAACCATAACCCTAACCGGAACCTTAAAGCTAACCCTAACCCTAATACTAAACCTAAACCTAACCCTAACCCTAACCCTAAACCTAACCATATCCCTAAAGCTAACCCTACCCTAACACTTAAACTAACGCTAACCCTAACCCTAACCGTAACCCTAACCCTAAACCTAACGCTAACACTATCCCTAAACCTAATCCTAAAACAAAACCTAAACATAACTCTAAACCTAACCCTAAGCCTAACCCGAAACCTAACCCTAACGCTAACCCTAAACCAAACACTAACTCTAACCCGAAACCTAACCCTAATCATCAACATAAACCTAACATTAACACTAACCCCAACCCTAAACCTAACACTAACCCTAACCCTAACACAAACCCTATCACACAACCAAAACCTAACCATAACACTAAAGCAAACCCTAACCCTAACCTTAACCCTAACCCTAACCCTAAAGCTAACCCTAACCCTAACCCTAACACTAATCCTAACCCTAACCTTAACACTAACCCTAATTATATCCCAAACGCTAAACCTACCATAACTCTAACCCTAACGCTAACCCTAACAGTAAACCTAAACCTAATCCTAATCCTAACCCTAACCCTAACTCTATCGCTAACCCTAAACCTAAAACTTACCTTAACCCTAACGCTAACCCTAACCCTAACCCTTAAAGTAAGTCTAAACCTAACCCTAACCCTAACCCTAAACCTACCGTAACACTAATGCTAACCCTAACCCTATCACTTAATCTATTGCTAACCCTGTCCCTAAACCTAACTGTAACCCTAATGCTAACCCTAACCCTAAACCTAACCCTAAGGCTAACACTACCCCTAACCCTAAACCTAGCACTAACCCTAACCCTGACCCTAACCCTAATTCTAACCTAACCCTAACCCTAACCCTAATGCTATCCCTAACCCTAACCGTAAACCTAACCATTTCCCTAACCCTAACCCTAACGCTAACACTAACCCTAACCCTAACGCTAACCCTAACCCTAAAGCTAATCCTAAAATTAACAGGAACCCTAACCCTAACGCTAACCCTAATCCTAACACTAAGTCCTAACCATAATGATTAAACTAAACCTAACAATAACCCTAACCCTAAACCTAAACCTAACCCTAAGCCTAACGCTAACACTTACCCTAACTATTACCCTAACGTTAACCCTAACAATAACCCCAATCCTAACGCTAACACTAACCCTTGCCCTAACCCTAACCCTTAACCTAACCCTCATTCTAACCCTAACCCTAAACCTAACCCTAACGCTAACCCTAACCCTAAACCTGAACATTAAACGTAACCCACTCCCTAACCCTAACCCTAAACCTATCACTAAAACTAACCCTAACACTAACCCTAAACCTAACACTATCATTAACCATAATACAAACCCTAACCCTAACTCTAACACTAAACCTAACCATAAACCTAACAATAATGATATTCCTAACCCTAACCCTAACCCTAACCCTAATATAACGATTATCCTAACCCTAAACCTAACACTAACACTAACGCTAACCCTAACCTTAACCCTAAACCTAACCCTAACTCTAACTCTAACCATAACGCTAAATCTAACCCTACCCCTAAACCAAAGGCTAAACCTAACACTAACCCTAACTCTAACCATATCGTGAATATTACCGTAGGCCTTAACCCTATCGCCAACCCTAACACTAACACTTCCCTAACCCTAGCCCTAACCATAACCCTAACGCTAACCCTAAATATAACCCAAACGCTAACTCTAACGTCTAATCCTAACCTTAACCCTAACCCTAAACGTAAACCTTACCCTAATCCTAAGGCTAAACCTAACCCTAACCCTAAACCTAACCTAAACCCTAACCATAAACCTAATACTAACTGCAACCCTAACACTATCCCTAACGCTAACCATAACGCTAACCTTAACCCTAACCCTTAACCTAACCCTATCCCTAAACCTAACCCTAACTCTATCGCTAACCCTAAACCTAACCCTAAACCTAAACCTAACCCTAATTCTAAACCTAATCCTAAACCTAATGCTAACCCCAACCCTAACCCTAAGCTAACCCTAACCCTAACCATATCGCTAAGGATTATCCAAACCATAACCATAACCCTAAACCCTAAACCTAACACTAAACTTAACCCTATCCGTAAGGCTAATCTGAACCCTAACCCTAACACAAAAGCTAACACACACCATAATCCTAACCCTAACACTAAACCTAAGGCAAACTCTAACCCTAAATCTAACACTAAACTCAACTATAACCCTAACCGTAATGCTAACCCTCACCCTAAACGTAATCCTAACACTCCCTTACGCAAACTCTAACACTAACCCTAACCATAACCCTAAGGCTAACACTAAGCCTAACGCAAACTCTAACACTAAACCTAACCCTAACCCTAATTATAACCCTTAAAATAATGCTAAGCTTAACCCTAACCCTAACAGTAACACTAACAGTAACCCTAACCCTAATGCTACACTAACCCTAACACTACCGCTAACCCCAACCATAACCCTAACACTAACGCAAATCTAACCCTAACCCTTACCCTAACCATACCCCTAACGCTAACCCTAACTCTGACATTAACCCTAACGCTAAGGATTATCCTAGCCCTAACCTTAAACCTAACCCTAACCCTCAACCTAACACTAACCCTAACCCTAACTCTACACCTATCACTAACCCTAAACATAACCCTAACACTTACGCAACCCTAACCTGAATCCTAACCCTAAAACTAACCCTAACTCTAAACCTAACGCTATCCCTAAGGCTAACCCTAATCCTAACTCTAACCCTAACCCTAACCTTAACCCTAACCCTATCGCAAACCCTAACATTAACCCTAACCCTAACGATAAATCTCCCCCTAACCCTAACCCTTAAACTAATGCTAACCCTAACCCTAACCCTAACACTAATTCTAAACCTAACCATAAAAGTAACACTAAATATAACCCTAACCCCAACACTGAAGCTAAGGATTATCCTAACCCTAACCCTAAACCTAACTCTAACAATTAACCTAAACCTAACAATAACCCTAACCCTAACACTAAAGCTTACCGTAACCAAATCTCTAACACAAACACTACCCCTAACCCTAACCTTAATACTAACCATAACCATAACTACTAAATCTAACAATTAACCTAAACCTAACAATAACACTAACCCTAACCCTAACCCTAAAGCTAACCCATACCCTCACCCTAACCCCAACCCTAACCCTAACCCAAAACCTAACGCTAACCCTCAACCTATCCCTAACTCTAATCCTAACCCTAACTCTAACCCTAACCCTAACCCTAAAGCTATCCCTAACCCTAACCCTAACCATAAACCTAACACTATCGCTAACCTTAACCATAACCTAACCCTAACGGTAAATCTAACACTAACACTTACCCTAATCCTACCCCTAAAGCTAACACTACCTCTAACCCTAACCCTAACGCTAAGGATTATCCTAGCCCTAAACTTAAACCTAATCCTAACCCTAACACTAACCCTAACCCTAACCCCAACCCTAACCCTAACACTAACCCTAACCCTAACCCAAACCCTATCACTAAACCAAAACCTAACCCTAACACTAAAGCAAACCCTAACCCTAACCTTAACCCTAACGCTATTCCTAACCGTAACCATAACCCTAACCCCAAACTTAACTCTAACCCTAACACTAATCCTAACCCTAACCCTAACGATAACCCTAACCCTACCCCTAATGCTAATGCTAACCCTAACCCTAACCTTAACACAATCTCTAAACCTAACCCTAGCCCTAACTATAACCCTAACAGTTTTGCTAAGCCTAAGCCTAACACTAACCCTAACGCTACAGCTAATAGTAACCACAACCCTAACCCTAACACTAAATCTAACCCTAACCCTTACCCTAGCCCTACAACTAATGCTAACCCAAACCCTAAACCTAACGCTAACGATTATGCTAGCCCTAACCCTAACACTAACCCTAACCCTATCACTAACCCTAACCCTAACCCAAAGGCTAACACTCACCATAACTCTAACCCTAACCATAACCCTAAACCTAACCCTAATCATAACCCTAACCGTAACCCTAACGCTAACCCTAAACTTAAACCTAACCCTAACCCTAACGCTAAGGCTAACCCTATCCCATAAAGTAAGTCTAAACCTAACACTAACCCTAACCCTAAACCTAACCGTAACACTAAAGCTAACCCTAAACCTAACACTTAAACTAACGCTAACCCTAACCCTAATGCTAACCCTAACCCTACCAGAACACTAAGCTTAACCCTAACTCTAACCCTAATCGTAATGCTAACGATTATCATAACACTAACCTTAACACTAACCCCTAACCCTAACACTAACCCTAATCCTAACGCTAACACTAACTCTAACCCTAAAGCTAACCCTACCTCTAACCCTCACCCTAACGCTAAGGATTATCCTACCCACAACCTTAAGCCTAACCCTAAAACTAACCCTAAACCTAACCGTAAACCTATCACTAACCTTAAACCTAGCCCTAACCCCAAAGCAAACCCTAACCCTAACCTTAACCCTAACCCTAACCCTAAAGCTAACCCTAACCCTAACCCTAAAGCTAACACTAAGCCTAATCCAAACTCTAACCCTCTACCTAACCCTAATCCTAATTATAAACTTAAAAGTAATGTTAACCCTAACGCTAACACTAACCCTAACCCTAACGCTAACACTAACCCTAACCCTAATGCTACACTAACCCCTAACCCTAAACCTATCCCTAACCCTAACAACTACACTAAACCTAACCCTAAACCTAATCCTAACCCTAACACTAACCCTAACCCAAACACTAATGCTAACCCTAAAGCTAACGATTATCCTAACCCTAATCCTAAAACTAATGCTAACCCTAACTCTAACCATAACACTAACCTTAACCCTAATGCTAACCCTACCCTAACCATAACGCTAACGATTATCATAACCCAACCCTAACACTAACCCCTAACCCTAACACTAACCTTAAGCCTATCCCTAAGGGTAACCCTAACCCTAAACCTAACACTAAGCCTAACCCTCTACCTAACCCTGATCCTAATTATAAACTTAAAAGTAATGTTAACCCTAACGCTAGCACTAACCCTAACCCTAACGCTAACACTAACCCTAACCCTAACCCTAATGCTACACTAACCCTAAACCTAACGCTAACCCTAACCATAACCCTAACACTAAAGCTAAATCTAACCCTAACCCTTACCCTAACCTGACCCCTAAAGCTAACCCTAACACTAACCTTAACCCTAACGCTAAGGATTATCCTAGCCCTAAACTTATACCTAACCCTAACCCTAATCCTAACACTAACCCTAACCCTAACCCCAACACTAACCCTAACCCTAACTCTAACCCTATCACTAACCCTAAACCTAAACCTAACCCTAACGCACACCCTAACCCTAACCCTGTAGGAGGAAGTCTGATGCCGCCATTAAACATGTGACTTATTAGAGTCGCATACAGATGAGGTAATAAAAGGGAGGTTTACCACACCGCTAACCACACCCTCTTTAGGCAGGACTAAAGACGTATACGGCTGGACGTAAAGACGTATACGTATGTAGGCAGAACTGTGTCACTAGCCAGGCCCACTTTTGGGCATGGCTAGGGGGCTTTACGGGGGAAGGCATAAAAGACAGTGCACAGGAAGTCTTGCCCTCTTTTCCTGGAGTTCGGCTTCTGGTCTGGCAGCTAGCTGAGAACTGCTTGGCTCCTCTGGGTTTGGTATCTTGTGAGTAATTTTCTACATTAAATACTTAGCTTTACTGTCAGTAATTGTGTGTGGCATATCGTTACAGCGTCCGTTGAAGCCTACAGTTTGGTGTCAGGAGCAGAATTGGAATCCGGATCCAGGCACCCAGAATAGCGGCTTCTCTCTGCCCGACCAGGCACACGTGGACTCTCCTTTCGCTAAGTTCTGATACTTCAGAATCAGAAATACAGCAACAGGTCAGGACAGGAGTTTCCCAAAGCTTCTCAAATGCCGGAATGATTTCCCTAAGGTTCTTATGCGTTCCCCTATGGTTTTTCCAGTATCTGTAACAGAAAAACCAGCAACGAAAAAACAATCAAATGGTCCCATGGCTTATCACTGGGAGCCTATACAGATGAAGGATCTAAAAAATATTAAGGAGGCCATTGTCATGTATGGTCTTCATTCTCCCTTTTTCAGAGAGCTCCTAACCTCATGGGCTACTGTAAATAAAGTAACCCCAAAAGACTGAGCCGAATTAGCCTCTGCGGTACTCGAAAATTCTTGTTAAATTCAATGGAGAGCTTTATGGAGGCAAGAAGCAAAACCTATAGAAATTCAGGAATTACAGAACGGTCATGAAGTACCCCAAGACAAGATTCTGGGGGAGGGTCCTTACGCTGACACGCAGGTTCAATCTGCATATGACGAGCACATGTTGTCTTTGTGCCGTACAGCTGCTTTAAATGCCTTGGATAAGGTTTGTGAAACAGGAGAGATAATGCAACCCTACACCAAGGTATTACAGGGCCCAAGGGAAAGGTTCACTGAATTTTTAGAGAGATTATCCAGAGCAGTAGAAGTACAGGTAGCGAATCCAGAATCCAGGCGTCTCCTTATAGAATCTTTGGCGTATTAGAACGCGAATCCTCAATGCAGGCAGGTAATTTGGCCATTAAAAATAAGATCAGCGCCATTGGAGGAATAGGTCCTACATATAGCGAACCTGGAATGTAAAAGTCAGGATACAGGAGCTTGGGTAGGTGAAGCTATTTCTACAGGCTTGAGGAGGCACCAGGATGCCAAATACCCTACCTGTGATGATATTGAGGCCTGGGTAGGGAAGGCAATCTCTAAGAATTTTAATAGGCATAAAGACACAACATGCTTTAACTGTGGTAGAATAGGACATCTTAGTAGGAACTGTAGACAACGCATTCCTAGAAATAATGCTTTTACCAGGAATGCATCAAACAGAAGGCCTAAGCTTCCTGGTCTATGCAAGAGGCGTGGGAAGGAGCGCCATTGGACTGATGAATGCTTTTCCACAATAGACAGAGAAGGTAGATCTTTGAAGCCAAAAAACGGAACTCAGGGTCTCAACCGAGCCACAAAAAAGAGAGATTATCTGGTCATTCCCAGTGACAGTGGAGGACAGCCTCTCCCAGGACAATTAGAAGATCCACCGCCCATTGTAAATAATACGGCACTGGATAATACATTAGCTCCAGAGGATGAATCAATTACATCAGGAGGAGATACAAAACATATATTTTGGCAAACTTCTATACAATATCATAGACCCAAGCTACCAGTTAAGGTAAATAATAGGGTGATTTACAGATTACTGAACACCGGAAGTGACGTACTATCCTTAATCAGCAGTCCTGGCCACACAACTGGGCTTTGAAAGAGGTTAATGTTCAATTCTTAGGGATTGGAACCCTATCTGAAGTTAAACAGAGTGTCAGATGGATTGATTTATTGGGCCAGAAGGACAGAGAGGAAGGTTAAAGCCATACGTTGCAGATATTTCTATAAACCTCTGGGGTCGTGATCTACTCCAGCAATGGAATAAGCAGAT
Organism: Mesocricetus auratus; assembly: GCF_017639785.1. NCBI lineage: Eukaryota > Metazoa > Chordata > Mammalia > Rodentia > Cricetidae > Mesocricetus > Mesocricetus auratus. Next base: position 4,886,866 of record NW_024429233.1, on the reverse strand, counting down.
TAATATTCCTCCTGTATCAGCTAGGAATTATAGACAAGCTTTTAGTGGTACAAGGAATATAGTAAGGCAGTACAGAAAACGGATGCCAAATGTACAGGCTGTACAGATGCAAGATGCTAGTGCCAAACCAACAGAGCAACCAAAAGCTCTACCCTTAAAATGGCTGACAGAGGAACCCGTCTGGGTGGGTCAATGGCCTATGACATCTGAGAAGTTAGAGGCTTTGGAGAAGTTAGTTCAGGAACAGCTAGATACTGGACATATTGAGGAATCAACTAGTGCATGTAATTCACCTGTTTTTGTTGTCAAGAAGTCTGGTAAGTGGAGAATGGTTACTGATCTTAGAGCCATCAACAAGGTAATTCAGCCTATGGGGTCTCTACAACCTGGGATGCCGTTACCTTCTCTAATTCCTAAGGATTGGCCAATTATAGTTATAGACTTAAAAGATTGTTTCTTCACCATACCGTTACAAGAAAACGACAGAGAAAAGTTCGCCTTCACGGTACCTACCTATAATAATTCCCATCCGGTACAGAGATTCCAGTGGAAGGTACTACCTCAAGGTATGTTAAACAGTACAACTTTGTGTCAATATTTTGTGAATAAACCTCTAGAAATAATTTGTAAAAAATTTCCACATTCGTTAATATATCATTATATGGATGACATATTATTGTCTGATTCAAATAAGGATACTTTGGAAAAGATGTTTGAGGCAGTAAAGGAAATTTTGCCTTGCTGGGGATTACAAACTGCCCCAGAAAAAATACAAAGAGGAGATTCTATTAACTATTTAGGTTATAAAATAGATGCTCAGAAAATTAGACCACAGAAAGTACAGATCAGAAGAGATCGTTACCGGACTCTTAATGATCTTCAAAAACTATTAGGAGAAATCTCTCAATTACAGACGATTATTAGTGTAGAAGGGCATGATTTAAAACACCTGAAAATGGCTTTAAAAGGAGATAAAGACATAAACAGCACACGAGTACTATCAGCTGAGGCTGAAAAAGAATTAGAATGGGTAGAAAAGAGATTAGAAGCACATGTAGACCGCGTGGATCCAAATCTGGACTGTGTTCTGGTTATTTTACCATCTAGAGAATACCCCTCAGGAATATTAATGCAGAGGGAAGACATCATTCTAGAATGGGTATTTCTGCCACATAAAGAATATAAAAAATTGAAAACCTATATAGAAAAGGTCTCAGATTTGATATTAAAAGGTAAATAAGGTAAATTAAGGCTTTGTCAACTGACTGTGAAAGACCCAGCTGAAATTATTGTACCTTTAACGAATGAGGAAATTTCCTCATTTGGAAGGATAATGAGTATTGGCAAATAGCTTGCAGTGACTTTTTGGGAACTATTAGTAATAACTATCTCAAAACAGAGAGAATCAAATTCATAAAGAAAACAATTTGGATTCTTCCACGTATCGTGAGGCAAACACCTATTTCTGGAGTTCCTACATTCTACACAGATGCAAACAAATCAGGTAAATCAGGGTATAAATCAGGAGATATAAGTAAAGTAGTTCAAAGCCCTTGCAACTCCATACAAAAGGCAGAGTTATATGCCATTCTCATGGTACTTAAAGACTTTACAGAGCCTCTCAATATAGTCACGGATTCTCAGTATGCAGAAAGAGTTGTCTTGCACATTGAGACTGCAGAATTTGTTCCTGATAATACAGAATTAACCTCATTGTTTTTACAATTGCAGGAAATCATCAGAAACAGGACTCATCCTATATATATAACACACATCAGATCCCATACAGGTCTGCCACGTCCTCTGGCACAAGGCAATGATGAAATTGATCGTTTATTAGTAGGTAATGTGTTGGAAGCTTCAGAATTTCATAAGAAACACCATGTTATCAGCAAAGGTTTAAAGAAGGATTTTTCTATCACCTGGCAACAAGCCAAAGAAATGGTAAGAAATTGTCCCAGTTGCTCATTGTACAATCAAACTCCATTACCAGCAGGTTGTAATCCTAAAGGAGTTCACAGAAATGAATTTTTGCAAATGGATGTATTACACTTCCCAGAATTTGGCAGTTTGAAATATGTACACCATACTATAGACACGTACTCAGGCTTCCAATGGGCTACTGCCCTCAGCTCTGAAAAAGCTGACTCTGTTATTACACACCTCTTAGCGGTAATGGCTGTTATGGATATACCTAAAAGAATAAAAACTGACAATGGTCCAGCATATGTCTGCAGTAAATTGGAACAATTCTTCAAATATTATAATATAAAACATGTAACTGGAATACCTTACAATCCCACAGGACAAGCAATAATTGAAAGATCTAACGAACCTTAAAAGAGATGCTTCATAAACAGCCAGGGAAAACAAAGACACCTAAACACAGGTTACACAATGCTTTACTAACGTTGAATTTTCTTAATGCTGATGAAAAAGGTCAAACTGCAGCAGAAAGACACTGGACTACAGAGAAGACTTCTGAACTGAACCAACCGGTGTATTTTAAGGATGTTAATACCTCAGTCTAGAAACCTAACACTAACCCGTAACCCTAACACTAAACCTAAACCTATCCCTAAGGCTAACCTTAACCCTAAACCTAACCTAACCCTAACACTAAGCCTAAAGCAACTCTCACCCTAATCCTAATTATAACCCTAAAAGTAATGCTACCCCTAACCTTAACACTAACCATCACCCTAACCCTAGTCCTAAACCTAACCCTAACCCTAACGCTATTCCTTACCCTAACCCTAACCCTATCCCTAACTCTAATGGCAAACCTAATCCTAAACCTAACCCTAAAGCTAAACCTAACCCTAATCCTCACCTGAACACTAACCCTAACGCTACCCTAATCCTAACACTAACACCTACCCTAATGATTAACCTAAACCTAATAACCCTAACCCTAACCCAAATCTAACCCTAACCCAAACCCTAGCCCTAATCCTAACCCTATCCCTAACCCTAACCCTAACCCTAACTCGAACCCTAAATCTAACGCTAAACCTAACCCTAACCTTAACCGTACCCTAAAGGTAATCCTAACCCTAACACTATCCCTAACCCTAACCCTAACCCTAACCCTAATCCTAACCGTAATCCTAAACCTAAACCTAAACCTAACCCTAATCCTAACCCTAACACTAAACCTAACCCTAAATATAACCCTAACCCCAAACCTAAAGCTAAGGATTATCCTAACCCTAACCCTAACCCTAACAAATAACCTAAACCTAACAATAACCATAATCCTAACCCTAAAACTTACCCAAACCCTATCTCTAACCCAAACACTAACCCTAACCCTAACCCTAACCTTAATGCTAACACTAAACATAAATACTTAACCTAACAATTAACCTAAACCTAACAATAACCCTGAACCTAACCATAACCCTAAAGCTAGCCATCACTCTCACCCTAAACCCAACCCTAAATCTAACCCTAACGCTAACCCTAACCCTAACCCAAACGCTAACGATTATCCTAACCCGAACCATAAACAAAACCTAAACTTAACCCTAACGGTAACCCTAATCCTAACTGTAACCCTAACACTAACCCTAATCCTAACCATAACCCTAACCTTAAACCTATACCTTAACCTAACCCTAACCCTAAACCTAACCCTAACACTATCGCTAACCCTAACCTTAAACCTAAACCTAACCCTAACTCTAAACCTAACATTAAACCTAATGCTAAAACTAACCCTAACCCTAAAGGTAACCCTAACCCTAAACATGACGCTAAGTATTATCATAACCCTAACCCTAATCCTAACCCCTAAACCTAACACTAACCCTAACTCTATCTGTAAGGCTAATCAGAACCCTAACCCTAACCAGAAACTTAACGCAAACCCTAACCCTAACCCTAACAATAACCCTAAGGCAAAATCTACCCCTAAACCTAACACTAACCTTAACTCTAACCCTAACTGTACTGCTAACCCTAACCCTAAACATAACCCTTACACTAACCCTAACACAAACTCTAAACCAAACACTAACCCTAACACTATCCCTAACCATAACCCTAACACTAATGCTAACCCTAACCATAACCCTAACCCTAATACTAACCCTAAACCAAACCCTAACCCTAAACCTAACCCTAACAATAAACGTAACCCTAACCCTAACCCTATTGCTAACCTAACCCTAACCCTAAACCTAATCATAACCCTAACACTAACCCTAACCCTAACGCTATCCCTAACCCTAACCCTAAAGCTATCCCTAACCCTAACCCTAATTCTAACCCTAAACCTAACCCTAACTCTAATACCAACCCTAATCCTAACCCTAAACCTAACCCTAACCCTAAACCGAACCGTAACCCTAAAGCTAACCCTAATCCTAAACTTCTAACCAACACCTAATACCAACCTGATCTAACCTAAACTAACAACCTAACCGAACCTAACCTAAACTACCTAACCTAAACCAACTTAACACAAGATTAACCTAAACTAACAATAACACAACCCTAACCATAACCCTAACTCGAACCCTAACTCTAACACTAACCCTAACCATAAGCCTAACTGAAACCCTAAAGCTAACCCTAACCCTAATATTAACCTAAACTTAACCCTAACCCTAACCCTTATACTAATGCTTTACCTAAACCTAACCCTAACCCTAAAACTAACCATAACCCTAAGCTAATTCTAATGCTAACCCTTAAACTAACACTAACCCTAACCCTAACCATAACCCTAAACCTAACCCTAACCCTAACCCTAACACTAACACTAACACAACCCTAACCCTACCCCTACCCCTAATCCTAAACCTAACCCTAACCCTAACGCTATCCCTAACCCTAACCCTAAATCTAACGCCAAACCTAATCCTAACCCTTACCCTAATGCTAAACCTAACCCTAACTCTAACCTGAACCCTAACCCTATCGCTACCCTAATCCTAACCCTAACCCCTACCCTTATGATTAACCTAAACCTAATAACCCTAACCCTAAACGAAATCTAACCCTAACCCTAACCCTATCCCTAACCCTAACCCTATCCCTAACCCTAACCCTAACCCTAACTCGAATCCTAAATCTAACACTAACCATAACCCTAAACCTAACCAGAACCCTAAAGCTAACCCTAACCCTAACCCTAACCCTAACACTGTACCTAACCCGAACACTAAACCTAACACTAACGCTAACCATAACCATAACCCTAATGCTACCTAACCCTAAGGCTAACGCTAATCCTAACACTAACCATAATCCTAACGCTATCCCTAACCCTAACCCTAACCCTAAAGCTAACCCTCACCCTTAACCTAACCCTAAACATAAACCTATCGCTAAACCTAACTCTAACCCTAACCATTATCTTAACCCGAACCCTAACTCTAAGGCTAAACCTAACCCTAACCGTAATCGAAACCGAAAAGCTAAGCCTAACTCTATTCGTAACCCTAACCCTAACACTTACCCTTACCCTAACCCTAACACTGACCCTAACCCTAATTCTAACACTAACAGTAACTGTAACCCTAGCGCTAACGATTATCCTAAGCCTAACCCTAACCTTAACGCTTACCCTAACCCTAATATTGACCCTAAGCCTAAACCTAAAGCTAACCCTAACCCTAATGCTAAACCTAATTCTAACCCTAACGCTATCCCTAACATTAACCCTAACACTTAATCTAACAATAAATCTAACCCTAACCCTTACCCTAACCCTAAAACTAAAGCTAACCCTAATCCTAACCCTAACCCTAACCCTAACGATAACCATAACCCTAACACTTAAACTAAGGCTAAATCTAACCCTAACCCTTACCCTAACCCTACATCTAAAGCTAACCCTAACTCTAACCCTAACCCTAACGCTAAGGATTATCCTAGACCTAACCTTAAACCTAACCCTAACACTAATCCTAACACTAACCCTCACCCCAACACGAACCCTAACCCTAACACTAACCCTAACTCTAACCCTATCACTAACCCTAAACCTAACCCTAACTCGTACCCAAACCCTAACTCTAACCCTAAAGCTAACCCTAACCCTAACCCTAAAGCTAACCCTAACGCCAACCCTAACCCTACCCTAATCCTAACCCTAACAGTAACCCTAACCCTAACCCTAACAATTAACCTAAACCTAACATTAACCCTAACCCTAACCATATCTCTAACCCAAACCCTAACCCTAACCCTAACCTTAATACTAACACTAACCATAACTACTAAACCTAAGAATTAAACTAAACCTAAAAATAACCCTAACCCTAACACTGAAGCTAACCCTCACACTCACCCTAACGTCAACCCTAACTCTAACCCTAACGCTAACCCTAAACGAAATGCTAACGATTATCCTAACCCGAACCGTAACCCTAAAACTAAACTTAACCCTAACTGTAACCCTAAACCTAACTGTAATCCTAACACTAACCCTAACCCTAACCCTAACTGTAACCCTAACCCTAACTGTAATCCTAACACTAACCCTAACCCTAACCATAATTCTAAACTTAAACCTAACCCTTAACCTAACCCTAACCATAACCTGACCCTAACACTATCGCTAACCCTAAGCCTAACACTAACCCTAACAAAAACATTAACCCTAACCCTAAACCTAACCCTAACTCTAAACCTAACCCTAATGCTAACCCTAACCCTAACACTAAAGCTAACCCTAACAATAACGATAACGCTAAGGATTATCCTAACCCAAACCTTACCCTAACAATTAACATAAACCTAACAATAACCCTAACCCTAACCCTAAACCTAACCCTAACCATAACTCTAACCCAAACCCTAACCCTAACCCTAACCCTAAACTTAATACTAACCCTAACCATAACTACTAAACCTAACAATTAACCTAAACCTAACAATAACCCTAAAACTAAACCTAATCCTAAAGCTAACCCTCACCCTAACCTCAAATTTAACCCTAACCCTAAGGCTAACCCGAACCCTAACCCTAACCCTTACACTACCCCTAAACCTAACCCTACCCCTAAACCTAAAGCTAACCCTAACCTTAACCCTAACCTTAAAACTTACCCTAACCCAGACAATAACTAACGCTAACCCTACCCCTAAACCGAACCCTAACCGTAAAGCTAAACCTAACCCTAACCCTAACCCTAACACTAATCCTAATGCTAACGATTATCCTAACACAAACCCTAACCCTAAACCTAACCCTATCCCTAACCCTAACCCTAATGCTAACCCTAATCCTAACCCTAACCCTAACCCTAATGCTAACCCTAAACCTAACCCTAACTCTAACTCCAACCCTAAACCTAACCTTAACCCTAACCCTAACCCAAAACCGAACCCTAACCCTAATGCTAACCCTAATGCTAACCCAAACCCCTAACCCTAATGATTAACATAAAATAACAATAACCCAACCCTAACCCTATCCCTAGCCATAACCCTAATCCTAACCCTAACCCTAACCCTAAATCGAACTCTAACTCTAACGTTAACCCTAACCCTAATCCTTACACTAACCCTAACCCTAAGGCTAAAACTAACCCTAACCATTACCCTTACCCTAACACAAACACTAACACTAACCCTCATGCTAACCCTAACCATAAACCTAACCCTAACCCTAATCCTAACACTAACCCTAAACACTAAACCTAATGCTAACCCTAACCCAAACCCTAACCCTAATCCTAAGCATAACCTAACCCTAAACTTAACAATAATGCTATTCTTAACCCTAAATATAAACCCTATCACTAACACTAACCCTAACCCTACAGTTAACATTCACCATAATGCTAAACCTAACCTTAACCATAACGCTAATGATTATCCTAACCCTAAACCTTACCCTAACCCTAACCATAACCGTAACTCCACCCTAACATAACCATGACCCTAAACGTAACCCTAACCATAACCCTAAGCCTAAGCCTAACCCTAAGCCTAAACTTAACCCTAACCGTAATCCTAACCCTAAACCTAACTCTAACACTAACCGTAACCCTAACCTTAACCCTAACCCTAACCCTAACCATAACCATAACACTAACCTTAACCCTAACCCTAACACTAAAGCTAACCCTAACCCTAACCTTAACGCTAAAGATTATCCTAACCCTAACCCTAAACCTAACCCGTAAACCTAACACTAACCCTAAGCCTATTCCTAAGGCTAACCCTAACCCTTACCCTAACGGTACACCTAAGCCTAACCCTAACCCTAACAGTAACCCTAACCCTAACACTAACACTAAGCCTAATGCAAACTCTAACCCTAAACCTAACCCTAACCCTAACTATAACCCTAAAAGTAATACTAACCCTAACCCTAACGCTAACACTAAACCTAACCCTAACCCTAACCCTTATGCTAACCCTAATCATAAACCTAACCCTAACACTAACACTAACCCTGAACACTAAACCTAACCCAAACCCTAACCCTAACCCTTAACTTTTCACTTACCCTAACCCTAACCCTAACCCTAAACCTAACCCTAATGCTAAACCTAACCCAAACGCTAACCCTAACCCTAACCATAACCTAAGACTAAACTTAACAATAATGCTATTCCTAACCCTAACCCTAACCCTAAAGCTAATGACTATCCTAACCCTAACCCTAACCCTAACCCTAACATAAGGATTATCCTAACCCTAAACCTAGAATAACACTAACACTAACCCTAACTTTACCCGTAAACCTAACCCTAACCCAAACCCTATCACCTAACCCTAACACTAAGAATTAACCTAAACCTAACAATAACACTAACTCTAACACTAACCCTAACCCTAACCCTAATCCTAACGCTAACCTAACCCTAACCCTAACCCTAATGCTAACCCTAACCCTAACGCTAAAACTAACCCTAACCCTAACCCTAACCCTAAAGCTAATACTAAACCTAATCCTAACCCTAATGCTACACTAACCATAACTCTAACACTAACCCTAACCCTAACCCTAAGCCAAACGCTAAGGATTATCCTAACCCTAACTCTAAATATAAACCCTACCACTAACACTAACCCTAACCCTACAGTTAACCCTCACCCTAATGCTAAACCTAACCTTAACCATAACGCTAACGATTATCCTAACCCTAAACCTTACCCTAACCCTAACCATAACCGTAACTCCAACCCTAACATAACCATAACCCTAAATGTAACCCTAACCCTAACTCTAAGCCTAACCCTAACCCTGACCCTAAACTTAAACTTAACCCTAAACGTAATCCTAACCCTAAACCTAACTGTAACACTAACCCTAACCCTAACCCGTAAACCTAACACTAACCCTAAGCCTATTCCTAAGGCTAACCCTAACCCTTACCTCAACCCTAAACCTAATGCTAACCCTAACCCTAACAGTAACCCTAACCCTAACACTAAGCCTAATGCAAACTCTAACCCTAAACCTAACCCTAACACTAACTATAACCCTAAAAGTAATACTAACCCTAACACTAACCCTAAAGCTAACACTAACCCTAACCCTAACCCTAATACTAATGCTAAGCCTAAACCTAATGAATATCCTAACCCTAACCCTAACCCTAATGCTAACCCTAATCCTAACCATAACAATAAACTTAACCCTAACACTAACCGTAACCCTAACCCTACCGCTAACGATTATCATAACCCCAAACCTAACACTAACCCCTAACCCTAACACTAACCCTAAGGCTATCCCTAAGTCTAACCCTAACCCTAACCCTAACCCTAACACTAAGACTAACGCAAACTCTAACACTAAGCCTAACCCTAACCCTATTTATAACCCTAAAAGTAATGCTAACCCTAACCCTATCACTAACCCTAACGCTAACGCTAACACTAACCCTAATACTAAACCTAATGCTACACTAACCCTAACACTACCGCTAACCCCAACCATAACCCTAACACTAACGCAAATCTAACCCTAAACCTTACCCTAATCACACCACTAAAGCTAACGCTAACTCTAACCTTAACCCTAACGCTAAGGTTTATCATAGCCCTAAACTTAAACCTAACCCTAACCCTAATCCTAACACTAACCATAACCTGAACACTAACCCTAACCCTAACTCTAACCCTAACACTATCCCTAACCCTAACCCTAAACCTAACCCTAAACCTAACCCTAACCCTAAACCTAACACTAACCCTAACACCAACCCTTACCCTAACCCTAACACTAACCCTAACCCTAACCCTATCACTAACCCTAAACCTAACACTAACCATAAAGGAAACCCTAACCCTAACCTTAACCCTAACTCTAACCCTAACCCAAACCCTAATTATAACCCAAAAAGTAATGCTAAACCTAACCCTAACCCTAACACTAACCCTTACCCTAACCCTAACACTAACCCTAACCCAAACCCCAATACTAACCCTAACCGTAACTCTAACCCTATCACTAACCCTAAACCTAACTCTAACTCTAATGCCAACCCTAACCCTAACCATAACCCTAACCCCAATATTAACACTTACCCTAACTCTAACCCTATCACTAACACTAAATCTAACTCTAACCCTAACGCAAACCCTAAACCTAACCCTAACTCTAACCCTAACATTAACCCTAACCCTATTGCAAAACCTAACCTTAAACCTAACACTAACGATAACCCTGACCCTAACCCTAACCCTTAAACTAATGCTAACCATAACCCTTACACTAACTCTAACCCTAAATATAAACCTAACCCCCACCCTAAAGCTAAGGATTATCCTAACCCTAACCCTAACCCTAACCCTAAAACTTACCCTAACCATATCTCTAACCCAAACCCTAACCCTAACCCTAACATTAACAATAACCTAACCCTAACACTAACATTAACCCACACTCTAAACGGAACCCTAATCTAACGCCAACCCTAACCCTGACCCTAACCCTAAACCTAACGATAAACCTAAACCTAACAATAAGCATAACCCTAACCCTAAAACTTACCCTAACCCTATCCAGGACCCAAATCCTAATCCTAACCCTAACCATAACCATAACCCCTACCCTAACCATATCGCTAACACTAACCCTAAACCCTAACCCTAATAATTAACCTAAACATAAAAATAAACTTAACCCTAACACTAACACTAAAGCTAACCCACACCCTAACCCTAACCCTAAACCTAACCCTATCCCTAAACCTAACACTAACCCTAAACTTAACACTAAACATAACCTTAAACTTAACCCTAACCCTAACCCTAACCATAGCCCTAAGCCTAACCCTAAGACTAACCCTAACCCTAACCCTCAAGCCTAACCCTAACGATTAACCTAAACCTAACAGTAACCCTAACCCTAAACATAACCCTAACCCTAGCCCTAACCCTAACCCTAATCCTACAACTAACCTGAACCCAAACTCTAGCGCTAACCCTAACACTAATCCTAACCATAACCCTAAAGCTAACCCTAACCCTAATCCTAAGCCTAATCCTAACCCTAACTCTAACCCTAACCTAACCCTAACACTAATGCTTACCCTAACCCTAAGTATAATCCTAACACTAACCCTAACCCTAACCCTAATGCTAACCCTAACACTAACACTAATACTAACCCTAAACCTAACGATTATCCTAACCCTAACATTAACCCTAACCCTAATGCTAACCCTAACCCTAACCCCTACACTAACACTAACCTTACCCTAAACCTAATGCTAACCCTAACATTAACTCTAACACAAACCTAAGGCAAACTCTAACCCTAACCCAGACCCTAACCCCTAACCCTAACACTAAACCTAACTCTCTCCCTAAGGATAACCTTAACCCTAAACCTAAACCTAACTCTAACCCTAACCCTAAACCTAACACAACCCTAAGGCAAACTCTAACACTAAACCTAATCCAAACGCTACTATAACACTAAACATAATGCTAACCCTAATCCTAGCCCTAACCCTAACACTAACCCTAACGCAAACTCTAACCCTAACCATAACCCTAACACTAATGTTAACACTTACCCTAACGGTTATCCGAACCCTAACCCTAACCTTAACCCTAACACTAATGCTAACAGTAAACCTAACCCTAACGATTATCCTAACCGTAACCCTTACCCTAATGCCAACCCTAACACTATAACTTACCCTTATACTAACCCTAACACTAACCCTAACCCTAACACTAACCATAAAGCAAACTCTAACCCTAACCCTAACACTAACTGTAACCCTAAATGTAATGCTAAACCTAACACTAACACTAAACCTAACGCTAACACTAACCCTAACCCTAACCCTAACCCTAACCCTACACTAACCCTAACCCTAACCCTATCGCTAACCATAATCATAACCCTAAACCTAACCCTAACCCTAACCCTAACTCTACACTTAACCTAACCTTAACGCTAACCCTAACCATTACCCTAACACTAACGCTAAATCTAACCCTAACCCTTATCCTAACCCTACCCCTAAAGCTAACCCTAACACTAACCTTAACCATAACGCTAAGGATTAACCTAGCCCTAACTTTACACCTAACCCTAACCCTAATCCTATTGCTAACCCTAACCCTAAACTCTAACCCTAATAATAAACTTAAAACCAAAAATAAACTTAACCCTAACCCTAACCCTAAAGCTAACCCACACCCTACCCCTAACCCTAAATTTAACCCTATCACTAAACTTAACCCTAACCCTAAGGGTAACTCTAAACATAACCTTAAACTTAACCCTAACCCTAACCCTAAACCTAATGCTAACCCTAACCCAACCCCTACACTAACAGTAACCCTAACCCTAACCATAACCCTAACACTAACACTAATGCTAACCCTAAACCTAATGCTAACCCTAACCCTAACCCTAAACCCTACACTAACATTAACCCTAACCCTAACCCTAAACCTAAACCTAACGCTAACCCTAACACTAACTCTAACACAAACCTAAGGCAAACTCTAACCCTAACCCAAACCCCTAACCCTAACACTAACCCTAACTCTATCCCTAAGGATAAGCCTAACCCTAACCCCAAACCTAACTCTAACCATAACCCTAAACCTAACACAACCTTAAGGCAAACTCTAACACTAAACCTAACCCTAACCCTACTATAACACTAAAGGTAATGCTAACCCTAAACCTAGCTCTAACCCTAACACTAATTCTAATCATAAACCTAACCCTAATGATTATCCTAACCCTAAACCTTACCCTAATACTATCCCTAACCCTAACCCTACCACTAACGCTAACCCTAACCCTAACCCTAACCCTAACCTGAATTCTAACTCTAATGCTAACCCCAACCCTAACCCTAATCCTAAACCTAATCCTAACAGTAATGCTAACTCTAACCCTAACCCTAACACTAACACTAACGTTAACAGTTATCGTAAACCTAAACCTAACCCTAACCCATATCCTAACACTAACCCTAAGCCTATTCCTAAGGCTAACCCTAACCCTAACCATAACCATAACACTATACTTAACCCTAACAATAACACTAAAGCTAACCCTAACTCTAACCCTAATGCTAACGATTATCCTAACCTAACCCTAACCTGTAACCCTAACACTAAACCTAAGCCTATCCCAAGTCAAACACTAACCCTAACCCTAAACCTAATCCTAACGTTAACCCTAACACTAACCCTAACACTAAGCCCAACGTAACTCTAACCCTAAACCTAACCCTAACCCTAATTATAACCCAAAAATTAATGTAACCCTAACCCTAACACTAACCTTAACGCTAACACTAAACCTAACCCTAAACCTACACTAACCCTAATCCTAACCCTATCGCTAACCCTAACCATAACCTAACCCTAAGGGTAAATCTAACACTAACCCTTACCCTAACCCTACCCCTAAAGCTAACCCTACCTGTAACCCTAACCCTAACGCTAAGGATTATCCGAGCCCTAATCTTCAATCTAACCCTAACACTAACTATAACACTAACCCTAACCCTACAGTAACCCTAACCCTAACCCTATCTCTAACCCTAACCATAACCTAGCCCTAATGGTAAATCTAACATTAACCCTTACCCTAACCCTACCCCTAAAGCTAAACCTACCTCTAACCCTAACCCTAAAAATTAGCCTAATCTTAACAATAAATATCACCCTAAACCTAACCCTATCTCTTTTACTAACCCTAACCCTAACCCTAACGCTAACCCAAACTCTAACCCTAACACTAACCCTAACCCTAACCCTAAAAATAACCCTAAACCTAAATCTAACTCTAACCTTAAACAAAACCCTTAGCCTCACCCTAACCCTAACTATAACGCTAAACCTAACCCTAACCGTAAAGATTAACCTAATCCTAAACCTAACCCGAACCCTAACCCTAACCGTAACCCTAGCCCTAACTCTAACCCTAACCCTAAAGCTAACGATAACCCTAACCATAACCCTAACCCTAACCCAAAACATAACCCTAATGCTAATCTAAAACTAACCCTAACCCTAAACCTAAACCTAACATCATCCCTAACCCTAAACCTAAACTTAACGATTACCTTAACCCTAAACCTAACCCTTACCCTAACCCTAACGCTAACCCTAATCATAACCCGAACACTAACTCTAACACTAACCCTAACCCTATTGCTAACAATAACCCGAACACTAACCCTAAGCATAACCCTAATGCTAACCCTAACCATAACACTAACCCTAACCTCTAACCCTAACTTTAACGATTAACCTATTCCTAACAATAACCCTAAACCTAACAATAACCCTAAACCTTACACTAACCCTAACCCTACCCCTAACCCAAACCCTAACGCTAACACTTACCCTAACCCTAACACTAACCCTAACGCTAAAGCTAACTCTAACCCTAACTCTAACACAAACCCTAACCCTAACCCTAACCCTAACACTACCCTAAACCTAACCCTAAAGATACCCCTAACACTAACCCTAAACCTAACGCTAACCATAACCCTAAGACTAACCCTTAACCAACCCTCACCCTTACCCTAATGATAATAATAACCCTATCGGAAAAACTAACGATTAGCCTAACCTTAACAATAACCGTTACCCTAAACGTAACCCTAACCCTAACCCTTAAACTAACCCAAAACATAACCCTAACCCTAACCCTAACCGTAACCCTAACTATTAACCTAATCGTAACCCTAAACTGAACCCTAACCACAACCTTAACCATAAACCTTACCCTAACACTAACACTAACGATAACCCTAATCCTAAACTTAAACATAACTCTAACCCTAACCCTAACCCTAATGCTAACACTAACCCGAAACCTAACCCTAAACCTAACCCTAATGCTAACGCTAACCATAACCCTAACCCTAACCCCTAACCCTAAACTTAACGATTAACCTATTCCTAACAATAACCCTAAACCTAACTCTAACCCTAATCCTAACCCTAACCCTAACCCTAACACTAACCTAACCCTAATGCTAACCCTATCCCTGACGCTAACACTAACCCTAACCCTAAACCTAACCCCTAGCCCTAACCCTACCGATTAACCTAATCCTAACAACCACCCTAACCCTAACACTAACCCTAACCACAACCATAAACCTATGGCAAACCCTAACCCTAACCCTACAATAACCCTAACCATAACCCTAATCCTAATGCTAACCTAAACCTAATCCTAACCCTAACCCTAACCCTAACTCTAACCATAACGATTAACCTAAACTAACAAGAACCCTAACCCTAACACTAACGCTAACCCTAACCCTAACCCCAAGCCTAACCATAAACCTAACGCTAACCCTAAACCTAACCCTAACCCTAAACCTAACCCTAAACCTCACCCTAACCCTAAACCTAACCCTATCCCTAATCCCAACCCTAACCCTAACCCTAACTCTAACGATTAGCCTAATGCTAACAATAATCCTAACCGTAACCCTAAACCTAACCCTAACCCTAATAATAACACTAACACTAAAACAAACTCTAATCCTAAACATAAACCTTACCCTCACCCTAAGCATAACCCTAACCCTAACCCTAATAATAACCCGAACCCTAACTCTAACCCTGAACCTAACCCTACCCTTACCCTAACACTAACCCTAACCCTAACTCTAAAGCTAACCCTAAACATAACCCTAACCCTAACCCTAACTATAAACCTAACGCTAACCTTAAAACTAATCCCTACGCTAAACCTAACGATTAACCTAAACCTAACAATAACCCTAACCCTGAACCTAACCCTACCCTTACCCTAACACTAACCCTAACCCTAACTCTAAAGCTAACCCTAAACATAACCCTAACCCTAACTATAAACCTAACGCTAACCTTAAAACTAATCCCTACGCTAAACCTAACGATTAAACTAAACCTAACAATAACTCTAACCCTAACCCAACCCTAACCATAATGCTAAAGATTAAACTAACCCTAACCCTAACCCTATCGCTAATGCTAAACCTAACCATAACACTAACATTAAGGATTAACCTAACCCTAACTCTAACCCTAACCCTAAACCTAACCCTAAGCCTAACACTAATGCTAACACTAACCCTAACCGCTAACCCTAACCCTAAGGATTAGCCTAATCCTAACAATAACCCTAACCCTAAACCAAACCCTATCCCTAACGCCAACCCTAACTCCAACCCTAACCCTAACCCTAATGATTAAACTAACCCTAACCCTAACCCTTACGATTTACCTAACCCAAACCATAACACTTACACTAACACTAAACCTAACCCTAACCCTAAACCTAACCCTAACCGAAACTCTAACCCTAACCCTAACCCCAACGCTAACCCTAACCCTAAGCCTAACCCTAATCCTAAACATAAAGCTAATCCTAACTATTAACCTCCCAAAAACACTAGCCCTAACCCTAAAACTAACCCTAAACCAACCCTACCCTTACCCTAATTCTAAGGCCAACCCTAACCCTAACCCTAACCCCTAACCCTAACCCTAAAGATTAGCCTAATCTTAACAATAACCGTCACCTTAAACCTAAACCTAACCATAACGTTTAAACTAACCCTAACCTTAACTCTAAACCTAACTCTAACCCAAACTCTAACCCTAAATCTAACCCTAACTGTAACACTAACCCTTACCCTAATACTAACCATAACCCTAACCCTAACCATAATGATTAACCTAAACCTAACCCTAACCTAACACTAACCCTAATGCTAACCCTAACCCTAACCCTAACCATTACGTTTAACCTAAGACTAAACCAAACCCTTACCCTAACACTAACCCCAACCCTAACCCTAACCCTAAATCTAACCCTAACCCTAACAATAACCCTAACCCTAAAACTAACCCAAACCCTAACCCTGACCGTACCTCTACTTCTAACCCTTACCCTAATGATAATCCTAAACATAACCCTAACCCAAACCTGACCCTAACCCTAACCCTAAATCTAAGCTAACCCTAAACCGAACCCTAACCCTAAACCTAATGCTAACCCTAACCCTAACCAATACACTAAAATTAACCTTTAACCTAAACCTAACAATAACCCCAGGACTAACCCTCAACCTAACCCAAACCCTAAACCTGACTGTAACCCTAAATCTAACCCTACACCTAAACATCACCCTAAACCTAAACCTAACCCTAACCCTAACCATAACCCTAACCCTACCCTGACCCTAACCCTAACTCTAAGCTAACCTTTAACATAAACCTAACCGTAATCCTAACCCTAACTCTAAACCCAACGTTAACCCCTACCCTAATCTTAACCTTTAACCTTAACCTACAATAACTCTAAGCCAAACCCTAAACCAATCCCCAACCCTAACCCTAACCCTAAAGCTAATCCTAACCCTAACCCTTACCCTAACCCTAACCCTAACCCTAATCCTAACCCTAATCCTAACCCTAACCCTAACCCTAAAGCTAATCCTAACCCTAACCCTTACCCTAACCCTAACCCTAACCCTAATCCTAACCCTAATCCTAACCCTAACCCTAACACTAATAATTAACCTAACAATAACAATAACACTAATCCTAACACTGACCCTAACACCAACATTACACTAACACTAATGCTAACGCTAACCCTAACCCCTAACCCTAATCCTCACCCTAAACCTAACCCTAACACTTACACTAACCCTAACCCCAACCCTAACACTAACCCGAACTCTAACCCTAATTCTAACCAAAATTCTAACCCTAACTCTAACCATAACCCTAACCCCAACCCTAAACATAATGATTAACCTAACCCTAAACCTAATCCTAACACTAATGTTAGCACTAACCCTAACCCTAACCCTAACCCTTACGATTAACCTAAGCCTAACCCTAACCCTTACCCTAACACTAACCCTAACCCTACCATAAACCTAACCCTAACCCTAACCCTATAAATAACCCTAACCCTAAAACAAACTCTAATCCTAAACATAACCCTTACACTCACCCTAACCCTAATGGTAAACCTAACACCTAACAGTAAAGATTAAACTAAACGTAAACCTAAACTGAACCCTAACCCTAACCCTAACCCTAACCCAAAACCTAACCCCTAACCCTAACGATTAACCTAATCCTAACAATAATGCTAACCCTAACCCTAACACTAACCCTAACGCTAACGCTAACCCTAACCCTAACCCGAACCATAAACCTAACGCTAACTCTAACCCTAAAACTACCTTAACCCTAACCCTAAACCTAACTTTAACACTAACACTAAGGCTAAATCTAACTCTAACCCTAATCATAACCCTAACACTAACCCTAACGGTGACCATAACCCTAACCCTTACAATTAACCTAACCCTAACCATAACCCTTACCCTAACACTAACTCTAACCCTAACCCTAAACCTAACCCTAACCCTTACCCTAACCACAACGCTAAACCTAACCCTAACCCTAATATTAACCCTAACCCTAATCCTAACTATTAACCTAACACTAACCTTAACACTAACCTAACACTAACCCTAACCCAACCCTACCCTAACCCTAACACTATCCTAACCCTAACCCTAAACCTAACGCTAATGCTAACCCTAAATCTAACCCCTAACCGTATACCTAAGGATTAACCTAAACATAACAATAACCCTAAGCCTAACCCTAAAACTAACCCTAACCCAAAACCTAACCCCTAAACCTAACCCTAACGATTAACCTAATCCTAACAATAACCCTAACACTAACCCTAACCCTAGCGCTAACACTAAGCATAACCCCAACCATAAACCTAAGGCTAACTCTAACCCTAACACTACCCTAACCCTAACCCTAAACCTAACCTACCCTAAACCTAACCCTAAATCTAACTCTAACCTTAACCATAACCCTAACCCTAAGCGTATCCCTAACCGTAACCGAAACCATAACCCTAACCCTTTCAATTAACCTAACCCTAACCATAACACTTACCCTAACACTAACCCTAACCCTACACGTAACCCTAACCCTAACAGTAAACCCAAAACTAACCCTAACCCTAACCATAATATTAACCCTAACCCTAATCCTAAGTATTAACCTAACACTAACCTTAACCCTAACCCTAACAATAACCCTAACCCAACCCTAACCCTAACCCTAAAGCTACCCTAACACTAACCCTAACCCTAACCCTAAAACTATCCTAACCCTAACCCTAAACCTAACGCTAACGCTAACCCTAACCCTAACCCTAACCCTAACAGTAAAGATTAAACTAACCCTCACCCGAACACTAACCTTAACCTGAACCCTAACCCTAACCCTATCCTGACCCCAACCCTAACCCTAAACCTAACGCTAACTCTAAAGCTAACCCTAACACTAACCTTTACCCTTTTGCTAACACTAACCCTAACCCTAACGGTTAACCTAACCCTAATCATAAAGCTAACCCTAATCCTAACCCTAACCCTAGCACTAACTCTAATCCTAACCCTAACCCTAATGCTAACACTAACCCGAACACTAACCATAACCCTAACGCTAATGCTTAGGCTAACCCTAACCCTAACCCTAACCCTAACCCCTAACCCTAACCCTAACGATTAACCTGTTCCTAACAATAACCCTAAACAAACCCTAACCCTAAAGCTAACCCTAATCCTTACACTAACCCTAACCCTACACCTAACCCTATCCCTAACGCTAACCCTAAACCAAAACCTAACACTAACGCTAACACTAACCCTAACACTATCCTAACCCTAACCCTAAACCTAACCCTAACGCTAACCCTAAATCTAACCCCTAACCTTATACCTAAGGATTAACCTAAACATAACAATAACCCTAAGCCTAACCCTAAAACTAACCCTAACCCAAAACCTAACCGCTAACCCTAACTCTAACGATTAACCTAATCCTAACAATAACCCTAACACTAACCCTAACCCTAGCGCTAACCCTAAGCATAACCCCAACCATAAACCTAAGACTAACTCTAACCCTAACACTACCCTAACCCTAACCCTAAACCTAACCTACCCTAAACCTAACCCTAAATCTAACTCTAACCTTAACCATAACCCAACCCTAACCGTAACCCTAACCGTAACCGAAACCATAACCCTAACCCTTACAATTAACCTAACCCTAACCATAACACTTACCCTAACACTAACACTAACCCTAACCATAATATTAACCCTAACCCTAATCCTAAGTATTAACCTAACACTAACTTTAACCCTAACCCTAACACTAACCCTAACCCAAAACCTAACCCCTAACCCTAACTCTAACGATTAACCTAATCCTAACAATAACCCTAACACTAACCCTAACCCTAGCGCTAACCCTAAGCATAACCCCAACCATAAACTTAAGGCTAACTCTAACCCTAACACTACCCTAACCCTAACCCTAAACCTAACCTACCCTAAACCTAACCCTAAATCTAACTCTAACCTTAACCATAACCCTAACACTAGCCATAACCCTAACCTTAACCAAAACCATAACCCTAACCCTTACAATTAACCTAACCCTAATCATAACACTTACCCTAACACTAACCCTAACCCTAACCCTAAACGTAACCCTAACCCTAACACTAAACCCAACGCTAACCCTAACCCTAACCATACTATTAACCCTAACCCTAATCCTAAGTATTAACCTAACACTAACCTTAACCCTAACCCTAACCCTAACCCTAACCCAACCCTAACCCTAACCCTAAAGCTACCCTAACCCTAACCCTAAACCTAACACTAACGTTAACCCTAATCCTAAACCTAACGCTAACCCTCAACCTAACCCAAACCCTAAACCACAACCTAACCCCTAAGCCTAAACATAACAATTATCTAATCCTAACAATAACCCTAACCCTAACCCTAAACCTAACCCTAAACCTATCCCAAACCCTAATCCTAACCCTACACTAACCCTAACAGTAACTCTAACCCTAATGCAAACCCTAAACCTAACCCTAAACCTAACTCTAACCCTAACCCTAACACTAACACTAACTATAACATAACCCCTAACCCTAACTGTAACGATTAACCTTAACCTATCAATAACCCTAACCCTAAACCTAACCCATATCCTAACGATTAAATTAACCCTAACAATAACGATTAACCCTAAGCCTAACACTAACCTTAACCCTAACCCTAACCCTAATGGTTAACCTAACCCTAACTCTAACCCTAACAATAACCCTAATCCTAATTTAAACCCCATCACTAACCCTAAACCTGACCCTAATCCTAAACCTAACATCAATCCTAACGATTAACCTAACACTAACCCTAACCCTAACAATAACACTAACCCTAACCCACCACTAACTCTAACACTAAGGCTAACACTAACCCTAAACCTAACCACTAAAACTAACACTAACGTTTAGCCTAATCCTAACAATAAGCCTAATCATAACCCTGACCCTAAACCTAACCATAATGATTAACCCAACCCTAACCCTAACAATAACACTAACCCTAACGCTAACCATAACCCTAACTCTAAATGAACTCTAACCCTAAACATAACCCTAACCCTAAACCTAACCCTAAAGGTAACCCTAACCCCAACCCTTACGATTAACCTATCCCTAACTGTAACCCTTAACCTAACTTTAACTCTAACCCTAACCATAAACCTAATCCTCACCCTAATCCTAATCTTAACTATTAACCTAACACTAACCCTTACCCTAACCCTAACACTAACCCTAAACCAAATCTAACCCTAACCCTAATGCTAAAGCTAACCCTAACCCTAACACTAACCCCTAACCCTAACGATTAGCCTAATCTTAACAATAACCATCACCCTAACCCTAACCCTAACCCTTAAACTAACCCTAACCCTAACCCTAACACTAATGCTAACGCTAACTCTAACCCTAACTCTAACCGTAACCTTTATCCTAAGGCTAAACATAACCATAACCCTAACCCTAACCCTAATGATTAACCTAACCCTAAGCCTAAGCCTAACCCTAACACTAACCCTAACCTTAAACCTAACTGTAACTATAACCCTAACCCTAAAACTAACTCTAACCCTAAACATAACCCATAGCTTCACCCTAACCCTGACTCTAACGCTAAACCTAAGCCTAACCCAAACCATAACCCTAACCCTAGCCCTAATCCTAACCCTAAACCTAATCCTAACGATTAACCTGACACCAACCCTAACTCTAACCCTAACCGTAACACTAACACTAACCCACCCCTAACTCTAACACTAATGCTAACACAAACCCTAAACATAACCCCTACACCAAACCCTAACTTTTAGCCTAATCCTAACAATAAGCCTAACCATAACCTAACCCTAACCCTAACCATAATGATTAACACAACCCTAACCCTAACACTAACACTACCTCTAACGCTAACCCTAACTCTAACTCTAACTCTAACCCTAACCATAACCCTAACCCTAAACCTAACCCTAAAGGTAACCCTAACCCTAAACCTTACGATTAACCTAACACTAACCGTAAACCTTACCCTAACTCTAACCCTAACCCTAATCCTAAACCTAATCCTAATCCTAACTATTAACCTAACCCTAACCCTAAAGCTAACCCTAACACTAACCCTAACCCAACTCTAACCCTAACCCTAAAGCTAACGCTAACACTAACCCTAACCCCTAACCCTAACCCTAACGATTAGCCTAATCTTAACAATAACCGTCACCCTAACCCCACCCCTAAACTAAACCTAACCCTAACCCTAAACCTAACAATAATGCTAATGCTAACCCTAACCCTAACTCTAAATCTAACTATAACCCTAACCATAAACCTAACACTAAATCTAACCCTAAAGGTAACCCTAAACCTAACCATAATGATTAACCCAACCCTAATCCTAACCCTAAATATAACACTAAACCTAATCCTAACTCTATCCCTAACCCTAACTCTAACCCTAAGGATTAACCTAACAATAACCATAACCCTAACCCTAATCCAAATCCTAATCCTAACGCTAAACCTAACCCTAACCCTTACCCTAACGATTAACCTAACCCTAAGCCTAACCCTGACCCTAACCTTAATGCTAACACTAAACATAAGCCTAAACCTAACCCTAATGATAAAACTAACCGTAACCCTAACCCTAACCCAATCTTAATGCTAAAGCTAACCTAACACTAACCCCTAACCCTAACCCTAACGATTAACCTAATCCTAACAAAAACACTAAAACTAACCCTAACCTAACCCCTAACCCTAACCCTAATGATTAACCTATTGCTAACAATAGCCCTAACCCTAACCCTAACCCTATCGCTACCCTAACCCTTACACTAACCTTAACCCTACCCCTAACAGTAACCCTAACGCTAACCTTAACCCTAACCCTAACACTACCCTAATCCTAACCCTAAATATAACCCTAACGCTAACCCTAACTCTAATCACCACACCCTATACCTAACGATTAACCTAAACCTAACAATAACTCTAACCCTAACCCTAACCCTAACACTAACCCTAACCCTAACCCTAACCCCAACCATAAACCTAACACTAACTCTAACCCTAACACTACCCTAACCCTAACCCCTAATCCTAACCCTAACCATTAGCCTAATGCTAACAATACACCTAACCCAAACCCTAACCTGAACCCTAATGATAACCCTAACTCTAACCCTAACCCTAACGCTAACAATAACCCTCACCCTAACCCTAATGATTAACCTAATCCTAACCCTAACACTAAACCTAATGCTAACCCACACCCTAACCGTAACGATTAACCTAAGCCTAAGCCTAAAACTTACCCTAACACTAACTCTAACCCTAAACCTAACCCTAACCCTAACTGTTACCCTAACAATAACCCTAACCCTAAAATTAAATTTTACCCTAAACCTAACCCTAACCCTAACCCTAACCCTAAACCTAACCCTTACACTAACCCTAACCTTAACCCTTACCCTAACCCTAACACTAACCCTAACTCTAACCCTAACTCTAACCCTAATGGTAACCATAACCCTACCCCTAACACTAATGATTAACCTAACCCTAAACCTAACCCAAACACTAACAATAATGCTAACCCTAACCCTAACCCTTACGATTGACCTAAGCCTAACCCTAACCCTTACCTAACACCAACCCTAACCCTTACCCTAAACCTATCCCTAACCCTAACACTAACAGTAACCCTAACCCTAAAACAAACTCTAAACCTAAATATGACCCTACCCTCACCCTAACCCTAAGTCTAATGCTAAACCTAACCCTAACCATAAAGATTAACCTAACCCTAACCCTAACCCTAATCCTAACCCGAACCCTAACCCTAACCCTAACCCTAATCCTAACCCGAACCCTAACCCTAAGCCTAACCCTACCCCGAAACCAACCCTAACCATAACCCTAACGCTAACACTAAACCTAACCCTAACCTAACCCTAACCCTAACCCTAATCTCACACTAACCCTAACTCTAACCCTAACACTAACCCCAAACCTAATCCTAACCCTAACTCTAACCCTATTACTAACTCTAACCTTCAAACTAAACTCTATCCCTAATCCTAACCCTAACCCTAACCGTAACCCGAACCCTAACCCTAACCCTATCCTTAACACTAACGCTACCTTAACCTTAACCCTATAATGTCATAGTTATTTTTCAAGAAGTTATGCGTGTAGATTCTTACACAGTTTTGCATTGTTAGTTTTCAAGAAGTTCCATGTACAGATTCTCAAACATTGTTTTCTCCTTTGTTTTCAAGAAGCAACGTGTATGGATTTTCACAAAGTGTTTTGTTGTTAGTTTTCAAGATGTTACACCTATATATTCTCACATAGTGTTGTTTTGTTAGTTTTCAAGGAGGTTCACGTGCAGTTTCCAATAGAGTGTTTTAGATTTAGTTATCTAGAAGTTATGCATGTAGTTACTCACAAAGTGTGGTATCATTAGTTTTCAAGAAGTGATATAGAGATTCTCAAACAGTGATGTATAGTTAGTTTTCAAGAATTTACACGTATAGATTCTCATACTGTGTTCTATCATTTATTTTCAAGAAGTTACAAATGTAGATTCTCAAATGTAACCCTAAGCCTAACCCAAACCCTAACATTAACCCCACCCTTATTTAGTACTGTACTCCACCTTTTAATTGGATCCTTTGGTGTTTGGAGACTTGCTTCTTGAGTTCTTTGTAAATTTTGGAGATTTGCCCTCTGTCAGATTTGGGGTTATTGAATATATTTTCCATTCTGTGGACTGCCTTTTCGTCTTGTTGACTGTGTCCTTTGCCTTACAGAAGCTTTTTAGTTTCAGGAGGTCCCATTTGTTAATTGTTGATCTCTGTGTTTGTACCACTGGTGTTACGTTCAGGAAGTGTTCTCCTGTACCAACTCGTTGAAGAGTATCTCCCACTTTCTCTTCTAAAAATTTCAGTGTGGCTGGATTTAAGTTGAGATCTTTGATCCATTTGGACTTAAGTTTTGTACAAGGTGATAATCATGGATCTATCTGCCATCTTCTGCATACCAGTACCCAGTTATGGCAGCACCATTTGTTGAAGATGCTTTCTTTTTTCCATTGTATAGTTTTAGCTTCCTTGTCAAAAATCAAGTGTTCATAGGTGTGTGAGTTAAAATCAGAGTTTTCAATTTGGTTTCATTTTTCTACCTGCCTATTTTTGTGCCAATAACAAGCTGTTTTCAAGACTATAGCTCTGTAACAGAGCTTGAAGTCAGGTATGGTGATGCCTCCTGAAGTTCCTTTATTGTATAGGGTTGTTTTGGCTATCCTGGGCCTTTTGTTTTTCCATGTAAAGTTGATTATTGTTCTTTCCATGTCCTTGAAGAATTGTGATAGAATTTTGATAGGGATTGCATTGAACCTGTAGACTGCTTTTGGCAAGATTGCCATTTTTATTATGTTTATCCTACCAATCCAAGAGCATGGGAGATCTTTCCATTATCTGGTATCTTCTTTGATTTCTTTCTTTAAAGATTCAAAGTTCTTGATATACAGGTCTTTCACTTCCTTGGTTAACATCATCCCCAGATATTTGATGCTGTTTATGTCTATTGTAAAGTGTGATGTTTCTCTGATTTCTTTCTCAGTCACTTCATAATCTGTATATAATAGGGCCACTGATTTTTTTGAATTTACCTTGTATCCTGCCACATTGCTGAAGGTGTTTATCAGCTCTAGGAGTTACCTTGCGGAGTTTTTCAGGTCACTTATGTAAACTATCATATCATCTGCAAATAGTGAAAACTTGACTTCTTGTTTTCCTATTTTTATCCCCTTGATCTCCATTTGTTGTCTTATTGCTGTAGCTAGAATTTCAAGTACAATATTGAAGAGATATAGAGAGAGTATACAGCCTTGTCTAGTTCCTGATTTTAGAGGAATTGCTTTGAGTTTCTCTCCATTTAGTTTGATGTTAGCTGTTGGTTTACTGTATATTGCTTTTATTATATTCAGGCATGTTCTTGTCACAGCAGTAACCTTCTCTAGGAGTCATGGCTTCTCAGAAAATAGACCATATTCCCTGTGAGAACTCTCAGAAGAGTACTGCTGCACAAGGTCATAACTCATCTCTTGTCCACAGACTCTGCAAAGAACAATTCAACTATCCATGGCTCTACAAAAAAAGAGTGTCTGTCTCTATTGAGCATTACCCATACACACACACACACACACACACACACACACACACAGATACACATAAATAGGTAAATATTTTGCATATATTGATGTTGTAAATATGTAAAAAGTATTTATGATTTTAATTTTTAATGAGTAACTATCCATACATAAATTACACTTTCATTTGTTTACTTGCATTTGTTTTGTGATAATATAGATTTTTTATAGGCCTTCTGAAAATCTCAAGGCAGAAAATCACAAATGTGAGGTATGTCTGGATAATAGAGTAACATTTATCCTGTTTCAAAACATCAAACACTGACATGGTGCTATTCTTTCTCTCCAAGGCCTTGAATATACTGGTGAACTTAACTTTTGTTTGCTTCCTTCTCATACTATAAGAGTTTGAGTTTACAGGGATTCTATTAGACATATTGAGATCACTGCTTGTATATGATTTCTCTAAAAACAATTTCTACAATCAAAACAAGGGGATACCAAATAAAGATAAAATGGCATGGAGAACACTAAACAGCCAGGGCCAGAAAAGAAACACAGCACAACACACAGTCAAAACTCTAAATATACAAACCAAAAATACACTAACATCTGCAAAGGAAAGAGACAACATCACATACCAAGTCTGAACCATTAGACTAATGCCTGGATTTACAGTGGATGCTCTGAAATACAGAGGTGCCTGGGACAATGTTCTACAAGTTGACACAGATACCAACTTAGAGCACCATACCCCCAAAAATATCATTTGCATAAACAGAAGAAGAGAAACTTATCACAATAAAATCAACTTTAACAAATTTCTGTCAAGAAAACGAAGCTGACAAAAGGAAAACATGAGTCTGAATCTAACTCTCATTATATGCAATAGGGAAGAATTGATAAATTATCCTTTAATAGTTCATCAAAATAGGGTGGAAACCACATCACAACATCAAAAGAACAGAAATCAATACATAGTGACCATTAATAACTATCAAAATGATTGTTGTTACTCCCCCATAAAAAGACACTGACTGCCAGGTGGTGGAAGCACACACCTTTAATCCCAGCACCCTATAGGCAGAGACAGGCAGATCTCTGTTAGTTCCAGGACAGCCAAGGCTGTTACACAGAGAAAAAAAGTCATGAAGAAACAAATGACACTGACTGACAGATTGGATTAGAAAATAGAATGTATTTTCCTGATGTCTCCAAGAAACATACTTAACCATTAAGTTCACTCATTGATAATTTTAAAAGTATTAAAAATATTAGGAGGAAATGTATTTAAGACTGTAGCAGACATGGCTATTTTTATATTATATAACAAAATAAAATACAAACAAAAACAAACCAGAAGGGTTTGAGAAGTGTTGGGGGCTGCTAGAACCTTGAATAAACTGGAGACTGTCAGACATTCCTTGGCCTTCTGCCTACGTGACTGCGGGAACACATGCCCTTGAGACAAAGGAAAAAGTTAACCACAAACGTTAAATTTACACAGGGCACCCCACCCACCTAGCCAGGGGGAAGTAACCCTTATAGAAAAATTGCCTTTGTTGGCAAAGGGTTAATGTGTTCCTTTGGATGCTTTTACCACAATGATAGGCAGAAGTAACCCTTATAGAGCAATTGTCTTTGTTAACAAAAGGTTAAAGTGTTCCATTGAATACTTTCTACCCCTCCCTAATTCCTGCACCTGACTTACGCTGACAAACATTTGTGGAATGCGACTGATGGAAAATTACAGCTTTGTCATTACCTTATTTGGTGTATATTTGAGTTGAGTCTTGATTGGCATGCTTGTACCGCCCCCTGAGATTCTCTTTCTATAAGAAACATCTCACCCCAAAAATAAACACTCTTGATCAGAAAAGTTGTCTTGAGCCTGTTTCCCTTAACCTCTTGAAGTTTACTTTTAAGATCGGATCTGCTCGAGAACACCCACCAAATTAGTACCGACCCTCATCACCTCATTCCCGTGGGTCAGGGGGCACCTCTGGGGGTCGCAACTGGTGCCGATGTGGGACACGAGTTACAGACCACCGATTGGATGGCAGAGTCCGGAACCCACTCATAAGGCGTAAGGTAAGCCCCATCTGGGTGGCACAGTGTAGGGTCAGTATAATAACCTAGGTTAACACCACCATCCCATTCGTCCCGCAAAAATGGAGAATAATACAAGCAAGGAAGCCAGATTTATTAAAGTAATTCAGAAAGAATTAAGATATAGAAACACTGGTGTTAAGAAAAAAGATTTACTTAAGTTTCTGCTTTTTGTCCATGAAGTCTATCGCTGGTTTGTCATTACCTGTCCAAAAATAGTTTGCAGTACTTGGGAACAGGTCGGGGCCGAATTAACTAATTATTTTGAAACCAAAGGCTCTGAGAGCGATAAAAAGATTATGCAGCAGTATTGGGATCTCGTAAAAAAGTATCATTGTTAACGCAGAGAAAAGCCCCTGAAATGAACAAATTCTTAAAGATGCCCAACAACATCTAGAGGTTGCTTCCTGAGGGTGCTCTTGTTCCAGCTCCAGGGCAAGTTCTGTCGCTGATCTTTCTAAAGATTGCTCCTCTTCCTCTGCTAACTCTGACTTTGATAATCTTCCTCCTTCTCCTTCTGATCAACCTACCTCATTTGCCCCTAAAAGTTCGCTCTCTAGCCACCGGTATCTACCCCTCCCTATGGGCTGTCGCCTCTGCTCGTCCTGAGGAAACTCTCGATCCTGGGGATGCCCAGGAACTAGAGGAAGAGGCTGCCGCCTACCACCGGCATGAGGTCTCTCTGGCTAGGAGACCTCCTCCCTACGATTCTTCCTCACTCCCAGATCTTCCTCAACCTGTTGCTCCCAAATACTCCTCCACTGTTGATTCTCTTGCTTCCTCTCTCGTTCAAGCTCTCAGCGACAAGTTTTCACAGCTCCTATCCTTGGCATCACCTAAACTCCAGTTCCCTCTTTTCGGCCCTGAAGGGGAGGGAGCCGAACCGTCTCCCCCTACTAGACCTCTTCCTGTGGCACAGGGGTGAACACGCTCTAGACAGGCAGCTCTAGCTGAAGAAGCGGCTCAACAAAATCCCGACCCCGATGATAGAGCGGGCTTTGGCTATAGCCCCCCTGCTCAAAATTTTCAGTAGCAGTCACTGCCTCCCCTGCACCCCCGGCAGATAAAATCACCTGGATAAATGATGATCCAGTCTGGGTAGGGCAATGTCCTCTAGTCAAAGAAAAATTAGAAGCAGCCCAGCAGCTTGTACAGGAGCAATTCAATGCTGGCCATACAGAACTCTCCACATCTCCTTGGAATACCCCTATTTTCATTATCAAAAAGAAATCAGGCTTGTGGATGCTTTATTTTTTGGAAGCCACAGATGTAGTTTTTCTGGATGAATTGTTTTTATTATAGATGAATTGGTGTGGTATGCTTTTGCATTGAACTGCAGGGTGATTTGAATTTTATTTTTACAAGCAGTTTTTCAATCAAATTCTATATTTGATACAATGTGTTAAAGGTAGATCAGCCTAGAGTCATGTAGCTGACAACTGGGACCCCTGAGTGTCTAGGAGTCCTTAGAGGCTAGGTGGCCTCTCTTGGTAGTTCCTGTGGTGGTAGCGCTGGCTGGTCACAGGAATGAAACTTCAGGGCCTTCAGCATGGCCCTGACCTTTTGGATTGATACAAGGATTTTTTCATGGGTATTTTGCTACACAACTGAGTCTCACTATATAACCCTGCTAATCTGGAATGTACTCTGTAGGCTAGGGTGATGCTGAACCCACAGAGCTTATCCTATGTCTGCCTTATTGCTGGGATTAAAGAAGTGCAGTACCAGCCCAGTGAAGAACTCAGTTTCATTCCTTTTACCTACCGGAGAGTCTAGAGTAGTGATTCTCAACATGTGGGTCGTGACCCCTTTGAAGGTCAGTTGACCCTTTCATGGGATGCCTAAGAACATCAGAAAACACAGAGGACTGAGTGCTGTGCTCTCCCTGGGCTCTGTCTTTGGAAGTACAGGTCCCCACCGGTGTTGCCAGTGCAGGTGTGACTCCAGGTTTGTTGTGGGGACCCACACCTCTAGCCAGCTCTCCTGTGGCTGTCCACTTTGCTGTCATCCTCTTGCATCATGGCCCTGCCTGCATCCCCTTGGCCTCCTCACCTTAAAATTTCCTTGGGCTAATTTTGCAAAGTCATCGCAAGCTCCCAGACTCCTCCACTGGTTGCCTTAGGAAACCTTGAGGACAGTTTTACATTGTCAGGAAGACAGGTTCCTAAGTGTAGAAGGGTGTAGGATGGCTCTGTCAAATATTATCTCTGTATGGTCCTCCCCATTTAGTTCTGATGCATTGTAGACAGTGTGTGTCACCTTGCATACTTTTGGCTTGGACAGCACACTTCCCTTAGAAGTCCTCACATATTTCTGTGTGGAGAAGCAGAGGCATGGAATGTGTGTATTTGTGGCACCCCAGGTTATTTGGGTCCTCTGACTTGGCTGAGGGTTTGGGGAGAATACAGGGAGGCACAGGCATATGGGCACCAGCACAGGGCCAGCCTGAGGGATCTCATGACCCTTGTGAGGGACACCAAACAACCCAAATCCCTGGCCAGCCACTGTATCTTCCATCATCCCCTAACAAGGTTCTAGCCACGCATCCCCATTTAGTACTTCAGCTCCTTATACAAGGCTGTGAAGCCTCTGTTAAGGTTTTGGTTGCCAACCCTCTAAGGTTATCGTTCCTTACACTAAGCCAGAACTACAATGGCTGATGGAAAACCATCAAGAATGGATCGTTTTTGCCTCAGGGTTTTCAGGCACCATGGATAACCACTATCCCCCAAACAAATTGCTTCAGTTTTTGCGCTTGCACCCTGTTGTTTTTCCAAAGATTACCAAACTTCAGCCCATTCCTAATGCCTCCTTAGTTATTACAAATGGCAGCTCTAACAGCATGGCCGACTTTAAGGTGGACAGCGTTATTCATCAAGTGCCCACACAACACACCTCAGCACAGCTTGTTGAACTTGCTGCAATTGTTAAAGTTTTTGAGTTAGTTCCCCAAACTTTTAATTTGTATACAGGTAGCTGCTGCACTGCAGCGTCCCTTCCACTTTTAGAATCAGTCCCTTATATTAAGCCTTTCACCCCTGCATCTGTCCTTTTTTCTAAGATACAGGAACTCCTTTTACTTTGCACAAACCCATTTTTCGTTGCTCACATTAGAGCACACACTGGTCTTCCTGGCACTCTGGCTGAAGGAAATGATTCAGTTGATAATGCTACACGACTTCTAGCTCTTCTTGATCAGTCTAACTCTTCACAGTTAGCACAACAAGCTCCTAGATTACATCACCTTAATGCACAAACACTTAGGCTACAATATTCCATCACTCATGAACAGGCTCGAGAGATTGTTATATCATGCAAAGCTTGCCTCTCCCTTTTGCCTGAGCCTCATACAGGAGTCAACCCCTGTGGTTTTGTGCCTGGTGAGCTTTGGCAAATGGATGTTACTCATTATTCTGCCTTTGGTACACTTGATCATAAATGCTGCTGAATTAATCCAACTTCTATCTTTTAAAAATGCCTTGACTTCACAATTTAAGTATAAGGATATGTTACTTGGAAAAGGAGATTTTACTTATGTTTCTACAGAAAATGAAAAGCTGAGGATTCCTTCCAGGCTTCTGTGGTTTGACGAACCAAGACCCCCGGAAGCAGTGGACCAGGTGTTCCAACAACTGAAACAGCTAAGATGATGCAGACTTACAGACCCTGAAAATAAGGACTTATACAGGTTTCTGAGTTTTGTCATGATCCCCATGGTATGAACAGCGCCCCCTTCTCGCACGAAGCAGTTTGGAATGAGCGATGTCCTAATTCCCATCTTGTTTATAAATCTTTGTTTTCATTTAAATGGGATTGTTTATAATTGATTAATGATCACAACCAATCTCCTTTTAATGTTAAAAATGGAAGTTATGGTATGGGTATTGTTTTTCATTTATTGATACAAATTCTAGGTCAATTTTGTGATGTGTATATTTCTCCTCTTGATTAAGTATTGTGCTTATACTGGTCTTTTAAAACGTAATGCATAATTGAATACAGACTATAGATAGTTACTTATAATAGAATTTATAGTTAGGTAAGTTAGATTTTCTAGATATACAGAAATATATTTGTGATAGATAAACAGTCTTCAAACCTCTCAAAGACCTTCAGAAAATGGCATTTAAAATGGCTTAGGGTTTTTCTTGACAATGAGAAATGTCTGCTCCTGGCAGCACCAATTATGTCTGAGAGGAAAATAGGCATCGAAGAAACTCATTATGGAGCTTGCTTTCAACATGGCAAGATTAGCCATTTGGGCAAGAAACTGCTCTTGCCTAGACGGTTTGACTGTTGTTGTATAATCTGGACATGCAGGACCCACAGGAAAGTGACTGCTGAACTCAGTCTTACAGGGTTCCTGCTTCATGGAAGAGTCTACGGGACTTTCTGCAGGACACAGAAAAATGACTGACAGACTGCTGATGCAGATGGACAGTTTGAAATTTCCTGCTTTGCTGAGAAGTGTTCCAGACACACTGTGGCCTATGGGCTGAAGATGGATGCCACAATGATACAGAGGAACTTCGGGTGACTGTCCAGGCAGTAGGATATCTCTGTCAATCCTAGTGTTTATATATTATCCTTCTGTGGTCTTTGATAGAGTTGAAGACAGATAGCTATAATTATAGTTTTCCTTAGTTATGATAAGAGATAAGCTACATATAGAACTTTGGACTCACAAGAATGAGATAGATGAGATTTTCTTTAAATCTTGCTAAAATATTGTAACTATGTTCTTATTTGATAACTGTTCTGTTATATACAATTTGACTATGTTAAAGTTAAGACCTTTCTTTTTGTTTAAACAGAAAAGAGGAGATGTTGGGGAAGTCTTATGTCAATAAAGCACTGTTTGGCCTATAGGGAATCTAGATGGGAGGGACTAGGAGTCCAGGAGAACTCTGGGAAGGAGAAATACAAGAGAGTCAACATGTAATGCCATGGGGGTAGGAAGCCCGGAACTATTCTCCGGTAAGAAACATACTTAGATTAACAATTATGGGGTAATTACTTAAGTCAGAGCTAGCCAGTAAGAAAAAAGCAAGGCCAACAGCTTCATAATTAATATAGCCTCCTGTGTGTTTATTTGGAGCTACAATGCGGCAGAGCCCAGGGAGCTGGCGGGGGATAAACCAAAGCGGTTAGCAAAGAAAAAGCTTCTCTTAACAGATACCTTTATTGGCTTTGTTTGTGACTCTCTCCAAACAGGAGAGGCTGCCAAAGACGTTATTGCCCATATTTTACATTGTTGTACTATTATTCCTGTCCCTATCGCCATTAACTGACAATGGCCCAGGGTACATTAGTTCTAAATTTAAGGATTTTTGTACACAATTTGGCATTACCTACAAAACAGGAATTCCCCTTAACCCTCAAGGACAGAAAGTCGTAGAGCAAGCTATTCAGACCTTGAAAAATATGCTATTTAAGCTTTCTTCTGAAAGTAAAACCCTGTACACTCTCAAAGGCAAGCATCGCCTGCTTTTAAATCATGCACTTTTTGTGCTCAATTTTTTCCCTCTGGACAACAATGGCCAATCAACTGCTGATTGGCTCTGGCACCCTTCCACCCATAAAAACTCGACAGGTACTCTAGAAGGATGTGCACACCACCCAATGGCTTGGTCCTCACCCAGTCCTTATCTGGGGAAAAGGACATGCTTGCATTCATAACACCAACAATGGAGAAAAGGCCAGAGGGCCAGGAAGACCAGTGTGTGCTCTAATGTGAGCAACGAAAAATGGGTTGGTGTGAAGTAAAAGGAATTCCTGTGTCTTAGAAAAAAGGACAGATGCAGGGGTGAAAGGCTTAATATAAGGGACTGTTTCTAAAAGAGGAAGGGACCCTGCAATGTAGCAGCTATGTGTATGCCAATTAACTTTAACAATTGCAGCAAGTTCGACAAGCTGTGCTGAGGTGTGTTGTGTGGGCACTTGATGAATAACACCGTACACCTTAAAGGCAGCCATGCTGTTAGAGCTGCCATTGGTAATAACTAAGGAGGCATTAGGAATGGGCTGAAGTTTGGTAATCTTTGGAAAATCAACAGGGTGCAAGCGCAAAAACTGAAGCAATTTGTTTGGGGGATAGTGGTTATCCATGGTGCCTGAAAACCCTAAGGCGAAAACGACCCATTCTTGATGGTTTCCATCAGCCATTGTAGTTCTGGCTTGATGTAAGGAACAATAATCTTAGAGGGTTGGCAACCAAAATCTTAACAGAGGCTTCACAGCCTTGTATAAGGAGCTGAATTACTAAATGGGGATATGTGGCTAGAACCTTGTTAGGGGATGATGGAAGCCGTATCCAAAAAAGAGGGACTAGCTGCCATAAGACTTCAGTGGCCGGCCAGGGCTTTGGGTTGTTTGGAGTCCCTCACAAGGGTCCCTGTGCTGGTGCTCATATGCCTGTGCCTCCCTGTATTCTCCCCAAACCCTCAGCCAAGTCAGAGGACCCAAATAACCTGGGGTGCCACAAATACACACATTCCATGCCTCTGCTTCTCCACACAGAAATAAGTGAGGACTTCTAAGGGCAGTGCGCTGTCCAAGCCAAAAGTATTCAAGGTGATACACACCATCTACAATGCATTAGAACTAGACAGGGAGGACCATACAGAGATAACATTTGACAGAGCCGTCCTGTACCCCTCTACACTCAGGCACCTCTCTTCCTGACACTTTAAAACTGTCCTCAAGGTTTCCTAAGCCAACCAGTGGAGAGGTCCGGGAGCTTATGATGACTTTGCAAAATTAACCCAAGAAAATTTTAAGAAGAGGAGGCCAAGGGGATGCAGGCAGCGCCATGATGCAAGAGGATGACAGCAAAGTGGACAGCCACAGGAGAGCTGGCTAGAGGTGTGGGTCCCCTCAACAAACCTGGAGTCAGACCTGCACTGCCAACACCAGTGGGGACCTGTACTTCCAAAGAGAGGGCCCAAGGGGAGCACAGAGCTCAGTCCTTCACTGATACACAGGGATAAGTCCAAGGCTCGCCAAGTCTGCACTATCTGAATCCTCGCAAATGTTGAAAATACATTATTTGCAGGAGAGTCAGAGATGGAACACCTTTATGAGTTGATAATGTACAAAAGGGAGGACAGAGCAGGAAGCCACTTTCAACCCATTTGTAAGCAAGCAGGGGAGAGGATGCCTTCTTACACTTAATAGGAAAGCAAACCAGGCAGGGGCAGGGCTGTCTCCAGGCTGAGCCACATGTGGCCCTGTACAAAGTTGCTCCCACCAGCCTGGAGGATGCGTGTTTCCCACGCAGAGAAGCCCTTCTGTCAGGGTTTCGGGGCTAGAATCTGGTGGCTGGCCAGTGCTGAGGAGTCCCTGGTCAGCGGCAGCAGAGGGACTGCCCCAGATCACATTATGGCACACTCATTTTCAAGCCAGAACTAAACAGAGGAGTTCACAACTCAGCTTATTTAGGCGATATTTTGGCTATATTCAGTGTGGATATCGAGGCTTCAGAGCAAACACAAACCAATGAGAAGTCAGAGGTAGCTTTTATGCATCTGTCTGAAAGTTTTTTAGAAACCACCTTCTGTAGTGATTGGGCTAAGCCAATACATTCAACTTGAGAGACAATAAAATGGTAGAACAAATCCAAAGACACAAAGTGAAGGCTCTGTAATGGCACTGACCACATGACCCCCCCCCCCACACACAGTGGTTTGAGTGTAAAAGCTCCTTTAGTTTCAGACACTGGGTACCCTGACCACAGACAGTTTGTGTGGGGCTGAATAGAGCATGGACTTAGAACCCAGCAGGGTCACAAGGCTTTAGGTGCCCCTGTCACCCATGGATGTACCATAAACGAAAGTGTAACACAGTAGTGACCTCACATCTTTAAGTTTAGGACAGGCTAAAGAAATGCAGCGATGGCCTGGTAACACTAGCTGGTCCATTCAGATGCTGTCCAAGCTGACAAAGGCTACATGGAACTAGAATGACATACTTCTGGGGGCCTGGCCGATCACAAGAAAACTAAAGAGACCAAAAGTGCCACAAAGACTCCTAACTAATAGGTTTACATTCAAGCCTTTTCTTCAGGTCTTAAAGAGCATGCTATTCCGAGGTGGAAAACTTTTTGTTGGAAAGCCAGATGAGGCCAGTCCACAGTGCTCGAGAGAGCAGAGTATGGTCCGCACACTCTAGCATATAATACTGAAATGTGTTGGGATCATAGAAGCAAGGCAATGTCCCAGATCCACATCACGTCTGCCACTGCGAGTCTGTTTACAATCACTTCAAATGAGTGAACACCAAGGAAGTGCAACATCTACTCAGGGCAAATCCTTTTTTCATAGGTGTGAAAAATGAGTTAGGGAGAGGTCACAGTAAGGTTGCTTATGGCATGTCTGGGGCCACTGGGATTGTCCACTGCCTGTGTAGCAAAATGCCCATGAAAAATCCTTGTAACAATCCAAGAGTTCAGGGCCATACTGAGGGCTCTGAAGGTTCGTTCCTGTGACCAGCCAGCGCTACCACCACAGGGACTACCAAGAAAGGCCACCTAGCCTCTAAGGACTCCTAGACACTCAGGGGTCCCAGCTGTCAGCTGCATGATTCTAGGCTGATCTACCTTTAACACATTGTATCAAATATAGAATTTGATTGAAAAACTGCTTGTAAAAATAAAATTCAAATCACCCTGCAGATCAATGCAAAAGCATACCACACCGATACATATATAAGAAAAACAATTCATCCAGAAAAACTACATCTGTGATTTCCACAAATAAAGCATCCACAAGACTGATTTCTTTTTGATAACAAAAATAGGGGTATTCCAAGGAGATGTGGGGAGTTCTATATGGCCAGCATTGAATTGCTCCTGTACAAGCTGCTGGGCTGCTTCTAATTTTTCTTTGACTAGAGGACATTGCCCTACCCAGACAGGATCATCATTTATCCAGGTGATTTTATCTGCCGGGGGTGCAGGGGAGGCAGTGACTGCTACTGAAAATTTTGAGCAGGGGGACTATAGCCAAGGCCTGCTCTATCATCGGGGTCGGGATTTTGTTGAGCCGCTTCTTCAGCTAGAGCTGCCTGTCTAGAGCGTGGTCTCCCCTGTGTCGCAGGAAGAGGTCTAGTAGGGGGAGGCAGTTCAGCTCCCTCCCCTTCATGGCCAAAAAGAGGGAACTGGAGTTTAAGTGATGCTGAGGACAGGAGCTGTAAAAACTTGTCGCTGAGAGCTTGAATGAGAGAAGAAGCAAGAGAATCAACATTGGAGGAGTATGTGGAAGCAACAGGTTGAGGAACATCAGGGAGCGAGGAAGGATTGTAGGAAGGAGGTCTCGTGGCCAGAGAGACCTCGAGCCTAAGGTAGGCAGCAGCCTCTTTCTCTAGCTCCTTGGTGTCCCCAGGATCCAGAGGTTCCTCAGGAGGAGCAGAGGCAACACCCATAGGGAGGGGTAGATACCGGTGGCTAGAGAGCGAATTTTAGGGGCAAATGAGGTAGGTTGATCAGAAGGAGAAAGAGGAACATTAACAAATTCAGAGTTAGCAGAGGAAGAGGAGTAATCTTTAGAAAGATCAGTGACAGAACTTGCCCTGGAGCTGGAACAAGAGCACCCTCATGAAGCGACCTCTAGATGTTGTTGGGCATCTTTAAGCATTTTTTCATGTAAAGTTGATTAATGTTTTTGCCAGGTCCTTGAAGAATTGTGATGGAATTTTGAAAACAAAAGGCC
Source organism: Mesocricetus auratus (assembly GCF_017639785.1). Classification (NCBI taxonomy): domain Eukaryota; kingdom Metazoa; phylum Chordata; class Mammalia; order Rodentia; family Cricetidae; genus Mesocricetus; species Mesocricetus auratus. The sequence continues at coordinate 4,847,970 of NW_024429233.1, read as the reverse complement.
CAGGATAGCCAAAACAACCCTATACAATAAAGGAACTTCAGGAGGCATCACCATACCTGACTTCAAGCTCTATTATAGAGCTATAGTCCTGAAAACAGCTTGGTATTGACACAAAAAAGCAGGTAGACCAATGGAACTGAATTGAAAACCCTAATTTTAACCCACACACCTATGAACACTTCATTTTTGACAAAGAAGCTAAAACTGTACAATGGAAAAAAGAAAGCATCTTCAACAAATGGTGCTGGCATAACTGGGTACTGGTATGCAGAAGACTGCAGATAGATCCATGTTTATTGCCTTGTACAAAACTTAAGTCCAAGTGGATCAAAGATCTCAACATAAATCCAGCCACACTGAAAGTTTTAGAAGTGAAAGTGGGAGATACTCTTCAACGAATTGGTACAGGAGACCACTTCCTAAACATAACACCAGTGGCGCAAACACTGAAATCGACAATTAACAAATGGGACCTCCTGAAACTAAAAAGCTTCTGTAAGGCAAAGGACATGGTCAACAAGACAAAAAGGCAGTCCACAGAATGGGAAAAGATATTCACCAACCCCACATCTGACAGAGGTCTATTCTCCAAAATTTATAAAGAAATCAAGAAGCAAGTCTCCAAACACCAAAGGATCCAATTAAAAGGTGGGGTACAGATCTAAATAGAGAATTCTCAACAGAGGAGGCTAAAATGGCCAAGAGACACTTAAGAAAGTGCTCAACATCCTTAGCTATCAGGGAAATGCAAATCAAAACAACTCTGAGATACCATCTTTCTCCTGTCAGAATGGCTAAAATCAAAAACTCTGAAGACAATTTATGCTGGAGAGGATGTGGAGAGAGGGGAACTCTACTCCACTGCTGGTCGGAGTGCCAACTCATACAGCCTTTTTGGAAATGAGTGTGGAGATTCCTCAGGAAAATGGGAATTAATCTACCGCAAGACCAAGCAATTGCACTCTTGGGCATATACCCAAATGAGGCAAATTCATGCATCAAGGGCATCTGCTCCACTATGTTCATAGCAGCATTATTTGTAATAGCCAGAACCTGGAAGCAACCTAGATGGCCCTCAACTGAAGAGTGGGTGGAGAAAATGTGGTACATTTACACAATGGAGTATTACTCAGTAGAAAAAAAACAATGGAATCTTAAAATTCGCAGGTAAATAGATGGCACTGGAGGAAGCCTTCCTGAGTGAGGTAACCCAGTCGCAAAAAGACAAACATGGTATGTACTCACTCATATATGGTTTCTAGAGAGTCTGGGAAACAGGAAAGAACCTAAAAGATATGCATATATGCATAGTACCCAAGAGAAGAGGATTGAGACAAGATCCTCTGAATGGATGGGGAACACGGTGAGGGGTAAGGGGGAGTGGGAGCTGGGAAGAAGAGAGGGGGAGAAGAGAAAGACAGAGTAGGTCATGGGGGAACAGGAAGTTGAGTGGGTGGGGGTAGAACAGGGGGAAGAGGGAATCATAGGTTAGAAGATGGATCAGGCACCAGAGTGACCTCTAGTGATCTAAGGGGATAACGCCAATTGGCAAGCTATGTAATAGTAGTGAGATCACCTTGAGTGCCCATTCCTGATAGTGAACTTGATGTCTCTAACCATCTGGGAGCCTTCATCCAGTGGCTGATGGAAGCAGAGGCAAACACACAGTTAAACACTGAACTGAACCCAAGGAACCCAGTGGCAGAGAGAGAGGAGTGATGAGCAAATTGGCAAAGAATGGGCTGGCAAAACCAGCAGAGACAGCTGATCTGAACAGGGGAGAGCTCTTGGACCCCAGACTTTCAGCGGGGAGGCTAACATGGGACTGATCTGGACCCCCCCAAATGTAAATGTCAGTGGGAAGGCCTTTGAAACCTATGGGGCCTTGAGCAGTGGATCAGTGTCTATCCATGGAATACAAACAGTCCTTGTGTGCCCATAGCACAAAGAGGGATGCTCTCTCAGCCTGGACTCTTAGGGGAATGCCTGGACCCTACCCAGAGTGAAATGACAGACTGTAGATATCCCCTATGTGGAAGGAATTGGCAATAGTGTGGGAGGCTGGGGGGGAAGGGGAGTGCGGGAGGAGGGGAGGGAGAGGGAACTGGGGTTGACATGTAAAACAAGCTATTTAAAATTAAAATAAAAAATGATATATATATAAAAGAATTTGTTCCTTTTGGGGGCTTTCCTCCGCATGAACAATGATACCTTTTAAGAGATGTCAATACTGCTCCATAATCTTTTTATTGCATTCAGAGCCTTTGGTTTCAAAATAATTAGTTAATTCGGCCCCGACCTGTTCCCAAGTACTGCAAACTATTTTTGGACAGGTAATGACAAACCAGGGACAGACTTCATGGACAAATTGCAAATCTTTTTTCTTAACCTCAATGGTTCTATCTCTTAATTCTTCCTGAATTCCTTTAATAAATCTGGCTTCCTTATTTTTTTTAACCTCAATGTTTCTATCTCTTAATTCTTTCTGAATTCCTTTAATAAATCTGGCTTCCTTGCTCATATTAGTCCCCATTTTCACAGGACGAATCGGACGGCAGTGTTAACCTAGGTTATTAGACTGACCCTACTCTGCGCCACCCGGATGGGACTTACCTGACGCCTTATGAGTGGGCTCTGTACTCGTCGCGCCTCTGCCATCCGATCGGTCGTCTATAACTCGTGTCCCATGTCAGGCGCCAGTTGCAACCCCTGGAGGGGATCCCCAACCCACGGGGATGAGGTGATGAGGGTCGGTACTAATTTGTTGGGTTTTCACGAGCATATCCGATCTTAAAAGTAAATTTCAGGAGGTTAAGGGAAACAGGCTCAAGACAACTTTTTTGATCAAGAGTGTTTGTTTTTGGGGTGAGATGGTTCTTATAGGAAGAGAATCTCAGGGGGCGGTACAAGCATGCCAATCAAGTCTCAACTCAAATATACACCAAATAAGGTAAAGACAAAGCTGTAATTTACCATCAGTCGCATTCCAGAAATGTTTGTCAGCGTAAGTCAGGTGCAGGAATTAAGGAGTGATAAAAGATATTCAAAGGAACACTTTAACCTTTTGTTAACAAAGACAATTGCTCTATAAGGGTTACTTCTGCCTATCATTGTGGTAAAAGCATCCAAAGGAACACATTAACCCTTTGCCAACAAAGGCAATTGTTCTATAAGGGTTACTTCCCCCTGGCTAGGCGGGTGGGCTGCCCTGTGTAAATTTAACTTTTGTTGTTAACTTTTCCCTTGTCTCAAGGGCATGTGTGCCCACAGTCATGTAGGCAGAAAGCCAAGAAATGGCTGACAGACTCCATTTTGTTCAAGGTTCTAGCAGACCCCAACACATGCCTGCCAATCGCTACCGAGTATACAACTAGACTTAAAAAAAATCCCTTCCTTTTGCCCTATTGCTGTTGGCCCCAATCCTTTTTTATACCGCTCTGGTGGTGGCTCATTCCTACCCAAGGCTGCCACCCCTCGCCCTTGTCCTAATCTCCATTCTCCAGCTCCTGCTGCTGCTGCCACTGTTTATCAACTCACCATGCCTGCTGGTCCAGTCTCCTCCTCGGACCTCATCCTTCAGATGGTCAACACCTCGGCCCAGGTACTCTCCAACACCACTTATTTGCTATGAAGGTATTGCAGCCTACGGCTCATCCATCTATACCAACAACACCAATCTGCTTCGCTGGGGCGTGCAGCCACAGCCACTTGGCATGACCTTAGGACAGGTTGTGGGATCTGGACTCTGCCTTTTGGGACCATGTATGCTTCCCCCCACCCCGCTGTTAGAAGCATGTACTCAAACCATACAGGCTGCTGCTCATGCTTCCTTTCTTATTGCCCCCAAACTCACCTTTTTTGCTTTCTCCACAGGGTTATCCCCACATATTATTGTAGATGTTTTTCTTGGGCAAAAGGACTACTGCATCCTTGTTATACTCGTGCCCAAATTGACTGTTCACGCTGAATCTGATTTATTGCCCCAAAGCAATCCAACTGTAACTCTCTCTCGCCTAAAAAGAGAGCCAGTCACTGCCCTCACGTTAGCCATATTGGTTGGTCTGGGTGCAGCAGGAGCTGGCACATGAATTTACTCCCTACTCCACAGAAAGGACTCTGTTAATGCTTCAACCCGCACTGTTGTTAGAGACATGGATGAGCAAAAAAGAGGTTTAGATTACTTAGAACGAACTGTTGGTTCCTTAGCTGAAACGGTACAACAAAACTGTCATGGTCTCGACCTCACCTATTTGTGGGAGGGGGGAGTTTGTGCCACCCTTAAAGAGGAATGTTTTTTCAAAGACAAATCAGGATTAGTTAGAGACAGTATCAGAAGATTTGAACAGAGTTTGGAAGAAACAAAAAGAAATTTGGATCAAAGTGAATCTTGGTACAAAAATTGGTTCTCTACCTACCCCTGGCTGTAGACTTTGCTGCCTAGTTTGTTAGGACCCTTTATTTGCTTCATGGTACTTATTTCCTTTGGTCCATGGGCATTTCGTCACCTTACTAGTTTTGTTAAAATTCAAGTTGATGAGGCTACCAAAAATTCAGTTCAGGTTCACAATCAGCAGCTCTCCTAACAAGACCCCAAAGAACCTGAGGCTGTGGACAAACCTACATTCCAACTTTTGAGCTTTTGGGAGTTTGAGTACCTGGCCAAGAGCCCACGTTCACTCTGCTCCAGGCTGTGGAGATAGCTTGGTGCCAGAATCTGGGAGCAAACATAGCCCTCTAAACGTTGCTAACAAAAACTTAATTTGTATCCTCTCTTGCCATGTCCAGAACTGGAAGCCCACCAGATACCCTAAGCCAGGCACTTCACCCAACTGCTCTTTTGCTATATAGAAAAGGGGGAGATGTTGGGGACTGCTAGAACCTTGAATAAAATGGAGTCTGTAAGCCATTTCTTGGCCTTCTGCCTATGTGACTGCGGGCACACATGCCCTTGAGACAAGGGAAAAAGTTAGCCACAAATGTTAAATTTACACAGGGCAGCCCACCCGCCTAGCCAGGGGGAAGTAACCCTTATAGAACAATTGTCTTTGTTGGCAAAGGGTTAATGTGTTCCTTTGGATGCTTTTACCACAATGATAGGCAGAAGTAACCCTTATAGAGCAATTGTCTTTGTTAACAAAAGGTTAAAGTGTTCCTTTGAATACCTTTTATCCCTCCCTAATTCCTGCACCTGACTTACGCTGACAAACATTTGTGGAATGCGACGGATGGAAAAACTACAGCTTTGTCTTTACCTTATTTGGTGTGTATTTGAGTTGAGACTTGATTGGCATGCTTGTACCGCCCCCTGAGATTTTCTTCCTATAAGAACCATCTCACCCCAAAAATAAACACTCTTGATCAGCGAAAGTTGTCTTGAGCCCGCTTCCCTTAACCTCTTGGATTTACTTTTAAGATCAGATATGCTCGTGACGACCCACCAAATTAGTAGTGATACTCATCACCTCATCCCCTCGGGTCAGGGGTCCCCTCCGGGAGTCGCAGAGAAGGACGGTATACAGTAATTAAAGTTAAAAAACAACAAGGACATATTACAGTTCTTAACATGCCCTCAAATACTAGGACAACAATGTTTGTAAAAGAAATAGAACTACTGCTAAAACCACACATTGGTATAACACAGTAATACCTGGTGACTTCAATATACTAATCACACAAGTAGGTTGATCTTCCAGATATGATCTAAATCCAGAAACACTGGAGATCATGAGTCAAATGGATGTGACAGACATCTATGTAATATCACCAGTAAACACTAAAGAATATTTATTTGTCCAATAGCCTATAGAACTTTCTCAAAAATTCACCAGAATAATGAATAAAGAAGTCTCCAAGTTATTAAAAATTGGAATAACACCCTGAACTCTATCCAACCACCATGAATTAAAGCAGGATGTCAACAATACCAACAGGAAATAGAAAAACTGAAGGAAGCTCAACAACTCATTAATGAGTAAACAGTGCATCAACACAGAAACCAAAAATGAAAATGAAAACACAGCATTTTCGAAATAATAGACAAATGAAGGCAGTTCTAAGAGGCAAGTTCAAAGCACTGAAAGCCTACATAACAATACTGGAGTGATTTCTCATTAATAACTTTATTTCACAATTAAAATCACTACAAAAAATGTGCAATATTGCATGTATAAATAAATAAGAGCACTGAAAAAGCAGGGATAAAAACGATGTGACAGAAACAATCAGCAACAGGTATAATGAAAGGAAGAATAAACAATATGCCAAGTTGTTTCCTCAAATAAATTGATTACATGGCAGGCCCTTAGACAAGTTAGTCAACAGAATGAGAGAGAATATGCAAATTATTCATTTGATATGAAAGTAGTGACTTTACATTAGATCCTGAAGAAATCTGGAGAATCATAAGGACATACGTTAAATTTTTATTTTTCACAAAACTGGAAAACCTAAAAAAAAAAGATGAATTTCATGATATATATGACCTGTGAAAGTGAAACCAAGATGATATTAACACAAACACATAAGGCAAGAGGTGATCTTCCTCAGGGGAAAAAGCACCAACTACTAGTTGTCAAGAACCAAAGAGTCAGCCCAGAAATCATGTGTGTAAATAACATTATACCAATGGAACAGGTAATACTTAGGGATATGTACGAATATACAGATACATGTATGCATTCAATAATATAACACTTGTACCCTGTTTTTTCTGTTGAGAGGACAATGTTGATGGTGGTGGTGGCAGCAGCACCCTGACTTCTTGAGCTTCCTGGGTGCTACCCCAGTGTCCCTTGGTACTGCTCTTCTCTGAATCCCCATGTCTTTCTGGTTTCATGCACATGGCTTCAGGTTTCCAATCTCAGATCTAACTTGCGTTGTCATTCCTGCCATTTCACCATGGACTATAAAGACAGACCTCACTCAGGGTGTTACAACCAGCCGCATAACCTGCAGCACTTCCCTCCCAGAACCCATGACCGAACAGAATACACACCAGACTGATGAGATGCCACTCACAGCCATCCCTGGGCCAGTTCTCTTTGGTGTTTTTCCTTGATCTCAGCTCCCAGAAAATGTGATGTGATTTGCTCAGTCACAGCTCAGACTCTGACTGAGGAGGAGGACCATGTAGGCATTTGATGTCCCTACAGCACAAGGAGTAATAAAGGATGTGCTGGCCTTTCTTGGCTTTATGGATCACAACACATCCAACAGAAACTGGAAGGCTGATGCAGCCAAGATAACCAGGGCCCCTTTGACTGTCCTCAGTTGCCACCAATGGGCTTCAAAGTCATGATCTTCCTGCCTCAGCCTCCCAGATGCTGTAATTACATGCATGTGCAGCTATGTCTGGCTTGACCATTAATGGCCAAGAAAAGAATGTTTCTTTCATTGTTCTGGAAGACTCTGCAATAATAATAATTTAAAAAATATTATACAACATAATGCTAAATGTGCTTTCCTGAAATAAAATCTGAGTGTAGAGGATGAAAGGGACTGAGAAATGGATACCAAAATGGGGGAGAGCAGCAAATAGTTGGAGATGAATTGCATCACAGCATGCAATGTACACATAAGGGATTAGTCATGGCTCACAGGTTCCACCTCCTGGCAGTGAACTTCAGGTTTGCAGTGGTCAAATGGCTTAGCACCCCAAAATGAACCCTTGCCTAGGTCTCCACACCTTAGTAAACAGTAGAGGTAGGGAGAGGGATCAACAAAGCAAGTAGTATACTAAGAGGAAAGCATGCAAAGCTTATCAACTGTCCAAAGTACCAGTGACACAGAGAAAAAGTTCCTGGGTAAGATGGAGGTGAATATAATGGATTATGGCCAGGACAGTTTCCCACCTCTATGTCAGCAGTCTCATATGGGAGCCTCTGAGTTGGCCTTGAGGGCTCAGAGTCCAGACTGGAAAAGACCAGTAGGTTTTCTCCAAGGTGGTCAGAGAAGGTAGCTGTTTTCTCACCTGCCCTGGAAAACATCAAGACTCTCAACCTCACTATCCAAGGAGTCAAGAAAAACTCAGAAGGACCTCAGCCTTTTCAGGGTCCCAAGGGGAAGCAGTGATCACCAGCATGTGACCCAAAGATCTGGGTTTATGTTCTAGTGAGCTGACCTTCATTCTGCAGAGAGGAGAATTAAAAGGTCACCAAAGGGACAGATTAGGATGTTGATCTGGGTGGTGGGTATTGAGGGAAGGACCTGGGAGTGTAGGAGAGGGTACTCTTCAGCCTCAACTTTGGGATGAGGAGGATGAACTGGGACCACTTAGTAACACATTCTCATCCTCAGAGAAATCCTCCTGGAAGATCTGGTCCAGCATCCACTTGAGCATTGTCAGAAAGGTCACATAGTAGGAGTGATCAGAGAGAAGCAATCATAACACGACAATATCCTTATGTATAGAGTCCTAGTATATCCCTAGGGAATCCTTCCCCCATATCTTCTACTGCCCACCTGGTGTAGGTCACAATGCAGAGTGCTGCGTGTCTACAGCTGCCCAGGCATCACTGTTGCACACAGAGTTTCCTCTGCATGACAAGGTTATCTGGAGTGGAGAACAGAAAGGCCCTCTACTACTCCAGCTCCTCCAGTGATCCCCCAGGGTCTGCTGCTCACATTGGCCAATCAGTTGGCAGAGGCTCCAGCTGCAGGATCTAACTCCCTGGCCTTTTCTTCCTTAGCCTTGATCCACAACAACCAGAGCAGATGGCAGTAGAAATCCCTGTACATGCCAAGGCTCTGCACTAGGACAGGATTGAGGGCCACCATAGGAAAAAAGGACATGACTAATGGGACAGCAACAACTTACAGTATAGACTTGCCTCTGGGGCCCATCCTTATCTGTATCCCCAACCCTAAACCAGTGCCTATTGCTCCCATTGTGCTGAATATAGGGGAAAGGTACACAGTGTGATTGTTCAATCTCGGTCTCTCTCTCTCTCTGTCTCTATCTGTCTCTGTGTATGTGTGTGTGTGTGTGTGTGTGTGTGTGTGAGTGTGTGTGTTGTGTGTATGTGTACACAATGTTAAACAGGCTTTAAAACACATATTGATCTTCTTGCCTCTGCATTTAGATTGCTGGTAGTAAAAGAACATACTACCACACACAGGTTGAAAGCAATTTTTATTGTGTGAGGCTCCTCTTATCATGACCAGGAAGGCCAGGAGATGGTGTCAGCACACCTGATAATGGCCCTACAGATAGTAGTGAGCTTCTGTATATACTGCCATTTGAAGCTGGATAGTCTGAAAGGTTTTTTCAGTGTTCTTAACTGCTACAGTATTTTTCATCCTAAATTTCCTATACTTGATAATATTTCCTATCTAAGCCAGTCTAATCTGGGTCAAAAATGTGATGCTGACTTAAAAGTAGAATTTGCCTTCTTTTGAGAAAATTAGCTTCAATCATGGATGGACATCCTTGCCATTTGTCCAATATAAAGTAGGCAGTTCCTTGTGTCTATATTCACAATCAACAAAAATGTAAGCATCAAGTTGTATTCATGTATGTCAGCACACTAATTCACCCACAATTAACAAGGACAAACTTGGAATGGAATTGGGGAAGGGATAAAATGGGGAGATAAATGAGGAAAGTGATATATCATCATTAGTATTTATGAAAACAAAGGGGGCAGATTTACAGCTCAGCAATTAAAAGCAAATAAAGCCACAGTTTTTGCTTTTGTTCCTGTTTTTTACATTCCCAGAATCCATATGTTAACTAACCATTTGCAATAACTCCAGTCCCAGATATCTCCTGCGTTCTTATTCCCTTTGTAGGTACTGTGCACAGACACATACATGAAAAACAACAAATAATTTATTCTTTTTCAAAGTTAGAACAAGGAAAGAATGAAATTCTCCACAGTGTTATTACAGGCCTGATTCAGACACCAAGCCAGGGTTACTTAAAATGAAGTCTTTCTGGTCTTGTATGGAAGCAGCTGTGGCCATCTGCCTAGCCAGCCAGCTCAGAGGCAAAAACAGCCCTATTCTGAGGTTAATAGAACGCATCACAATCATTTGTCAAGGAGGAGAGTATACAGTGCTCTTAGCTTACTTTTCCTTCAAGTTTTCTGTTCATGTATTCTCTATCTTTAATGTATGTGAATTTTGCTATTGGTACAGTTATCTTTTAGATCAAATATCAAGATTGGCTATCTACTTTTCACAGTGTCATTTACTTAATTTTCAGCGAAGACCTTGTAGTACAATATGAACATGTCAGAAAACTTTCTTTCCATCATTTTTATAATTCACATATGTTCCTACATGACTTTGAGATAAGAATGTCCCAAAATGTTTCTGCTTTTACATTGTGATCATGTTCAGAAGTGGAATTGTTAACTGAGATGCTGAGAAGAGAGAGAATAAGTATATGAACATGTGCAGACTTCCTAAGTAAAATCACCTTCCTTCCTTTCTTTGGGAAAACATTTGTTTGGAACCACACCCATGCTGTCCCTGCCTCCTTCAGGCCGGACAATTTCCTCATGTCTTTTCTCTGAGTGCTTGAGATGGCTATTTTGGAATTGCCTAATTCACAAAGAATCAGTTATACTTAAGAGCGATTTTTACTTTATTGAAGGTTTCTAAATGGGAAAGCCCTTCATTAATATGCATCATTTTGTTATGATTAGATCCGCTTATAGTTAGTTGGTGGCAGTGCACATCTTTAACACCAGGAGGAAGAGGCTATGGGATTTTCTGAGTTTGAGACCAGCCTGAGCTACAGAATGATTTCCAGGGTTATGTAAACCATTTCTTGAAAACACACACATACATAAACATCAACAAGAAAAACAAACAAACAAAGAATATGGTTCCTTTTCTGTGTGGGGGTAATTTCAAGACAGGGTTTCTCTGTGGCTTTGGAGTCTGTCCTGGAAATAGCTCTTCTAGACTGTCTACTGGCCTCTGCCTCTGAAGTGCTGGAGTTAAAGTCATGAGCCACCATAGTAAGACAAGAATACAATCCACTTTTAACCTGGATTTCACTTTCTGGTAGGAGCCTACATATAAATGATATTGAAGATGGAAGCTGTCTCTTTATGCCTGCTTGCTCTAGCTCTCACTACCAAATTCATTCCTTTACTGGCATTAGAAACTACTTCTTTGGAATTGTTGTGTATAAGGAGACAAGCTGACATGTCCAGCCTTATGGACTGAACAAATACTGGATCCTTCACTTGATTTAGCCTAAAGGCTGAGAAACTCAGTCTACTGGATTCTTTAAATTTCCATTGGTAGGAAGCCATGGTTGGACTAACTGGATCACAGCTTGTGAGACATTCTAATAAATCTAATACATAGATACATGGAGAGATGCACTCTATCATCTAGTTCCTGTAGAGAACTTTAAATAATGCAGGTGCAGTTTTTTCCCTGCCCCTGGAGGAAGAGGTGCTGTCTAACAATGGAGCTCATTAACACATTCTTTCCAGCTCATTATCCTCTAAATATTCAAGTTTCCATGAACACTGCTCTTTCTTTTATTATTCATTTCCTAGAGTTTGCTCTGAATTTCAGGAATAAACTGAAAGCAATGGAGCCATCTTCCAGCCTTCTGAAGGGAGGAAGACCTATTTTTTTTTGTTTGAGATCTATTTTGTTGTTCTTGTTGTTGTTGAGACAGGGTTTCTCTGTATTGCTTTGGAGCCTATCTGGGAAATCACTCAGTAGACCAGGCTGTTTTTGAACTCACAGAGATCTACCTGCCACTGCCTACCAAGTGGAGATCTGCTTCTTTTCCTTTTTTCTTTCCTGGTTGTCTGAAGCCCCTGTGACAACCAGGAAGAAAGTATCTTCAATTCATCTGACCTCAGCCTAAAGACACAGAAGAAGCATTTCACTTTGTGTCCTTAAATCTCTCTTTAATTTTTAATATTCTTGTCAGTCTTGCAGTTGTAGGACAGGGACTCACCCCACCAATCTAGTATGGTGGGCTGTACAAGTTAGCTGATCATATTGTTGTTATGGTGGAAGCTTCCTTCTAACCACTGGCTTCCATATACCCAAAGAGTCTGGAATGTTATGGTGGAGGTTCCATACAACCCCTCCTGCCCCATCTTCCTCCAAAACCATCTACATCTCAGAAAGCAACATAATGACAAATAATATTCCCTATTGTTAAAACTCCTGGCATTATGCTCCCCCCCCCACCCTGATGATGTCAGGGGCACTCAGTGCTGTGGCTACATCATCACTATGTCACTTGTTACAGGACTCAGTGTACATGTTACACCTACCCCAGAGATATGCATGAACACTCCCACAGGGTACTTAAACAGTCCCCCATAGACCACACCATAGTTTTTCAGGTGTCTCTTTCTCATCTCCTCTCTGGGGACTGGAAGGCAAACTACTGTGTCTTTAAGCACACACTAACCCAATGGGAGGTGCTCTTGTCACTCAAGCATGACTATCCAATCAGACCCTCCATGTCAGAAGTGGTGCAAGACTCTTCCAGTCACCAGCTTTCAGGCTGGGATTTGAAGAGGAGCCAGTGGTTTTGTGTTCTGTGGTGCAGTTGCTGCGGTAGGGAGCTGAGCTGAGATCTTCAGGGATCTGGGAAACCACAACATGGTGAGCTAGGGGATGCTGTCTGAAGATAGGGAGGAGCAGATGGAGAAGAGTAGCAGACTGGTGGGTCCTGCCTGTATAGGGGGGTAGGGGAGGACTGAGGCCAGATTCCCTGTCTTGTCAAGTCCCATGCAGTCCTTGTAAATTCTTCGACCTAGTGGGAGCTCTCTCAATAACTTTGCTCTGTGGGCTTAATCTGATCAGACCATTGTGCATCAGCAGCTCTGTGCAGAAACAGCTTTCTAGTCAACATCAACATTCTTTTTTGCCATTTTTTTAAAATTTAGGTTAGAAACAATCTTGTTTCACATGTCAATCCCAGCTCCCTCTCCCTCCCCTCCCCCCATTCCTCTCCACCAGGCCCTCCAGTCCCCCACCCAGTCTCCATTCTGATTCCCAGGTATTGTGAGGCCCTCCATAGATAATCTCCAGAGTCTGTCATGTCATTCAGGGCAGGGCCTAGGCCCTCTTTCAACTATCCAGGCTGAGACAGCATTCCTAATTCTGGGATGGGCACTCAAAATCTATTTTTACAACAGGGATACTGCCCAAGGCCGCATAGATTACCTAGGCTTCCTCACTGACACCCACATTCAGGGGGTTCAATATTCTTGATGTATATATGGAAACAGCTTGTCTAACTCAGAGAGGTCTAGTTTTTCCAATATCTTCTTGACATTCAATACCTTGCATTTAACATTTGCATGTAATCTCCATCTCTAGTTACTTATATGCAGGTTGTCCTGAGGCATCTTATATGTTGGGTAGCAGTCCCCATTATCCCTTAATGTAGAAGAGTAGAATTGGTGATATAAAGGATTTTCCAATGCCTAGGAAATAGTATGTCTCCCATAATAGAATTGAGCTGAGGGAGGACTGCCTCTGAAATACCCAAATATAAGTATATACTAACAAGGATACATATATGTTTACCAGGATTGTCCAAACTTTTGGTTTCAAAGTAGCCAATCCTGCTTTACAACCACCCTCTAGGCCCATCCCTATGTCAAAGAACATACCTCTGACAAACTGCTCAATGAGACATTACAGAGTCACTACAAACCTTATATCCTGGTGCAATAACATTCTAGGTTTATATTTGTTTTGGTTTTGTTTGTTTGTTTGTTTTTCCAAACAGGGTTTCTCTGTATTGCTCTAGTGGTTAACCTGGAACTCACTCTGTAAATTAGGCTGACCTCAAAATCACAGAGATTTGCCTACCTCTTCCTCCCAAGTGCTTGGATTAAAGCCAGGCACTTCCAATGCCTAGTTAATTGTAGTTTTTTTCCTTGAGAAAAGCAAAGTTTTGCCAGGTGGGCAATATGATACCAGAAGAAAATTATTTGAAAATAAACACTGTTGTGTTAAGAACTTAATCCCTTGGGCTGGGAGAAGGAACATTCTTGGAAGAATTAGTAATAGCATTGGTGTCCAGGGCTAGGAACCTTTCCCTAAGTTCCTGATGTATTGACAACAAAACAGAGCTCCTTCTCTAAAATCTGCAGTATGTTTGGGAGAGCTGGCAATGCTCTGGTGCCACAGACTTTTGGAAGGGTTGCTTCAAATCTTGGGAACCAACTGCTTCACACCATATGGAGATTTTGTTGTCTGTCCTAAAGCCACTGTGTCTTTAGTCAGTAGTGTTCTTGAGATAATCTGTACCATATTGAGTGTATGGTATTTAGAAAAGGTCTGCTGAGCTATCATTTCATTTATTTATTTATTTATTTATTGTTTGTTTGTTTGTTTGCTTTTCAAGACAGGGTTTTTCTGTGTAGCAGTCATGGCTACCACGTAGACCAGGCTGGTCTCAAACTCAGTTAGCACTGACTGCCTCTGCCTCCCAAGTGCTGGGATTAAAGGTGTGTGCTGCCACCACCCAGTTGAGACTTGAATAGGCCATGAGTTAAGACTGTGGTGTTGTTCTTCCATGTGGTGACCTGTGCAGTGATTTGGACCTGTGTGCCTCCCAGTATGGATTTACTGGGTAATGGGAGACTCTGCAGCCCTGGGATGGGAGGATGTACTTCTTGCAGTATTAATGTCCAGTGTTCACATGTGGTTGCAGTGGGGAAGACAGAGTAGAAAACTGAAGGTGTGCTTTCTGGTAAGTTTTGCATATTGTTTTCCATTTTCAGGTTTGTGTTATAAATATTGGAAATAGTTAAGGAACTTTTAGAAACATGGTGATGTGGGTCATCTTTCATGACCACATGATTTGAATGTTTGTAACATGGTGGTGAAGTAACCACAATGATGTTATTATATGAAGTTCAGTTCCAGGAGAGAAAAAGAGTCTCTGATCTGCAGAAATTCTTCAAGTATACATGATATTGAGCAGGTAGACAGGGCAGAATCCATGTTTTGTGTTCTAATCTATGGAAGCAGATCTTAAATTATTTTTCTGTGTTGTTTTGTGATTGAGCATCAGTGGGGCTGCATTTACCTGAAACAACAGGGAATTAGAAGGAACTGCTAATCCATTTTCAGAGAGAACTATAGAGCATGAGGCTTCTGTTTTTGGAAGAAATATCAGTAGCCTGAGGGTCAGAAACAACAGTTTAAGGGTCCCTTTGAAATGATTTTTGAATGTTATGAAGTCTGTGTTTATTGAATTTTGATATAATATAAAGAGATATGTAGCCGGGCGGTGGTGGCGCATGCCTTTAATCCCAGCACTCGGGAGGCAGAGGCAGGTGGATCTCTATGAGTTCGAGGCCGGGCTGGACCGATAGCCTCCAAAACAATACAGAGAAACCCTGTCTCATAAAAACAAAAAAAAAACAGAGATATGAATGCACACATGGCGTTGGCCATTCCCATTTTCATACATAGGTCTCTCACTACATAATTTCTATACACATTGAACTGTAGGTAGTAGGGCAACATTAGTCCAGATTGCACTTTTCCTTTCCTAAGTTTTCTTTGGTCTTTTGTGTAAAAGTTGACTGTATTTTTCCTGATGTAATTCTTGTCTTCTTACCAACCCCTTTATTCTTTAAAAGTATTTTACTGTTATTGTTTTTTGGTTGTTGTTTCTTTGTCCAAGTATAGATCTCATATTATGTGAATCTGTGTGCTGTTTTTATATAACTGTAATTAAATTATATCATATTCTTGAAAATGATGGACATTCACCAATTTGTTTTCATAAAATTTCTTATGTTATCAGTTCCTTAAAGTTGTTTTTTGGGAAAGTTGCTGTGGCAAGACAGTTTTAGTTTGTTTCTTCTTTATCTGAGAAGCTTGCCTCTTCTGGTTTCCTGGCTTATCTGTGTTTCCCAGTTGCTGCTATCTTCATGTCTGAGTATTTGCTGCTTAAGTGATTGATATGATTAATACACTGTCTTTGGATTTTTAAGACCTCATGTATTATTGTCTCTGCCTACTAATTATCCTCAGGTGTCGACATTACAAAACCTAGGGTCCTCTGAGTGAACCTCAGTGTGTTCTTAGATCAGAATGTCAGATTTCTGCCAGAAAAAAGATTGTGTTGACTTGATTGATAAGGGCAGAAGACTTCATTGAGTTGGCAATATCTCTGAGCAAGTGGGCCAGGGCTGGGTAAGAAAGATAGTTGAGCACTAGTCAGTGACAAAGCAGGAGAGAAAAATCAAGAAACAATGATCCCACAAGTTTTGCCTTCAGTTACTATCTTGAATTTCTCTCCTAATCTCCCACAGTGACAGACACTGGCCTAGGGGTAACAACAAAATCAGTTCAATATCTGAGTATCTTTTACTGAGATAATTTAATCAAAACAAGAGAGAATAATGTTGGAAACAAAATGGTACTTCAAAATGATACTTTTTTGCTGTAATGGACATGGAAATGTTGACTTTTGGAAGAATGTTAAAAGTATCTAGATTTCAGTTAGCAAAAGCACTGACTGCAGTTGTAGGTCAGGAATGGTGGAAATGTTGAGAGTAATGGTGGACACTGGATGTCAGGGTCAGAATTTTAGTGGGTAAAAGTTTCTGCAGGCCACCATTGAGTTGGTCTGACCTACCTGCCTTGAGACACATGTGTCTTAGGATATTCAGGCTAAAGTCTATGGCTTCTGGGGCACAATGTACCTTCCCTCCCTCAGGCAGTAAAGCATTCAGGCTGATTTGTATTTCCCTATTTGTTCCCTTAGTAGTCAAGCAAGTATGAGTTTAACGAGAAAATTGTTCTTAGACATTAATGATTATAATCTGTATGGCTTGCAATTTCATGTTATTCTGGCAACTACAACTGTATCAAACCTGCAAATTGCTACTATCTTATGTTTCTGATGAAGACACAAAAAGTCTGATTGCTCTCAATAAAAGTCATATCCTTGTCTTGCTATGTCCCTCTAGGCCAAACATGACTTCATTCCTTTTTTACTGTATTAGGGGATCTTGGCCTGGTAATCACAGGTAAATAGAAGATTTCATGGAAACTTTAGCTAGAGTTAATTTGTGAGATATTTTGTACCTGAGTGTTTCTTAATCTTTACATGTCCCAAGAAAGTAAATAAGGCTGAGTTTTTGAGTAATGGGCTGATGTTGGATCATTATTTCTATTGACTCCTTCAGGTCTACAGTGAAAAGGACACAAGTAGGAAGGAAAGAAAAGTCTCAGTTTTGTTAAGAAAAAGAGCATTAGGCAGTTTCAGATGGCAGACCAGTGATGGAAAAGAGACAGCAATTTTAAAGGTTTTAACATCATTAAAGTCTCTCTTCTGCATTTAAAGACTAGGAAAGTAGCCCAAGTGTAAGATTCTACTCAGCTAATCCTTTAACTTGTGGAAGGAGTACACAAAGTAACTTCTTGTGTCAGGAGTTTGGTAGGGTCCATTAATTCATGCAGAACTGCTTATGATTTTTTCTTTGTTTTCTATTTTTAAATTTAAATTGCATGTCAATCCAAGTTTCCTCTCCCTCCTCTCCTCCCCTGCCCCCACTAGTCCCCTATTCCATCCCCTTTCTGCTCCCCAGGGAATGTGAGGACTTCCATGGGTGATCTTCAAAGTGTGTCATATCATGTGGTTCAGTGCCTAGGCCTTTCCCCATGTGTGTAGGCTGAGAGAGTATCCTTCTAAGTGGAATGGGCTCCAAAAGTCCATTATTTTGCTAGGAATAAATACTTATATTTTATCAGATGCCCCATAGATTTCTGAGACCTCCTCACTGACACTCACATTCAGGGGGTCTGGATCAGTCCTATACTTGTTTCCCAGGTATCAATTTGGATTCTATGAGCTCCCCCTTGTTCAGGTCAGCTGTCTCTGTAGGTTTCACCAGCCTGGTCTTGACCCCTTTGCTCATCACTCCTCCCTCTCTGTGACTGGGTTCCAGGAGCTTAGTTCAGTGTTTACCTGTGGGTGTCTGCCTCTGCTTCCATCAGCCACTGGCTGAAGGCTCTAGGCTGGCATATAAATTAGTCATCAATCTCATTATAGGGGAAGGTAGCCTCTGCAGTATTGCATAGATTGTGCATTGGTGTCATCCTTGTAGATTTATGGAAATCTCCCTCCTGTCAGATCTCTCCTCAAATCTATAATGGCTCCCTCTATTATGGTGTCTCTCATCCTGCTCTCCTGTATTCTTCCCCTGACTCAACCATCCTGATTCCCCATGTTCTCATCTCCCTTCCTCTTCTCCTTCTCTTTTCTCCCTGCTCCCTCTCCCCTCCTTCCATGCTCCTACCTTTACTAATTCCAGTGTTCCTTCAGATTGGGTTGTTTTTGTCTGTATTTCATCTTTCAAAACTTGCACTGTTTGAATTGTTTCTTGCAAATTTTTGGTTTGTCTTTTCTTCCATTTCTTTAAAGGATTTTCTCATTTCTGTCACACCTGCTGTGCAGCCTGCATCCGAGAATGTAGCGAGGTGGACAGGATAGATGACACAGAGACCAGTCGGTTGCTTTAAGAAAACTTTATGGTTCCCAAGTCAGCTTAGGAGAACTCCCCAAGAAAAAAAACGCTTCCCTTTTTAAGGACTTCTGCCATCCATCTACATACAATTTTCCAACCGAGCTCTCACAGCTCTCCCAGACTTCTCACCCTCCTGGCTGGTGGTTTAATCTCTGGCCCCATAATCAGGGAGAAACTGCAGGGAGCAGGAAGGAACATCTAGCCGTAGGGGGTGTCAAAGTCATGGTATTTCAGTGAGCAAGCCCTTATCTGAGCCCTATCAAGAGCTTTATAGCACTGAATTGTTTTCAGTAAACATTATCTCACAGCTATCTGCTCCCAGGCTGAAGGGGAAGTGGGTCTCTGTTCAAGGTCTGGTGTCCCCACACATTTCCTCTTTTATGGCCCCTATTACCTTTATGAAGTTGCTTTTAAGGATGTTCTCTCCTGTTTCATCTATGTTTGGTTGTTCAGGTCTTGCTAGTGTAGAGTCCCTAGATCTTGGTGGCATCATAATAGTTTTTCTGTTGTTGAATATGTTCTTATATTGTCGTCTTCCCATCCCTTCTTCCAGTGGGTACAGGCAGGGACAACTCCTCTCCTGGTGTGTACTGGTCCAAGGTTCTCTTCTGGTGGGTGGAAGTGGGTTCAATATTCTGATGGGTTTCACAGTACGTGCAGGATGGTTGGGGGCACTGCCTCTCCTGGTGTGTGGGAGCTGAATTAGGACAGTGTCATCAGCAGACTCGAGGTTGCTAGGTGAGTTGGAGGCGAGTCGACCTGCCTGCAGTGCTCAGGCCAGGCGATCCCAGAGTGGGCAAGTGGAAGGAAGTTGGGACCAAGGTAGGTGCCCAGAGCTTGCCTCTTCACTGAGTGGGGACAGTAGTAGACCTGTGCTCTCAGTGGGCTCATGGTTGCTTGGCCTGCAAGGGGCCATCAACCTCGATTCATTCCCCTGGCCAGAAATGCCCAGAGTGGTCAAGTAGAAGTGGGGAAAGTGGTCTATGAATTTTTTGGATAGGTTTTATGCTCCTTTGAGCTGGGCTTCTTTGTCTTCTTCTATACCTATTATTCTTAGGTTTGGTCTTTTCATGGTGTCCCATATTATCTGGTAATTTTGACTTGAGGAAATGTTGGATTTAAGATTTTCTTTTCTCATTCAATCTATTTCCTCTAGTTTATCTTCAGTGCCTGAGATTCTGTCTTTGATCTCTTCCATTCTGTTGGTTATTCTTGTATCTGTAGTTCTTTAACATTGACCCAGCATTTCTATTTCAAGCATTCCCTCAATTTTTGTTTTCTCCATTGTCTCTATTTCAGTTTTCCGGTGTTTTACTGTTTGAATTGTTTCCCTCATACATTTGATTGTTTCTTCTCGGCATTCCTTGGTTTCTATACAAGATTTGTTGATTTCTTTTTTTGTTTGGTTTATTTTTTCTTCCATTTCTTTAAGGGATTTTCTCCTGTTCTATTTGAGAGCATCTATGATATTCATGAAGTTGTTTTTAATGTTATTCTCTCTTGTTTAATCTGTGTTGGAATGCTCAGGTTTGCTGGTGTAAATTGCCTGGACTCTGTTGGTGCCATATACGTCTTTTTTTTTCATTTTTATAGTAAATATGTTTAAAGAACTAAAAAAAACCCACAAAGGTAGTGTCTTAGGGTTACTATTGCTGTAATGAGACATCATGACCAAAGAGTTTATTTCACTCACAGAAATATAGGACCTGAAGCAGGGCAAGAACCTGGAGGCAGGGGCTGGGAAAGAGGTCATGGAGGGGAGCAGTTGCTCCTTATGACTTGCTTAGCTTGCTTTCTTACAGAACCAGGACTCTCACCTGCCCAGGGACAGCCCCACCCACAAGGGGCTGGTGTCAGGTGTTCCATCTCCCCAACTTTCACTAATAAATAAAATGCCAGACAGGCTTGGCTACAGTCTGATCTTATAGAGACCTTTTTTTTCTTTTTCTCGACACAGGGTTTCTTTATTATTATTATTATTATTATTATTATTTTAATTTTAAATAGCTTGTTTCACATGTCAATCCCAGTTCTCCCTCCCTCCCGTCCTCCTGCACCCCACACCATCCCCCTAAGCCTCCCACCCTATCTCCACTTCCTTCCACATAGGGGATATCTAGAATCTGTCATTTTACACAGGGCAGGGTCCAGGCACCCTCCCAAGAATCCAGGCTGAGAGAGCATCCCTCTTTGTGTTATGGACACATGAAGTCCGTTTGTATGCCAGGGATGAACACTGATCCACTGCCCAGGGCCCATAGGTTGTCCAGGCTTCCTCACTGACTCTCACACTCAGGGGTTCAGGATCAGTCCCATGCTGGCCACCCAGCTGTCGGTTTGGGGTCCAAGAGCTCTCCCCTGTTCAGATCAGCTGTCTC
This sequence comes from Mesocricetus auratus, assembly GCF_017639785.1. Taxonomy (NCBI): domain Eukaryota; kingdom Metazoa; phylum Chordata; class Mammalia; order Rodentia; family Cricetidae; genus Mesocricetus; species Mesocricetus auratus. The sequence continues at coordinate 4,827,098 of NW_024429233.1, read as the reverse complement.
TGCTGGTTTTGCCAGCCCATTCTTTGCCAATTTTCTCATTGATCCTCTCTCTGTGTCACTGGATTCCTTGGGTTCAGCTCAGTGTTTAACTATGGGTGTTTGCCTTTGCTTCCATCAGTCACTGGATGAATGCTGCAGGATGGTTGTAGACATCAAGTTCATTATCAGGAATGGGCATTAAAGGTGGTCTCTCCACCATTGCTTAGCTTGCCAGTTGGTGTCATCCCTTTAGATCACTAGAGGTCTCACTGGTGCCAGATCTGTCTTCTAACCTATGATTCCCTCTTCCCCTATTCTACCTCCAACTCAACCTTCCTGTTCCCTCATGACCTACTCTCTCTTCCTCTTCTCCCCCTCTCTTCCCAACTCCCACTTCCTCCCACCCCTTGCTGTGTTCCCAATCTATTCAGAAGATCTTGCCTCATTTCTCTTCTCTGGGGTACCATGCACCATATAAGTTTTTTGTTGTTTGATGTGTTCATATACTATCGCTTTCCAATTTCTTCTTCAAGTGGGTATAGGTGGCATCTATCCCTTTGCTGGGGGTTATGGGTTTAAGGATCTATCCTCTCCTCTCTCCCAGATGTTACATGGCAAGACAGGAATCACAGGCATTGTTGGATTTTTAGTTATGCATCCAGATCTCTCTCTCTCTTTACTGGAGGGAAGAGAGGCAAGGCAGGAATATCGGCCAATACTTTGTTCTGTCTCCAGGTCCCTCTGCAAGAACCACCTATGTTTTACAGATTATGGAAACATAAAGATACAAACTGTGAAGATAATGGAGTCTTCCTCTGTGGTCAGTTCCTCAATTTTGCACACATCTATGTTTAGGACAGTCAGAGCTCCAGTGAAAAGACTGTGAATGTTCATTGGATAAAGTAGTCAAGATGAAGCTGGGTTGCACATTTGCCATGGAGATCTTCATGTGGAAGTACAAACATGTGAGATAGATGAGGTGTTATGTGAAATTTTGATAGTAAAGCTAATTTGGTATCACAGAGCAGAGCTAGCCATTAAGTGACCAAAAAAGACAGCAAAGTTTTGGAGGATTGTGGGGAGTTTTGTAGACAGGAAGTAGGAAGGTGAAAGAGGATCTTATTTTTTTCATTTTTGTTTTTTTTCAAGACAGGGTTTCTCTGTATTCTTTTGGAGGCTGTCCTGGAACTCACTCTGTAGACCAGGCTAGCCTTGAACTCACAGAGATCCACCTGTCTCTGCCTCCCAAGTGTTGGGATTAAAGGCATGCACCACCAATGCCTGACTATCTTGCTCTTTTTTAAATGGAGGAATGGAAGAGTTCGGTTTCATTGGTGACTGCTCAACTGGTTCTGATCTTTACCCCATATCTGACTTCTGAGTTTTTCTTGATAAAGATTGCTTATATTATCATCTTTTAAGGCTCCTTAAAGGATTTGCTTAATAAACAGAAAGGGGTAATTAAGAATGCTAGAGTTAGATTAATTAATACATTATTAACTACATTTTTAAAATTCCACTGAAAAGGAAACAACAGCATTGGGTGATAATATATAAAAATAAACTGCTAAATGAAAGCAACCTGTATACTTTAGGTATGGGTTGAGCTTGGAATATAATCCAAGATATATATTAAATCAGGGAAGATGTTTTGCTTTTTTTCCAAGTGGGTGAGGATATAATAACCATGAAAATTGATAAAGATTATATTCAAGCAAAAAAGATTTCAACATTAGAACAGACAATCAATCATTCATCAAATAGCAATACCATTCAATCTAAAGTAATTCACCAGACTGGCAATTTTCTTTTAATTGGATTAAATACAACTTGCTAAAAATAAAACTCCACAAAAGTAGGGTTGAGAGAGGGTTTTGTTTTGTATTTACAAAACCATAAAAACCTCCAACAAAGTAATCTGAAGACCACTTGTGTCATGGGGTGTTAGGACTCTGTCTGCTTGTCATGAGTGAGTGAGAGTTGTCACTGGGTTCTGCTTTCTAGGAACAGTCTTGGCTGTAGTAGTGTTACTGACTACACTATTTTTGCATGTCTAAAAGACATTTAGTTACTATGCTTGTTACATTAAGGCTTCTAATTCACTTACATGTTTGACCATTAATAACAAAAATATACCATAATGCTTTGGAATTAATGTATGTATGGCTTATCTTTAGGTGCCTGAAAAAATGGGAAAAATAAAAATTTTAACATGTTCAAGTTATTGGAAACAAAATTGTAAAAACATACATCTCAAAAATATAAGTGGTAAATGGAATACTATTCAGCAGAAAAAACAATTTAATCCTGAGATTTGCAGGCAAATGGATGGCTTTAGAAGAAACCATCCTGAGCAAGATAACCCAGTCATAAAACGAGAAACATGACATGTACTCTCTCATATATGGATTTTAGACATAGATGTGGGGAGTGCCAGCCTTCAAACCAGAGAGTCTGGGAAACAGAATCTTCATTCAGTGACTGATGGAAGAAGAGGCAGACTCCCACGGCTAAGCACTGAGCTATACTCAAGAAATCCAGTGACAGAGAGGGAAGACTGATGACCAAAGGGATTAAGACTGGGCTGGTTTAACACCCAGAAATAGCTGACCTGACAAGGGTTATCTCTTGAATCCCAGGCTGATGCCTGGTAATCCAGCCTGGGACTGATCAAGACCCCCTGAATGTGGGTGTCAGTGAGGAGGCCTAGGTAATCTATTGAACCTTGTGTAGTAAATCAGTATTTATCCCAGTTATACAAATGGACTTTGGACTCCCATCCAACAATGAGAGATGCACTCTCACCCTGAACTCTTGGGGGATGGTCTAGGCCCTGCCCTGGATGAAATGACAGACTATGGACACCCCCATGGAGGGCCCACCCTCCCTGGGGAAATGAGGGGATATTGAGCGAGTTGGTGGGAGGGTATGGGAGGTGGGGAGCGAAATGGAGAGGCACCTGGAATTGACATGTAAAGCAACCTTGTTTCTAATCTAAATTTAAATTTAAAAATAAAGAAAAAAGAAAGAAAAAACATATAAGTGGTACTAAAGAAGTACCCCCGTAGCCTCCCTAACCAATTTGAAGATAAGTAAAAACTGTTTCTTTATTCCCACACTGGGTAAATGGAAGCTGAATTCTTCATGTAATTTTTCGTAGGGACTTAGGTGTGGCTCAGCAAATGGTTCATGATCTAATAAATTTTGGTGTGAAAAAAACTTATACTTTTAGTGTTTCTCAGTAGGAAGGGTTCTTTGTTTACTCATGCAGAATGACACATCATACTCCATTATACGTGTGGTAGTCTGAATGTAATTGGCCCATATGAGCTCATAGTGAATGGCACTCTTAGTAGATCTGGCTTTGTTCCTGTAGACATGGACTTGATGAAGCAAGAGTGTCACTGTGGGGGTTTATATTGAAATCTTTTATATGCTCAAACCATGAACAGCATCCCAGATTGCTTCCCATTGCCGTGGGGACAGATGTACAATGCCCAGCTCCTTCGACAGCAGCATGTCTGTCTGCATTCTACAATGTTGCACCAAGATGATACTTGATAACCTAACATAATTAAATAATTATTCTTTAAAAGATTAGCCATGTACATGGTGACTCTTCACAGCTATAGAAACCCTAACTAATCAGTACATGATTGATTAACATTTAGAGAAAAATTATGAGAAACACTACCAAATTTACTTTAGAGAAGATCGTATTATACACTGCCTCACATGCTTGCTCATAATATGTTATTAAGAGAAATCCTAGTATTCAATTATAGTCATTCTTTATTTCATATAACAAACAAAAAAAGCTATTTAACTCAGTGTGTTGATAGCACGACAAATAATACTATGATCATGTATCAATAACCAACTTTTGTTTATTTATTTATTTTTACTTCAGGTGAAATTCAAAATAGAGTGGTATTAGAGGAATTTCAATAGCATACTTGGAAGATTTATAACTATTTACAAAAACACTTAAAAATCCACTGGATTACTGGTAGCTGTAAAATTACTTTAACAACCATTATTTATGCTCCCATAGTTGGAGACATAGCATTAAAACAAATGTGCAAATACCTTAATTTAGATGTAAACTATCTAACAGGTATCTAAATTAGAAAAATTTTCAATAAAGTATTAATACTGATTTAATGGAATAAATGCATAGAGGAAAAACCACCTAGGAATATAAACAGTATATAAAATTTCTTTCACTGTCAGTTCTCTTGTAATTTAAGTAAACATGCAGACAATTCTTTGGAAGTTCCCTTTGTATAGAAAAGGTCATGCTTTGAATATTGAGCTGATGGTAGAGAATGAAATGTTTATTAGAATGTGTTTTAAAATATTCAATATATATTATACATTAAACTATAAACTTTGAGTTTTATGCTAACTATAGCTACCTTATGATAACTTTTCTTAAGCAACAAGGCAAACTTATATTCAACTATATTTGTGAGTATGTGTGTATGTGAGATTGAAAAATGTTTTAGTATCACATTCACTATGTAGTCCAAAATGGCTTGTATTCAAGGAGATCTCCTTGTCTCTGCTACCATAATCAGCTATTTTCATATCTGAAAATAATTTGACATCCACCCTTGACAGACACCAAAAATGACTTTAAGAGATATTGTCCTGTACCTTTGGACCTCTTCTGAAATTAAGCTGGAAAGCTTCAGTGTATTTTGTAAAAAGGTTTCAGGGTGAGTCAATGATAATCAGAGTTTCAATTTATTTTGAGACAGGGTGACTCTATTATCTTTGGTATGCCATGAACTCAGAAGGCAGATGAGGTCGGCCCCAAATTCCCAGAACTGTGCTTGATTCTGTTGCCTATGTATTGAAATAAAGAGTGTGTGACAAAACATCCCATTATAGCTTCATTATATATTTACTTGTGTCTGTATGTATGTGATTCTTCATGTGTGGAAGTTGTGCATATGTGTCATGGTTTGTGTGTAAATATCAGAGATCACTTTTGGGTGTTTGTCTTTTACTGTTAACATGTTTGAGACAAGGTCTTTAGGTTGCCACTCTACATAAATAGACTTGGCAGGATTTCTTCTGTCTGCATTTTATGCATCATCAAAAGCTTTGGACTATAGGGATGTACTATAGCAACTGTTTTTAGAATGTAAAAATGAAGGGATAGTTGAAAAGTGAGAACTGTATTTGTTACACCATTTTCACTTTTTAGTGAGTCTGTTTTGAGACACAGTCTCCTCCTAACCCTATCTGGCCTAGAACTCATTATGTAGCAGAAAGACTATGCCTGGAGTTTACAGACATTTCCTGTTCTGCCTCATGTGAAAGCACATCAGTAAAAAGAGATTTTTATCATGGATTCAGTACAGATATTACTGGAAAGGATGTATTTTGGTAAAATATGATCTTGTGAGGGTGAACCACACTTAAGAGACATATAGACAGTTTTGGTGACATTGTAAGTTACATTTTAATGAACTCTCTCTCTCTCACTGTTTCTATTCATATCTCAATCTCTCCATCTATTTGTCTCTGTCTCTCTCATTTTCTCTCTTCGGCAACATGATCATAGATCAGTTCCTTCTTAGACGTGACTGGGATTCTGATTTAATAAGGTAAAAATGGGTTAGATAACTTCTGCACTAAGCCTTACTCTATATGTGATTCACAATTCTGTCCATGTAATCCTCAGAAAATGGCTGCTTACCTGTGGGAAAGGAGTAAATCTGTAACCAAATGGTATGGCATCAAACATGGCTCATTAGTATATGAGATATCAATAAATCAGGAAGGCTTTCTCGGTCTACACAGAAAATTATATCAATTTTGTGTGGTGCTTAATATTGATTTTCAACTGGATATGATCTAGATTCATTCAAGGGGCACTTCTCCAGGCACAACTGTGAGGGCTTATCTAAATCACATTATTCTCTGCATTATGTTTATGAGACATTAGCTTGTATATTAAGTTCATTGACATGAGAACATTCTTCCCCCTTCTAGAAATGATAGCACCATGCTAGTCCATGTTATTGCTAATGGATTATGTAATAAGAACCACCATTTATTATTCTCTAGCTCCTGACTATGAATACACTGTGTTTAATGAGAGCAGTAGAATCAACATAGAGTAGGGTGAAGGAATAGAAACTGCCCTAGCTTGCTGTCTGGCTAGAACCCAGACTGTTTTGGAGTTTTCAGGGATTTTTCTGCCTTAAAGTCTTGACTGGCAATCCAAAATTGAAGGACTCATAGAGCGTTCGTGACTGTAACAGATTTGAAACACCTTTAAAGATGGCATGAGAGGAGACACCTTGCAATGGACACCTGAAGTTGTGGTAGATTCTGGAACCATAGAATAACCAAGGATAACTCCATGTGTAGAATAAAACAGTCATAGAGGAAAATCTGTGTGTGCAAGGGATGGCAAAGTCTAAAACATGAAGGAGACTAATCCACATCCCTGTTTGCTGTTCAAATGAAAGTAACCTGGAAATCAATTCCCAGACATCTATAAGGCCTCCTAGTGAAGCACATTTCATAGAGATTTTTAAATACAAGGATGAGTATTAATCTGCATAGGTAATCTGTAATTTTTTTCCTGCTCTCTATTACATCAGCCCTGCAAGCATATACATGAAAACAACAATCAACACACTAAAGAGATTTTCTGCATATATCAGCATACTCATCCATACATACTTTATGAGGAAAAAGTTGGAATATAGTATTTGAGAAGGGTTGGAATAAAGAGAAAGGGGAAACTGGTGCAAAAGTTACAGGTCATATATTCTTCCCTTGTGGTTTAAGTTCAACACTGTTGGGATCTGGCAGATCTGGAAGACCAGTGAATACACTGTGAGATTTCATTGAGTGAAGTTGTTGGGGTGAAGCCAGTGTTGTATTTTGAGATAATAGGATGTTGAGGTACAAAAACAATGGGGCATCTGCCATAGGAAGCTGAACACAAGGAGAGGAAATAGCAAAGGAGAGACATGTTTGAAAGTTTTTAGGAATAGAGCTATCTAAGGGTTTTGTGAATGATACCCTACCTGTGCATGGCAGAGCTACAGGATTTTCTGTTTGCCCTGATGAGTTTTAGTGCCTTGGTTCAGTCTTCTCCCACTGTGCCCATATTTCTTTTTTTATTTTTTAAATTCATTCTTCTCTCATAAAATGCATCCCTTCTGCAGTTTCTCCCCCTCTACTCATCTAGGTCCTCTTCATTGCTCCCCTCTCCACCTGGTCCTCTCCACCTCTGTTTTCCTTCATAGTAGATAATATATCCAAAGGATATCAACAAAAATCTGCTTAATGAATTACAATTTGACAATAATCAAACCCTCACATCAAAGCTGGATGCAAAGGCTGGAGGAAAGGCATTTCAAGAGCAGGTGAGAGAGTGGAGCACTTCCACTGCTGGGAGTTGCACCAAAAACAACACAGTATACAACAATAACAAAGGACATGTGTTGCTTGGTTTTCTTGTCCTGCCAGGTACTGCCACCCTTCTCAGCCCCAAATAAACTCATATACATCATATTAATTATTAAACTGTTTACTATTGGTTAGGGTTTCTTATTGGCTAGCTCTTTCTTAGTTCCTAACACAGTTCTATATATCTATGGATTTCCATGTGGCCTTGGCAAACCGGAGAATGTGCAGACCTCTTGTTCCTCTACTAGCAACTTCACATCTGTCTCTGATGGGCTCTGTCTGCCTACTCTTCCCAGAATTCTCCTTATCTCCTAGACCCACCTATCTTCCTGATGCCTTGGCCAAACAGTGTTTTATACATCAACAAATACTGGAAACATATATAAAGAAGGACAACCCCTTCAGACATGCTGCAGTCCCCTGTGAGCCTCTATGATTCTGTTGAGTGTGTACTTCTACATCCTTTTTTAATTTAGGAAAATTTTGACTATGAATTTTTTAAAGTATTTTCTAAGACTTTGACCTGACTTTATTGTCCTCCTATTACTATAATTCTTACTTTTGATGATTTCATTTGTTGCAGATATCCTGGATGTCACATTTCAGGACATTTATAGATTTAACATGTTTTTTTGATGTAAATATCCATTTCATAAAGCGGACCTGCAAAACCTGAAATTCTCTGTTACATATCTTGTATTCCTTTGGTGAGGCTTGCCTCTGTAGGTCCTGTTTTATTACTTAGCTTTTCATTTCCAGATTTCTTCAGTTGTCACTATTTTTAATTGCTTCTATTTCCATTTTCAGGTCTTGAACCTATTCCTTCCTTTCCATTAGCTGTTTATTTGTTTGATTTTTGATTTTCATTAAGGGATTTATTAATTTTCTCCATTATTTCAGTTATTCTCTCACTGCATTCTTTACAGGATTAATTCACTTCAACTTAAAGGATTTCTATCATCTTTATAAAGGTGGTCATGATGTTGCTTCTATTGTGTTGGAATATTCATGGCTTGCAATAGTAGGATAACTGCAATCTTGTAGTGACTTATTGCTCTGGTTGTTGTGGGTTGTGTCCAGTTATCTTGCTTTGAGTTGATTGTGAGTATAGATGCTGATTACTCTGTTTTTCATTATTGGAAGGGTACATTTCTTGACATCTATTTTCTCTCTGACCTTCTGATCTGTGTGGCCTCTAGATGAACAGGGGTTCTCATGCCAATATGGAGGCTGGACGTCTTTCTGTAAGTGTGGTGTTTGTTCTAGCAGGGAGTGTCTGCCAGAGTTTCAGGTTGTAGAAAGGGAAGAGCAGAGAGGACCTGGTGATAGTGTTGATGGCACATGGAGAGAGTGGGAGAGTTCTGTTGACATGGCCCCACATGGGCTTCTGACCAATGGTGTATCCTTTGTGTGAGCATGGGCTTTCCACTAAAGTTGGAGGCTACAACACAGACATGAGGAGGGAAATGCATTATGAATAGTGCTCAGGGGTTATTGAAAGAATAGAGGGGGTTCACAGGAGAGGCCAATGTGGATATCTGATGGCTAGCTTGAACTCTGGTCCAGCAGGGTGTCTATGCCTCAGTTTGCCTACCTGCACTTGGAGTAAATACATAGCATCACCTACTTCCTATCCTTCCAGCCATCTTTCCAATCTCCATTCACCCAAATCCACTTCTACTCTGCTTCCCTTCAAGAAAAGAATAGGCCTCCCAGGGATATCATTCAATCACATCATGACAAGGTGAAATATGGTAGGTAAAATCCTTTCCCAAGAACAGGCAAAAGTATCAGGAACACCCCAAGTTCTACTGGTAGGAATCCCACAAACACACGAAGCTAATCAACCAAACCATGTTTGCAGAGGACCTGTCACAGAGCCATGAAGGCTCCATTATGGTCACTTAATTTCTCTGAGCCCCTATGAGGCTTATTCAGTTCATTCAGTTGGCCACATGTTTTCCTACAAACCCTCTGGTTCCTACAATCCTGACACACACACAGGATTCCTAAGCTCACACTAATGTGTGGGTAGGGATCTCTGCTTGTGCTCCTATCAGCTGCTGGAAGAAGTCTCTCTCATGATAACTGGGCTAAGCCCCAATTTATTTATTTCGTGGTCAATTTTATTTTCTTCTGCCCCTGTTCTCTAAGCATTGAAATCCTGACTCCTTCACCATCGAGGTTCTCTCAGGCATGGTTTTCCTCTCACAGCTAGAACTTCAATTGAGAGAAGTCATTTATTGATCACCACAGAAGCTCTGAGACACCATAGCCACAGCATGTATTGCATACAGGACAATTGTGATTCTAATACTTTGTGGCTGGCTTGGTGTCCCTGTCCAACCACTGGGAGCCTTATGTATTTACAGAAGATGTCTGGTTCAGCCTCTCTGCATCTATGGATTTACTGTGATTTAACTGTGATCACTGGGATTGTGTTTTACTTATTGGCTAGTATCCACTTATAAGTGAGTTTACCATGTATGTCCATGTGCTTCTGGGTTGTAACCAAAGAAACAAAAGAAATCAGACAACATAGCAAATATACAGATTATATTGGAATACATCTCTAAATAGAATGCTCAGTAGATGAATCTAACATGGCTGAGAAACACTTGAAGAAATGTTCAACATCTTTAGACATCAGTGAAACCCATATCAAAATTACTTTGAGGTATTTGCTGTACAGCTGTAAGGTATACATAAATAAATGGATAAATGTTTAAAAATTAAAATCAAGAGTTAGGAGTTGTTTAACCTTTTTATGTAGAGCAACTGAGTGGGTAATTTTTAATGCAGTGTCTAGCTTCAGGAAAGTTATATAAACATATCACATTATTTAAAGCTGTCATATACCTTTATGGACATTATATATAATTCCTCCATAAACAATGTCATCAATATTAACAAAGATGAGCTGATGCATACTCTTCAAAATTCAGGGTTGACTTGGAATGTTTGCTGTCTTTGAAGAGGGCAGTGGAACTGCAATGAAAATACAAATATGTTAACATAGCAGTTAGGTGAAATCTTCAAGATGAATTCATATACAAGAAAATGGAGAGAGTTGTGGAGTTGACATTTTTTCTCTTAGTGATGGAGATACACATAACACACAGTATTTTCAGTGAAAATATATAGAATCATTCAGTTATGAGCATGAGATGGGCTCTTCCATTATTATTTTCTTGCAGAAGAAGCACAATACCATGACTCCAAATTCACATACCCAGGGTCACAGATAATACTTGTGTAGCCATTATTGTTAAGGTAATCATGGTTTAAAAACAACAAACTTACAAATCATTATTTTGTTGCATTTTAGAATGGAATATAAATTTTCTTCAGAGTTACTCTCAATTATCTATATGGATTAAATGGCTAAAATAATCTTTGCAATTCATTTTGACATTCTCAATAAACAAACATATGAATGGAAACATAAATACAGAATGTTATAACAAAAAACTTAAATTTGTATCAATATACAAAATATTTTTAAGCAAGATTAGAAACATGTGTAGTGTTTTGTTATAAAATTAACTTAAACTTCTAGTTATAGTAGATTCTAAAATATAATCTTTTATTCTATCATTCTTATATGTCCCTAAATAAAGCAATCATTCATGACCCACCAAATAATCAAAAGCCTTCCACATTCCAATATTTGGGAATGTGGGAATAGTGTTCTCATGATTTTTCCTGCTATTTGTGAATGGAGGCTTCTTTAAAGTGTTCCTGAGAAAATTTGAGATCATGGTCAAGTACTGTGAACACCATCAGTAACTTTAGTTAATATGTATGTGTGTGTGTGTGTGTGTGTGTGTGTGTGTGTGTGTGTGTGTGTCCTGTCAAGTGTCTGAGCTACAGCTGTTATGTTCAGGAAGCAGTCTCTTGTACCAATTTTTCTGAGGGTACCACCTACTTTCTGTTCTAAGTGGTTCAGTGTGGCTGGATTTATTTTGAGGTCTTTGATTCATTTGGACTTAAGTTTTGTGCAAGGCGATAGACATGGGTCTATCTGCAGTCTTCTATGTACCAGCATTCAGCTATGCCAGAATCATTTGTTGAAGATGCTTTGTTTTTTGTATAACTATAATTGTATAATTTTAGCTTCTTTGTCAAACATCAGATGCATGGGCCCATATCAGGGTTTTTGATTCAATTCCGTTGGTCAACCTGTCTATATTCATGCCAATACCAAGCTGTTTTTATAATTATAGCTCTAAAGTAGATCTTGAAGTCGGGGATGGTGATGCCTCCATATGTGCTTTTGTTGTACAGTGTTGTTTTGACTATCCTTTGTCTTTTGTTTATACATATCAAGTTAACAATTGTTCTTTCAAGGTCTGAGAAGAATTTTACTGGGATTTTGATGAGGATTGCATTGAATCTCTAGGTTGCTTTGTCAAGATGCTCAGTTTACTCTGTTGATCCTACCTATCCAAGAGCATGGGAGATCTTTCAATTTTCTAGTATCTTCTTAATTTCTTTCTTTAAAGACCCAAAGTGCTTGCTATACATGTCTTTCACTTGTTTGGTTAGCACTAACCAAAGGCACTTTATGCTGTTTGTGGAAATTGTAAATTGTGATTTAGGGCAAATCCTGTGAATACCATCAGCAACTTTAGTTGATATATATGGTTCAAGAGGTCTCCCTTGCTTAAAACGTATCTGTATCAAGCTGAAACAAATCCATAGCCTCTTGTTTTTGATTGTCATTTGACAAATAATTTTGACTTTATTAAATATAAGGCATCCACAAAATGTATAGAATTCTTTATTTCAACAGTTCCTCTTTTAATTCCCTTTACACGTGGACCTATATTACTATATAATTTTAGCCTTTTATTAACTGCCAAAGGAAACTTTAGACTGCTAAGCTACACATGGCTCTTCTGCATGCTCTCCCAGCTGGCTATGCCTGCTTCTGAGTTCATGACATCAAAGCCTAAAACTCACAACCCAGTCAGAGGTAGGTCACCAAGGACTACATACAGCCTTACTAGAGCTCCAACATTCCCATGATTGTGCAGTGGCAGTCATTTTAGTTGAGGTTATCATCACTAATTAGTGTATTGGGTTTTCAAGGGCTCACCAGTAGGAAGAAACTCATTAAGTTGGATACCAAAGTGTTGTTTAATGTCTTTCTCCTTTAGTTTTTTAGTTTTTTACCTTTTGTGGAGGGTACCACCAAGATCACAAAATGAAATAGAGAGGCTTGATATTACTTACAAATGCCTGGCTTGGCTTAATTCTAGATAATTTTTTTCTTAACTTAAATGATCCCATCTACCTTTTGCATCTGGACTTTTACCTCTCTCCATTTATGTATACGTTACTTTCCCTATTAATCCATGACTTCCTTGTACTGCCCATAGCATCTTCCTCTTCTTGTTGTGCTCCTTCCTCCTTGAAACCAGATTTATCCTTCTATGTATACTTTCTTCCTGCTACCAGAGACTATACTTTCTCCTGCCTCACTATTGGATAATTACCTCTTATCAGAACATCAGATGTTGTAGAGAGGCCAAGAATCACAAGCTTCACAGAGTTAAAGATAAGGCAGCATAAACAAAAGCAACACATGTTTACATGTTTTAAAAATGCTTCAAAGCATAAAAGTAACCCATCTAAAAATAATGTTCTACAGAAACAGACATTTACAATATTGTCAGTATCATGCTTTCAGTTGCACTCATGTATGTGTTATTTTAGAATGCCATGACCCATGATGATGTGCATATTGACTTCACTTGGGAAGAGTGGACTCTGCTGGATAGTTCTCAGAAGAATCTTTACAAAGACGTGATGCTGGAGACCTGCAAGAACCTTGCAGATATAGGTAAGAATGCATTTTTCTTCATATTGTGAAATAATAGGACAACTGTTCCTTGGTAATTGATGCTCTTCTTTAATGTGACTGAGAGAGAAAAAGAAATGGTAAATAAATAAGTAAAATTCTTAGGTTCACTGAAGACAGTAACTTAAATTTTGCACATTTACCAATAATATAATATACACTTTCTGGTGCTATATTTTAGGATACAGTTGGGAGGACCACACTATTGTAGAACATTCTGCAAGTTCTAAAACATAAAAAAGGTAATTTTCATGCACGAGCTGAGAGAAATGTGCCTCAGAAAAAAACTGTGATGTGTTCTGGAATTTTGAAACAGAACAAACAGTGTAAATATGCATAGTGAAAGTGCATTGATATTCATTAAATTCTCACAAAACCACACATCTCAACTTCAGGCAGGTGAACTTCATTGGCAATGCATTATTTTAAGAAAGGAGACAAGGAAACAATGCCTTGAGAGACATTACCACCTGAATCATCACACCACGAGAGCTATGCTGTAGAACTGTAAATCCTTTTATTTCATACTACCTATACTACTAAAGGCATACACATGGTTGAGGTGATAAGCCTATCTCCAAACATTCTATTAAGCAAATACTCCATAGAAAAGCTAGTGTTACTCATTAAATTGCTGTTCGTTTTCTAAGTTAAGTGACAGAGGCAATTATTGTCAAGAGCCCAGTGGCATTTATTTTAAAGAAACCTTAATCTCGTTAGCACATGTTAGAAAATCAATCTGTATTAAATGTGGAAGCCTCTTCTTTGCAATCTTCCTTTGCCAGGGATATCATGTATTAGTCAAGATATAAGCCATGTGATGAAAGGGAGATGAATGACATAATATATCTTTCTCACAAAATAAATTGACATTTAGTAGTCCCCATTTTAAGCATTCTTGATGAATTTAATTGCAGTGTACAAGTAATTTGTTTTCCAGCTTCATTGATGAGTCTAGGAATGTGTAAATAATTCATTTTTTTCTAGTTCAGGTAACAACTGTAGTATGAGTCAAAGTGGAAGAAAATTTAATAATACCATAAGAGTAATAAAATTATGAATATATTCAGTTCTCTTCAATATTTGAAAAACATCCTGTAGCAAAATGTTCCAAAAATGAAAACCATATAATAAAGGATATTACCTTCACAGGTATCTTCAAAGATGCAAAACAATCCTTTAAGAATGCAAAAAACAGGAATATAAACATAGTGGTAAAACTGTAAGATCTGGTTCTTCTTCAAAATTGAAACAAATTGTAATAGTAATTTATACAGTTGTCAAGATTCAACAATGTATTAAATATGGTAAAGCATTTACATGCTCCAATTTTCCTTGCAGGCATGAAAGAAGCCAAAATAGCGGGAAGCCTTCTGTTTATACAAAATGTGTTAAAACCTTTGCACACAACAGTCATCTGGAAAGGAATAAAGGAACACACACTGCAGAGAATCCCTATGAATGTCATCAGTGTGTAAAGCCTTTGTCCAGAACAGTCATCTTCATGTACATGAAAGAACACATACTGGAGGGAGTGTAATCAGTGTGGTAAAGCCTTTTCACAGAATGGTAATCTTCAACATCACAAAAGATCACATACTGGAGTAAAACCCTATGAATGTCATTAGTGTGGTAAAGCCTTTGCTCAGCAAACTCATCTTCATGTACATAAAAGAACACATACAGGAGGGAAAACCTATGAATGCAATCAGTGTGATAAAGCCTTTTCACAGAGTGGTAATCTTCAATGTCATAAAAGATCACATATTGAGGGGAAACCCTATGAATGTAATCAGTGTTGTAAAGCCTTCACGTGTCATAATAATCTTCAAGTGCATAAAAATCATATAATGGAGAGAAACCCCATGAATGTAACCAATGCGGTGAAGCCTTTCCATATCACAGTTATCTTGTAATGCGTAAAAGAACACATACTGGAGGGAAAAATTTTGAATGTCATCAGTGTGGTAGAGCCTTCTGCTCAGAACAGTCATCTTCAAGTGCATAAAAGAACACATACTGGAGTGAAACCCTATGAATGCAACCCGAGTGGTAAAGACTTTGCTCAGCACAGTCATCTTCAAAGGCATAAAAGAACTCATACTGGAGTGAAACCCTTTGAATGCAATCAGTGTGGTAAAGCTTTTGCTCAGCATAGTTATCTTCAAATCCATAAAAGAACTCACACTGGAGGGATGTTACTTCTGGAAATCAAAACTAGTCCCTGTGGATGAGCAGTCAGTATTCTATGTGCTGAGCCTTGTATTTATCTACATGAATATGTCATTCATGGCAATAAGTATCATTGGCTGATCCAACTTCATCTTTATTTCAGCCTTGATGCCTCAGAATAAATATGTGATTGGTTGCATCAGAAACTTAGACTTGGTGCTTATGGAATTTTCCAAACTGAAATCCCCCCCCAAAATGAGGGAATTGTACAAAATAAATGATCATGAGAGAAGGTGACAACAAAAGTCTTTAAAAGATGCTTGACTAAGAAAAAAACAAGAGTGAATTTATCTACCATGTGGTAAATAGGCATCAATGGGAGCCCTTAAGCTCACATGTGAGATTTACCCCTGCTTGAGTTTACACCTCCTGTGAGGAGAGAATAGGAATTTGTAGGCACTGAATCTGACTTGTCTCAATGGGCTCAGGTTCTGCTTCCCTGATGCTTGAAAAACATTCAGTTTGGAGCTTTGAATGGTGCTGACTGTAGGTGATGTTCAGATTGTGAGCGGATCCTGAGTCTTGAAGTCACTCTAAGGCTTAGCCCATAAATTGTTTGCAAGGGGCTTTGGAGATCGGCAGAAGTTTCAGGGAGGGAGGTTAGGATTTGGAGGCATAAGGTTCAAATGCCTGAGAGCTTTCTTCAGCTGTAACTGAGGACAAGCTGGCATGAACTGCTCTGTGTCCACTAAGCTGAGGTGTGTCAGCCCCCTCTAGTTCTTCCTATCTTTAGTGTTTAACAACTCGTGTCACTGTCAGTGACAGCACCCTACAACCCTCACTGGGAACCTAATGCTTCTCAGTCTCCACCCCAGCAATCTCTGGGTTCTGCCTGACTCACAGGAATAAGGGTATTTTCTTTTTTTCTCAGTTTTTCTAGACAGGGTTTCTCTGTATTGCTTTGAAGCCTGTCCTGGGACTACCTCTTGTATAGACAAGGCTAGCTTCAAACTCACAGAGATCCACCTGCCTCTGCCTACCAAGTGCTGGAATCACTGTTGTGCATCACCAAAACCCAGCCAGAATGAGGGTATTTTAAGTGGCATTTATATCTCTCCCTTTGACTAACATCTACTGAAAGAGTAAACAGCATGAAATTCTAATTTCCCTGGGGGAAAAGACCGATTCCTCCAGATGAGATGAGAATCTGTCTACTGGAAAAGCATTTATGCCTCATCTGACCTTTTGTTCTACTGTCTTCCTATCATAGAACATTGACCATTTTCATCTTGGATACTTTGAAACCTTGAAATTCCTAACACTGCTTTCTAAGTTCCATGACTGCTGGCTTAGGTGGCTTCAACTTCACTTAGTGAGGAATTAGAATGATGGGATGAGTATCACAAGGATACAAAGTCTATTTATCTCCATGAGCCTGGGTTTTACTATCTGCAGAATAATGTGAAACTCTTCCCAGGCCATTTGATGAGTTATAACAGACTAAATGATAAGGTAAAATACTAATTCTCAGAGTAGGAAGACATTGGACTTTAAAGCAGAAACTCTGCCTATGATGGGTACCTTCTTCTGGTAATGGAGTTCTGACCAGAGCCTGTGTCCTGGCTACCCTAACCATTCAGGCTCAGTCACTCACCCTCAGGAAGCTAGTTACATGAACCAACTTATCTAGTGACATGCCCACCTAAAATTCAGGCACTCTGGAGTCAAGATGGACAGATCTTTCTGATGTCCTAGGACAGCCTTGTCTATAGTGTAAGTTCTAGGTCAGACTGGGAGTCAGTAATGCTATTCATAAAAAGAAGAGAAGATAAATAACACAAAATTACAAAATAAAGAAAGCTTTAAAACATTTATTCATTTTGACTAATTTGGAACAATGAACAAAATATACGGCGAATAATCCATCACTGGGATGCTAACAGGCTGAGATAGAAGGCAAATATATGCAAACCTAAGTAATCGAGTGAAGCCAATATATGCATTTTCTCAAAAACATCCCGACACTCTCAGCTACTTTTTATCATGTAATGTAGTCAGATAAATGTAAATGTTTCTCCAATAGAGACATTCTCATTTGGAAGACTCAAGTCTTTTCCACAATGAGATTCCCCAGGATAATAGAATGTTCTTTTGGATTTTTAAGAAAGGGTTTCTCTGTATTGTGTTGGAGGTTGTCCTGGAACTCACTCTGTTTACCAGGTTGGACTTGAACTCACAGAGATCCACCTGTCTCTGACTCCTGAGTGCTGGGATTAAAGGTGTGTGCCACCCAACACCTGGCTTTTGTATTATTTAGAATAAATTGCTTTATTCATGACATTATAAGGTCTCTCTGGATAATCCCTTTGAAGGCAATACTTCAAGATTAAGTGAATCTTGCAAAAATAATGGAGACAGAAAGAAGCATGGGACTTGAAATAGAAATTACTCATATACATATCCATAGCACATGAAGCTGTGTTTTG
This sequence comes from Mesocricetus auratus, assembly GCF_017639785.1. Classification (NCBI taxonomy): domain Eukaryota; kingdom Metazoa; phylum Chordata; class Mammalia; order Rodentia; family Cricetidae; genus Mesocricetus; species Mesocricetus auratus. Next base: position 4,809,155 of record NW_024429233.1, on the reverse strand, counting down.
AAATAGTGGCATGGACCATGTGGTGACTGTTGCTGATTGACACAGTTCCAGCATTTTAACTTCTCCAGCGCCTGCAGAGGCAGGCAGATCTCTGTGAGCTCCAGGTCAGACTAGCACAATGAGTTCCAGGACAGCCAAAACCACACAGAGAAACCCTGCATCAAAAAAGGTGATGAGTTCCACATTTACTGCTTGTTGGCAGTGCACATGCTTAACCCCAGCACTCAGGAGGCAGAGACAGTCAGATTTTCTTAGTTTGTAGCCAGTCAGATCCACAAAATGAGTTCCCGGGCTACACAGACAAACTCTGTCTTGAAAACACACACACACACACACACACACACACACACACACCAAACAATAATAGAAAACACATATGGAAAGAATAAGATCCACCTTTAGTATGGATCTTACCATTTGGCGGTAGCCTGAATATATAAAGCATATTGAAGTAGGAAGCTCTCTCTTTGGCTGCTTACCCTAGCTCTGGATACCAAGTTCATTGCTTTACTAGCATTAGAGCATTAGAATTTTGGTGCACAATGAAGATGAGATGAGATATCCAGCCTAATGAACTAAAGAACTACTGGACTCTTCACATTTCCATTGGTAGGCAGCCATTGTGAACGATTTGGACCACAGTTTTGAGACCTTCTACATTCATGGAGAGATTAATTCTACCAGTCCTGCTCATGTAGAGAAAAGTGAATAATGCTGTTCATTTCTATTGGTAGGCAGACATGTTTGGGCTATCTGGACTACAGCTGCGATAAACTAATAAATCCACTTTTTACATATACCTAGAGTTTCATTCTACCAGTCCTGTTCATGTTTGTTTTTTGTTTTGTTTTGTTTTTAACTTGCTCATTCATGAAGATGTGCTGGTTAAGAATAGTGTTCATAAGCACAATCTTCCTAGATCCCTTAGTCTCTAAATATTCAACTTTCCAAAAAGACTACTTCTTTTTTCATTATGCATTTTCCAAGACTCTGCTCTGAATTTCATGAATAAGAATCCTGCAATGGAGGCATCATCCAGCCTTCTGACAGGAGTAAGACCTATTATATTATTTGTGATATGGTTCCTACTTTTCTTTCCTGATTTTCTGAGGTTCCTGTGAAAAGCAGGTAAAAGGCACTTGGCCCCAGTGTAAAGCCACATAACAAACATCTCCTTTTGTACCCATCTCTTTAGTCATTAATATTCTGGATACCCTTCCAGCTTTTTCACAGAGAATCCCTATATCCACATAGTATAGTGGGCTGTACAAGCTCACTAGCCATATTGTGTCCAGGAGGAAGGGGAAATGCCTGTGTAATACAGGAAGATAGCAGTGTTTGCTACTGGAGTCAGGGCAAGTGATATAGAAATGCAGATCTCTGCTGATCTAGAAAAGGGCTTTGTCTGGTTTGGAAGGCAGGATCAGGAACCATTGTGCTATATCTTTTAATCACACTGTAACCCTCTTTTCTCTCAAGCCTCACTAACCAATCAGAACCCTAGGTGATCTGCCAGTCAGAAGTGGTACAGGGCCTTTCTGGATGCTGGCTTCATGCTTGGCTTTGATTAGAAACTGGAACCAGAGGTTTTGTGTGCTGCGCTTTTAGTCAGGGTGAGTTGGAAAATTATAACATGGTGAACGAGGGTCTGCTGTCCTCAGATGGAGAGTGGCAGATAGTGAGGTGCTAGTGTCTGTGTGGTAGGTGTTCTCTGGATCTGGGTGGTAAGATGGAGCCAGACTCCCTGTCCTATGAGGTCCCATGAAGTTTTGAAAAGCTCTGGACCCACAATTAGGACTCTCAATAACTTTGCTCTGTGGGCTGAGTCTGCTCTGAGCATAGGAAGTAGGGAACTGGGTGTAGAAATTTCTTTATAGTCAGCTTCAACTTGCTTTGGTGCAGCCATGGAAAACAGGTCACCAAACTTGAAGAGGACTAGATTCTTCAGTATCTTCTAGTGTTAAGCACTTTGCATTTATACTTTACATGTGAGATTCATTTGTTGTTAATTATGTAGTGGTTGTGAAAGGCATCTCATGGAAACACTCAACTAATAAACAGCCTCACAAAACTAAAATAGTAACAATACCAACAGTAATAATAATAATAATGATAATAATAATGTTAATGATAATAATAATAAAGATCTTTGTACTGTGGCTTCTTGCTGAGTTTTTACCTGGTAGTCACAGGTACCTCACACAACCATGATAGAAATGCTGGAACCATATCACAAACCAGATATTTGGTTCCAAACGATGACAAATGAGAAACCCCTGATGTACAAATAGCCTCTAGGTCCATCCCCCTATTACAGAGCCTGACTTTTACAAGCTAATCAAGGTTGCATTGATGTGTCACAGTGAACATTAGGGCATGGTGTGCCACACAGGTCCTGTTTTCTTCTAGAGAAAATATCATAGTTCTCCAGATGAGCAAGATGAGACCAGGTGACAAGTCTTTGACAAGGAAAAAACTGTTGTGTTGAGGGTTGAACTGAGAGAGCAAGACTTTCTGTTTGGGTCCTCACACATGAAGAGGGAATGTCTTCTTCTCAACCCAGGAACATGCTTGGCAGAGCCAGTAACAGCCTGGGATCCTGGCCCTAGGTGTTTTTCACCAGGTCCTGAGGTATGGAAAATCAAATAGAGCTCCTCCATTAAAACTAGGAAGATGTTTTGGAGAGAATGTAATTGTCTGGGCCCAGGGCCTTTGTGGAGGGTTTGCTTCAGATCCTCAGAACACAACTCTTCCCATCACATGGGTCTATGTTTATCAGTCCAAAAGCCACTGTTGACTTTGTCAGTAATGATCATGAGACACCCTGTGTTCCCCTTGTGCAGCATCATTTGAGTGACCTTCTCCTGAGTTTGTTTCATTGTATGATGCTTTCTGATGGTTTCCTAGAAATTTGCTCTTTTGGTCCATTTCCCCCTGGAAGTTGTATAAAAGAAGGTATTCCTCAGCCAGGCATTGGTGGCATATGTCTTTAATCCCAGCACTAGGGAGGCAGAGCCAGGCAGGTCTCTGTGAGTCTGAGACCAGCCTTGTCTACAAGAGCTTGTTCTAGCACAGCTTCTAAAGCCACAGAAACCCCCCCAAAAAGAAGCAATTCCTCTTAAGAAGCTTACTTAGAATAAGACACAGCTTAAGCAAATCTTCCCTGCCCAGCTTTTATCTTTTCTTTGTTCTGCCTTTCCTGTCTTTCTCATCTTCTGGTGCCTCTACCTCGGGACCTAAAAGCAAAGTGTGACCCGCTGCTTCTGTGCTATGAGGTAACTGTGCTATGAAAAAATTGTGTTCATATCTTTTATGTTGAACTCTTTCAATTTCCTAACTGGCAAACTTGCAGTTTCATGTCACTATTTAAATTCTTAAGAGTGTAAGCTGGAGTTTGACGTCAAAAGAAATAAAAGATCACAGCATATGTGGACTGCAAAATCTGTTTTAGGAGCCACATGGTCATGGTGTATTTCTTAAACCCCAGTGCTTAGGAATCAAAGGCTGAGTTTTATTCGGGCTTTTGATGAGAAGTTGGTTATCTTTTCCTGCTTTCGTTCTTGGCTTTTTGTCTTCATCCCCTTTATTCTTTCCCAAATATCATACACCTTCTCCATTGCTGTAGATTTCCTGAAAGTGCAGAAGTCACACTGTGTGAACATGTGTATGATTTTTTTGTAACCCTCTTGAGAATTCTATCTTTTCCCACTTTGCTTATAGCTTTGGAATCAGATATCCTATTAGAAGGTGTTGGAAATTTCTGCAGATTGCATTTCCCTCATGTTGCAAATATACATTATAGGGTATCAATATTGATGTATCAAGTTCCCAATGATTATTTATGTATTTAATTATATATGTAGGGTCTTTTATTCTTGATGTTATTAATCTGTGAAAGACTTTTCCTGTTTTGAATAAAAAGTAGTTTGGAGCTTGGCAGGTGGCTCAGCACACATTTTTGGGGATGCCATGCATTCAGTTCCCAGCACCTAAGTTTGGAGGCTCATATATGCCTGTTACACCATATCCATGGTATCCAACTCTCTCTTCTCTGGTATGTCACATGAATGCACATTGAAAACCTCTCACACACACAAACTGTATACAGAAAAAACTGAGATAAACTTGTTTCGAAAATTCTTGTTACTTATCAATCAATGAGAGCAAAACCAGTTACTTTGGGTACATAATACAAATCCTGCACTGTTTCTTTTTGCATGTATTTTAGAAATTTACTTTTCATTTTATAAACCAAACCCTGTTCCCCTCCCTCTCCATCTACTACCTCCTACCTCTCTCCCCATTCACTCCACAGAGGAGGGAAGGCCTTCATTCCAGAGACAACAAAGCCTGGCAAACAAAATTGAGGAAAGATTAAGCTACTCCATCCTGTATCAAGATTGATCAAGGCATCCCCCTATAGGGAGTGAGCTCCAAAAAGCCAGTTCATGCACCTGGGATTCATCTGGGTTTCACTGTCAGGGGCCCCAAGCAGAAGAAGCCTCATAATTGTCACCCATATTCAGAGGGTCTAGTTTGGTCTCATGCAGGATCCCAGCTTTCAATCTGCTTGCTCCTACTAGTGACAGGTGTAGGAATTGTGGACTTGTAGGAATGGGCTTTTCCTTGTGAGAGGAAATATATCATTGTACGGTCAGGCATTGAGGTTTCTTATACTCAGGATGCTGCCCAGTGTCAGTCAACTTCCTGTTGCCTCTGAGTCAAGATGTAAGGACTTTGACCTTCAGCACTACATCTCCCTGCCCTCTGCCATGATGATAATTTGTATTATTTGTATTATAATTTGTATTATGATAATGATGAACCTCTGATATGTTAAGGGAGACAACTCAATTGACTGTTTTCATTGTAAGAGTTGTCATGGTTCATTGTGCCTCTTCACAACAATAAAAACCTAACACAGATAGAAGTTGGTACCAGGTCCTGGGGTATGTCTGTGATAGCCTAACCTTATCGTACAATTTCTCTGATGTTTTATCAGTAATATTGATCTGCATACTTGCCTCTCCCTTTATATCTGTTCATTGGGATTTCTCTCTCAAGGCTATATGGTACTTAAAGGGCCAAGAAATGGTGCATGTGAACTTCCCATTCAGTTTCCTTCTAAAGTGCCTGGGTGATGGTGCATGCCTTTAATCCAAGCACTTGAGGCACAGAAGAAGGAGGACCTCTGTGAGTTGGAGGCCTGCCTCATCTACACAGTGAGTTCTAGGACAGACGCCATAGGTACAAAGATAATCCTGTCTCAAAAAAACATGAAAAAAGAATATTACCTGTAACTCTAAACAGAACTAATGTGAACATAGAATATTGAAAGAAGGTATGCACATCTTCCTCTCTCACAGAATGTTTAGAAAATGTGAAAGATATTTAGTGGTCCCAACTTTGAGGAGATATATTGAATGCAAGTTTACAATTAATTGGCTTTCCAACTTCATTGGAAAGACATCAACAAACTCACACTGCAGAAAAACACTATGATCATAGGAATGCATGAACACGTCCATTTGTCCCGGTACATTCTGACAATGTAATATGACTTACACTGTAGGAAAACTTATGATTTCAATAAGCATGGCAAAGCTCTGAGTTCCTCTAGTTATTTTCAAATATGTGAAAAATCTTATGTAATAAATATGCTGTACATGTGGGCTGTTACTATCAAACACAGAAAGGCTGTTACTATCAAACACATGTATCTTCAAAGACACAAAACAACCCCTAATGAGGGGAAGTATCAGGAATGTAAAACATAAGATCTGATTCCTCTTTACAATTAGGCCTAATTATGAAATAAATTCATACAGAGACTAAGTTTTATCACTATAATGCATGTGTTAAAGCTTTCACATATGCCTATTATGTTTGAAGGAAGGAAGGAAGGAAGATATACAGGGAGAAACCCTGTGAATATTCTCATTGTGTTATAATCTTGTGTGTTACAGGAATCTTCAAAGGCATGAAAACATTCACACTGGAGAAAAACCATATGAAAGTTTTCAATATGGTGAAGTCTTTGCATGTCACAGTTGTCTCAAACTCCATGGGAAAGCTCATGAATATAATCAATGAGGTAAAGCTCTTCCAAGTAATGGTGTGCTGAAAGCACATATAAGAACACATATTGGAGAGAAACCCTACATATGCAATCATTGTAGTAAAACTTTTGCAAGGTATGATCAGCTTCCAAAACATATATGAACACACACTGGAGAGAAACCCTATGAATGTAACCAGTGTGGTAAAATATTTTCACAGCTCAGTCATCTTCAAGAACATCAAAGAACACACACTGCAGAGAAACCCTATGAATGTAATCACTGTGGGAAAGCTTTTACAAGTCATGCTGAGCTTAAAAGCCATATAAGAACACACACTGGACCAAAACTCTATGTATTTAATCAATCTGGGAAAGCATTTTTACAATACTGTAAGAAATACATAAGAGAACTCATACGGTACAGAAACCCTATGCTTGTAATCACTGTGGTAAAGCCTTTTCACATGACAGTATTGTGAAGGTACATGAAAGGACACATACGGGATCAAGACCCTATGAATGTAATCAATGTGGTAAAGCCTTTGCACAACAAGGCAGTCTTTTAAGTCATAAAAGAACACATACTGGAGGGAAACCCTATGAATATCAGTGTGGTAAAGCCTTTTCATGGGCAGTAGTCTTAAACATCATGAAGGAAAACACACTGGAGAGAAACCCTGTGTATGCAATTAATGTGGTAAAGCTTATTCATATGTCAGGTATCTTCAATATCATAAAAGAATATATACCCAAGACCGACCCTTGAATGAAACAAATGAGGTAAAACCTTTGTAAGAAATCATACTGCAGAGAAATCCTATAATTGTAAGCAGTGTGGTTCTGCATAACTCAATAATCTGTGTTGTCCTGAAAATATAATATGGAAGTAATTTTGGTAAGATCTTCAATGAACACACATTTGGTTACATAAGGTTCTGCAGGGAAAAAATCTGACAAGTGTCAACAGTCTGTTCAAGCATTGTGATGTTTCTGTTGTGTTTGCACCTGCAAATTCATATGGACTAAATTCCTACAAACTCGCTGGTTAAGTAACCCATTTTATTTCACAATTTTCTTTAATTACATAAAAATCCTCATTGTGATCAGTCTATTGCTTACTTCTATTACATTAACCAATTGGTGATGAAGGGAAACTGTTAAAACTATAAATGCTTCAACAGCTAGGTTACAGGAATGAATGCTTGCAAGAGGAAATATTCATGCGTGGCCATCTGTTTTCTTAGAGATTTGATCTGATTTTAATTATTTAACGTCAGTGTTGGGTTTGTGACTCCTCAGGCTTGTTCCCAAGAAGGTTAGACACTTGAGTATTTCTGTAGCAGGAACTACAGAATGTTCTCAAAACCCTGACCTAGGTCCTGGCAATTAACTTGCATTATTTTGCTCATCTATATCTCTAACCCTGTATGTGTTTTAAATACTTTATGTATCATCTTGATATCAGGTAACAGGGGAGAACTCACGGAAGATAAATCCCAACTCATGTAAACAAATTTGTAAAGACATCATACTTGTCCTTAGTGTCAATAAAAAATTGTTTAGTATGTATGTGGGATGTTAGTGATTTCATGAGACCCAAGGTAAATGACAAGCAGGTGTTTTATTGGGGAACAATTTACACAAATCATAATGTAGATTTTCCATGGCATTCCTGCTTAGGAAGATGCAATCTATGCCTTTCTGTCATGATGTACAACCAGAGAGAGAGAGAGAGCTATTGAGAGACAGCCCACCCCACCTTTCTCCACCATGAGGTGAATCCTGAGGTGGGGTTTTTACCAACCACCTTGGGGGTAGAACCAGCAAAGCAAGGTTTATAGAGGAGTTGTCTAGAGGAGGTGACTCCAGGTGAGGGTGCATCCTTGAAACCTCGAGGACAGTGTTTGGAACAAGGCTAACAAACATTACAGCCTCTGTGCATATATATAGATGCTGGTAGGGCATCCACTTAAACAACCCCGACTCCATGGGTTTAGGGGTATCAGTTTAAGTATAACTTCTTCCTGGCAACAAGGGAGAATGTGGGGAGGGGAGAGTCAGGACTTGTTGGGCTCACATTCAGCAGGAGGTAGGGGTGGAGAATTATTCCCTTAGCTGCCATCCTGTAGACCTCAGGCATCTGTTCCATGAGGAGGTAGAGAAGGCAGGTTGGGTGAAGCTTCTGCCATATCAGGCAAGTACAGGTGAAGAGAGGCTAGGGTGAGTCCAGGTTGTGTTAAGCAGTCCTATTCCAAACCCCACTCTCATGGTGACAAGGGTGGGCTCTCCACTGGATTCACCTAAGTTCATACTCAGTGTTTTGAAAGCCTGCCATTTTCCACCAGAGAAGTGGAAAGAGACAAGATCTCCTGAGAAAATTGAAAGGATGTGGGAGGGAAGAGAGAAGTAGGAGAAAGAGGAGGAAAGAAGAGGAGGGGAGAAGAGGACAAGAGGGATCTAGGAAAGTGAGACAGGGGAAGAAGAGAGGAAGGGAAGAAAAGAGACACCATAATAGAGGGAGCCGTTATAGGTTTAGAGAGAAATCTGGCACTACGGAAATGTCCAGGGATCCACAAGGATGAACTCAACTAGGAATCTAAACTAACTTAAATGCCCTTTCCCAATAATGAGATTGATGACTACCTTATTTGCCATCCTAGAATCTTCATCTAGTAGATGATGAAAGCAGAAGTAGAGATTCACAGCTGAACACTGAATTGAACTCCTGGGATCCAGTTGTAGAGAGGGAGGAGTGAAGAGCAAAGCGGTTATGACTTGGTGGGGGAAACCAATGAAAACAGCTGACCTGAGCAAGTGGGAGACCATGCACCTCAGACTGACAGCTAGGAACCCAGCATAAGACTGAACTAAGCCCCTTGAATGTGGGTGTCAGTTGGGGGGCCTGGTAAGTCTATGGGGCCTCTGGCAATGGAACCAGTATTTATCCCTAGTGCATGAATGGACTTCAGGAGTCCATTCCCTATGGAAAGATACACTCTCATCCTAGATAAATGGCAGAGGGCCTAGGACCTGCCCCAAATGATGTGACAGACTTTGATGAGCCCCCAATGGAGGCCTCACCTTCTCTGGGGAGTGGATGTGGGGTGGTATAGGGGGTTGTGGGGGACATGAGTGGATAGGAGGAAGGGGAACTGGGATTGGTATGTGAAATAAGATTGTTTTTAATTTAAATAAACATCTGTAAAAGTAATTAATGATAGATAAACAAATAGTGGAGAGTGATTAAGAAAAACTTTCATATTGAACACTTGCCTCTACACATACAAGCTACACATCACTTTTCCCTTTCTGTGACCTCAGGTTCACTAATATGGACACTTACACATCCTATCCAATAGAACTGGAGAGAAAACATGTCCCTCATAACATAAATAGTTATTGTGTGTATCTGGGTGTCTCTCAATCTCTGGCTCCTCAGGTTCTCATGTTTACTACACACCATCACCCATTGTCTGGGGAAGACCCAGCTACAGGTTCTGTTCTCATCCCTGGATGGCTCTTCATGACACCACTGAGATTCTACTGACTGCATGTCATAGACATTCACCCAGGTAAATGAGAAACTTGGAGAAACTTTTCCCTTTCTCTGACCTCAGTTCCCCTAAAGTGTGCTGGGGTAGGATGATTCCCAGGGGTCCCTGAAAAATGTGCTGCACTTTATGGGTCTGCACATTGTAGGGCAAGCCCTGGCTTGTGCGAAGTGTGCATCTTCTCGCAGAAATTCTGGAGAAAACTTCTGTCTAACTTCCTCTTCCTCATCCTCTCTTCTTCTCCCTCCTCCCCACTCCCACTGCTCTCAGGAGTCTTTCTCTTCATTGTGCCTGTAGAGAAGACTGCTGGCTCCAGAGCCCCAGAAGTTGGCAGGAGCCCTTTACTCAAGCCTCAGCAAATTTCAGGTGACATTTCCAGAGTGACAGAGACACCTCTGGAGTCATGAGATGTGCAGTCCCTGAGATCAAATTGGCCAAAGGTGATGTGTAGGTCTTTCAGGTGCTGCAGGTTTTCACTAAGGATATCAGAAAATGAAGTCACTGTTGGGATTTGTCCTTAGATGTCAACTCTGCCATGGAAACTTGAGAGGAAATAATAGGTGTAAGTAAGAACCTTAACCAACTTGACACATTGGAGCCACTGCAGAGATTGAAAACCCAGTCCGAGGATTAGGGAAAAACTACTGTTTATGAGGATCTTAGCACTTGAGCAGACAGGGGGAGGGGTTAAAGGATTCCTCAGTTCCAGGGCACAGAGTTAGATCTTTGGTGAACCCTCCAGATGTGTATGAGAGCCCACTCAACTTCCAAGTATTAGCGATACATAGAGAAACTCATCTTTGATAGAGAGAGAGTGAGATTGATAACCAATAATGAGGGAGTTGATGACTGTGCACACTGATCACTGTCTAGGTACCATATAGGTATGGATGGCAGGAGCTGTATGGCAAGGATGACGACACAACAAGGAGCTTCCTTCCATTGAGATTGTTGACCTGGGAGTCTAGGGGCTGGCCTGTGTAACATCAAGTGGCTTCCATCTGCTTCCCAGTGTCTCAATGGTGACACGCAGTCCTCTGGTTTCATACACCCAGCAGGAGAAGCAAGGACCTCATTAAATGGTAAACATTTTGTGGCCCTCATCTGTCATCAGCCATCCTTGACTGGTGTTCTCATTACTTGGGGTGACTCACTGGCCAGCCATTGACATTCAGCTATGGAGGGAAAGACAAAGTGAAGTCACAATGCTTGAGACTTGTTTCATCCAAACCCTACCTTTAATCTCTGCACAGTGATTTCTCAGAAACTGAAGAACAGGAGGCACCTCTCTCTACCAGGATGCAGAAAAAGGTGAGAACTTGATCTCTTTTCACTGAATTCAGGGTCCTTCCCTCAAGCAAGTCAGTCCCACAGATCCACTGACTCCACCTGCTCTTTCTGCATGCCCTTCCCTCAAACAGCCTTCTGGCCTCACTATTGGGTGAAAATCTTGTCCAAAGTAACTGCTCCCATGTTCCCTCCTGTTGGGAGTGTCTCAAGTACCTTGATCTTTTGGAGCCAAACCTGTACTTTCTAAAGTCTAAAGATTTATGTATTCTGCCTTTAGCCCTAACAAAGGAGCCTTCTGGTGGTGCTCAAAAGAGAAATAGAACACAGGAATGCCATGACCCAGAAAGCTCGTCCATATTCAGCCAGCCCTAACCATCACCATTAGCCCACACATGCCTCTCCCTCTTGAAATCTTCACCCTGCCAACATCCTGTTCTATGTGTTCAAACAATACCCTGCTATGTGCACACCTGGTGTGCAAAGCAATCATCTAACCCCCTCACCCCCTCCTGTTCTCCTGCTCTACCAAGTATCTTAACTGCCTTGAGAAAGATAAAAATTGCCACTTGATCAGCTGCTGATTGTGGGGTCATTCCCTTGTGTCTTCTTGTCCCCATCCCCAGTCCTTAGGTCTCTTGCTCCAGGTTGATGTCCTGCAGGTTGGGACATCATCCCTGCTTTCCAGACTGTGGCAAATAAGGCATGGGCAAAGGCTGCTAAAGGGTGACACTGAATGAAGCAGCACTCTCCTGCTTCCAGACGTTAGGCCTTCTGGGGACACAAACCTTGTGAGCTGCTATCCTGTTGTCACTGCTGCTGCAGGACACCTGGCATTTACACAGATCACAGGAGCATGATATAAAGAGAAACAGAGTCTTGGACTCTCACTTCCAATCAAAGACATCCATAAATGATCTTCATCGTGATATTTTTGTAAACATTTTTCAAGGTCATAGCTTTTTTTGACCTAATGATAGTTTCATTATAACTGTAACACCCCAAAATCTTGATTGCAACCTCCCACAGTAATTATCTACAATGGGGAGGCTGTTAATGTGAAATGTATCTATCTGGAGGATCAGAAAGAAAATTTCTGCCAGGCATTGGTGGCACAAGACTTTAATCCCAACACTCGGGAGGCAGAGGCAGGCAGATCTCTGTGAGTCCGAGGCTGGGCTGGTCCAACTGCCTCCAAAACAATACAGTGAAACACTGCCTCGTAAAACCAAAAATACATAAGAAAAGTTCTATAATTAATGGGAAGGCACTCTGGGGAGGCTGTTTACTTTAATGTAACACAAATTAAGCCTGAGTCTAACATTCCCTCATATTCTATTACAGAGAAAGTCAGATGGGAGGAAGAATAAGGATGTCCTCCTAATGACTCAGTATTATTATTTGTGACCTTGATACACACCTCATATCCCCAATGCACAAGATGGAGAAGTGGAGGATGGGGAACATGAGCCCAAAACTAGATTGGAGAGACACAGTATACCTGCATAGCAACCACAGCAAGCTTTGCAAAAAACATGTTCTCTGCTGATGGTTGACTCCTTGTATCAGAGACCACTTGCTGTGCTCTCTTAAGCTGTACCCAAGTGGGTGAATCTGTCCTTGTGATGGATGGCAGCTCAGGGGGAGGCGATGAGGCCTGTGGAGGAGAGAGACCAAGCTTCTTAAATTCCCATATTGCTTCATTCACCTTCTTTTGTTTTCTGCATTTCTGGTTCTCAATAGATGTTTTTTAGGGTCGAATAAGTCTGTCTGAAATCCAGATTTGGGTTTCTGCATTCTGTGGAGAAACAAGAGTATATCCTTTTCCCAGGGGATTAACATATCTGGCACTTTCCATTTGCCAGTTTTAATATCCTTCCAAATCACTTAAGCAATAACAGTCTACTGCCTGGGGGAGGGCAATGTTTTTGCAAAGGAATAAACCCTTTGTCATCTGTGTTAACATGTCTCATGGTAAATAATGCATGTCTTAATAATTGATGAGGGAAATAAAATAAAAGACCAGTAGATTTTAATCTTTAAAGTTGTATTAAAAATTTGTTGAGTCCTTTCTTTGATAGCCTGACATTGGGGCTCACATGGAATTCACATTATATGTTCTATTACCCACTAAATGCAGAAATTTGCAACAGCTTGAGAAGTATAAGCAGGATAATTATCAGTTTTAGTTCTTTTTGGCCCACCAACAAGGAAATGCAAATCATAAGATGCTGTATGACATCATTCACAGCCTCAGCAGTTCTTGCAGGGACCATGACCTACATGAGACTAGGTGTCTACAGTAACATGTACATAAGCCAATTTTCCAAATTATGGGATATGAGTTACATGAGTTTGTCACAAATGTTGGGTCTTATTGCCCCTTGAATAAACTCACATTCCAATTGGTCATATACATCTAGGCAATGTTCACAGTCCTTCACAATTTGCTTAGACTGTTCTCAAGTCAAACTGAACATCCTTCTCAAGACCAAGGCATTCTGATGATGTAAAGCATGACCTTCTAATGCTTGTTCCACCATACTAGCCATCGCATGTTCCTTTGTTAATAAATCTGACATTGCATTTAATGAAGTCAGTGGAACTGACAGGCCAGTACATCCTCTGATATGTCCTATAAAAATTATTACTTTTCTTGATTGAATTACATTTTGCAAGAGAAACAAGTATGATACAATTTTAGAATTTCCAAACATAAGAGCTGTCTTTGTATCAGGAAATAAACAAAGTACATATTTAGAATCTGTATTAAGACTAAAACTTAAGTCCAAATGGATCAAAGACCTCAACATAAATCCAGCCACAGTGAACCTCTTGGAAGAGAAAGTGGGTGGTACCCTTGAATGAATTGGTACAGGAGACAGCTTCCTGAACATAATACCAGTAGCACAGACAGTGAGACCAACAATTAATAAATGGGACCTACTGAAACTGAGAAGCTTCTGTAAGGCAAAGGACACAGTCAGCAAGACAAAAAGGAAGGCCACAGAATGGGAAAAAATATTCACTAATCTCACATTTGACAGAGGGTTGATCTCCAAAATTTACAAAGAACTCAAGAAGCAAGTCTCCAAAACATCAAAGGACCCAATTAAAAAGTGGGCTGCAGAAGTAAATAGAGATTTTTCAATAAAGGAGTCTAAAATGGCTGAGAGGCACTTGAGAAAGTGATCAACATCCTTAGCCATCCGGAAAATGCAAATCAAAACAACTCTAAGATACCATCTCACTCCTGTCAGAATGGCTAAAATCAAAAACACCAATGACAATTTATGCTGGAGAGGATGTGGTGAAAGGGGGACACTCCTCCATTGCTGGTGGGAGTGCCAACTCGTTCAGCCACTTTGGAAATCAGTATGGAGATTCCTCAGAAAAATGGGAATAAACCTACCACAAGATCCAGCAACTCCACTCTTAGGCATATATCCAAAAGATGTCCATTCATACAACAAAGATGACTGTTCCACTATGTTCATAGCAGTTTATTTGTAATAGCCAGAACTTGGAAGCAACCTAGATGTCCCTCAACCGAACAGTGGATAGAGAAAATGTTGTACATTTACACAATGGAGTACTATTCAGCAGAAAAAAACAATGGAATCCTGAGATTCACAGGCAAATGGATGACACTAGAAGAAACCATCCTGAGTGAGGTAACCCAGTCACAAAAAGAGAAACATGGCATGACTCTCTTATATATGGATTTTAGACATAGATCTGGGGTGTGCCCGCCTACAATCCTATGGCCAGAGAGTCTGGGAAACAGAAACTTCATTTAGTGGCTGATCGAAGAAGGGACAGACTCCCTTGGTCAAGTACTGAGTTGAACTCAAGAAAGCCAGTAACAGAGAGGGAGGACTGATAATCAAAGGGATTAAGACTGGGCTGGTTTAACCCCCATAAACAGCTGACCAGACAAAGGTTAACTCTGGAATCCCAGGCATCAGCCTTGGAATCCAGCATGGGACTCATCAAGACCCCCTGAATCTGGGTATCAGTGAGGAGGCCTAGGTAATCTATTGAGCCTTGGGCAGCAGATCAGTACCCATCCCAAGTATACACATGGACTTTGGACTCCCATCGAACAATGTGAGGTGCACTCTCACCCTGAAGGGAAGGATCTAGGCCTTGCTCTATATGAAATGACAGACTATGGACACCCCCATGGAGGGCCTCACCCTCCCTGGGGGAATGAGGTGATAATGGTGGGGGGTTGGGGTGAGGGCACGGGAGGAGGGAGGGAAAGGGAGAGGGACCTGGAACTGAATTGTTTCTTATCTAAATTTAAACTAGAAAATAAAATAAGAAAATTAAAAAAAAACTCTTCAGGTATGTGTTCAAGGGCAGCAATAGCTGCTGTAATTTCAGCCTGCTGTGCTGAAATTTCTTTTGCACTTTTAATAACTACATGTTTATCTTTTCTATAGAGAGCTGAAGTTCCATTGGGTGATCCATCTGTGAGTACCAAGAGGATATCAGAAATAGGGTTCAATGCTATTTTTGAAACTAAGATTATCTCTGCTTCTACAAACTTTAATATTGGATGGTGAGGTACATTATTTTGGATTTGTCCCATACTATAAGCTAATGAATTGCCCCAATCATCTACAGAATGAAGTAAATATTCCAATTATTTTCAGGATCTTAACCTCCCCTTAATAATTAATTGAATGTTCTTGACAGGATCAGATATCATTTTAACTTGAGTATGAGGGAAATATATCATTCTAGGGCATGTTCTTGCCATACACTTTCAGGAGGGGTCTAAGATGTTTTAAGTATAATAAGGCATTATGGTTTTAGATACTTTATTTTTTTTAACTTTGAATCTTGCAACTTTTGTTTTATTAATTCTCATTGTTTTAAAGCTTCTTTTATAAGCTCTCTTTGAGATTTGGGATACAGATCTCCTTTAGGAATTTCAAATAAATTATGCAATTGTGCTGTGGAAATTTTTAAATGAGTTGAATTCCAAATAATATTTCCAAATAATTTTGAAAATCATTAAGTGTCTTTAAGTTATCAATCCTCAGTTGAAATTTTTGAGAAATGATATATGCACTATGACTTGTCCTTCCTAAATAATTTATTGACTTGTTATGTTGAATTCCTCAGGGGCAATAATGAACCCATGTTAAGTCAATACCTTAATCATATTCTTCAAAATTAATTCAATTGCGTCTTTTGTTTTTTCTGTTGTAAGAATGTTACTTTTTACTTTTTAAATAAAGACTTATTTATTTATTATGTATATAGTGTTCTGTATACATATATACCCGCAGGCCAGAAGAGAGCACCAGATCTCATTACAAATGGTTGTGAGCCACCAAGTGGTTGGTTACTGGGAATTGAACTCTAGAACCCTGGAAGAATAGTCAGTACTGTTCAATTCTGAGCCATCTCTTCAGCCCATAAAAACATTTATATATTTATCTATAATGGACCATAAGGCATGCATGATCTACAAATTTCTGGCAAAGAGTGGGACTATGTTCATAACTTGGGGAGAACTCTCCATTAATTGATTCGGAATGGCCTTTGAAAATTAACAGTGGCTGTGGCAAAAAATATCACCTGTTCTGTTTCATAAGGATTTTTATCATAAACACAATCAACATCATTTTCCTCTACTTCATCATCCAGTTCTTGTTGTTCCTTATCATTCATTGAATCATCTCCTGGCTGTGCCTTGAGATTAGCAGTAGATGAGGAAGCATTATTTGACTTAAGTTTCTGTCTTCAGAGGAATTGCCTCATCCTCTGAGGGTGCTTCTTTTGCAAAGATTTCCATTCCGGGTTTTTCTGAAAGGAGGACTCTAATTTATACCCATAATGAACACACCTGAACTGGGACATTTTCTCTTCTAAAAGTTTCAGTGTGGCTGGATTTATGTTGAGATCTTTGATCCATTTGGACTTAAGTTTTACACAAGGTGATAAACATAGATTTATCTGCAGTCTTCTGCACACCAGTACCCAGTTATGCCAGCACCATTTGTTGAAGATGCTTTCTTTTTTCCATTGTATAGTTTTAGCTTCTTTGTCAAAAATCAAGTGTTCATAGGTGTGTGGGTTAAAATCAGGCTTTTCAATTTGGTTCCATTGGTCTACCTGCTTATTTTTGTGTCAATACCAAGCTGTTTTCAGGACTATATATCTATAATAGAGCTTAAAGTCAGGTATTTTAATGCCTCCTGAATTTCCTTTACTGTATAGGGTTGTTTTGGCTATACTGGGCCTTTTGTTTTTCCATATAAAGTTGATTATTGTTCTTTCAAGGTCTGTGAAGAATTGTGCTAGAATTTTTATAGGGATTGCATTGAATCTGTAGACTGCTTTTGAAAAGATTGCCATTTTTATTATGTTGATCCTACCAATCGAAGAGCATGGGAGATCTTTCCATTTTCTGGTATCCTCTTTAATTTCTTTCTTTAAATACCCAAAGTTCTTGATATACAGCTCTTTCACTTCTTTGGTTAGCATTATCCCCAGATATTTGATGCTGTTTTTGGCTATTGTAAAGGGTGATGTTTATCTGATTTCTTTCTCTGCCATTTTATCATCTATATTTAATAGGGCTACTGATTTTTTTGAGTTAACCATGTATCCTTTCACTTTGCTGAAGGTGTTTATCAGATCTAGGAGTTCTGTTGCAGAGTTTTTTGGGTCACTTATGTAAACTATCATATTATCTGCAAATAGTGAAAGCTTGACTTCTTCTTTTCCTATTTGTATCCCCTTGATCATATTTTGTTATCTTATTTCTGTAGCTAGAATTTTAAGTACAATATTGAAGAGATATGGAGAGAGTGGACAGACTTGCCTTCTTCCTGATTTTAGAGGAATTGCTTTGAGTTTCTCTCCATGTAGTATGATGTTAGCTGTTGGTTTACTGTATATTGCATTTATTGTATTCAGGTATGTTCCTGTTATCCCTGATATCTCTAGGACCTTTATCATGAAAGGGTGCTGGATTTTGTCAAAGATTTTTTCAGCATCTAGTGAGATTATCATGTGGTTATTATTTTGCAGTTTGTTTATATGTTGGAATACATTGATAGATTTTCTAATGTTGAACCATCCCTGCATTGCTGGGATGAAGCTTACTTGATCATGTTGGATGATTTTTCTGATGTGTTCTTGAATCCAGTTTGTGAGTATTGAGTATTTTTGCAACAATGTTCATGAGGGAAATTGGTCTATAGTTCTCTTTCTTAGTTGTGTCTTTGTGTGGCTTGGATATCAAGCTCCTGCTTCTATTGTGTGGAATACTTTGTGGAGTATTGGAATTAGCTCTTCTTTGAATTTCTGATAGAATTCTGCACTGAAGCCATCTGGGCCTGGGCTAATTTTTTGTTTGGGAGACTTTTGATGACTGCTTCTATTTCATTAAATGTTATAGGCCTGTTTAGATAGTTTATCTGTTCTTGATTTAGTTTTGGTAAGTGATACCTATGCAGGAAATTGTCCATTTCCTTTAAATTTTCGAATTTTGTGGAGTACAGATTTTCAAATTATGCCCTGATGATTCTCTGGATTTCCTCAGAGTCCGTTGTTATGTCCCCTTTTTCATTTCTGATTTTGTTAATTAGCATGCTCTCTATCTGCCTTTTGGTTAGTTTGGACAGAGATTTGTCTATTTTGTTGATTTTCTCAAAGAACCAACTCTTTGTTTCATTGATTCTTCTCAATGTTTTCCTGGTTTCTACTTGATTGATTTCAGCCCTAAATTTGATTATTTCCTGGCATCTGCTCCTCCTGGGTGAGTTTGTTGCTTTTTGTTCTATAACATTTAGGTGTGTTATTAATTCTGTAGTGTGATTGTTCTCCAGTTTTTTCATGTGGGCACTTAGTGCTATGAACTTTCCTCTCAGCACTGCTTCAAAGTGTCCCATAAGTTTGCGTATGTTGTGTCTTCATTCTCATTGAATTCCAGGAAGTCTTTAATTTCTTTTTTTATTTGTTCCTTTACCTAGGGAGGATGCAACTGTGCATTGTTCAATTTCCATGAGTTTGTAGGGTTTCTGCTATTTGTGTTATTGTTGAATTCTAATTTTAATTCATGGTGGTCTGATAAGATGCAGGGTGTTATTCCAATTTTTTTTGTATCTGTAGAGATTTGCTATGTTTCCTATCATGGGGTTAATTTTTGAGAAGCTTCAATGTGGTGCTGAGAAGAAGGTATGTCCTTTTGTGTTAGGGTGGCATGTTCTATAGATGTCTGTTAAACCCAGTTGTATCATAACTTCTATTAGTTCTTTTGTTTCTTTGCTAAATTTCTGTCTGGAGGTCCTGTCTAGTGGTGAGAGCGGAGTGTTGAAGTCTCCTACCATTAGTGTGTGAGATTTTATGTGCAAATTGAGCTTTAGTAATGTTTCTTTCATGAATGTAAGTGCCTTTGTATTTGGGACATAGATGTTTAAAATTGAGACTTCATCTTGATGTACTTTTCCTTTGATGAACATGAAATGTCCTTCTTCATCTCTTTTGATTGATTTTAATTTGAAGTTTAGTTTGTTAGGTATTAGGATTGCTACACCTGCTTGTTTCTTGGTCCGTTTGATTGGAAAATCTTTTCCCAATCCTTTACTCTGAGATAATGTCTGTCTTTTATGTTGATATGAGTTTCTTGTATGCAGCAGAAGGATGGGTTCTGCCTTCATATCCATTCTGCTAGTCTGTGTCTTTTTCTAGATAAGTTGAGGCCATTGACACTGAGGGATAATAAGGACTGTTGATTGATGTTTTTTTTTGTGCTTGATTTATTGGTAGTACAGTTATTTTGTGTAGTTTTTCCACCCTTTTCTTTTGGTGTTTTGTAAAGTGGGATTATCTATTGCCTGTGTCTTTGTTATTGTAGTTATCTTCGTTGGGTCTAGGTTTTCCTTCTAGCACTTTCTGTTGAGCTGGATTCATGGATACATATTGTTTAAATCTGGCTTTGTCATGGAATATTTTGTTTTCTCCATCTATGGTAATTGAAATCTTTGCTGCATATAGTAGTCTGGGCTGGCATCCTTGTTCCCTTAGCATTTGTAGGACATCTGTCCAGAATCTTCTGGCTTTCATCGTTTCCATTGGGAAGTCAGGTGTAATTTGAATAGGTCTGCCTTTATGTGTTACTTGGCCTTTTTCTTTAGCTGCTCTTAATATTTTATCTTTATTCTGTAGGTTTGACATTTTGATTATTATGATTATTATATGGCGAGGTGACTTCTTTTTCTGGTCCAGCCTATTTGGTGTCCTGTAAGATTCTTGTATTTTCATAGGCATGTCCTTCTTTAGGATAGGGAAGTTTTCTTCTGTGATTTTGTTGAATAAGTTTTCTGTACCTTTGAGTTGTATTTCTTGGCCTTCTTCTATATGTATTATTCTCATGTTTGTCTCCTTCACGGTGTCCCATATTTCCTGTATATTTTGTGTTAGGGATTTGTTGGTTTTGAGATTTTTCTTTGGTTCACGACTCTATATCCTCTAATGAGTCTTCAACACCTGAGATTCTCTCTTCTATCTCTTGTATTCTATTGGTGATACTTGCATCTGTAGTTCCTTATCATTTACCCAGCTTTTGTATCTCCAGCATCCCCTTGTTCTGTGTTTTCTTTATTGTTTCTATTTAAGCTTTCAATCCTTCAACTGTGTTGTTTCCTACATTTGTTTGGTTGTTTTTTCTTGGTACTCTTTAGATTCTTTGAGAGATTTGTTTATTTCTTGAATATTTTCCCCCATTTCATGGATTTTTTTCTTCTATTTCTCTAAGGGATTTCCTCGTTTCTTCTTTAAGGGTCTCTATCATCTTCATAAAATAATTTTTAAGGTCTGTCTCCTCTGCTTCGTCTATGTTGTGCTTTTCAGGTCTTTCTGGCATTGGTTCTCTAGATTCTGGTGGAGACATGTTGGTCTTTTTATTGCTGAGTGAGTTCTTATTCTGTCTTCTTCCCATCTCTTCTTCCAGTGGGTGTTGGTGGTGTCTTGAAGCTGGGGTCCCTGGAGGTTGGGCCCGGAAGGTGAGACCTCCGGAGTTTGGGGCCTGGAATGGCTGATGTCTTTCCTGTGTAGGCAGGTCTTCTGGATGCCAGGAGCAGCCCCAGAAGATTGAGGGGAAGGGTGTTCATCAGGAGATGGGATGTGTCCCCCTGGAGATCCAAGCTCACCTGAAGCTCCTGAACTGGGACATTTTGAGGGTGATGGCATTCATACAATTTACTCGTCCCTTGTGATGCCTTTTTTCACCCTTCTAAAGACAGGCTTCCTTCTTCTGTGAACCATAGACTGATATTCAATGCAAAATTATGAAATGTAGCCAGACATTTCTTTGAGGTTTCACCACTGATTCTTTCTAACATACATCTCAACACTTCCAGCAATAGGACTCTGTCCTTGGACTGTGAATGCCCCAATATTCCTAGATTCTCACCATCTTAACTTGATGTTTTCTCTACTGAAGAGTCTGCAACACTCTTGAGAGGTCCTATGCTTACCCAGAAATGTATTTTTAAGGAAAAAAAGAGAAAAAGGGAAGAGAAAGCTTGACTACTTTGAGTCCCATGTTGAGGGCCCCAGTTGCCAAGGACTACCCAAGCTGGGTATGGGAGTCCAATGTGATGAGGATCCTCGAAGCCTAGATAGGTAATGATTTGCTGGTGACAAACAAATACAGATGCAGTTAGAATTTGGGTTTATTTTGCAGTTATCAAGGAAGGCCTTTTTTATGCAGATTCAATCTCAGGGGCTGTTATTTTGAAGCAAACCCAACAGATTATAATATTGTTATTGGGCAGAGTAACACAGAAATCCACAACATAAGATCATCCAGGGTTAATCAAAAGACAAAATCTTCCATGGTTAAGGAAAACCAGATATTTTGTAAATCATGTTAATAAATTTTTGCAGTCAGTTACTGTTTAATATCAACTACTTAGTTCTTGTAAGTTTATCTAAAATGTTCAGCTATTTTAACTCTTTCTTATTGTATACCTTCTTTACCATGTGAAGCAAGCTCATTACTAATTTAAATAAATTAGCAAAATATGTTTTCTTTACCATATACATAAGGCTACATACGATAACAACTGTGCAGGCATATGGAATTATATTGATGAAAATGTTTTCTATTTGTTCTTATTTGAATGACATGAATGATTTGGAAAGCACTGCTTTTTATGGAGATGAAGTCATGGCAAGTGACCCAATCTCAGAGTATAGTTTCTCATCTGTTTATTTTGTACAGACTATTAGGAACGTTTAATATGACAAAGGAATAGAAGAAAGAAAACAGAAAATGCCACGTGAACCACAGGCCAATATTTTTCTCCAGCTGAGAATTTCTCAACCAGTTCCAGGAGACCTAATTTTTTTAAAGATATCACCTCAGTCTGTGGAACTCATAACACAGAGTCTGCTGGATTTGATGTGACAGTAACTGCCAACTGAAAATCCACGGAGCTTCTATAGGGTTTCTTAGGGACAGTTTTTCCAGGGAGAATATTGCCAGTCGAGTTTGTTTGTATTTCAATCCTTGAGTTTGTACTCAGAGAATGGATGGATTTAAGTTCAGGGATTTGTTGGATTAATGCTCACTTGGCCAAGCATAAAGTCTGTTTATTTGACTCTCGTTAAAGGGAAAGAGTCTGTTTTTTTTCACTGTCTCTTATTAAACATTTGTCTCTTGTTTCACAGGAAGTGTTTCTTCAACTGGCTCTGGTTTCAATGACAAAGTGTGTTTCCTTTGGTAGGGATGCAAAGTTGGGTTGCTTTTTATGGCTCTTGTTTTAGGGTCAAATTGTTTCTATTTCAGTGCCTCTGGATTCAGGGTCAGGGTGATTTCCTTGGCTGGTTCATTTACCCTATACTCAGGGCTTCATAAATTGGTTTTTCCCCATGAGTTTATTGCAACAAACAGCCAACCTATTGCTTGTACAGACTGTTGTCACTGTCACTTTTCTCTATAGAATAAACACGGTTGTCTGTTGGCAAAATATTATACCAAAACTTTTATAATAAATATACTTATTGTCGTTTTTCATACTCAAGACTTTTGTAATTTGAAAAGGCTTCAACAGATTGATTGCACACAAAGATTTACATCTAGGAAGTACAAAACTTTAGCACACTTCCAATATTTATAGGGCTTCACTGAATTATATTTTCTCATAATTTTGATACATACAAAAGTCTTTACACATTAACTATATTCATAGGGTGTCTATCCAGTCTGTGTTCTTTTATGTATTTGGAGGTTACTGTGACTTGCAAAGGCTTTTCCACACTTACAAACTTCATAGTGTGTGGTGATTTTTTCTTTTTGCTGTAACAAAGAAAGTTTGCCTGAAGACGAGAGCTATCCATTCTAGTTACACATACAGGCCAGGCACTGGTGGCACCTTAAAACCCAACACTAGGGAGACAAAGGAAGATGGGGTCTTTGAAGTCAAGGTCACCCTGTGATACATAAAAATGATTCAATCTAAGAGATAAACAGAGTCAAGTGTTGGTAGCCTCAACATAATCCCAGCAATAGGAAAGTAGATTCAGGAAGGAATGTGGCTGAGTGAAGAGAAGAATGTATGGCAGGAGGAGAGAGAAATTCAGGATCAGTCTGAGGTTTCATAGAAATAGCATTCATTATGAGGATTCTAGGAGACAGGATACCACATTTTTTAGGATTTTTTAGAGGAACGAACTAGTGATTAGTTGCACTGCTTCTCTGATCTTTCACAATTCAGCCTGATACATGACTCAGGGATTTTATTATTATGAAAAATCAGAATTCTTACACCAAGGGAGCCCATTATCTGTACTTTTATGAATTTTAAAATTACTGTGACAGGTGAATAAAACACTGATTGATTTCATAGGATTTCTCTCCACTATGAATTATTTCATGCACTTGAAGAACACTGTGCTGAGCAAAGACTTTACCACACTAGGCACATTCACAGTATTTCCCTCCAGTATGTGCTCTTTTTTGCCTAAAAAGGAAACTGTGATGTGCAAATTCTTTATCACAACAGTTACACTGATATGTTTTCCCTCCAGTATTTCTTCTCTTATGCACTAGAAGAGCATTGTGGAGCAGATCCAGGGAGAACAGGGGACCAGCTGTTCTAGTGGGACCTGTATTCCAGTGCCTGTGTTCCAGTGCCTGTGGATTGCCTGGGAACTGCACAGAGCTTCCAATACTGGTGGGAGCCAAGCACCCCAGATTCCAGGTTTTCTCTCCCGATAATGAGAGCAGGAAACCAGAGGAGCCAGGGAGACCAGAGGACCAGCTGTTAGGGTGGGACCAGGTAAAATAGACCCTGCATCTGGGCCTGTGTTCCAAGCCTGGGGATTGCCTAGGGACTGCACAGAGCTTGCAATACTGGTGGGAGCCAAACACCCCAGACTCCAGGTCTTCTCTCCCACCAATGAAACCAGGACACCAGGGGACCAGCTGTTCCAGCAGGATGAGGTAAAACAGACCCTGAATCTGGGCCTGTGTTCCAGTGACTGGGGATCGCCTGGGAACTGCACAGAGCTTCCAATCCCAGCAGGAGTCAAACACCCCAGACTCCCGGTCTTCTCTGCCACCAATGAGACCAGGAAACCATCAGATCCAGCAAAAGGGCCAGGGGACCAGGTAGCAGGCTAAGCACCCCAGATGCCTGGTCTACTTCTCCACCCACGGGACCAGAACAAGGACAAGGAATAGAAGAACTACCAGGTTATTGGACTTGCTAGGCCTCACCAAAAGGGAACTCTGGTCACCTAACCACCAGAACAGTAAGGGGCTGTTTCTGCACCCACTAGAAGAAGAGATGGGAAAGAGACAATACAAAAACACACTCAGCAACAGAAAAACAAATATGATACCACCAGATTCTAGAGACTCCACACCAGCAAAACTCGAACATTCCAATGCAAATGAAACAGAAGAGAATGACCTTAAAACCACTTTCATGAAAATGATCCTAAAAGAGGATATAGGAAAATCCCTCAAAAAATTGGATGAAAAAACAAACAAACAATGGAAAAAATAGAAGAAACAAAGCAAAAAAGGCATGAAATGGAAGAAGAAACAAAGCAAAAAATGCAAGAAATCGAAGAAAAAAATGATGCAAAAAATGAAATAAATGGAAGAAGAAACAAACCAAAAAAGGCAGGAAATGGAAGAACAAACAAACCAAAACATACAAGCACTGGAAGAAAAAGCAAACCAAAAAACCAAGAAATGGAAGAAAAAGCAAACCAAAAAATTCAAGAAATGGAAGAAAGAAAAAAAAACAAAAAATTATAAAAGGCAACAAATGGATGAAAAGATAAACCGAAAATTGCAAGAAACAATGCAAGCAGTGCAAGGCTTAAAAACTGAAATAGGGACAATAAAAAAACACAATCTGAAGAAAGGCAGGAAATAGAAAAGCTGAGCAAACAGTCAGGTAATACCAATACAAGCATTACCAACAGAATACAAGAGATGGAAGAGAGAATCTCAGGTGTTGAATATACACAAGGAGAAATGGATTCATCAACCAAAGAAAATATTAAGTCCAACAAATCCTTAACACAAAACATCCAGGAAATATGCGAGACCATGAAAAGGTTAAAACTAAGAATAATAGGTATAGAAGAAGGCAAAGAAAACTAACTCAAAGGGGCAGAAAACATATTCAACAAAATCATAAAAGAAAACTTTCCCAACCTTAAGAAAGACATGCCAATGAAGGGACAAGAAGCTTACAGAACACCAAATAGAGTGGCTCACAAAAAAGTTCCTTGCCACATAATTATCAAGACCACAAATATACAGAACAAAGAAAGAATATTAAGAGCAGCTAAGGAAAAAGGCCAAGTAATATATAAAGGCAAACCTATCAGAATTACACTTGACTTCTCCATGGAAACTCTAAATGCCAGAAGGTCCTGGATAGACATTCTACCAACACTAAGAGACCATGGATGCCAGCCCAGATTACTATACCTGGCAAAGCTCTGGATCACTATAGATGGAGAAAACAAGATATTCCATGACAAAACTAGATTCAAGCAATATGTATCCACTAACCCAGCCCTACAGAAAATTTTGGAAGGAAATATCCAACCCAAGGAAGTTAAGTACAACTGGAAAATCATAGACATTAGAGAATCCCTGTTTACAAACAGCCAAAAGAACAAAGGGGTGAAATTCCACACATAATTCCACCACCAACAACCATTCCAACTCAAAGAAGAATGAACAATCAATGGTCATTAATATCCCTCAACATTAATGGCCTTAAGTTACCCATAAAAAGACACAGGCTAGCAGAATGGATTTGAAGACAGAACCCATCCTTCTGATGCATACAAGAAACACCTCACCCTCAAAGACAGACATTACCTGAGAGTTAAAGGTTGGGAAACAATTTTCCAATCAAATGGAAACAAGAAACTAGCAGGGGTAGCAATCCTAATATCTAACAAGTTAGACTTTAAAATAAAATCAATCAAAAGAGATGAAGTAGGTCATTACATACTTATCACAAGTGAAATCCACCAAGATGAAGTGTCTATCCTGAACATCTATGCCCCAAATACAAAGGCATCCACATTTGTAAAATAAACATTACTAAAACTTAAATCACATATAAAGCCACACACACCTATAGTGGGAGATGTCAACACACCATTCTCACCTCTGGACAGGCATACCAGACAGAAAATCAACAAAGAAGCAAAGAGTCTAATAGAAGGAATGACACAACTGGTATTAACAAACATCTACATAACATTTCATCCACATGAAAAAGAATATAACTTCTTCTCACCACCACATGGAACCTTCTCAAAAATCTACCACATACTTGGCAACGTATCCAAACTCAGAAGCTTCAAATAAATTGGAATAACTCCATGCATTTTATCAGGCCACCATGCTTTAAAATTAGAATTCAACAACACAAATTGCAGAAAACCTACAAACTCATGGAAATTGAATAATGCACAACTGCACTATTCCTTGGTCAAAGGATAAATAAAAAGAAGAAATAAAAAACTTCCTAGAATGCAATAAGAATAAAAACACAACATACCGAAACAAATGGGACACTTTGAAAGCAGTGATACAGGGGAAGTACATAGCACTAAGTGTCCACATGAAGAAACTGGAGAATAGTTATACTAGAGAATTAACAGCACAGCTAAAAGCTCTAGAACACAAAAAAACTCCCCCAGGAGGAGTAGATGCCAGGAAATAATCAAATTGAGGGCTGAAATCAATAAAGTAGAAAATAGGAAAACAATACAAAGAATCAAAGCAATGAAGAGTTGGTTCTTTGAGAAAATCAACTAGACATACCTTTGTCCAAACATACCAAACAGCAGACAGTGAACATACAAATTAACAAAATCAGAAATGAAAAGTGGGACACAATAAAGGACTCTAAGAAAGTTCAGAGAATCATAACATCATATTTTGAAAACCTGTACTCCACAAAATTCAAAAATTTAAAGGAAATGGATGACTTCCTGGATAGCTATTACTTGCCAAAAATTAAATCAAGAACAGATAAGCAATAAAATAGACCCATAAACCCTATGGAAATAGAATCAGTCATCAAAAGTCTCCCAACAAAAAAAGCCAAGGTCCAGATGGCCTCAGTGGAGAATTCTACCAGAAATTCAAAGAACATCTTATACCAATTCTTCTCAAAGTATTCCACACAATAGAAGCAGAACGGTCTTTGCCAAACTCTTTCTATGATGCTGCAATAAAGTTGATCCCCAAGCCACACAAAGACACAACTAAGAAAGAGAACCTCAGACCAATATCCCTCATGAACATTGACGCAAAAATACACAATAAAATACTGGCAAATCGGATCCAAGAACACATCAAAACAATCATTCACCACATTCAAGTAGGTTTCATCCCAGGGATGCAGGGATGGTTCAACATATGAAAATCCATCAACGTAATCCACCACGTAAACAAGCTGAAAAACAAAAATCACATGATCATTTCACTAGATGCTGAAAAAGCCTTTGAAAATATCTAACACCCCTTCATTGTAAAGGTCTTGGAGAGATCTGGGATAACAGGAACATACCTAAACATAACAAAAGCTGTATACAGCAAACCAACAGCCAACATCAAAGTAAATATATAAAAACTCAACACAATTCCTCTAAAATCAGGAACAAGACAAGTCTGTCCACTCTCTCCATACCTTTTCAAAATTGTACTTGAATTTCTAGCCAAACAAATTAGGAAAGAAGAGGTCAAACATTCACTGTTTGCAGACGATATGATAGTTTACATAAATGACCCAAAGAATTCTACCAGGGAACTCTTACAGCTAATTAACACCTTCAGGAAAGTGGCAGGCTACAAGATCAACTCAAGAAAATCAGTAGCCTTACTATATACTGATGATAAAAGGGCTGAGAAAGAAATCAGAGAAACATCACCCTTTACAATTGCCACAATCAACATAAAATACTTTGGGGTAATGCTAACCAAACAAATGAAAGACCTGTATCACAAGAACTTTGAATGTTTAAAGAAAGAAATTAAAGAAGCCCTCAGAAAATAGAAAGATCTCCCATGGTCTTGGACAGGTAGGATCAATGTAGCAAAAATTGCAATCCTGCCAAAAGCAATGTACAGATTCAATGCAATCCCCATTAAAATCCCATCACAATTCTTTACAGACCTTGAAAGAACAATAATTAGTTTTGTATGGAAAAACAATGACCCAAGATAGGCAAAACAACCTTACTCAACAAATCAACATCTGGAGGCATCAACATCCCTGACCTCAAGCTCTATTATAGAGCTAGCGTCCTGAAAACAGTATGATATTGGTACAAAATTAGACAGGTAGACCAATAGAATCGAATTCAACACCCTGATATTAACCCATACATGTATGAACATCTGATCTTCAACAAAGAAGCTTTAAATATACAATGGAAAAAGAAAGCATCTTTAACAAATGGTGCTGGCATAACTGGATGTAGGCCTGATAGAAGACTGCAGATAGATCCATGTCTGCTGCCATGCACAAATCTTAAGTTCATTGGATGAAAGACATCAACATAAATTGAGCCACACTGAACCTCTTGGAAGAGAAAGTGGGTGGTACCCTTGAACGAATTTATACAAGAGACAGCTTCCTGAACATAACACCAATAGCACAGACAGTGAAATCAACAATTAATAAATGGGACCTCCTGAAACTGAGAAGCTTCTGTAAGGCAAAGGACACAGTCAGCAACACCAAAAGGCAGCCCACAGAATGGGAAAAATATTCAATAACCCCACTTCTGACAGAGGGCTAATCTCCAAAATTTACAAAGAATTCATGAAGCAAGTCTCCAAAACACCAAAGGATCCAATTAAAAAGTGAGCTGCAGAACAAAATAGAGAATTTTCAGTAGAGGAGTCTAATATGGCTGAGAGGCACTTGAGAAAGTGCTCAACATCCTTAGGCATTTGGGAAATACAAATCAAAACAACTCTGAGATACCATCTCACTCCGGTCAGAATGGCTAAAATCAAAAACACCAATGAAAATTTATGATGAAGAGGATTGCTGGTGGGAGTGCCAACTTTGGAAATCAGTATGGAGATTCCTCAGAAAAATGGGAATAAACCTACCACAAGACCCAGAAACTACACTCTTAGGCATATATCCAAAATATTCCCATTCATACAACAAGGATGTCTGTTCCACTATGTTTATAGCTGCATTATTTGTAATAGCCAGAACTTGGAAGCAACCTAGATGCCCCTCAACTGAACAGTGGATAGAGAAAATGTGGTGCATTTACACAATGGAGAACTACTCAGCAGAAAAAAATAATGGAATCCTGAGATTTGCAGGCAAATGGATGACACTAGAAGAAACCATCCTGAGTGAGGTAACACAGTCACAAAAAGAAAAACATGGCATGTACTCTCTCATATATGGATTTTAGTCATAGATCTTGAGAGTGCCAGCCTACAATCCCATGGCCAGGAAGTCTTGGAAACAGAACCTTCATTCAGTGGCTGATGGAAGAAGAATCATTCTCCCACAGCTATGTAATGAGATGAACTCAAGAAAGCCAGTAACAGAGAGGGGGGACTGATGACCAAAGGGATTAAGACTGGGGTGGTTTAACCCCCAGAAACAGCTGACCTGACAAGTGTTAACTTTTGAATCCCAGGGTGATGCCTGGTAATCCAGCATGGGACTGATCAAGACCCCCTGACTGGGGGTGTCAGTGATGAGGCCTAGGTAATCTAATGAGTCTTGGGCAGTAGATCAGTATTCATCCCGAGTATACCCATGGACTTTGGACTCCCATCCAACAATGAGACATGTACTCTCACCCTGAACTCTTGGAGGAGGGTCTGGGCCTTGTCCTGGATTAATTGACAGACATTGAACACCCCCATGGAGGGCCTCACCCTCCCTGGGGAAATGAGTGGATATTGGATTAATAAAATTTCCTCTATTGTGACTCAATCTACATTTGTAAAATCAACTAGGACAACAGGAAATATTTACTCATTGCTTGTACACATATTCCACAGTTTAAAAATAGTGAAGTATTCCCAATGAAGCTAGAAAACCAAGCACTTGTAAACTTGAATGATGTTCAACAATTCATTTAACATGCAGTCTACTACATATCTTCCAATTGTCCTAAGACAGAGAGAGGTATTTTTGCCTCTTTCCATGTCCCTATGCTTATAAGGTTTGCATTCTGAGTGACATAAGATATACCTACTCAAGGAAGACTAAGAAATAAAAAGCTTTGCACCCTGAAATAATGGATTTTGTCTTTGTGTTCCTCATGGACATGAGGTGCAGGGATTAAGGCTTTAAATAACTATCGCCCCTAAAATTATAATTTGAACTATCTATCTTACTGTACTTAGCAAAATCAGAATATCTACATAAGTAACACTAGGTTTACTATGTAATATTTGCTGATGAGAATATGTTGGAAATAGACTTATCACCTTTTGAACATGTATACCTTCTGTGATATTAGTGGTATGAAACTACATGGATTTGCAATTCTTGTCAACACAGCTCTGATAGAGCTATGACTCAAATGGTGTTAAGGCATTCATATCTTGTCTTCTTTCCTTAAAAAAGACTTGCAAACATAATTCACTTACAGGTGTTGAGATATATGATCTTGTTACAATTTAATGATAATCAATGCACATTGTGATTATTCACACTGCTGCTTCTTTGCAAGTTCCATATACATTAAAGTATCTTCTCAGGCAAATTTATATCAGCAAACACATGAAAATTACCTTCCATGCCTGTGAGAACTTTGACAATGTTCTTCAATATCATGATCTTCCCATTTGTAGCCTAAAATACAGCATAAGGAAATGTATGATATGTTACTGAAAATTGCTTAAAATATAACTGACTGTCTTCAGTGATCTTTAGAAACATGACTGATTGATTTCCACAGTCTTCTTTCTCACTCAAAATTGCAAAAGTGTATCAATATCTAAGAAACAGTTTTCCCTAAAGGTTACACAATCAGCCAAAGAAAGCAACCAAGTAGAGACACATGTTCAAATACAACATCCTATCTGATAGTTTTTCTTTCAGTCAAATAGATGCTGAGCTAGGTCACTATAAGCAAACGATCATCTATGAAGAAAACATTAAGTCATCTCAGTGATCATACAGGTCAGCAAAAGCCCCTACCCTGTTCAAATAAATGTGCAGTTTTTTGACACTTATGAAAATATCATGACTATGTCTTCCTGCACAATCAGAAGGAAAAGTTGCAGTTTCCCAATATACAATGACACAGAAAATCCATTCCCATTGCAAAACAGAGAGGTTGAAACACAGTAAGGGTTTCTTGGACCAAGGCAAAACTAAACCCAGAAGCATAGCCATGAAATCCAGTTGCTCCGTGTCAGAGACATGGGGATTTAGTTTCCAAGGTAATAGAAGGATCTATCCCCACAACTTCCCAAACATTTTCCTCATTGGTTACTTACACTCCACAAATGCAGCGCTCCATGAAAGATGTCTCACAGTTTAAATATCTCAGCATCTGAAGTTTCAAAACACAACCAAGGCTTTTTCCTCACAAAACCATGCAATGAACTCTCACATTCATCTCAATGGAACTCTGACTGTACAGAACACTCACACCCACAACAGGGCTGACCTCAGATGACAGACAAAAAATGCATGGCCTTAAATTTTGCACTTTTCCTGTTTCCAGAACCTGTGCTTCATTGATTATTCCAGAAATTTGGCTTCTAAATCCTAAGGGACCCTGTCTGGCTTGGAGCAGAGTTGCAGCAGGTTTTGTATAAAGTTGCTTCCTGGACCTAGGAATCACTTTTGTTTAACTTTCATTAACTGGGGGCATAGAAGCATGGACTGTTACCCTGTGGGTAAGCTAAACTTTCAATGTAGAGCAAGGCTGCTATCTTTTATTGTGATAATCTCCCTGAAACTTCCAACCTCTCTTCAGCACTGGAGTGACATCTGGAACGACCTAGTGTTTGTTTTCTTTACAACACACAGAGTTTTCATTTATTCATGACCCAATTGCGTTTTGATCACTGTGGTCCTGACTGATTCATTGGTTATAGCTGTCTAACACATCAATATTCTGTATGAGAAATCAGGTCAAAATTATTGGATTATCCCTTACTCAATATCTTGGGGACCTGGGCATAGTAAGAAAGGTTAGGGGGCAAATTATCGCTCAAATTACCTCTAGTTTAATTTATCATGATATTTATTTCACACTAAATTCCAAAGACCTGGGCCTCCACTACATATCATTCCCCTGAATATGCCCAACTTCCAGGTCCTTTGGCAGAAGCTGATTAATCTCTGTGTATCACTGATTAAGGCTTTTGCCACCCGAAGACCTGACAACTTCCACATTCTTCCCAAAGATGAAATTCTCAGATTCTGCCCAACAACAAAATCAAATTTCCTGTGCCATTTTTGTTCTAATATGCTACTCTGCTGCTAGGATTAAATTATCCACCCAAAACTATCTCAGGTTAATGTACAAGTGTTTCCCCAATTCTGTCATATCAGGGTCCATCATTGCATGAACTTAGGGTAGAAATTCAAGCTGGCAACTGAAGGTGAAAAGCCATGAGGGATCTTTGTTTCCTGGCTTTCTCAACCACTTTGCATTGTCTCATTTACAGCTGGCTGTCTTATACAGCCCAGGCTAATTTTCTTAGGTATATTATACACTCAGCAGAAAGGCCTTCACACACCAATCACCAATCAAAAGAATCTCTTAAGGCACAGCAATCAGGCATTATGACAGGCATACATCCTTAAGTGATGTTCCCACAGATGACTATAGCCTTTGAAATGTTGAGACCTGGAGCTAACTAGGACGCAGAGACAATGACTGAGAAGTTTTTGAAAACCAAAAGCCAATGTGTCAGCCACTTCAGTGACTTAAATAACAAAAAATGCAACATTGATTACAATAATTACTGGAAAACACACATGTGCCCTTACATGATAAGAGACAAGACTCTAATAAAATCAAGAATGAAAAACTAAAAGTGTTTCTCCACAGAAAGTCTCCAAACCAACACACTCAAGGAAGAACTTAAAAGAATTGGTTCTATCATGCAAGATTCTTGTACTTGTGCAGCAACAAACTTTGTCCAAATGAGTCACAAGTTCATGTAAATAAACTTCATAAACTAATAGCAAGCACCTAAAATCAATTAACTCATACTCTCTTGTGTGATTGTTTTTCAAACATACAAGAAATTGAACCATCTTAGGTCAATTTCATGGGTGGAGAGATTTTAGTTTTGAAAGTATTTTATCTAATGCAAGAGTCACTACAATTACCAAAATTAACTATATTATCCACTGGGCTATGTAGTTTCTTACACCAGTTTGAACTCCTCTGCTGACAGTCATTAGGGAGACACATTTGACAAAGAACAAAGTTGGCAATTGCTAAGACCATTCATTAGTATAGGCAGATGACTGGGAAGACCATAAAGTTTACAAAACACAGAATTCATGTATTAGTCTAAAACCCATCAAATGTGAAGATTCCTCATGATGTCAAGTAGAGATTTCATATGTGAAACTCTATAGAGATGCATATTACAAATTCAAGCATTGAACCATTTTTATTTAAAATATCATTTACTAGGATTCATCTTCTAACTGATAGTTTTTGGTCATTCAATGAGTTATGGATATTTGTTATTGCTTAGGAGGGTTTCTTACAAGTTGTTATTGGTGATGGTTAGGAAAAATATTGAGAATATGGGTCCTTCTTTTATGAAAAAAGTTGTGTGAGTGTGTATGTGTGTGTGTTTGAGTGTGTGTATGTTTGTGTGTGTGTGTATGTGTGTGTGTGTGTGTGTGTGTTATATAAGGAAGGTTACAGAATCTACTCTGAAAAGAAATAAAGGGAGATATACTTAGATTATCAATCACGGGTTAAATACTTAAGTCAGAGGTAGCCAGTAAGAAACCAAGCAAATGGCCAACAGCTTCAAAATTAATTAAGTTTCTTGTGTGTTATTTGGGGACTGCAACTGTGGCAAGGCCCAGGTGGATGGCAAGGAAAATTACACATTACAAGTTTATCCTCCAAAGGAATATTTGGTGAGCCACCTGCTAAGACTCATAATATCTTCTATCCAGTCAACCAAAAGTCCTTCATAGATTAACAACAAGAACTACAAATCCTAAATAAATAAAGAAGTAAATAAATGATCCTGAATAACATGATGCATCAAAATTAAGATGTTTTGTATGGTATATTTGCACAATGAAATGACTACAATCTGATGACAATGCCCAACAATTTACAACATGAAAGATGATTGCAAAGTTATGTTCACAGTGGAAACACTCAGAATGTACAATGTGATTAAGAAAACATAGTACACAGGTTGTCATTATGGCTTCTATACTTACCACAAAGACACAACAATTAAGATTGTGTACTATATTTTGAAAGTATAAAGTAGCTGGGTTGAAAAAGCCAAGAAAAAGGTAAAAGAAACTTAGATAGAAAAAGTGTGATCTTGACCAATATTATACAGCTACCTATGTTTCCATGGGTATAAAAATTAAATAAGCACAGATTTCACAACTTTCACAATGTTAACTCAAAGTGACCCTTACACTGTTGGTTCTGACTCTCCAGATCTGATATTTCTTCCAAAGACAGAAGTTTCATGATCTAGAGCTCCCTCTGCAAATGGAGGCAATCTCTTGCTATGCCTCTGTACTCCTTTATACCCCCTTGTGATTTCAGGTGCATGCAGCCCCACTGATGCCAATTCCAAAACATCAAAGAATAATTTAAAATCTGCTTCCTGCCATGAAGATTACAGCACAGATGTGGATCCTGCCCTAAGTACCTGCCCAACACCATTCACACCTGAGAAACTCTGCATAACAGAAACTCCTTTTGTTCCCTGGAACTACACTGAACTGAATCACACCATTGTGGTTGGTTAAAAGCCACAATGAAAGTTATAAGCATTATAACCAAATATTTCTGTAATAAAATCTACATCACCATTTTTCTGCCAGTTTCTAAACTATATGTAATTTCTGAATGGAAAATTTTTAACGTAGAATGCGATATTCAGAACTTCAGGAACCAGGCCTTCCTTCAGTTTACCAATCGCTCTTCCCACTGTACACCAAAAGCAAAGCCTGTGTGTGCACACTGGACAGTGATATTACAAGCATCATATGCTCCCAAACAAGGGCTGTAGAGTCTCTCCCTCTTCAGGAAACCCATATGCAGGGAGACTCAGAGGACAAGGGACATTGCCCAGGCTACCGCATGGAGGAACAGACCACAGTCTAGATCATGGGCCATCCAAATCCCAGCACAAGTGACAGTTCAGCAGACCTGCTCTGAACACCAAACAATAAACATGGCATGGCTTGTCATCTTCCTTACAACTACCTACAGCAGTAGAAACTCTTGGAAAGAATCCACCAACTACCTGGTACTAGTACTCCTGATTGCTAAGACTCCCCAGAATCCCTCATTGGCTAGGGACACCCAGATGGGCCTCATAATATTAGCAGCTCCCCTACTGGGTCATCAGATATCAAATGACTCATGCAGCACAGTCCTTCCAGCTCTGCTCTTCCAGTACAGCAGACAAGGCAAGGCCTAGCCTTGATAGATTTCATTTTAGTAGACACTCTTCCACTCTTCTACAGTACGTCTTCTTCCCCACTGAAAGTACAGGGACCTTTGTGTGCACCTTCCATTACACACTCAAGGTGGATCTCAAGAACATTACTGATTAAACCCAGAGTGGCTTCAGGACTGACAACCATAGCTATGCATTGTAGGAAGTGCTGGGCTTTCAGGAGCTGAAGCAACCCCACTTCAAATGCCCTGGCCCCAGACCATTGCAGTTGCTCCCAAGCAAATATTCCTGATTTTAAAGAAGGAGCTGTGTATTTTTGTCTGGGAAATCTCCCAGGCCTTAGGCCCCAGGCTGTTACTAGCTCTCCCTAGAATGTTCCTCCTCCCTGCCTGAGGGCTTAAATGAAAACCTTGAATAAACAGGCAAGTCCTTAACACAGTAGTGTTTTACTTTTCAAATAGGTGTCACCTGTCAAATATTGCTCATCTGGCAGAACTATGAGTTTTTCAAGAAGAAAATTGGAACTTTGTGGTCTACTAGTTGCTAGGCTTGGCTGTGATCCTGCCATTCCTCCTTGAGCAGCCTATTAGATGCTTTTCTTTGATATATGTTTATAACTAGAGGCTTGTTATAAATCTGGGGTGGCTTCTTTTTAATATTTAGAGTCAAATGTCTGGACAATCCTGGTGAACAAAGGTTTATCCTAGCATCCTAAACTCTAACAGGCCTGGTTAGCATACACTTACTCTTGGGGTGTTTTAGATGCAGTCCTACCTCAGCTAAATTCTATTTTGTGAGACTATCTCCTAAGCATTAGTAAATCCTTTATGTCACCAATTCTACTCCTCTATGCCATGGCATTGTAGTAGAGAGATACACAACACACAAGATGCCTTTTACAACCTTCACAAAATAGACTATAAATGGAACTTACAGGTTAAATACAAAGTGCTGACTATCTAGAAAATACTGGAGATGTATGTGGGGACACCAGACCTTGAGCAGAAACCCACTTCCCCTTCGGCCTGGGAGCAGGCCCCTGTGTAATGTTTACTGAAAACAATTCAGTGCTAAATCTCTTGATAGGGCTCAGATAAGGGCTTGCTCACAGAAATACCATGCCTTTCACACCCCCTATGGCTAGATACCTCTTCCTGTCCCCCCCTGTGGTGTCTCCCCGATTCTGGGGCCAGAGATTAAACCACCAGCCAGGAGGGTGAGAAGTGGAAAGAATGGTATGTAGATGAATGGCAGAAGTCCTTAAAAAGGGAAGCTCCTTTTTCTTAGAGAGACTTCTCCTGAGACTTCTCTCTCCTAAGCGGACTTGGAATCTCCTCCTAAACTGACTTGGGAAGCATAAAGTTTTCTTAAAGCAACCGACCGGTCTCTGTGTCATCTATCCCGACCACCTCACTACATTCTCAGATGCAGGCCGCACAGCAGGTGAGACAATTGGAGGATCCCATCGAGATTGTGAAAGCGAGGTAAGTGAGCAGGTTCATCTCTTTTTCTGGCCAGGGACAGATTGGGGAAAAAAAGAAAAGAAACCATGGGGAATAGTTCTGGGAAGCTTAAATTACAGTATCAAGTTAAAAAGTTACTTGAAGGACATGGGACTACAGTAAAGTCTAAAACCTTAGAAGGCTTTCTAAAGTCGATCGAACGAGCCAGTCCATGGTTCATTACCAGGGGGAGCTTAAATATCCCAGATTGGGAGGAGGTTCACCGTGATCTTTATCAACTTTTATGAAAAGAGGGACCTGAGTCCCTGCCCCCATCTACATTCTCCTTATGGAGATTAGTGAAGGGCGCACTCTTGACAGATAAGGCTAGCCACTGCCAGGCAGTCCAGGCCACAAAAGAGGCTTTTTCAGAGTTACAAAAGATTGAGACTCAAGCCTCCCTGAGTTCTGAGGCAGAGAGTGACAGTGAATCATCTGGAGAAACCCTGACTAAAACTATAGGCTCCATTGTTAGTGAGGATGAGGAGGAGCCTCTTAGCAACAACAAAAGAGTTAATAGAAATCTCGGGGCACGACCCAAAAGGAGGGACTTCAGTCAGAATCGGGTATATCCTACTCTGTCAGACCTAGAAAATGAAAATAGCTCAGACCCAGACTCTGACTCGTCAGAGTCTGAGAAGGAACGGTTACTTGCTGAGGTCTCCGCCCTTAAAAAGGCACTAAAAAGGACTTGAATTTAAAAAAGACAGGACAGGGAGAGAAACCCTCCATACTCTAAAATGAGGGACTCCTCCTTCTCGGACCTGGAGGGAAGACCCAGAGGAGGGGTCCAATGCTATCCGGTGGTGGCCCCAGTAATGGAAGCTCCAGACCCAAACAACCCTGAGCGGGTCATTAGGCGCCATAACCCTTTAAGTTTCAAAAATATAAAACAACTAAAAGAGGCAACTCTAAATTATGGAGCACAGGCTCCCTTTACACTTTCCTTAATGGAATCTTTTGTGCCTCTTAATTTGACACCTGGCGATTGGCAGCAGCTTTGCAGAGCAGCTTTGTCCGGGGGTAGATTATTTAATTTGGAGAGGTGAGTTTCAAGAAAGATGCAGCCAGACAGCCCAAAGGAATGCACAGGCCAGACAGCCCCAGAGAAATGTGGAGATGCTTACTGGGAGTGGTCAGTATGCCACCGCTCAACAACAAATGCAATATGACATCGCTGTCTATGCCCAAGTGGTGGCAGCAGCCCAAGGTGCTTGGAAAGCATTGCCTTCAAAGGAAGGAGGGGATAACCTGTCCAGAGCCCTTCAAGGACCCTCCGAACCTTTCCAAGACTTTGTAGACCGCCTCAGTCAGGTAACAGAGAAAATATTTGGGGGCATTGGGCCTGCAATGCCAATTATCAAACAGATGGCTTTTAAAAATGCAAATAAGTACTGTAAGGAGGCTCTTCGCCCCCACCGCAACAAAAGTCTAAATGACAACATCCGGATCTGTAGAGACATTATTGGTAATTTCATCCAGGGCCAAGTGTTAGCTGCTACTATTCGACCCCAAGGGGGAAAAAAAGATCTAATCAGGGAGGGAGAAAAACATGTTTCAGCTGCAGTAGGGAGGGACACTTCCATAGAGAGTGCCCTCAAAATAGTACTACTAGTCTCAAGAGACCTGGTTTATGCCCCCACTGCCAAAGGGGATATCATTGGGCCACTGACTGTTACTCTAGAACTAACTTGGGGGGCAATTTCCTTCCTACTAATAATAATCAAAAAAACTAAAAGAGGGCCCCGCCCCAGGGCCCCAAAACCAATGTATATGGGGCAATGACCCCCGCTGTGGACAGCAGCAAGATTCGTTTACTCCCCCAGAACAACCCCTTCATATCTCAGACCTCCTTAGAGCCACTTCAGGCAGTACAGGACTGGACATCGTTCCTTCCACCCGGGCAGTCCTAACACCCGAGATGGGGATCCAGGCCCTCCCTACTGGGGTACATGGGCCATTGCCCCCAGGCACAGTTGGACTACTCTTGGGACGGTCCAGTACTATCCTTCGAGGCGTCCAGGTACACCCTGGTGTTATAGACCAGGATAGTGAGGGAGAGATTAAAATAATGACATCAGTGGACAGTGGGGTTGTTGCCATCCCAGCAGAAGAACGGATTGCTCAGTTACTCCTCCTCCCTACAGCTCCTTGTGAGGCTCAAAAAATTAAAGAGAAAAGGGATAACCAAGGTTTTGGAAGTACTGGCCCAGCAGCATTTTGGGTAGCCACCATGGAGAACCGCCCCCAGCTTACATTAAAGATAGAATGCAAGTCCTTCAAAGGCGTTTTAGATTCTGGCGCGGACATTTCTGTCCTCTCAGATAAATTCTGGACCCCTGCCTGGGCCAAGCAGGAAAGGAAGGTGACCCTCCAGGGAATAGGACAGGCTGTGCCACAAAAGAGCCTCAGAATGCTAAAGTGGCAAGATTCTGAGGGCCACACAGGGTTTTTTCAACCATATGTTTTTGCCTGGCCTCCCTATCAACCTCTGGGGACGAGACCTCCTATGAGAAATGGGAGTGGTCCTCACCACCCAGGCACCCAAGTACAAAAGCGGGGCCCCCCAGCAAGGATGGGCTGGAGTCAGGAGAAGAGACTAGATAAACTAGAACAGGGAGAGGCTTGCCTGGTGGCATCCCCCCCCCTTTGAATACCAGGGCCCCAGGG
This sequence comes from Mesocricetus auratus, assembly GCF_017639785.1. NCBI lineage: Eukaryota > Metazoa > Chordata > Mammalia > Rodentia > Cricetidae > Mesocricetus > Mesocricetus auratus. Next base: position 4,768,925 of record NW_024429233.1, on the reverse strand, counting down.
AACAGGAAGGATTTTAACCATTTTTAATGAGGGTCACTGTTGCGCCGCCAGCCCCCATACCTATCACATGGCTATCAGATGATCCCGTATGTGTGGAACAGTGGCCCTTACCAGCAGAAAAACTCCAGGCGGCTCATCAGCTAGTTCAAGAACAATTGGAGGCGGGCCATCTGGTCCCCTCCAGGTCCCCCTGGAATACCCCCATATTTGTAATTAAAAAACCATCAGGAAAGTGGAGGTTACTACAAGACCTGAGGGCCGTAAATGCGACCATGCAGCCAATGGGGGTGCTCCAGCCTGGCTTGCCCTCACCTGTGGCCATTCCTAAAGACTGGCATTTGATTGTCATTGATTTAAAAGATTGCTTCTTTTCCATTCCCCTACATTCTCAAGATAGTCCTCGGTTTGCATTTAGCCTTCCTGCAATTAACTTTAGGGAGCCTACACTTCGCTTCCAATGGGTGGTGCTCCCCCAAGGGATGGCTAACAGTCCAACTATATGCCAGATTTATGTAGCTGCCTGTTTAGATCCCCTCAGGCGAAAGTTCCCTGATCTTTACATCATCCACTACATGGATGATGTTCTTTTGGCTGCAGCCGAGGAGAGACAATGTTACATAGCCTTTGCAGAGCTACAAGAGCTCCTGGAGGCCCACAGATTTATTTTGGCTCCAAAAAAGATCCAAAAGAGACCTCCTTATACTTACTTGGGTCATCAAATTCAACAAACTGGCCTCCGGCCCCAAAGACTCCAAATTGATTGTTCAAAATTAAAAACGCTTCAAGACTGGCAGAGATTTTTGGGAAGGGTGCAGTGGATTCGCCCTTCTCTTTCTATTGTAACAGCAGCTCTTAAACCCCTTTATGATATTCTTCCTGGGGATCCCGCTCCAACTTCCCCTAGACAGATTACCCCAGAGGCCAGAAATGCCCTACAATTGTTGTTAAAAAGTATAGAGCAAGCCCACCTTTGGCGTATAGATTATGAACAGCCTCTTGTTCTGGTAGCACTTTCATCTAGCTTTTCGCCCACTGCTGTGTTTTGGCAGACTGGCCCCATTTATTGGATACATTTGTCAGCCTCCCCTAAGAAGGTAGTGGCCCCCTACTATAATCTGATTTTACAATTGTTATGGAAGGCACACAAGTTTAGCATCCAAACCTTTGGAAAGAGTCCTGATAAAATTATTCTTCCTTATGATAAAGAGAAGATGGAATATCTACAGACCTTCCATGATGGGTGGACCCTGTTTATTACATCTACAGGTGCCAAGTTTGATAACCTTTATCCCAATAGCCCCTTGATGTCTTTTTTTAAACAACATCCTGTGATTTTTCCCAAAGTTTTAAAGGAGAGCCCCCTAGTTGGAGCTCGCTCAGTCTTTACAGATGGTTCCTCCAAAGGTTTCGCGGTGGTGGTTTCTTCTCAGGTACAGAAGAGGGTACCCATAGGGAAAATGTCAGCACAAGCTACAGAGTTGTTTGCCTGTTTTATGGCCTTCCAAATGTTTGAGGGGGAGCCCTTTAATTTATATACTGATAGTGTCTATGTTGCCAACATTGTCAGACCTTTAGAAACCTCTCCATATGTTCTTCCAACCTCTCAGATCCGTTCCTTATTAGTTCAGCTACAACATCTTATTTGGCAGCGCATCCACCCTGCTTAAGTGGGATTTATTCATGCACATACTAACCTTCCAGGACCCCTTGCCCAGGGCAATCAATTTGCTGACTCCTTGACCCGCCCTAGGGTCTTATACACTCAGGAGCAGCTTGCCTACCAGCTCCATGAGTGATATCATCTAAATGCCCGCTCCATTAAATTTCATACTGGGTGCCCCCTATCCATGGCTACACAGATTACCTCTCAGTGCCCTGACTGTGCCCCTTATCATAATTCTCCCAATGAGGGGGTAAATCCCCGGGGCCTCAGGGCCAACCATCTTTGGCAAATGGATATAACTCACCTGCCACAGGCAGGGAAATTAAAATACATACATGTTTCAGTGGATACATATTCTAAACTGATTTTTGCCTCTCTTCACTCAGGAGAGAAGATTAAAGATGTTATTTCCCATTGCCTGCAGGCCTTTGCCTACATGGGCATTCCTGATGCCCTAAAAATGGACAATGGCTCTGCCTATGCCAGCAATCGCTTTGCTGCCTTTTGCCGGGAACATCACATTGTCCATTCTTTTGGTATTCCTCACAACCCCACCGGACAGGCCATTGTGGAGCGCACCCATGCCACCCTCAAACAGTATTTTAAAAAAATAAAAAAGGGGAAATATGTCACCTCCCCCAATATTCAGTTATCCACCACACTTTATATTTTAAATTTTTTGACCATAGACAGTAATAATTTGTCTGCTATGGAGAGACATTGGAACAAACCCTCCCAGTCTTTGGGATGGGTCAGATGTAAGGATTTGATCACAGGAAAATGGCAGCCACCCACTCCCCTACTAGATAGGGTCCGAGGGGCTGTTTGTGTTTTCCCTCCAGGAAGTGAGAAGCCTATTTGGGTCCCCAAACAGTGCATCAGACATGTTGACCCCGACTCTGCTCCCGACACTAGAAATGCTCACCATGATAAAAATGATCCAAACATTGCCAAACTCAGGTAAGGGAAGTATGGGCACTGGTGAGGAAAACCCCTCCCACCGTTTTGATGCTAGTTAGTCACTGCAGCTCCCCATTCATCGCCTTTATAACACTAATAAATACATTGGGAGTGGCTGCTGCCAACACGAGAGTCTGAGTTTTCCCCCTCCTAAAAGGGGAATCTCTACTTTATTAAAAATATTTAATATATCCATGATTAAACACTCAGTTAAAGGGTGGATTGGATTAGATATCTAGGCCCTCACCTAACAAAGGTCAAAAAAGAAAGGGAACCTAAGATAATAAGTTGCCCTCAGTTGGAGGGTAGATTGGAGGATCATCCTCAATGGAAAGATAGATTAAAGATGGGTAAATTAAATAAACTGGTAACAGTTAATAAATGAGGTATTAGTATTCAGTAAAGAAAAAGACAAAGGTATATAAAATAAAAATGTTTGGTTACATTTATATAGGGTAGGTTATTGAATTTTGTGAGTCATCTCTAAAAACTTTTGGCAAAAGCCTGGCCTTTCCACTTTGCATCTACAGAATTACAAGGAGTGGGTATGGCTGTAGCCCCTGAGTGTAGCTCAAAACTTCTCTAATTAAGAAATGATGAGGGACATACAGGACTTTTTCAACCTTTTGTTTTAATTCACAGATTGACTGGAGTTGTTCTGTTAAAGAAGTTTCAGTTCAACAAAGTAATCATAACCTAGGCAAGGAGAGATATGTATGCATGGTCTGTGTGTATGGACGTGGCCACGTCAGTATGTATGAAGTGTGAAATGTAAATGCGTGAATGTTGACAAAAGCAACTGTTCTAACTGCCTTGGATATGATTAAAGGGATACTTAAATCCCTTCAAACAGCTAAAAACTACCTAAATCGATTTAGATATAGCCAAAAGAAACATCCAGTCAGTCGGTTAATATTTTAACAAAAAATTCAAGTTAAGCCCTCAGAGCCAGTCAGAGAGAGAGAGAGAGAAAAAGAGGTTTTTTCAGGGAACTGTCCTGCCGCTTTGGCAGGCCCCCACCCCCAAAGGTGTCTGTGTAGATGCAAATTAGGCCTTGTCAGTTCAGATGCAAACGAGACCTTGTCAGCTAGTGAGAGCTACAGGTTAAAAAAAGGGGGACTATTTGGGACATAGTATAGTTTACAATCCTTAAATGATTCTCAAAGGTACTTAATGGTTATGTCCCTTTTAAAGGACATCTACTAATACTTTAAATAGTGATCCCAATTCACCTAGATAGTTGACTAAGGAGGGTAGACAAGTCCTTCTACTGTTATGGTCCAACTTCAACAGTTAAAACAAAATTTAAAAATAAAAGGGGAGTAATGTCCCCAGTCCCCACATGATTCATTAAATAATCCACTCCTCATTTAAAAAAGTTTAAAATGTAAATGCCAGTGAGGAATCTGCTTCAGACAGATTCTGACGTAATAAAAGTTAAACAACTATTGCTCAGGTCAAATGGAAACATCCATACACTAGACAGTAGAGTAGACCCTAATTTGGGGTCGAGGGCATGTTTGTGTTTTCTTACAGGAAAAGAATAAAGCTTCAATAGCTGTCACAACATTTGGTGAGATGCATGGAGCAGAGAAAACTGGACCTGAGACCATGGGAGCCTGCTCAAGCCAGTTTGAGGTCTCCTAAGTCGGTGTTCCTGACCCTTGATGTCATCAAATCTACAGCCCAAGAAAGAAATAGAACAGTCAGTTCGAGATTTCCAGTGTCTCATCAGGCTTGCTACATCAACCTCCTGGACCCGTGAGTTTTCATCCCAAAGCCAACAAAACTGGAAGATTAGCAGCTAGCCTTTGATACACCTTAAAACAACAGAATTCATTTTGCCAGCTTTTCCCTTTGGGGGAAAAAAGACCCATTTAAAACATTTGGACATTGGTATGGACTGTGATGAGTGACAAAAGCCTCTTTTCAGTATTTGAACAGGACATGGTCACTTGATATATCAGACTTGGTAGTTCCTGTTTCTGGAATCACACCTATGCCAGTGTGTTCTTCTGGAGAAATGTGGTTTGTCCTGGTGCGACAAAAAATCTTTGATTCGGGTTGCATGTTCGGCTGATACTACTGACATTAAATCTACAGACTACATCACCACAAGAACAAATTGGTACTCTATAAATAGTGCAGCAAGCCTCTTGTTCATATTTTTTATAATACTACATGTGTAACATCAATGATTGTACCTAATGTATCTGTGCAAGTGCACTCTCTAATGCTTTCCTAAGTAGATCTTAAAATGATTGTAAACTTTATCACTGTTTTGACCATCAAATTGTAACTATAAATCACCCTTGTAGCAAAGAAAGGCTGGTGGTAGAATGCTAAGGCCCAGATCGGGGGATGGGCAGGTGACAGAGAGGCGCTATGTCAGTGGGGGTCCTAGGAATGGTAACAGCGGCAGTAGGCATTCTGTCTTCATACTGAGTTCAAAGTGCCTTAGCCCATGGCAATCCCGATAGCCATAAAGCCTTATTACAAATGATTTTAAGGTTGGGGCGCTCTTTTGACGGGCAACCTGTGGGGAAGACCCACTCCCACCTAAGACAGGGGTTCAAGGTCCCCCAAAGACGGGCCAGGGAGGGTGACCCTACTTGACCTAAGACAGGAGTGCCTCATTTAAAAATAAAAAGGGGTGAATTGTGGGGACACCAGACCTTGAGCAGAAACCCACTTCCCCTTCGGCCTGGGAGCAGGCCCCTGTGTATTGTTTACTGAAAACAATTCAGTGCTAAATCTCTTGATAGGGCTCAGATAAGGGCTTGCTCACTGAAATACCATGCCTTTCACACCCCCTACGGCTAGATACCTCTTCCTGTCCCCCCCTGTGGTGTCTCCCCGATTCTGGGGCCAGAGATTAAACCACCAGCCAGGAGGGTGAGAAGTGGAAAGAATGGTATGTAGATGAATGGCAGAAGTCCTTAAAAAGGGAAGCTCCTTTTTCTTAGAGAGACTTCTCCTGAGACTTCTCTCTCCTAAGCGGACTTGGAATCTCCTCCTAAGCTGACTTGGGAAGCATAAAGTTTTCTTAAAACAACCGACCAGTCTCTGTGTCATCTATCCCGACCACCTCGCTACATTCTCAGATGCAGGCCGCACAGCAGGTGTGACAATGTTAAGCCTGTCTGAGTTTGGACACCTGCTTTCCATGGGTGCACTAAAGCATGCTGAAGTTGACTACAGAGATATTTCTACACACAGTCCCCTGCTTCAAGTGCTCTAAGCAGAGTCAGTCCACAGAGCAAAGTTATTCAGAAGCCTGCCCCTGGGTCCAAGGAGTTTCAAGGACTGCATATGGCAGGGAATGTGGTTGCAGGTTTCCAACCACATAGGGGTTGAACATAACACACCAGCTCTGACACTTCCTCATCTGTTCCTCACCATCTGGGAACAGCATCCCTTCATTCACCATGTTGTGGTTTCCCAGCTTACCCATGCTCTCTGCCCACCTGTCTGTAATAGCAATGGCAGCACAGCACACAAAAATGCTGGTGCCCATTCCTCTTCGAAGCCAGTCCTGAAGTTGGGACCTGAAGGGCCTGCACCACTTCTGACTGACATGTCACCTAGCGGCCTGTTTGGCTAGTGAGGCCTGAGTGAGAAGACCAACTCCCATAGTGTTCCACTGTGCTTAAAGTCACAACACAATGATTCCTGAACTTCTCTGCCACCCCAAAAGCTTTTTCTAGATCTGCAAAACATGAATTTCACTAGCACTCCCTGGCTCCAATAGCTGACCCTGTTATCTTCCTGCACTCCATAGGGACTTCTCTTTTTTCCTCCTGGACACAATGTGGCCAGATAGCTTGCACAGCCCACAATACAATGTGGGGAAGAGTGATTTACTGTTCAACAAGTGGAAGGGTGCGAAGAATATTAACAAAGAGAGATTTAAAGACACAAAAGGACATGTTTGTTCTGTGGTTCCATGTTCAGGTCAGATGAACTGAAGGTACTTTTTCCTGGTTGTCACAGGGACTTCAGGAAACTAGGAAAGAAAAGTAGGATCCAGATCACAAACAAGATAATAGTTCAACCATCAGAAGGCTGGATAATGGCTTCATTGCTGTAGGTGTTTTATTCCTGAAATCCAGAGCAAAGTCTTGGCAAATGAACAATAATAAAGAGTAGTCTTTCTGGAAATTTGAATATTTAGAGAGTAACAGAGCTTGGAAGAGTATGTTTCTGAGCGCTATTGTTAGCCAGCACATCTTCCTCAGTGGGCAGGTGATTGAAATAATACAGCTGTAATATTCAAGGATCTCTACATGAACAGGACTGGTACAATGAGTCTCTACATGCATCTAGAAAGTGGGTTCATTAGAATGTCTCACAAGCAGTGGTCCAGGCAGTCCAACAATGGCTGCCTACTAATGGAAATTTGAAGAACCCAGATGTTGTTCAGTCTATGAGGCTAGATGTCTCAGCTGGTCTTAAGTATATATCAAAATTACAAAGAGGTTAGCTCTAATGCTAGTAAAGAAATGAACTTTGTAGTCAGAACTAAAGCAAGCAGGCAAAGAGAGAGCTTCCTTCTTAAATAGCCTTCATATATGTCAGCTGTTACAAAAAAGGTGCAATAAAGATTAAAGATGAATATTATTCTTTGTTTGATTGTTTTTTTCTTGGTGCTTTTGAGACAGGTTTCATCTCTGTAGGCCTGGAACATTTTCTGTAGCCCAGACTGACCTCAAACTCAGAGTACCTGACTGCTTTTGCCTCCTGAGTGCTGAGGTTAGAGGTGTGAACTACCAGCAAGCAGCTAAAGGTAGATCCTATCACTCAAATGAGCAACAGTAAAGATGGGTGTTTTATTTCAAAACTTTTAAGAAAATTCTCTCTCCCCCAGGTGTTATGGCACATGCCTTTAATCCCAGCATGCAGGAGACAGATGCAGGTGGATCTCTTTGAGTTCAAGGTCACCATGGTCTACAAGAGCTAGTTCCAGGACAGCCTCCAAAGCCACAGAGAAACCCTGTCTCATAAAACAAAAAAAATGTACCCCAGAAAACGGACTGGTGATATTTCCAGTCTCCCTTTCCCATGTCCTCTCTGGGGTGCTGGAAGGCCATCTGGGAATGTTGTATCCATTAAATGTGCACTGCTTGTAAGTCAGTTTGATTTGGTCTGACTTGAATCATTGCATCTGAGGAGAGGTTTATCAGGCGTAGAAACTATCTGGACATTCCACCGAGGAAGCTGCTTTTCACCCCCACTGGCCCAGGGCCACATTGTGGGAAAACACCCTTCTTCCCCATACCTGCTCTCTGCCAGGCTTGGGTTGGCATTTGATTGAATGGTCTCCTGTTATTTTTAGGGTGTTCTGTGAAAGCAGTGGCCATGCCAGGCCCCCAACCAGTTAGTGGGACAAAGACCTGCCGTGTCCAGTGGGAACCCTTCTTCAGAAGATGCTCTGTTCAAGGGATTATCAAACACCCCCTCTACTTTTGATCCAAGGCCAACCACAATGGACAAATTACATTAGGCTTTGGATTCCACCATAGAAAGTGAAATGGGCACCTGCCATTCAAAGCCATATCCCCAAACTCCCTTGAGCTTCCTTTTACAAAATCCTGTTAAGTTGGGGCTATCTGACTACATGAGTCCTGAATGCTTGATTTTTCTGTGCACTAAGGCCTGGCCTCAATATTCCCTTGACAATGGGACACCAGGGCCATTGGAGGGAACTTTTGACTTTACCAACCTCAGTGATCTTAAAATTTTTGGCCAGCATAAGGACAAGTGAACAGAACCTCATCTGTCCACGGTTTCCTGATACTGTACTCCTTCCCTTCCCTGAGGAGCCAATGTCTCACAGCACTGGTATTGTTGGCTTGGATCATGGCACATCTAGTTTCCTGCCTATTTGGGAACTAGGACACAGAAAAGTCTTCCCTGACCTTGCTTCTAGAGACAACAGCCTCTTCACCATGTCCCAATCCTACCTGCCTAACCCCGTCCTATGGGACCACACCACGGGTTCCAATCAGTTGCCTACATTTCTTATTCCACCCCATCCACCTCTTCCCCATTCCTTTCCCTGAAGGAAAAAGGTCTAGTACCAACGTCCTCCTCTTTATGCACCTTCCTCTTTTCCCCTCCCCCTACCAACCCTCCATATCCTTCCAGGATGTCTCCTTGTCCCCCTCCACCTATACTTGACCTAACCTCCAAAGTGGGAGGCACAGTCTAGCTACCCATTTCATCTCTCTGTCAATGGGAGATATTAGAAAGCAATTTTGAAAAGGCTGAGGAGGTTCCCTCAAATCACACAGAGGAATTGGTGAAAATGGCTTTCAAAGTTTTCAATGCTCAAGAAAGGCAGCTGAAACCTCCTGACAGATTAGGCCATGTCCCAGCCTTAGCAGCTGCCATGAGGACACAAGGGGTACAAGGGAAATCAACAGCCACAAGGCTGCATCCTGCTGGAGCTCAACCAATGTGAACTCTGCCACAAACTTGCTACAAATGTGGGCAGGATGGTCATTTATAAAGTCCTTGCCTGGAGCTTCAGCACCATCAAGGCCATGCCCTACCTGTAGTTAGCCTGGACACTGGAATTCAGATGCCCCTGTATGGTTTTGTCCTCCATGCCAAGCCATCAACTTCCAGTCTCACCAACTCCAACAGCTGTACTGTGCAAGCCTTCAAAATACTCAGTCTGGTGGGGAACTGATGAGGCCTAAATTTGTGTAATCCCAATGCCCTCTCCAAGCCTAATGTAACAATGCAGGTAGCAGGTAAGTCCTTCACTTTTCTTTTGGGCATGGAAGCTACATACTCTGTTGTGAATTCTCACTTGGGTTCCACAGTTCCCTCTCCAATTATTGTCACAGAGATGAATGGGTCATCCTCCTTCCCATTTTGGTACAACCTGGGATTGTGTTAGCTGAAAAAGCTGTCTCCTTTTCTTCTCATCTTCTTATCCCTCAGATCTGATGGTGCTTCATGGCTATGGTATTGAGAGTTTATTAGTTCATCAAGTTTGCTGCTCAAAGTACAGACAGGTGTGCCTCTTTTACAGGCTTCACAGTCAGGGATTAACAGGTTTCAGATGTAACTTCAGAGGTTCAGAGTTTTAAATATCCTCTGGTTGTTTTCTAAAAATGTTCATGCCTTGAACCTAAAGCCATAGCCTTTTGCTATGACAGCAGATGTCTTACAGATACCTGCAATTTTGTGGGCAAAGTTCTGCTTCTGCACTAAGAAATCTGGGCTATTATTGAGAAGAGTTTCCACAGCCCATTTTATCTCACCCATTTTTGAGCATATCTTTCAGGTTCACTCCTCCTTCCTGCACTCCACAGAGGGTCCTCCAGATGACACCAGCAACTATGGCCGTTCCTGGAAATTCACCATTGGTACCACCTCTCCAAGATACAGTGGAAACCAACCCAACATCTGGAATCTGGTTTTCCAAGATGTTCTGATGAAGGACACATTTGGTCTCCTGTATCACTCTCTCACTCTTGCCTCTTCTGTTCAACCAGGACACTTCTCCCATTCCCTTTATTCTGGTAGCTATCACCCTTCCCAATGCTAGCCACATTTATATCACCAATAATAACATCTGTTTTTTTCTCCTAGCATCCTGCTGTCTCCCCCTTAATGAATAGGAAATCTGCAGGATGGTAGCTAATGAATGCTTCTTCCCTCCTGACACTGAGCATGATCTCACTGACTCTGGACTCCTCCCTCCCACACATTGTCCCTTATTAGCAAGAAGAACCCATACATGAACCCTCGCCCATATATCCAAAGAGTCTCAGATGTTAAGGTGGAAGTTTCACCCCAGTCACTGTTGTCCATACACCTACAGTGCCTGGGGTGTTATGGTAGAGTTTCCACCGAAGCTCCATCTCCCATCTCCCTCCAAACACTGATGCATCTCAGAAAGCCTGCCAAATGTGTCCCCTCTCCCAGCGGTAGTCAAGAACAATCACACAGAGATTTTAACCTGTCCTCCAGAGAATATACTGGGTGATTTCCCTGTATCCCTTTCCTGTGTCCTCTCTAGGGGCTGGAAGGCCATCCAAGAGCATTGTATCCATTAAAGTGGGCTTTTTCTAATTTGGGTGATTTGGTCCTATTTGGATTGTAGCATTGGAGGAGAGGCTTCTCAGGTGTAGAAACTTTTTAATAAGTGGTGAGGTAATCAAATTTTAATGATTGATGGAGGTTCTGACCCATTTGTTGTATCCACAGAGCCAGGAATCAATAATCTGGATAAAGAACTGAATTTATCATGAAACCAAATAACACTAGCTACACTAGTTTGAGCTAAATAGAACTGGATAAAATGGTGTGGCCCTGCATAAAAGAACTGTTATTTTACAGTTTAAGTTTTGCAGCCTGAAAGATAAAGTGTGTTACTAGTGTTTAAAAATGGAAGCCTAAATTTTCTGGGTGAAATTGCAGCTGACAGCCACTGTCAACTTTTAACAGTTATTTTGTACCTTAGAGCTGACAGACTCGCAGATGCTGTGTGTGCACAGAAGTAAACTTTTAACAATTGAATCCTGCCTGATAGTCAGGCAACTACAGTGTCCATTGCTTCCTCTCAGGTAGTTAAAAGGGACAATGTTCAGCTTCTAATAACTGTGTCTGTGTGACTCCCTGGGTTACATTCCCTTAACCTTTAACTGACCATCTGCCCTGTATCCTTGCTGTTTCCACATAGACACAGGCTTTCTGAAACATCTTAAGTTAGCCAGGCATCTCAACTCATTTATGAAAATTGTTGGATTGTTTGGTAGATTGTGATTAATTTAAAACAAATCTTTCCATGTGTTCTTTGTTGATTCTACTTTGTTGCTTGTTTTTATTACATTTTATTTATTTTTGTGTTATATGCACATTAATACTCTGATCACATCTGTTGCACATGTATGTATGTGGAAAAGAGAGGACAACTTCCAGAGATCAAAAGACAAATTGTCTCTGACCATGTGAGTTTTGGGGATTGAACTCATGTCACCAAATTGTTGACAAGTGTCTTTACTCACTGAAACATAACACTGACTGCATTCCCTTTATTTCCTTAATGATTACTTTTTCCACAGACTCTGCTCTCTACAATATTCATTATAGAGACACATTTCAATTTTGGGCATGGTGGGGTGTGTCTTCTAGGACTTATGATGCTGGTGCAAAGTGACCGCACTGTGAAGTCAATTTAGACCATGTCTTGTATTCCAGGCCAGGCTGGAATACATAGAAAAAGAAAGTCTCAAATCACCAAAAAGAAGAAAAAAACACATGTGATTTTGAGGCCTTTCTTCTTCTCTTGCTGTTTTTTATTGCTCTCCTTTTCTGAGGCATATGGAATGTTCTGGGTTAACTTCCACATGAGAAATAAACATCCTGAGCTGGTGAGATGGCTCAGTTAGTACTGGGTGGTGGTGGCACAAGACTTTAATCCCAGCACTTGGGAGGCAGAGTCAGGTGGATCTCTGTGAATCTGAGACTAGCCTTGTCTACAAGACCTAGTTTCAGAACAGAGGACAGCCTCCAAAGCCACAGAGAAACCCTGTCTCCAACACCCCCACAAAAAAAGACGGCTCAGTTGGATAATGATGCTTACTCCCAAGCCTGAAAATTAGATGAGGGTCAGGACACCCATAGTAGAAGGAGATATTGACTCCTGCAAACTGTCCTCTAACACACACACACACACACACACACACACACACACACACACCACCACCACCACCACCACCAGCAGCAGCAAGAGCAAATGTGCAATTCTTTTTAGAAATCCAATAAAATAGATTGACTTTGTTCACTATATCCTAGATGAGGGAATTTTTTGCTATCTCCTTTCTTAGAGTCTGGTGAGCTTAGTCCATTTTGATCTCTGGGGTGTTGTTAGTTGTAATAACACATTTAACTATTGAGTGTCCTTTACTTGTTCACTGGAGGGGATTCTCTCTTGGTTGGCTTAGGATTGGGATCTATACACATTTACATAGTACATTACCATGCATATTGCTTCAAGTAATTGAAGACCCCTGCCCTTTGATTGTCAATGCATTTCTTTTCTAGGCACATTCCCTGGCAATCCTCAGTTCACTGGTAGTGTATCTTATTTCTCTGACTGAACTGAGTGCCAAATTGGGAATGTGCTGGCCCTGTGGCAGCATTTCAGTCAAATAAAATAATAGTTGGAGTCCTGGCTAGATTCTATGAGAAAAACATATTCAATTATCAACAACCCCCATATTTTGTTCCTGAAGCCCATCTCTGGTCTGAATTCAATCTGGCAGCATCTTGCATAGTTTTTGGAAAGCAATACTGGGAAATACCTTCAACTCCTTTCCAGAAATATCATTGTTAGTCAGTGCACAGATCTACTTGGCTCCTATGTACTATACCAAATTTACCATAAAGTTCTGGGGCCAAGGATGTTGTGAGTGCTGACCTCTACAGATAAATTCTATACTATTTTACCCATTTTAAATTCTGTGGTGACTATATTGATAATGTAGGATAGTATGTTAATTAAATTAATACCTGATAATTATTGTCTACACATGAAAGTCAGAATGACAGAAATTTTTGATGGGTCTCAATACAAAATTATTTGCTGTCACCACTAGGTGGTACCACGGATAACTGTGATCAATATTATTGTTCTTGTTTGTCAATCAGGAATCACCCATTGCCTTGTGATGCACAGGAATGCACAAGTGCATATGTCCATTAGTGTGTGCATAGAGTAGTAATGTTCTCAAAAGTCACCCATGATACATTGTCCTTAAAGTATACTTGTGCATAAAAACACATGAATTGAGTAGAGGCATTCTAGAAAATATGGGACTGAAGTGAGATAGCAAGAACTTCCAAAGGCAAGGGCACCAGCTGGTGTTCAAATGACCTATCTAAGAAAGCTGTCTGTTTATTACTGCAGATGAAAGACTGAACTGCAAGGGGAAATACAATAACAGAAACACAGAACAGCTTTAATTAGGCTGGTCTTTTATCATTATACTTAGTCCCTCTAAGGTTATCAGGGTAGAAAACCCTATGTCCATCCGGGCCATTCAAAATTATTGGTGAAATAGTCACAGAATTAAAAGTAGGGAAACACAAATTCACAGCGGACATGAGCAGTTACTTCTGAAATGCCAGGGACTGCATCCTGCTAAGATTAAGTCATTAAACAGCTTAAAGTTGACCACTTACAGGTCCTATCTCTAATCCAAGTGGAGAGAAAATGTGTCCCTCACAACATAAAAACATATTGTGTCTGGTATCTCTCAATCCCTGGCTCCTCAAGTTCTCACATTTACTATGCATCATCTTCCATTGCCTGGGGAAGACCCAGCAGCAGATACTTTTCTCATCCCTGGGAAGCTCTTCATTCCACCATTAAGACTACTGATTACATGTGGTAGACACTTACCCAGGTAAATGAGAAACTTGGCAAGGCTTTTCCCTTGTTTGACATCAGTTCCCCTAATTTAGGCTGGGGTAGAAAGATTCCCAGGGGCCCTGAGGAATGTGTTGCTCTTTCTGAGTCTGAACATTGCAGAGCAAGCACTGATTTGTGTGAAGTGTGAATCTTCTTGGAGAAAACTTCTGTCTAAGCTTTTCTTCCTCATCCCCACTTCTTCTCCATACTCCCCACCTGCTTGTTCCCAGCAGGCTTTCTCCATATATGTCTTTTTAGAAGAATGCTGGTTCCAGAGCCCAAGAAATTGGCAGGAGCCATTTACTCAAGCCTCATCAAATTTCAAGTGACTTTTCTAGAGTGATATTAACACATATGGAGTCATGAGATCTGCCACCCCAGAGATCAAAATGGTCAAAGGTGATGTGTACACATTTGAGCTGCTGCAGGTTTTAAATAAACATGTCACAGAAAGCAGTCGCTATAGAGATTTGTGTAGAGGAAATATCATTAAATGTCAACTCTGCCATGGAATCTTCAGAGGAAACAATGGATGTAACAAGTAACCTTTACCAACTTAACACACTGGAGCTAGTGCAGAGTTTGACATTGCAGTCCAGAGCTTAGGTAAAAACAGTTGACAAAGAACTTAGAACTCAAGGAGTCAGGGAGAAGGGGCTGATGGACTACTGATATTTCAGGGCATAGAGCTGAATCCTTGGGTAACCCACTAGATGCATATAAAATCCCAGTCAGTTTCCAGACATTAGTGATGCATGGAGTCCATGATCCTCATCAGTGATGGATACAGCGAAATTGATAACCAGTAATGAGGGAGTTGATGTCTGTGAACATTCTGATCTCTGTCTAGGTACCACACAGCTAGGAATGGCAGGGGTTTTGTGGCAGGGATGATGACAGAACAAGCAGTGTAGGAGTGAACCCCACAAAGCTATCCGCCCATCAGGGTGGGGACAAGGTAGAGATAAAAGGAAGTGAAAGGAAAAGGGGCTTCCCTATTTCTCCTGGAAGCCAGCCACGCTTATAACTCCTGGTCTGTGTGACTCTCTCTCTCTCTGGTAAATAAATATATTGTTTTCCCTATATAGCATCGAATATCATTATATCTGGTACCAGAAGTGGTTTGGAATTACAGCCCATGCCTTAGTGGCGGGGAAACCGCCTGAATCGGCATCCTGAGGTGAGTGCTAATCGCAATTCCAGCTGCCTGGCCGCGACTACATTGCGAACGCTCACTCCTGCCGCTGTGTTGCACGCACTCACCTCTATTTCTTCCTAATTCCATTTCTCACATCTTCTGCTGCCCGCTCTGGATCCCGGGGTGGGACGCTGCAAAAGACTCCCTGTCTCTGCCGCCAAGGCTGCAAGGAGGACCTTGTTCCCCGCAGCTGCCACCAAGCCTGCAAAGAGGACCGTGTTTCCCGCTGCTGCCTGCAAAGCAGCAAAGAGGACCGAGTTCCCCGCTGCAGCACCCAGCCATCTATTGCTCGCCCCCCCGCCACCTGCCCAATTTCCTTGCATGATTAGTTCTGCCTTGCACCAACTTAGCAGCTACCAGAGCCACTGCGAGCTCCGCTGCTGTTCAGCAAATCCGCCTTCCCAAATCTGTTCGTTAAGTTTTCACAGGTTCCTTGGGGAGCATCCAATTTTCCATGGAGAGGCAGTGTTTGGCGATACACCTGCTCCATCTGCTGGCCAACCGCAGTAACTACAGGTATTTTAATTTGAGACAATAAAGGAGGTGATTTTTTCCAATTTAGGAATCACCAATTGATGGTAAGAACATCTAAATATAACATGGCAGGTAATTTAACACTGTAGGATTTTAGAGATTTCGTTACCAATGTGATGGATTATGCAGTAAAAGACAATTATGATATTTTCCATATGTATATGTGTGCCATGCTTGTGATTAGTGTATTAATACGTGTAATCACATGGAAGAAACATGAGCTTATGATTCGGGAATTAGAGTCAAAAGTTCAAGAAAATGGTGATCTAGTTACCAAAACAGATCATTTGGAATTTGATCAGAACAATCTTCGAGGCACAGTTAATTCAATGTCTACTGCATTTATGGCTAAGAGTGAGTCTAACCAGCTGGAACTTTCCAAATTAGCAGAGTCAATTCAAAAGTTAGAGTAAAAAATTCAGGAACAAGGGGATTTGGTTAAATTTGAGCAGGAAAACCTTCGAGACACATTCAATTCGATGTCCACTACATTTATGGCTAAGATGGAATCTAGCCAGGAGGAATTTTCAAAATTAGCAGGGTCAATTCAATCTTTGTCTGATAATAATGGCAATCTAGCAGACCAAATGTGTTTTCTGGAAGGAAAAATTGATGCCTTTGGAGTTTTTAGGGAGGATGGTATGAAAAGCTTGGAATCACGTTTAACTGAACAGTCCAAAGATTTAAAACAATCTTTAATGCAGAAAATCCAAGACCTTAATGAACAATCTGAGGACTTGGAACGAGTTTTAGTTGAGGAAATCCAAGACCTCAATGAACAGTCCAAGGACTTGGAACAATTTTTAATTCAGGAAATCCAAGACCTAAAGGATGACATGGTTGCAAAATTTCAACCTTTAGAAGATATACCCTCTGAAATGTCAGATGTTGAGTCAACAGATGCTAGGCTACCAGGAAATAAACGAAATATGGCTACTAGACATCCTAAGGTGGCCTTTCCAGTAACCGTGGTAGAAAGGCTGGCATCATGGAGGAACCAATCTGGTTCCTTCTACACATAAATGGGAACCTATTCCCATGAAAGAAATGAAAGATATAAAGCAAGCAATAATGACTTTTGGGTTCACAGCCCTTATGTGAAACAGTTACTAAATACATGGGCTACTACCAATAAGATAACTCCCTCGGATTGGAATGATTTAATATCTTCAGTGCTGGACAAGTCTTCCCAAATACAGTGGAAAGCCTTGTGGAGACAGGAAGCCAAGGCCCTTGAACTTCAAGGTTTAAAGTATGGCTTTGAAGCTATGAAAGTAAGAGTATTGAGGAGAAGCAATTTTCTGACCCACAGGTCCAAGCTGGTTATGATGAGCATACATTTGATTTATACAAAACAGCAGCACTAAATGCTTTGGATAAGGTTCGTGAACCAGGGGAAAGAGTTGAATCATATTCAAAAGTGATACAGGGTCTGAATTCTTACAAAGATTATCCAGAGCAGTAGATTTACAAATAACTGATCCTAATATTAGGCGAATTCTTACAGAATCGTTGGCTTATGAGAATGCAAACGCACATTACAAACAGATACTGTGGCCATTAAAGGTAAGATCAGCACCATTGGAGGAATGGGTCTTATATAAAACTAATATTTAGTATGACAATCCAGAGGCAGGTACCTCGATAGGAGAAGCCATTTCTAAAGGATTTAGGAGGAATCAGGGTGAAATATGGCCTACCCAAGAGGAGATCCCAAATTGGGTTGGGGAGCAATCTTTAGAAGTTTCAAAAGACATCAAAACTTTAGATGTTTTAATTGTGGTAAAATAGGACATCTGAGTAGGAACTGTAGACAACGCATTCCTAGGAATAATGCTTCTACCAGGAATGCATCAAACAGAAGGCCTCACCATCCTGTTCTCTGCAGGAGGTGTGGAAAGGGCCGACACTGGACTGACGAATGCTGGTCCACAAGAGATAGACAAGGTAGATCTTTAAAGCCGGGAAACGGGGATCAAAGGCTCAAGTGGGCCCCAGAAAGAAGGATTATCCAGTCATTTCCAGTGACAGTGGAGGACAGCCTCTCCCAGTACAATTAGAAGATCCACTGCCCATTGTAAATAATATGGCACTGGATAATGCATTAGCTCCAGAGGATGAATCAATTATTTGAGGAGGAGATATAAAACATATATTTTGGCAAATTTCTATACAATATCATAGACCCAAGTTACCAGTTAAGTTAAATAATATGGTGATTAATGGCATTTTAGACACCGGAAGTGATGTCACTATCATTAATCAGAAGTCCTGGTCCCCCAATTGGGCTTTAAAAGAGGTTAACGTTCAATTTTTAGGGATTGGAATACTATCTGAAGTTAAACAGATTGTTAGATGGATTGACTTTATTGGGCCAGAAGGACAGAGAGGAAGGTTAAAGCCATATGTTGCAGATATTGCTATAAACCTCTGGGGTTGAGATCTGTTACAACAATGGAATATGCAGATTAACATTCTTCCAGTATCACGTAGGAATTATACACAAGATTTTCTTGGTAGAAAGAATATAGTAAGACAGTACGGAAAACAGATGTGAAATGTACAGGTGGTACAGAACCAGGATGCTAGTGCCAAACCTACAGAGCAACCAAAACTCTACCCTTAAAATGGCTGACAGATGAACCTGTCTGGGTGGGTCAATGGCCCATGACATCTGAGAAGTTAGAGGCTTTGGAGAAGTTAGTTCAGGAACAGCTAGATGATGAACATATTGAGGAATCAACTAATGCATGGAATTCACCTGTTTTTGTTGTCAAGAAGAAGTCTGGTAAGTGGAGAAAGGTTACTGTTCTTAGAGCCATCAACAAGGTAATTCAGCCTATGGGGTCTCTACAACCTGGGATGCCGTTACCTTCTTTAATTCCTAAGGATTGGCCAATCATAGTTACAGACTTAAAAGATTGCTTCTTCAACATACTGTTACAGGAAAACAACAGAAAAGTTCACCTTCACGATACCTACCTATAATAATTCCCATTCAGTACAGAGATTCCAGTGGAAGGTACTACCTCAAGGTATGTTAAACAGCCCAACTTTGTGTCAATATTTTGTGAATAAACCTCTAGAAATAATTCGTAAAAAATTTCCACATTCATTAATATATCATTATATGGATGACATATTATTGTCTGATTCAATAAGGATACTTTGGAAAAGATGTTTGAAGCAGTAAAGGAAACGTTGCCTCTCTGGGGATTACAAATTGCCCCAGAAAACATACAAAGAGGAGATTCTATTAACTATTTAGGTTATAAAATACATGCTCAGAAAATTAGACCACAGAAAGTACAGATCAGAAGAGATCATTACTGTACTCTTAATGATCTTCAAAAACTATTAGGAGAAATCTCTCAATTACAGACAATTATCGGTGTAGAAGGGCATGATTTAAAACACCTAAAATGGCTTTAAAAGGAGATAAAGACCTAAGCAGCCCATGAGTACTATCAGCTGAGGCTGAAAAAGAATTAGAATGGGTAGAAAAGAGAATATTAGAAGCACATGTAGACTGTGTGGATCCAAAACTGGACTGTATTCTGGTTATTTTGCCATCTAGAGAATACCCCTCCGGAATATTAATGCAGAGGGAAGACATCATACTAGAATGGGTATTTCTGCCACATAAACAGAATAAAATATTGAAAACGTATATAGAAAATATCTCTGATTTGATATTAAAAGTTAAGTTAAGGCTTCGTCAACTGACTGGGAAAGACCAAGCTGAACTTATTGTACCTTTAACAAATGATTAAATTTCCTACTTATGGGAGGATAATGAGTATTGGCAAATAGCTTGCAGTGACTTTTTGGGAACTATTAGTGATAACTATCCCAAAACAGAGAGAATCAAATTCATAAAGAAAACAATTTGGATTCTTCCACGTATCATGAGACAAACACCTATTTCTGGAGTTCTTACCTTCTACATGGATGCAAACAAATCAGGTAAGGTAGGGTACAAATCAGGAAATATAAGTAAAGTAGTTCAAAGCCCTTACAACTCCGTACAAAAGGCAGAGTTATATGCCATTCTCATGGTACTTAAGGACTTTACAGAGACTCTCAATATAGTCACAGATTCTCATTATGCAGAAAGAGTTGTCTTGCACATTGAGACTGCAGAATTTGTTCCTGATAGTACAGAATTAACCTCATTATATTTACAATTACAGGAAACCATCAGAAATAGAAACAGGATCATCCTATATATATAACACACATTAGATCCCATACAGGTCTGCCAGGTCCTCTGGCACAAGGCAATGATGAAATTGATCGTTTATTAGTAGGTAATGTGTTGGAAGCTTCAGAATTTCATAAGAAACACCATGTTAACAGCAAAGGCTTAAAGAAGGATTTTTCTATCACCTGGCAACAAGCCAAAGAAATAGTAAAAAATTGCCCCAGTTGCTCATTCTACAATCAAACTCCATAACCAGCAAGTTGTAATCCTAAAGGTATTCACAGAAATGAACTTTTGCAAATGGATGTATTTCACTTCCCAGAATTTGGCAGTTTAAAATATGTACACCATATCATAGACACGTTATCAGGATTCCAATGGGCTACTGCCCTCAGCTCTGAAAAGGCTGACTCTGTTATTTCACACCTCTTTGAGGTGATGGTTGTTATGGGTATACTTAAAATGATTAAAAACTGACAATGCTCCAGCATATGTCTCCAGTAAATTGGAACAATTTTTCAAATATTATAATATAAAACATGTAACTTGTATACCTTACAATCCCACAGGACAAGCAGTGATTGAAAGATCTAACCGAACCTTAAAAGAGATGCTTCATAAACAGCCAGGGAGAACAGAGACCCCTAAACACAGGTTACATAATGGTTTACTAACATTGAATTTTCTTAATGCTGATGAAAATGGACAAACTGCAGCAGAAAGACACTGGACTACAGAGGAGACTTCTGAACTGAAGCAACCAGTGTATTTTAAGGATGTTAATACCTCAGTCTAGAAACCAGGATGTGTTATGTTGGGGAATGGGTTATGCTTTTGTTTCCAGAGGAGAAGAAAGGCTTTGAGTCCCATCTAAATTAATTAAGATTCAATCAGAACAGAAAACGTCTCAGGAGGAGGAAGGATGACGGCTCATCTACAAGGTCTGCTATGTATAAGGAGACCTCATTAAAGGAAAGAGAAGTATTCTGTTTGAGTCTTTAAGGACAATTAGTTCTGAACAGTGAAAAAATACTATGTATATGGATACCTAAAAAAGAAATGATAGCTACTCAGAGGACCACCAAACATACAATAATACAATGTGTTATCAATGTCTAAATCTCTCTATTTTGTTATTGTAATTTCTATTTCTTCCACTTCTTAATATGCCTGAGTCACAATTCATCTAATTAAAGCTGGCTTTGGAGTTGGATTGGCTCTCCTCCTTTAAACCCAAGCCTATTGTCAAAATACAATTCAGACTTTCTGTATTATATCAAAGAGCCATTGATATAAGACAGAAACAACAACAAGATATATATATATATATATATATATATATATATATATATATGGACTGTCATCTGTGTATATTTGATTCTTTTCTAAAACTCTAATCTCCTTCATGTGTATTATCTTCCTTAGGGTTGCCTTTCCCAGTATTCATACACATAAAATTTAAGAATTTCTGTGCTAACATTAATATTTCAGTTTTCCAGAGACAAAGGGATTTCTTGACAGCAATCTTCAACTGCTTCAGAAAGAGAATGTGGATTCACTTCCCCAACTCCACCTGATTAGACTGAATACATCTAAACTGCCCCACATCATCGACCCCACCTCACAAGCACCATCCTGAAACCAGCTTGGAACTACATCACTCGACACATCATCAGGCCAAGCAACTGATACAGTGCATCTTCTACAATCTGATCAGAGCTTCAAACAAGAGCTTCAATAAAAATCAGAAATCTAATCCAGAACTTCAGTCGAGCCTCTCCTGCAAAACAGAGACTAACTGACCTACTTAAGAGTCTTGTTACACTAACAATTTCTTCCCACAGGTCCCCATGATTGTCATCGTCCCACTTCAGCAGGAAGTAAATTTGAGAACTCCACATCCCTTCTCCCTACTATTGACATTAGAGGATAGTTTACACCTGTTAGTGTTAATTTGCAATTATTTTATGGTTAGGATTGGAAGGAGGTTTTCAGACTTAGGCATCCCTTTCAGATAAGTTTAGAATTTAGGTGGAATGGATATGTTTAGTTTAGGATAAGTAGATTATAACTTAATTATCACCCTCTACATATATATGTTGTATATGTTTGAGTTTGTATCAAATTTAAATCTTCTATTTAGACTAAAAGGGGAATTGTAAGAGTGAACCCCACATAGCTATCCACCCATCAGGGTGGGGACAAGGTAGAGATAAAGGAAGTGAAAGGAAAAGAGGCTTCCCTTTTTCTCCTGGAAGCCAGCCACGCTTCTAACTCCTGGTCTGTGCGACTCTCTCTCTCTTTCTCTGGTAAATAAATATATTGTTTTCCCTATATAGCATCGAATATCGTTATAAAGGAGGCTTCCAGCCAATGAGATTATTGAACTGGGAATCAAGAGGCTGGCCTGTGTTACATCAAGTAGCTTCCATCTGCTTCCCATTTTCTCAAAGGTGACACACAGTCCTCTGGTTTCATATACCCAGCAGGAGGAACAAGGACCTCATTAAATGGTGAACATCTTGTGGCCCTCATCTGTCATCATCCATTCCTGACTGATGTTCTCATGACTTGCGATGACTCACTGGACAGCCTCTGACTCTTTGCTATGGAGGGTATTACAAGGTAAAATCATGAAACTTGGGTCTAGTTTCATCCAAACCCTACCTTTAATCTCTGCACAGTGATTTCTCAGAAACTGAGGAACAGGAGGGGCCTCTCTGTACCAGGATACAGAAAGAGATGAGAGTTTGATCTCATTTCACTGAATTCAAGGTCCTCCCCTCAAGCAAATCAGTTCCAGAGAATCACTGTCTCCACCTGCTCTTCCTTCATGGCCTTTCCTCAAACAGCCTTCTGCCCTTGCTATTGGTTGAGAACTTGTCCACACTAACCTCTTTCACATTCCATCCCTGCTTTCCAGACTGCAGGAACAAGGTATTATGAGAGGCTGCTACAGGGAAACACGAAGTGAAGCAGGACTCTCTGGCTTCCAGATGTTAGGCCTTCTGGGGGACCTTGTGATATCTTTGAAATGGCCTTTTAAGATCAACAGTGCCTTAGGCAAAAATATGTTTCTGTCTCATAAGGATGAATACAATCAACATCATTTTCCTCTACTTCATCATCCAGTTCCTGTTGTTCCCCATCATTCATTCAATCATCCCATGGCTGTGCCTTGAAATTAGCAGTAGACGTGGAAGCATTACTTGACTTAGTTTCTGTCCTCAGAGGAATTGCCTCATCCTCTGAGGGTGCTTCTGCAAAGATTTCCATTTCTGGTTTTTCTGAAAGCAGGTCTCTAATTTGTTGCCATAAAGAAAAGGCCTGAACCAGAACCTCTTTAGGGCCATGGCATTCATATCATTCTCTCATCTGTTGTGATGCTTTTATGTACCCTCTAAAGACAAGTTTCCTTCCTCTGGAAACCATGGACTGACATTCAATTCAAAATCATAAAATGCTGCCAAATGCTTCTATGAGGTTTTACCACCTCTTATTTTTAAAATACAGCTCAACAATTCCAGGAACAGGCCTCTGTTCTTGGACTGTGAATGCCCCATGATTATTACTTTCCCACAATCTTAACTCGATGTCTTCTCTATTTAAGAGTATGCAGAACTCTGGAGAGGTCCTAACCTTACCTGGAAAAGTATTTTTTAGGAAAACAGAAAGGGGAAGAGAAAGCATACCTACTTAGAACCCCATGTTGACGGTATCCGCTCCCATGGACAATCCCCAGTACAGTATGGGAATCAAATAAAATGAGGCTCTTGAAGACTAGGTGGGTAAGGATTTGCTGTTGACAAACAAACACAGAGGCAGAATGAATCTGAGTTTATTTTGCAGCTCTCAAGCAAGGTTTTTTATACAGATTCGATATAAGGGGATTTTTTGAAGTAAACACAAGCAGATGACATGATTGTTATTTGGCACGGTAATGCAGAAATCCAAAATTTAAGATAATCCACGGTTAATCAAAACATGAAACCATCCTTGTTTGAAGATAACCTCAAATATCTTAAATCAAGGCACTAAATTTTTATGGTCAGTTACTTTTTAAGAGCAATTACTTAGTTCTTGTGAGTTTATAAGGCTGAGCCATTTTAACTCTTTCTTATTAAGAGATTCCTTTAACAAATAATTAAGCCCAATCTTGATGACACCTGTACAGCTATATGAAATTTTATTGTTGGGAAAGTTTGTACTATTTGTACATATATTAATGAAATGAATGATTTGGAAAATGCTGGTTTTTATGGAGGTGATGCCATGGCTAGTGTCCCTATCTCAGAGTATGTTTTCTTATCTATTACTTTTCTTCTGAATGTCAGCATATTCTTTTAGGAACATTTAATATGAAAAAGGATTAGAAAAAACCCAAGATTGCTGCTGGAACCACGGTCCAATACTTTTTTCAGGCGAGAGTTTCACAATCAATTCCAGGAGATCTTCCTTTTTTGAAGTTATCACCTCAGTCTGTGGAACACAGATTCTACTGGATTTGATGTGACAGCAACTTCCAACTGAAAAGCCATGGAGCTTATAAAGGGCTTCTTGTGGACAGGTTTTCGTAGGAAAATATATCTAGTTGGGATTGTTTGCATTTCAATCCCTGAATTTGAACATGCTCAGACAATGTCTGGATTTTGTGCTCAGGGTCTAGATCGTTTTTTAGTTTAGGGATTTGTTGGTTTAATGCTCAGTTGGTCACGGATAGAGTGCGTTTCTTTGGTTCATAATTATGGGATGGATTCTGTTTCTTTCACTGTCCCTTTTTAACCCTTTGTCTTTATTCAGAGAAGATGTTTCTTTCACTTGTTCTGGTTTCAGTGACAACATATGTTTCTTTGGCTAGGGATTCAACGTCACGGTGAGATTTTTAGGTTCTTGCTTAACAGTCATAGTGTTTCTATTTCAGTGCCTCTTGTTTCATGGTCAGTGAGGTGTTCCTTGTCTAGTCCATTTGCTCAGACCGTCATAAATTTGATTTTCTCCATGAGTTTACTGGTTCAAACAACACGAAAAGAGACATCATATTGCTTGTAAAAACTGTTGTCACAGTTACTTTTCTTTACAGAATAAATAGGGTTGTGTGTTGGATAAAGATTATACCAAATCTTTTATAATAAATGTACTTCCTCCTTTTCATATTCATGATGATTGTAATTTGCAAGGGCTTCAACAGATCGATTGCACACAAATATTTACATCTATAAAATACAAAACATTATCACCTGACAATATTCATAGGGTTTCCCTGCAGTTTCCCTTTTTCTCATAAATTGTTGCATACAAAAGTGTTTACACATTGTATTCATAGTATGTGTTCTTTTATGTGTTAGGAGGTGATTGTGACTTGCAAAGACATTCATAATATGTGGTGATGTTTTCTTTTTGCTTTAATAAGGAAAGTTTTCCTGAAAATGAGAGCTAGCCATTCTAGTGACATATACAGGCCAGGTACAGAGGGCACTTTAAATTCGAACACTTGGGAGCCAGAAGCAGATGGGGTCTGTGAGTTTGAGACTACCCTGTGATGCATAAAAATAAATCAATCTAAAAGAAAAGGAGAGCCAAGTGGTAATAGCCACAACTTAATCCCAGCACTAGGGAAATGGAGACAGGGATGAATGTGACTGAGAGAAGAGAGAATGTATGTAGGGAAGAGACAGAAATTCAGTCTGCGGTTTAATAGAGAAGGCATTCAGTGTAAGGATTATAGTAGAAAGGATACCCCATTTGTTTTGAATATTTGTAGAGGTAAGAACTAGTGATTGGTCGCACTATTTCTCTGATCTTTCAGATTTAGCCTCATACATGACTCAGGAATTTTATTACTGACAAATATCAGAATTCTGCCATCAATAGGATTTTCCTCCAGTATATTAACTTTTATGTATTTGAAGTCTACTATGCTGAGCAAAGATATTACCACATTGAGTATATATGTAGGGTTTCTCTCCAGGATGGGTTCTTTTATGTCTTTGAAGATGACTGTGCTGAGCAAAGGCTTTACCACACTGATGACATTCATATGTTTTCTCTCCAGTATGAGTTATTTTTTTAATTTTTAATTTTAATTTTAAATAGCTTGTTTTACATGTCAATCCCAGTTGCCTCTCCCTCCCCTCCTCCCGCACGCCCCACCCCCCCCAGCCTCCCACCCTATTGCCAATTCCTTCCACATAGGGGATATCTAGAGTATTTCATTTCACTCAGGATAGGATCCAGGCATACCCCTAAGAGTCCAGGCTGAGAGAGCATTCCCTCTTTGTGCAATGGGCACACGATGCCTGTATTCCAGGAATAGACACTGATCTACTGCTCAGGGCCCCATAGGTTGCCCAGGCCTTCTCACTGACACTCACATTCGGGGGGGTCCAGTTCAGTCCCATGCTGGCCTCCCTGCTGTTGGTCTGGGGTCCAAGAGCTCTCCCCTGTTAAGATCAGCTGTCTCTGCAGGGTTTTCCAGCCCATTCTTTGCCAATTGCCTCAACACTCCTCTCTCTCTGTCACTGGATTCCTTGGATTCAGTTCAGTGCTTAATTGTGTGTGTTTGCCTCTGCTTCCATCAGTCACTGGATGAAGGCTCCCGGATGGTTATAGACATCAAGTTCATTATCAGGAATGGTCTGTCCACTATGGCTTAGCTTGCCAATTGCTGTCATCCCTTAGATCACTAGATGTCACTCTGATGCATGATCTGTCTTCTAACATATGATTCCCTCTTCCCCCTATTCTACCACACACACACTCAAACTTCCTGTTCCCCC
Source organism: Mesocricetus auratus (assembly GCF_017639785.1). NCBI lineage: Eukaryota > Metazoa > Chordata > Mammalia > Rodentia > Cricetidae > Mesocricetus > Mesocricetus auratus. The sequence continues at coordinate 4,742,159 of NW_024429233.1, read as the reverse complement.
ATGACCTACTCTCGCCTCCACTTCTCCCCTCTCTTCTTCACAGCTCCCACTCCCCCCCAGCTCTCACCCTGTTCCCCATCCATTCAGAGGATCTTGTCTCAATCCTCTTCTCTTGGGTACCATGCATCTCTTTTAGGTTCTTTCCTGTTTCCCAGACTCTCTGTCACTGGAAGTATAGACTGGAACTTACCTGATCCATGTCTAAAATCCATATATGAGTGAGTACATACCATGTTTGGTTTTTTGTGACTGGGTTACCTCATTCAGGATAGTTTCTTCCAGTGCTATCCATTTACCTGCCAATTTCAATATTCCATTGTTTTTTTTCTGCTGAGTCATACTCCATTGTGTAAATGTACCACATTTTCTCTATCCACTGTTCAGTTGAGGGGAAACTAGGTTGCTTCCAGTTTCTGGATATTACAAATAATGCTGCTATGAACACAGTGGAGCAGACGCCCTTGTTGTATGAATTTGCCTCCTTTGGATATATGCCTAAGAGTGGAATTGCTGGATCTTGTGGTAGATTGATTCCCATTTTCCTGAGGAATATCCATACTTCTTTCCAAAGTGGCTGTACAGAGTTGGCACTCTCACCAGCATTGGAGGAGTGTTCCCCTCTCTCCACATCCTCTCCAGCATAAATTGTCTTCGGTGATTTTGATTTTAGCCATTCTGACAGGAGTAAGATGGTATCTCAAAGTTGTTTTGATTTGAATTGCCGGGATGGCTAAGGATGTTGAGCATTTTCTTAAGTGTGTTTTGGCCATTTTAGCCTCCTTTATTGAGAATTCTCTATTTAATTCTGTACCCCAGCATTTAATTGGGTCCTTTGGTGTTTTGGAGACTTGTTTCTTGAGTTCTTTGTAAATTTTGGAGATAAGCCCTCTGTCAGATGTGAGGTTAGTGAATATCTATTCCCATTCTGTGGACTGACTTTTTGTCTTGTTGACTGTGTTCTTTGCCTTACAGAAGCTTTTTAGTTTCATGAAGTCCCATTTGTCGATCTCAGTGTTTGTACCACTGGTGTTATGTTTAGGAAGTAGTCTCCTGTACCAACTCATTGAAGAGTATCTCCCACTTTCTCTTCTAAAAGTTTCAGTGTGGCTGGATTTATGTTGAGATCTTTGATCCATTTCGACTTAAGTTTTATACAAGGTGATAAACATGGATCTATCTGAAGTCTTCTGCATACCAGTACCCAGTTATGCCAGCACCATTTGTTGAAGATGCTTTCTTTTTTCCATTGTATAGTTTTAGCTTCTTTGTCAAAAATCAAGTGTTCATAGGTGTGTCGGTTAAAATCAGGGTTCCATTGGTCTATGTGCCTTTTTTGTGTCAATACCAAGCTGTTTTCAGGACTTTAGCTTTATAATACAGCTTGAAATCAGGTATGGTGATACCTCCTGAAGTTAATTTATTGTATAGGGCTGTTTTGGCTATCCTGGGCCTTTTGTTTTTGCATATAAAGTTGATTAATGTTCTTTCCAGATCCTTGAAGAATTGTGATGGAATTTTGATAGGGATTGCATTGAATCTGTAGACTGCTTTTGGCAAGATTGACATTTTTATTATGTTGATCCTACCAATCCAAGAGCATGGGAAATCTTTCCATTTTCTGGTATCTTCTTTGATTTCTTTCTTTAAAGACTCAAAGTTCTGGACATACAAGTCTTTCACTTCCTTGGTTAACATTATCCCCAGATATTTGATGCTGTTTATGGCTATTGTAAAGTGTGATGTTTCTCTGATTTCCTTCTCAGTCACTTCATCATCTGTATATAATAGGGCCACTGATTTTTTAGAGTTTACCTTGTATTCTGCCACATTGCTGAATGTGTTTATCAGCTCTAGGAGTTCCCTTGAAGAGTTTTTTTGTCACTCATGTAAACTATCATATCATCTGCAAATAGTGAAAGTTTGACTTCTTATTTTCCTATTTGTATCCACTTTATCTCCTTTTGTGGTCTTATTGCTGTAGCTAGAACTTCAAGTACAATATTGAAGACATATGGAGAGAGTGGACAGCCGTGTCTTATTCCTGATTTTGGAGGAATTGCTTTAAGTTTCTCACAATTTAGTTTGATGTTATCTGTTGGTTTAGAGTATATTGCTTTTCTTATATTCAGCTATGTTTTTGTTATCCCTGATCTCTCTAGGACTTTTGTCATGAAGGGGTACTGTATTTTGTCAAAGGATTTTTCAGCATCTAGTGAAATGATCATGTGGTTTTTCTTTCACAGTTTGTTTATATGGTGGATTTCATTGATAGATTTTCTAATGATGAACTATCCCTGCATTCCTGGGATGAAGCCTACTTGATCATGGTGGATGATTTTTCTGATGTGTTCTTGAATTCGCTTTGCAAGTATTTCATTGAGTATTTTTGCATCAATGTTCATGAGGAAAATTGGTCTATAGTTCTCTTTCGTAGTTGTGTCTTTGTGTGGCTTGGGTATCAGTGTAATTGTAGCCTCATAAAAAGAGTTTGGCAGTGTGCCTCCTGCTTCTATTGTGTGGAATACTTTCAGGAGTATTGGAATTAGCTCTTCTTTGAATTTCTGGTAGAATTCTGCACTGAAGCCATCTGTGCCTGGGCTTTTTTTGTTTGTGAGACTTTTGATGACTGTTTCTATTTCATAAGGGGTTACAGTTCTGTTTAGATCGCTTATCTGCTCCTGATTTAGTTTTGGCAAGTGATATCTATGCAGGAAATTGTCCATTTCCTTTAAATTTTCGAATTTTGTGGAGTACAGATTTTTAAAGTATGCCCTGGTGATTCTCTGGATGTCCTCAGCGTCCGTTGTTATGTCCCCTTTTTCATTTCTGATTTTGTTAATTAGCATGCTCTCTCTGTGTCTTTGGGTTAGTTTGGACAGAGGTTTGTCTATATCGTTGATTTTCTCAAAGAACCAACTCTTTGTTTCCTTGATTATTCTCAGTGATTTCCTGGTTTCTACTTGATTGATTTCTGCCCTCAATTTGATTATTTCCTGGCGTCTGCTCCTCCTGGGTGAGTTTGCTTCGTTTTGTTCTAGAACATTCAGCTGTGCTATTAATTCTCTAGTATGACTGTTTCTTCATGTGGGCACTTAGTGCTATAAACTTTCCTCTCAGCACTGCTTTCAAAGTGTCCCTCTCAGCACTGCTTTCAAAGTGTCCCATAAGTTTGTTTATGTTTTGTCTTCATTCTCATTGAATTTGAGGAAGTCTTTAATTTTTTTTATTTCTTCCTTTACCCAGGGATGGTGTAATTGGGCATTGTTCAATTTCCATGAGTTTAAAGGGTTTCTGTGATTTGTGTTTTTGTTGAATTCTAATTTTAATGCATGGTGGTCTGATAAGATACAGAGGGTTATTCCAATTTTTTTGTATCTGTGGAGATTTGCTATGTTTCCTATTATGTGGTCAATTTTAGAGAAGGTTCCATGTGGTGCTGAGAAGAAGGTATATCCCTATATGTTAGGGTGGAATGTTCTATAGATATCTGTTAAATCCTGTTGGGTCATAACTTCTACTAGTTTTTTTGTTTCTTTGTTAAGTTTCTGTCTGGAAGTCCTCTCTAGTGGTGAGAGCGGAGTGTTGAAGTCTCCTACTCTTAGTGTGTGAGATTTTATGTGCATTTTGTGCTTTAGTAATGTTTCTTTCACGAATGTAGGTACCTTTGTATTTGGGGCATAGATGTTTAAAATTGAGACTTCATCTTGATGTACTTTTCCTTTGATGAATATGAAGTGTCCTTCTTCATCTCTTTTGATTGATTTTAATTTGAATTCTAGTTTGTTAGATATTAGGATTGCTACATCAGTGTAAAGGGTTGGGAAAAGATCTTCCAATGAAACGGTCCCAACCCTTTACTTTGAGATAACGTCTGTCTTTGATGTTGAGATGTGTTTCTTGTATGCAGCAGAAGGAAGGGTTGTCTTCGTATCTATTCTGCTAGTCTTTTTATAGGCAAGTTGAGGCCGTTGACATTGAGGGATATTAATGATCATTGATTGATGATTCTTGCTTGTGCTTGATTTATTGTTAGTGAAGTTATTATGTGTAGTTTCTCCTCCCTTTTTATTTTGGTGTCTTGTAAAGTGGGATTATATATTGCCTGTGCCTTTGTGAGTGTAGTTATCTTCCTTGGATATAGGTTTTCCTTCTAGCACTTTCTGTACAGCTGGATTAATGGATACGTATTGTTTAATTCTGGCTTTGTCATGGAATGTTTTGTTTTCTCCATCTATGGTAATTGAGAGCTTTTCTGGATATAGTAGTCTGGGCTGGCATCCTTGTTCTCTTAGCGTTTGTAGGACATCTATCCAGGTTCTTCTGGGTTTCATCGTTTCCATTGAGAAGTCAGGTGTAATTCGGATAGGTCTGCCTTTGTATGTTACTTGGCCTTTTTCTTTAGCTGCTCTTAATATTTTATCTTTACTATGTAGGTTTGATGTTTTGATTACTATATGGCGAGGTGACTTCTTTTTCTGGTCCAGCCTATTTGGTGTTCTGTAAGATTCTTGTATTTTCATAGGCATATCTTTCTTTAGGTTATGGAAGTTTTCTTCTGTGATTTTGTTGAATATATTTTCTGTACCTTTGAGTTGGATTTCTTCGCCTTCTTCTATACCTATTATTCTCAAGTTTGTCTTCTTCACAGTGTCCCATATTTCCTGGATATTTCGTGTTAAGGATTTGTTGGTTTTGGGATTTTCTTTGGTTCATGACTCTATATCCTCTAATGAGTCTTCAACACCTGAGATTCTCTCTTCTATCTCTTGTATTCTATTGGTGATACTTGCATCTGTAATTCCTGATCTTTTACGCAGCTTTTCTATTTCAAGCCTCCCCTCGTTTTGTGTTTTCTTTATCATTTCTATTTGAGCTTTCAATCCTTCAACTGTTTGAGTTGTTTCCTTGATTTTTTTTATTGTTTTTTCTTGGTGCTCTTTAGATTTTTGAGAGATTTGTTTATTTCTTGAAATTTTCTCCCCATTTCATGGATTTTTTGTTTGTTTTTTCTTCTATTTCTTTAAGGGATTTCCTCATTTCTTCTTTGAGGGTCTCTATCATCTTCATTAAATACTTTTTAAGGTCTGTCTCCTCTGCTTTGTCTATGTAGTGCTTTTCGGGTCTTGCTGGTGTTGGTTCCCAGATTCTGGTGGAGTCATGTTGGTCTTTCTATTGCTGAGTGAGCTCTTATTCTGTCTTCTTCTTATCTCTTCTTCCAGTGGGTGCTTATGGGGTCTTTCTGTATCCACTGGTCTCCTTCCTTCCTGAAGCTGAAGCTGGGGATGCAGACACTGAATCTTAAACTGAAGCTGGGGTTGCCGGAGTTTGGGGCCTAGAAGTGCTGATATCTTTTCTAAAGCTGGACTCACCGGTGTTTAGGGCCTGGGAGGGCTGATGTTTTTCCTGAAGCTGGGCTCGCCAAGGTTTGGGGCCTGGATGGGCTGATGTCTTTCTTGAAGCTGGTCTTGCCTGGGTTTGTGGCTTGGAAGGGCTGATGTCTTTCCTGTGTGGACGGGTTCTGGATGCCAGGAGCAGCCCCGGAATATCGAGGGGGTGCTTTTGGGGGATCCCCGCCAGAGACCCAATCTCACCTGAAGCTGGGCTCGCTGGGGTTTGGGGCCTGGATGTGCTCCAGTATGAGTTCTTTTATACACTTTAAGATAGCTGTGCTGAGCAAAGGCTTTACAACACTGGATACATCCATAGGGTTTCTCTCCAGTGTGTGTTCTTCTATGTACTCAAAGAGCACTGTGCTGAGCAAAGGCTTTGTGATGACATTCATAGTGTTTCTCTCTTGTACGTGTGTTTTTATGCATTTGAAGGTTACTGTAGCATAGGTAGGCTTTCCCACATTGATTATATTCATTGAGTTTCCCTTCAGTCTTTGTTCTTTCATGACTTGGATGCGGATTGTCATATCCAAAGCATTTATGTCATTGAATATATGCAAAAGGTTTCTCTCCCTTTGAACTTCTTTCATGCCTGCAAGGATAATTGACACATGTAAAAGCTTTACTACATTTATGACCTCTGAGGAGGAGTGGACTGGGGATGTACTAGGGTGGAAGAGGAGTGGGAGGATGCAAGGGGCCAAGAGAAGGGGTGGGAGAGAGAATCGGGGTTGGAATATATAAAGAACTCAAGATTAAAAAATATTTTAAAAACTGTTAAATATTTTTAACTATGAGTTAATTTTAATATTTTGTCTAATTTTAAAAACTAATCAGGTATTAAGCTAATTTTACTTTGTTTACATTCATGGTGTTCCCATTCATTAAGGATTGTTTTCCATATTTGAAGATGCCTCTCATGGTAGGAAACTATTGCCTGGTTTACAATTATTGCATCTTTTTCTCTGAGATTTTTCTTATAATTGTGGAGAACAAAAACAATTCATACATTTATGGCACTTTTTGCATTGATAAATTTTTCTCTATTGTGACTCAAACCACATTTACAAGATGATCCAAGACAATATGGGAAATATTTACAAATTGCTTGTACACATAGCGCTTTTCTGCAGCATAAGAATGAAGCTGGTAAACCAAGCACTTGTAAATTTGAATCATGTTCAACAATTCTGCTAAATACACAGTCTACTATATATCTCCAACTTGTTCTGAGATGGAGAGAAGTGTATTGCCGCTTTTCTTGTCCCCATGCTCAAATGGTTTGCATTCTGAGTGGCATGAGATATACCTACTAAAGGACGAATAAAAAATAAAACGCTTTCCACACTGAAATAATGGATTTTGTCTTTGTTTTCCTCATAGATATAAGGTACAGGGATTAAGGATTTACATGTCCACCCCCAACTAATATCATGATACAAACTATCTATCTGACTGTACTTAGCAAAATCAGAACAACTTTACTATGGTACTATGGACTATTTGCTCATGAGAATGTGTTGGAAATAGGCTATTCACCCTTTCAATATATATGTATATATATATATATATCTTCTGTAATATGAGTGGTATGAAACTACATGGATTTGCAATTCTCATCAGCACACCTGTGATGGAGCTATGACTCAAATCGTGTTAAGGCAGTCATATCGTGTCTTCTTTCCTAAAAGAGAACTTGCAAACATAATGCAGTTATTACATGATAATGTATATGATCACATGACTATTTAATGATAATCACTGTACTTTATGATGTGATTATGTACACTTCTGCTTTCCTTTACAACTTCCATATACATTAAAGGCAAATTTTTATAAGTGAAAACATTAAAATTACCTTGCATGACTTTGAGAATGTTGGTGATGTTCTTTGATAATATCATCTTCCAATTTGTAGCCTAAAATATAGCACCAGTAAATGTATGATATGTTACTGAAAATTGCTTGAAATTTAACTGTCTTCAGTGATCCTTATAAACATGACTGATTTATTTTCTCAATCTTCTTCCTTTTCACTCAAAATTGAAAAGAGCATCAATAACCAAGAAAGAGAAAGAAAGTACACAGAATTACGTATAGCATTGAGGTTCATATAGGTCTCCAGCATCACATCTTTGTAGAGATTCTTTTGTGAAGGATCTAGTAAAGCCCCCTCTTCCTTAGTGAAGTTGATATGCAAATCTTGATTGGTTACTGCATATTACAATATGCCATACATGTGTAAAAACATGACAAAGACAGCACTGTAAATTTATACTTCTTTGACAATATACTCATATAATGATGCACTTTCCTGTACTTACTCTATGACACATGTATTATATTTAAGTCACTTTAGAAGGAGCCTGATAGAGTTTTATCTCTATTATTTCTGAATAATCAGAATAGGATATTATGTCTCAAGAGAAATGCATATTAACAGACACAGAGAGACATGCAAAAACATCAACAGACTGAGTCTACATCAGAGAAATTGTGTGAATAATTACTTACTATGAACTGTTGAGCAAGCTGGGTATATTGACTTTAGTCCCAACACTCAGAAGGAAAGAGATAGGTGTATCAGGTGAATACTCACCTAGTCTACTGAATCAGTTACAGGACAGAAAGAGGTAAATATTAAGAACCCATCTCTCATAAAAACATCAACGAAATTAACAATAAAGACAGGAAGAACTGAAAGGTGCATTTTTTCTGAAGTTCCTATGAAAAGTTATGCATTCACTCCTGTTCTGTATCCATCTTCAAGAAACCTGAAGTTTATTGGTAATTTTCATAAACCTGGTTGAAAGGAACTATGCTTTTAGGCATTTAAACATAGACAGATGAAGACACTAGCAATGCAAATGTTGATAATAAATAATCAACACAAACAGGAGAGATGTTCAGAAGTTAGGTTTCACTGCACTTTTATAAAAGTGAGCTCAAATGTCACGACTTACATTGGGTACACAACTATCCATTATAACTAACTCATGCATTGTAACATCATCTTTTAAATACTGTAAGGACCAGGAACACATGTTATGCATATCGATGTATGCAGACAAAGAATCATATTTATTTTAAAAGATAAACATAAACATAGCAAACAGGAAGAATGTCACACACCTGTAATCCAGTGACTCAGAAGGCTCAGGCAGTATTAATGTCATGAATACTTTGGGGCTTTGCCATCCTTTGCTAAATTTAAAAATTCAAGCTGGGACTGAAGACATTCAATGATAAAGTCAAATTTAAACAATATCTATGCAAAAATCTAGCCCTATACAAGGAGTAGTAGGAAAAATTCAACCCAAGTAAGTCAACCCTACATAGGAAAACATAGGAAATAAATAAATTGACATTGTGAAATCCAAAAAACAGGAAACACATACACTCATACACAGATCGCCACCACCACCATCACAAACAACAACAGATAACATGAATTAATAGACATTATTCCTAATATTTAAATATTAATGGCCTCAAAATCCCAAACAACAGACACAGATTAACATTATGGAATCCAAAACAGTATGCATCCTTCCACTATATACAAGAAACTCACTTCAATATCAAGGATAGATATGACCTCAAGAACAGGAGAGGAAAAACAAATTTCAAGCAACAAGAACTAAGAAGCAAGTTGATATAGTCATGAAAAATAGATTTAACACAAAAATTAATCAAATGAGATGAGGAGGAACATTCTTTACTCTTCAAAGGAAAACACCACCAATATGACATTTCAATTCTTAAATTTGCATTCCCAAACACAAGGACTCCCGATTTATAAAAGAAACACATAGAAACTTAAATCACACATTGACACTCACAGAGATTGATCATGGTAGACTTCAATACCCCACTCTCACCAATGGACAGGTCATCCAGACAAATTCAAATGGAAATATTCTAGTTAATGAACTGTATAAACCAAATGAACCCAACATATAATAATAAAATTACAGTAAAAAATACATCATCTTCTAAGAACAAAATGGAATTTTCTCCAATGTTGAAGACATCCTTGACACAAATACAAGTCTCAATAGATGCACTAAAATAGAAATACCTCCCTATGTCCTATCAGAACACAGATTACAGCTGTATATGCTGTATAAAAACAATTATAAAAATTTAGTGTAAGATTACAAAATCATGGAAAGTGAATATTTCTCTACTGAAATAAATAGGCAAGGAAGAAATAAAGAAGCAACTTAAAGCTGTTCTAGAATTCAATGAAAATATATATAGAACATACCCAACTTAGGGAACACAGCAAGAATGGTAATGTGCAGAAACTACATAGCACTTCATGCCTACATGGAAAAAATAAAGAAACATCATACTAGCAACTTAACAGCACCCATAAAAGCTCTAGAACAATAAGAAGAAAGCATACCAAAGGGAAATAGACAGGAAGAAACTATCACAACGATGCTAAAATTAACACAAAACAGAGAATCACTGAAACCCAGAGACAAGAATCATAAACACTTATTCAAATGTAACATAAACAATTAAGACCCAGAGAAAGATATTGAGGTTCAAGCTGAAGATCAGAAAATCAAAGCAGCCAAAACAGGGGTAAATCTTACCTCTGCCAAGGTGAAATGGCAATCCCAAAGACACGCATCCTCAGGGTAATGCTTTCCCTGAATCCTCAGCGGCAAGTGCTATAAGATCCTGTCTCTTCCCTCCTTATGTTCCTTTCTCTGCCCAACCTTGTCCCTCCCAACTCCACCTCCCTAGTGCTGAGATTAAAGGTGTGTGACCTCAAGTGTTGGGATTACAGGCATGAGGTCTGTTACTAAGTAGACTGTTTCACTCTCATGTAGCCCAGGGTTGCCTTGGATTGAGAAGAGATCCATCTACCTCTGTCTTCTGAGTCCTGGGATTAAAGTTGTGTGCTGACACTATTTGGTTTCTATGGCTAATTAATAAGGCTGCTGGAATCCCAGGTGGAATCACAGCCTCAGAACCACTGCCAGGTTCTGAGGCTGTGGATAGCTTTGCATTTTGATATCCAGAGGTTTTATTAAATCACAAATAATATATCAACACAATTCTCCTTCATTGTCTAACACAAAAAGGTAGAACAACTAACATAGGAAATATTATACAATAAGTTCACTATATACAATTAATAAATACATCAATATATAGTCCATTTACATTTGAGAAATACAGTAAAAATGCCCCATTATCTAATCAATCTTGGTGAGTCCAAAGTCTTGTACCTAATTTAACTTTCCATGCTAATTTGCATTATCAAATTGTCTTTCAATATCTCTCAATCTTTTATGCATTTCACCTCTATACTGAGTTTATTTTATGAGCCTGGTAAATTAGGAAAACAATAACCATAACTGTCTAGTCTTCAAGTCCCTCAGAGTCTCAAGAAGAAAATAATATCAATTTAGTAAGCAGGGACTGAAATCAAAACTTCCAAAACATGTGAGAAAAAATGATGGTGGGAATAGTGCATTTATAATCCCCCAAATTATGTCAACAGTTCAAGCAGACAGGCTGCTGCCCTGCCCACTGCACCTGCCTACAAGAGCTCTAAGGAGGCTTCAAGTGCTGAGTCCCCAGCAGAAAGCCATGGCCTCACCCAGCAGCAGGTAAGGTCTGCAGACCTTCACGAGTGCCAGCCAGGGACTGTGGTTCAGGCATGGCAGGGGACACCAGGGAAAGTGTGCAACGTGTAGTGTTCCTGCCAGCCACTTGGATTCCGCTGCTGTCTCAGCCCCCAAATAACACACAGGACACTATATTAATTATGAAACTGTTGACCGTTTGCTTGGTTTATTATCAGCTAGCTCTGACTCAATTATTAACCCATAACTGCTAATCTGAGCATTTCCAAGTGATCTTCTCTTAACAGAGAAATGGTAGGGAACTCTTACTCCTCTGGCATCCTCCATCATGACTGACTGTGACTCTGTTTCCCAGAATCCTCCTTGAATCCTAGTCCCACCTCTCTTACTTCCCTATTGGATGACGGTGCTTTATTCACTAACCAGAGAGACTGACAAACAGAAGGACTTCCTTTGTCAACAGTGCCCGCAGGCTCTGGATGCTATGCACCTGTCCCCTAGTGCACTAAGTGCTGAAAATTGTTAAATGTTAGTCCTGTATCATTTCCCCACAGCCTGGACCTGTTTCCTACTAGCTATAGGAGGCTACCTGGTGGGGGAACCCTGTCCCTGCCAGTCCTGCCCAAGGGTTAGCAGCTCCACTGCCCACATATCTGGCCCCAAACTCCTTTGAATGACTCCCAGGCTTCTGGCTGCTACATCCTCTTCCCCTCTGAGAGCACAAAGAGCTCCAACCTCCTGATGAGGACTATCTTTGAAGTGATGGTCTCCTCCTGCAGGCCCTCTTCAGGCTTCCAAGTGCTTTTTAGCATACTATTCAGGCTGTGTCTTCTTTACTTTTCCTCTTTTACTCAGTGAAAGATAGGTGGTCCCTTTGATGGCTCCCCCTGCTCAGATCTGAAAGCTCAGTCTGGGTTTTAATGATTTTTCTTTTCTTTTCAGACTTTCATTTTCCCTTATTTGGACTGAAAAAAAGTGTCAGAATTTGTTTACAAACCAGAGAACAGTTCATTAAGTGAAACCCTTAAGCAACACATTTCTGCAGAAGATTGGGTATGAGGACGGAAACACAATTCTTCTGGAAATGTTGGACACTTCATATTTTTTAACAACTGAATCTAGAGGGTTGATTCTTTATGGTGACAAAAATACCCGTTGCTTCTACCTGTAAATTGCTGGTTAAAAGTGTCTGTCTTAGATATCAATTTTAACCTAGTCAAGAAACTATCCCCTAAGATGGTTTCATCTCATAGCATCATCTCTGTAAAAATCAGTGTTTTCCAAATCATTCATGTCATTCACATAAGTACAAATAATAAAAACTTCCCCAAGAATAAATTTTCATATGGTTGTATAGGTGTCATAGAGTGTGGGCTTAAGTATTTGCTAAAGAAATTTTAATAATAGTTAAAATAACTCAATATTATAAATAAACTCACAAGAAGTAGGTAATAACACATGATGAGACATACCACAATAGAGAGAGTCTTCATTGTTAGCAGGGGAAGAGGGGAGGAAGAGGGAGCTGGGATTGATATGTGAAGCAAGCTTGTTTCTAATTTAGACATCAAAGATAAAAAGACATATGTGGTTATCCTTAACTAATGATAACTTCATGTTTTGATTAACCCTGGATGATCTTATGATTTGGATTTCTGCATTACGGTGCCAAGTAACAACAATGTCATCTGTGGAGACAGTGGATGTGTGGGACTGATTTGCTTGAGGGGAGGATCATAAATTCAGTGAAAAGAGATCAAGCACTCATCTCTTTCTGCATCCTGGTAGAGCAATGCCCTTCCTGTTCTTCAGTTTCTGAGAAATCACTGTGCAGAGACTAAAGGTAGGGTTTGAACTGAAATAAGTGCCAAGCTTTGTGGCTTAACCTTGTAATATCCTAAGTGTCACAGGCTGTCCAGTGAGTCATCTCAAGTCATGAGAACATCAGTCTGGGATGGCTGATGACTGATGAGGGCCACAAGATGTTCACCATATAATGAGGCCCTCACTCCTCCTGCTGCTTATATGAAGCCAGAGGCCTGGGTGTCACAGTTGAGACAATGGGAAGCAGATGCAAGCCGCTTGATAGTACAGAGTCCAGCCCCTTGACTTCCAGATCAATAAGTTCAATGGTTGGCAGCCTCCTTGCTCTATCGTCATCCCTGCCACAAAGTTCCTGTCATTCATAATTGTGTGGTATCTAGACAGCCATCAGAGTGTGCATAGTCATCAACTCCCTTGTTAAAGGTTATCAATTTCACTCTCTCTCTCTCATGGTCTTCCTATGCATCCCTAATGTCTGGAAGTTGACTGGGATCACATTGCATCTGGGGGGTTACCCAAGGATTCAGCTCTGTGCCCTGAAAACGCAGGAGTACTACAGCCCCTTCCCCCTGACTCCTTGAGTTCTAAGTTCTTTGTCAACTGTTTTTATCTAAGCCTTGGCCTAGGATGTCAAGCTCTGCACTAGCTCCAGTGTGCAAAGTTGGTAAAGGTTATTTGTTATATCTAATGTTTCTTCTGAAGACTCCATGGCAGCACTGACATTTAAGGATACTCCCCCTACACAAATCCCAATAGTGACTGCTGCAGCAGCTCAAAGGCCTACACATAACCTTTGACCATTTTGATCTCTGGGGTGGCAGATCTCATGACTCCATATATATCAATGTCACTCTAGAAAAGTCACTTAAAATTTGATGATGCTTGAATCAAGGGCTCCTGATGACTTCTGGGGCTCTACAGGCACCTTGAAGAGAAAGCCTGCTGGGAGCAGGGGTAGTGCGGAGGAGGGAGAAGGGACAAGGAAGAGAATGTTAGAAGTTTTCTCCAGGACTTCTCCAAAGAGATTTATACTTCACACAAACCAGGGCTTGCCCTGCAATGTACAGACACAGAAAGTGCAGCACAATTCTCAGGGCCCCTGTGAACCATCCAACTCCAGCCCACTTTAGGGGAACTGAGGTCAGAGAAGGGAAAACCTTGTTAAGTTTCTCATTTATCTGGGTGAGCATCTACCACATATAATCAGTAGTCTTAATGGTGGCATGAAGAACTGTCCAGGGATGAGAAGAGCACCTGCTTCTCAGTCTTCCCCAGACAATGGAAGATGATGTGTAGTAAATATGAGAACTTGAGGAACCAGGGAGTAAGAGACACCCACATACACACAATATATATTTATGTTGTGAGGGACACATGATCTCTCTACATGGATTAGATATCAGACCTGTAAGTGGCCATGTTATACGCTGATTTGGTGACTTAGTGGTAGCAGGATGTACTTAAACCAGAGTTTAAGAAGTAACTGCTCATGTTTTCTGTGAGAATATATTTCCCTACTTTTAATTCTATGACTACTTCACTAATAATTTTGAATGGCCCAACTGCACACAGGGTTTGTTAGCCTGATGGCCTTGTAGGAACAAAGTATGATGACAGAGTCACAGACTAGGAAAAGCTGTCCTGTGTTTTTGTTGTTGTATTTTCCTGTGTAGTTCAGTCTTCTGCAGTAATAAACAGCTTTTTTAGGCAGGCCATTTGGACAGCAGCTGATGCACTTGCCTCTGGAAGTTCTTGCTAACAATCGTCAATCCTGTACTTTCTAGAATGCCTCAGCTCAACACATGTCTTCCTATGCACAAGCACATTTCATGGCCAATGTCCAACCATGGGGACTCATGAGACCCTTACTTATGTAAGCACATATTAAGGGATATATGCACTTGTTCATTGACTGTAACACACAGCTGTGGATGTTTCTTGGTTGTCCAGAAAAAAGAACCATATTGTTTTCATTGATTGGTACCAACAAATAGTGGTGGCAGTAAATATATTACTTTTGTATTCTGACCCATCAAAAATCTCCTCTTCTCATGACTTTTGTGTGTAGACCATAATAAACAAGGGAAAGTTACAAGATCTAATGAGCAAATTACTTGCTCAGACAGAAAACTAGGTAACTATTGAGAGGTATGTAAGTAAGCACAACTCTTGTGTGTTGTTCAATATGGCAGCCACTAACTGCATGGACAGTGAGGGGACATAGCTAGATTGAGTGAAGATGCTCTTTCAGTGCTGCATAACCTCTGTACTCCAGAACTTAGTATGCAAATACATCACCAATTACAATTTTGAGCATCTTCACACATTGATGATGAATGTGAGTATGTATGTATTTATGTATCCTTTCTCCCTTTCTGGTATTTTTCCAAACCTTTTTATATGTGATTTTTGTTGTGTTTCTATTTTTGCCAGCTTGATTTCTATTGTTTAGATATCAAGCACAATGTCAAGAGCTGCTTGGGGAGGAAAGCGTTTATTTCCCTGTAAAAAAAACCTTCATTGAGGAAGTCAGGGAAGGAACTGAAGCAGAGACCCTGGAGGAATGCTGCTTTCTGACTTTCTCCTGATGGTTTGCTCAGCCTAACCAGGGCTGTCATAACCTACAGTGTTCTGTGTGCTCCCACATAAATCATTAAGCATTAAAATGCCCCTTATACTCAAAATATGAAGGATTTGTGTTCCTTGCTGAGATTTGCTCTTCCCACATATCCTAACTTAAATTGCACAGATGAAACGCTAAAAGGCACACTACTGGGCAGAATCAGCCCTCACACCTGATGCTCCAAGCCATGTGGTTTTTCTGATGGAAGCTAAGACAAATGCAGCACAGTCACTGGAGACATAGAGCTATAATGTAAGATCAAGCTAATGTGAACCTTAGACCAACAGGTAATTTTGCTACTGGGAATTTCAGTGACTCTCTTGCTGAGCACATCCTCTTGATGCCTTTAGATGAATCCTAGGGACAGCCACTTTCCTGCACAGGACTTAGAATCACAAAGTACATTGGAAATTGTCAGAATGATTGAATCCACATATAGTGTGAAAGTGCTAATTAACCCCCAGTGATGTATCTGTCCAGCAGAATGTAGACTGGTCCTCTCCAGATAACAGACATAATGCAAAAGATACCCAGCCAACAATCTACAACCCCAGAGAAGCTAGAAGCCTCTTCCAGAGAAAGATGAAAGCAGATGCAGAAATCCACAACTAACCATTGGTCCAAGCTCCATGAGTACAATTAAAGTGAGCAATTGGTGATAATATGGACAAAGGAGTCAAAATCAGGATGGAGAAAACCACAGAATTAGGTGACCTGAGATAGTGAGAGATCACTGACCCATGTCTCACAAATGGGGAACATGCATGAGACTGAACTAACTTTTAATACAGGTGACAATGCTGTGGCTAGAACAATACATGAGACCACTAGCACTTTGTCCAAGATCCAACACTAATGTGTAAACTGACAGAGTGGAGCCCATTCTATATGGAGAGACATATTATTCAGCGAAGACAAAGTGTGTATGGGGTGGTGGGGAGGTGCCTTGGTCCTGCCTCAATGAGATGATGTCACAGACTAAGTAGAACTGATAGCAGAGGCCTTAATTTCTCCAAGGAGAAGATGGGAGGTTAGGTGGTGGGGAGGGGTATGTGGCAGGAGAGGAGGGAGGGGAAGCTGGTATTGGAATGTAAAATCTAAATCACTAAAAAAAGAAGCAGAATACAATGAAAAACACCTGCTGAGAATCCTGAAGTTAGAGGAAAGCCAGCACACTTGTTTCTGCCTCATGCTTAACAGCTCTGAAGCCTCTTCTATCACCTGTGTGGGACAACTAGTATTTACTAATAGTAGAATAGGGAACAGCTGGGATCTGAATCACATAGGCCTCTGTAATGAAATAAGAAACACCAAGGGCAGTCAAATGATTGCTTGGTTCCCAGCAGGACATCTGAATATTTAAGATTACTAAAATCAGTTTTTAAAATTTATTTTTAAATTTAAATTAGAAAAAAGGTTGCTTCACAAGTCAGTTCCAGGTCCCTCTCCATTTCCCTCCCCTCCTCCCTTGGCACTACCCCAGCCCCCCAATATCTCCTCATTTCCCCAGGGAGGGTGAGGCCCTCCATGAGGGTGTCCATAGTCTATCATTTCATCCAGGGCAGGGCCTAGACCATGCCCCAAGAGTTCAGGGTGAGAGTGCATCTCACATTGTTGGATGGGAGACCAAAGTCAATTTGTATACCAGGGATAAATGCTGATCTACTGCCCAAGGCTCAATAGATTACCTAGACCTCCTCATTGACATCCACATTCAGGCGGTATTGATCAGTCCCATGCTGGATACCCAGGCATCAGCCTGGGATTCAAGAGCTTACCCTTGTCAGGTCAGCTGTATCTGGGTGTTAAACCCGCCCAGTCTTAATCCCTTTGGTCATAAGTCCTCCATCTCTGTTACTGGATTTCTTAATTTCAGCTCAGTGCTTAGCCATGGGAGTCTGCCTCTTCTTCCATCAGACACTGAATGAAGGTTCTGGCCATGAGATTGTAGGCTGGCACTCACCAGATCTATGTCTAAAATCCGTATATGAGAGAGTATATGCCATGTTTCTCTTTTTGTGAATGGGTTACCTCACTCAGGATGGTTTCTTCTAGTGCCATCAATTTGCCTGCAAATCTCAGGATTCCATTAATTTTTATTGCTGAATAGTAGTCAATTGTATAAATGCACCACATTTTATCTATCCACTATTCTGTTGAGAGATATCTAGGTTGCTTCCAAGTTCTGGCTATTACAAATAATGCTGCTATGAACATAGTGGAGCAGATGCCCTTGTTGTATGAATTTGCCTCCTTTGGATATATGCCTAAGAGTGGAATTGCTGGGTCTTGTGGTAGATTGATTCCCATTTTCCTGAGGAATATCCATACTTCTTTCCAAAGTGGCTGTACAGAGTAGGCACTCTCACCAGCATTGGAGGAGTGTTCCCCTCCACATCCTCTCCAGCATAAATTGTCTTTGGTGATTTTGATTTTAGCCATTCTGACAGGAGTAAGATGATATCTCAAAGTTGTTTTGATTTGCATTTCCCTGATGGCTAAGGATGTTGAGCACTTTCTTAAGTGTCTCTTGGCCATTTTATTGCCTCCTCTATTGAGAATCCTCTGTTTAGTTCTGTACCCAACCATTTAGTTTGATTGTTTGGTGTTTTGGAGGCTTGCTTCTTCAGTTCTTTGTAAATTTTGGAGATTAACCCTCTGTCAGATGTGGCGTTAGTGAATATCTTTTCCAATTCCTTTTCCTTTTTGTCTTGTTGACTGTGTCCTTTGCCTTACAGAAGCTTTTTAGTTTCATGAGGTCCCATTTGTTAATTGTTGATCTCAGTGTCTGTGCCACTGGAGTTATGGTCAATAAGTGGTCTCCTGTACCAACTCGTTGAAGAGTATCTACCACTTTCTCTTCTAAAAGTTTCAGTGTTGCTGGATTTATGTTGAGATCTTTGATCCATTTGGACTTAAGTTTTTTACAAGGCAATAAACATGGATCTATCTGCAGTCTTCCCCATACCAGTACCCAGTTATGCCAGCACCATTTGTTGAAGATGCTTTCTTTTTTCTATTGTATAATTTTAGCTTCTTTGTCAAAAATCAAGTGTTCATAGGTGTGTGGGTTAAAATTAGGGTTTTCAAATCAGTTCCATTGTTCTACTTGCCTATTTTTGTGCCAATACCAAGCTGTTTTCAGGACTATAGCTCTATAATGGTGCTTGAAGTCAGGTATGGTGATGCCTCCTGAAGTTCCTTTATTGTATATGGTTGTTTTGGCTATCCTGGGCCTTTTGTTTTTCCATATAAAGTTGATTAATGTTCTGTCCATGTCTGTGCAAAATTGTGCCAGAATTTTGATAGGGATTGCATTGAATCTGTAGTCTGCTTTTGGCAAGATTGCCATTTTTATTATGTTGATCCTACCAATCCAAGAGCCTGGGAGATCTTTCCATTTTCTGGTATCCTCTTTGATTTCATTCTTTAAATACTCAAAATTCTTGATATATAGGTCTTTCACTTTCTCTGATTTCTTTCTCAGTCACTTCATTGTCTGTATATAATAGGGCCAATGATGTTTTTGAGTTTACCCTGTATCCTGCCACTTTGCTGAAGGTGTTTATCAGCTCTAGGAGTTCCCTTGCAGAGTTTTTTTTGTCACTTATGTAAACTATCATATCATCTGCAAATAGTGAAAGTTTGACTTCTTCTTTTCCTATTTGTATCTCCTTTATTTCCTTTTGTTGTCTTATTGCTGTTGCTAGAACTTCAAGTACAATATTGAAGACATATGGAGAGAGTGGACAGACTTGTCTTGTTCCTGATTTCAGAGGAATTGTTTGATTTTCTCTCCATTTAGTTTGATGTTAGCTGTTGGTTTACTGTATATTGCTTTTATTTTATTCAGGTATGTTCCTGTTATCCCTGATCTCCCTAGGACCTTTATCATGAAGGGGTGCTGGATTTGTTAAAGGCTTTTTCAGCATCTAGTGAAATGATCATGTGGTTTTTCTTTCACAGTTTGTTTATATGGTAGATTACATTGATAGATTTTCTAATGTTGAACCATCCCTGAATTCCTGGGATGAAGCCTACTTGATCATGGTGGATGATTTTTCTGATGTGCTCTTGAATCTGGTTTGCTAGTATTTTATTGAGTATTTTTGCATTGATGTTCATGAGGGAAATTGTTCTATAGTTTTCTTTCTTAGTTGTGGTTTTGTGTTGCTTGGGTATCAAGGTAATTGTACCCTGTAAAAAGTTTGGCAGTGAGCCTCCTGCTTCTATTGTGTTGAATGCTTTTCAGAGTATTGTTATTAACTCTTCTTTGAATTTCTGGTAGAATTCTGCACTGAAGCCATCTGGACCTAGGCCTTTTTTGTTTGTGAGACTTTTGATGACTGTTTCTATTTCATTAAGGGATATAGGTCTGTTTAGATTGTTTATCTGCTCTTGATTTAATTTTGGCAAGTGATATCTATGTAGGAAATTGTCCATTTCCTTCAAATTTTCAAATTTTATGGAGTACAGATTTTCAAAGTGTGCCCTGATGATTCTCTGGATTTCCTCAGAGTCTGTTGTTATGTCCCCTTTTTCACTTCTGATTTTCTCAATTAATATGCCTTCTCTCTGTCTTTTTGTTAGTTCGGACAGAAGTTTGTCTATTTTGTTGATTTTCTCAAAGAACCAACTCTTTGTTCCATTGATTCTTCTTCTCAATGTTCTCCTGCTTTCTACTTGATTGATTTCAGCCCTCAATTTGATTATTTCCTGGCGTCTGCTCCTCCTGCATGAGTTTGCTTCTTTTTGTTCTAGAACATTCGGCTGCGCTGTTAATTCTCTCGTATGACTGTTCTCCAGTTTCTTCATTTGGGAACTTAATGCTATGAACTTTCCTCTCAGCACTCCTCCTGGGGCAGTTTGCTTCTTTGTGTTCTAGAGCTTTCCACTGTGCTTTTAATTCTCTAGTATAATTATTCTACAGTTTTTTCATTTGGGCACATAATTCTATGAACTTCCCCCTTAAGGTAGCACTGCTTCTAAGTGTCCCATAGGTTTGGGTATGTTGTGTCTTCATTCTCATTGAATTCTAGGAAGTTTTTAATTTCTTTTTTTATTTCTTCTTTGACTCAGGAATAGTGCAGTTGTGCATTACTCAATTTCCGTGAGTTTGTATGTTTTCTGCAATTTGTATTGTTGTTGAATTCTAATTTTAAAGCATGGTGGTCTGATAAGATGCATAGAGTTATCCCACTTTTTTTGAAGCTGCTGAGGTTTAATATATGTGGTCGATTTTTGAGAAGGTTCCATGTGGTGGTGAGAAGTTATATTCTTTTTTATGTGGATGAAATGTTCTATAGATGTCTGTTAATCCCAGTTGAGTCGTTACTTGTATTAGACCCTTTGCTTCTTTGTTGAGTTTCTATCTGGTATTCCTGTCTATTGGTGAGAGTGGGGTGTTTAAATCTCCCACTATAAGTGTGATTTAAATTTTAGTAATGTTTCTTTTACAAATGTGGATGCCTTTGTATTTGGGGCATAGATGTCCAGGATAGACACTTTATCTTAGTGGATTTCACCTGGGATGACTATGTAATGGCTTCCTTCATCTCTTTTGATTGATTTTATTTTAAAGTCTAATTTTAGGATTGCTTCCCCTGCTTGTTTCTTGGGTCAATTTGTTTGGAAAATCTTTTCCCAACCTTTAATTCTCAGGTAATGTCTGTTTTGAGGGTGAGGTGTGTTTCTTGTATGCAGAAGAAGGATGGGTTCTGTCTTTGAATCCATTCTGATAGCCTGTGTCTTTTTACGGGTGAGTTAAGGCCATTAATGTTGAGGGATATTAATGACCATTGATTGTTCATTCTTCTTTGAGTTGGAATGGTTGTTGGTGGTGGAATTATGTGTGGAATTTCACCCCTTTGTTCTTTTGGCTTTTGGTAGAGAGGGATTCTCTAATGTCTATGTTTTTCTGATTGTAGTTAACTTCCTTGGGTTGGATTTTTCCTTCCAAAACTTTCCGTAGGGCTGGGTTAGTGGATATGTGTTGCTTGAATCTAGTTTTGTCATGGAATATCATGTTTTCTCCATCTATAGTGATTGAGAGCTTTGCTGGGTATAATAGTCTGGACTGGCATCCATGGTCTCTTAGTGTTGGAAGAATATCTATCCAGGACCTTTTGGCTTTAAGAGTTTCCATGGAGAAATTAGGTGTAATTCTGATAGGTCTGACTTTATATGTTACTTGGCCTTTTTCCTTATATTTACTTAATATTCTTTCTTTATTCTGAATATTTGGGGTCTTGATTATTATGTGGTGAGTGGACTTTTTTGTGAACCACTCTGTTTGGTGTTCTGTAAGCTTCTTGTACCTTCATTGGCATGTTTTTCTTAAGGTTGGGAAAGTTTTCTTCTATGATTTTGTTGAATATGTTTTCTGTCCCTTTGAGGTGGTTTTCTTCACCTTCTTCTATACCTATCGTTCTTAGGTTTGGTCTTTTCATGGTGTCCCATATTTCCTGGATGTTTTTTATTAAGATTTGTTGAACTTAAGATTTTCTTTGGTTGATGAGTCTATTTCTCCTAGTGTATTTTCAACACATGAGATTATCTCGTCCATCTCTTGTATTCTGTTGGCAATGCTTTTATTTGTAGTACCTGACCATTTGCCAAGCTTTTCTATTTCCATCCTTTCTTCAGATTTTTTTTTATTGTCTCTATATCACTTTTCAACCTTTGTACTGTTTGCATTGCTTCTTGCAATTTTCCGTTTATCTTTTCATGCATTTGTTGCATTTTATGAATTTTTTGGTTTGTTCTTTCTTCCATTTCCTGCCTTTTTGGTTTGTTTTGTCTTCCATTTCTTACATTTTTTTCTTTGTGTTTTCTTCCATTTCTTATAGTTTTTGCTTTGTTTTCTCTTCCATTTGCTGCCTTTTTTGGTTTGTATTTTCTTCCCTTTCTTGCATTTTTGGTTTGTTTTTTCTTCCATTTCTTTGAGGGATTTTCCTATATCCTCTATTAGGGCCTCTATCATTTTCATGAAGGTGGTTTTATGGTCATTCTCTTCTGCTTCATTTGCATTCAAATGTTGGAGTCTTGCTGGTGTGCAGTCTCTAGAATCTGGTGCTGTCATATTTGTTTTTCTGTTGCTGAGTATATTTTTGTATTGTCTCTTTTCCATCTCTTCTTCTAGTGGGTGCAGAAAGAGCCCCTTACTGGTCTGGTGTTAAGGGACCAGAGTTCCCTTTTGGTGGGTGCTAGCAAGTCCAGTAATCTGGTATTTCCTCTATTCCTCATCCTCATTCTCATCCCATGAGTGGAGAAGAAGACCAGGAATCTGGGGTGCATAGCCTCCCACCTGGTCCCCTGGTCCCTTTGCTGGATCTTCTGGTTTCCTTGTCTCATTGATGGAAGAGAATACCTGGAATCTGGGGTGCTTATCTCTTTGCTGTTATTGGAAACTCTTTGTAGTTCCCAGGCAATCCCTAGGCACTGGAATGCAGGCCCAGATGCAGGGCCTGTTTTTCCTAGTCCTGCTTGAACAGCTGGTCCCCTTGTCTCTCTGGATCTGCTGGTATCCTGGTCTCCTTGGTGGGAGAGAAGACCTGGAACCTGGGGTGCTTGTCTCACGCCAGTATTGGAAGCTCTGTGCAGTTTCCAGGCAATCCCCAGGCACTGGAATGCAGGCCTTGTTGCAAGGCCTGTTGTACCTGGTCCTGCTGTACCAGCTGGTCCTCTGGTCTCCCTGGATCTGCTCAGGGTTTACATTCTTTATAGGCAAAGTACTCCACTGAACAAGAAAATACTCTTGCCTCAAATGCTGACCGTATACTGTTGAAATTGGCCAAGCAGGACACAAAAGAGTGTGAGTGCCAAACCATTCTAAGACAGTCTAGGACTGTTCTTCAAAAATACTGCCTCATAGAAAAGTCTGTTAGATATGCTATGCCACTAGGCCAACGATGAGTCAATGTTGCAGAGGTTCCTTGAGTGACCATCCTGGCAGCCAGCAGTTTCTGTCATTTGTCACATATTTTGGAAGTCACTTGCTTGTTCTTCATACTCATACAGGTAATATTATTCCCTTCTTGGGTCTCTGAGGCTTTATAGCTACAGTTAAGTTTTTTCTTGTTATCTGATTCAGAAAAGAATTTCAGTTAAGAAATGTAAATATACTTACATAAGGTTGAGAGACATAAAAGGATAATTTTGATAATGCAAGTTGGAATAGAAAGTAAATTAGGCCTAACCTTTCGGGTTCAGCAAAATAGAATAGAGGCTGGGGTATTTTTTTCTGAATTTGTCAAATGCTGATGGAATAGACATTGTTGATGCATTCCTTGCCTGTATATATGCTATATAGTTATTGTACATATTGCATATAGTTTTTGTTTTATTAGTTATAACTTTTTTATTTTAGACAAAAAAGGAAAAAATGTGATAATTCGTTTGTGCTACTTGAAGGCCTATATTCACATAGTTCTTTGGTTGCTGCTCCAGGTGTCTCTTCACAGCAATAAAAACTTAAGAAAGACAGAAGTTGGTACCAGAGACTGGGGTATTGCTGAGATAACCTGTCCCTACTATAAAATTTCTCTCATGAGTTCTCAGTAGTGTTGATCTGCTGGCTTGCATCTCCCTTTTTATATGTTTATATGGGATTTCTTTCTCAAGGCTATATGCTACATAAAGTGCCAAGTAATGCTGCATGTGAACCTCCTACTCAGTTTCTTTCTAAAGTGGCTGGGTGAATATATTGTAATGTCCATGTCATTAAATAAGTGTGGGAAGCACCAGAATTGTTTGAATATACTGTCAATAATGACATATATATGTATATATATAGTGAGTTATCACACTTTCTCTTTTACACATGTGTGGGTTATTTTAGGATGCAGTGGACCTATGATGATGTGCACATCACCTTCACTCAGGAAGAGTGGGCTCTGCCGAATTCCTCCCAGAAAGACTCCATAAAGATGTGATGCTGGAGACCTACACTGCCACAGGTAAGACTGAATTTTCCTGCATGATTTAAAATAAGTGAAAAACTCTTTCTTTTGTCTTCTGTAATTTTGATTGAGGGAAAGAAAAATTAGGTGAATAGGGCATAGTTCTAAGGTTCATTGTATATATTAACTTAAATTTTGTTGAATTGCCTATCACATATCATACATTTTCTGGTGTTGTATTTTAGGTTGTAGTTGGGAAGATCATAATATTGAAGAATATTGTCAAAGTTCTAGAAGACATATGAGGTAATTTTCATGGACAAATATACACAAATGACTCTGAAGAGATTTTAATGGGTACTGGGAATTTTACAGAAAATCAAAAGTATAAATAAGCACAGCTTAAAGTGTGTTGATGAATTTTAAGTTCTCATAAAATCATATACCTTGGCAGGGTGGTGGTGGCACATGTCTTTAATCCCAGCACTTGGGAGGCAAAGGCAAGCAGATCTCTGTGAGTTTGAGACCAGCCTGGTCTACAAGAGCTAATTCCACGACAGCCTCCAAAGCCACAGAGAAACTCTATCTCAAAAAACAAAACAAAAAAAATCATATACCTCAGTGTCAGGTAGCTATTCTGTACTTGCAAGTCATTACTGTGAAAAAGAAAGACAAGGAAACAATGTGCAAACAGTTAAATTTGAATTATAGCCCCATGAGAGGTATGCTGTAGAAATGCCAAACCATTTAGTTTTATACCACTCAGATATTTTAAGCATTGTTGTTGAGTACAACATGAGTGTGTGTTCAAGACTCTCTAAGAAAAAAAAGAGTGTATAGTGAAGCTGGCATTACTCATGTATTTGTGACTTTACTAAGTATATTGAAAGGGTCATCTTATGAAAGTCAAGAATGTTGTTGTAGAGAATTCATAAACCATATATGACATGTCTGTGGGGAAAAGAAAGTCATACTGCATGAATGGAACACAGAAACCTTTTATTTGTTACTCTTCCATTAATAAGATATCATATGTCAAGCCAGGTGATGGTGTCACATGCCTTTAATCCCAGCATGAGACACAAAAAGGGACGAGGATCTCTATGAGTTGGAGGCCAACCTGGTCTACATAATGAGTTCTAGGACAGGCTCCAAAGACAAGCTACACAGAGAAACCAGTCTCAAAAAACCATGAAAAATAGAATATCACATGTAATTCTAAATGCAAGCCATGTGAGTGTATAATATGGAAAGAAGCTATGTACTCCACCCATATCTCTCAGTACAATTAGAAGGTATGAAAGATATTTCGTAGTCCCCACTTTGAATAGAGATGTTGAAAATGATAGAAGTTTACAACTCACTGGTTTTCCAACTTCATTAAAAAGATATAAACAAATTCACACTGCATGAATATCCTAGGAGTATTGGAATGTGTGAATACTTCCATTCATCTGGGCACATTATGCTAGTACAGTTTGACTCACACTATAGAAAAATTTATGAATGCAATAAATATGGTAAAGTACTGACTTCCTCCATTTCTTTTCAAATATGTGAAAAATCTCATATAAAAAAGATGTTGTAAATGTGGACCAGGGAATAAAGGCCCTTACTATCACAGGTATCTTCAAAGCCATAAAACAACCCCTCATGAAGGGAAGCACCATGAATGCAAAACTTAAGCTCTAAGTACTACTTACAATTAGTTGAAAATATAAAAAATTAATTTATACAGATATGAGTTTTATCAGTATCATGAATGTGCAAAGATTTTACATGAGCCAATTATCTTTGCAGGAATGAAAGCATCCATTCAGGGGAGAAACCCTCTGAATACATTCAATGTGTGAAAACCTTTGTATGTTACAGGCATCTTCCAAGACATGAAAAAATTCATGCTGGAGAGAAACTACATGAAAGTCTTCAGTATGGTGAAGTCTTTGCATGTCACAGTTGTCTACAACTCCATAAAAGAACACATACTGGAAAGATAGCCCTGGAATATAATCAGGGTGGTAAACCCTATGAAAGTCATGGTGTGCTGAAAGCAAATATAAGAACACACATTTATAAGCGATAATCGAGGCTATATAGGGAAAAACAATATATTTATTTATCAGGGAGAGAGAGAGTCGCACATACCAGGAGTTAGAAGCGTGGCTGGCTTCCAGGAGAAAAAGAGGGAGGCCCCTTTTCCTTTCACTACCTTTTATCTCTACCTTGACCCCGCCCTGTTGGGCGGGTAGCTTTGTGGGCTTCACTCCTACAATTCCCCTTTTAGTCTAAATAGAAGATTTAAATTTGATACAAACTCAAACATATACAACATATATACATAGAGGGTGATAATTAAGTTATAATCTACTTATCCTAAACTAAACATATCCATTCCACCTAAATTCTAAACTTATCCGAAAGGGATGCCTAAGTCTGAACACCTCCTTCCGATTCCAACCCTAAATAATTGCAAATTACACTAACAGGGGTAAACTATCCTTTTATGTCAATAGTAGGGAGAGGGGACGTGGAATTCTCAAAGTTACTTCCTGCTGAAGTGGGACGATGACAATCATGGGGACCTGTGGGAAAAAATTGTTAGTATAACAAGAGTCTTAAATAGGTCGTTTTGCAGGAGAGGCTTGACTGAAGTTCCGGATTAGATTTCTGATTTTGATTGAAGCTCTTGTCTGAAGCTCTGATCAGATTGTAGAAGATGCACTGTATCAGTTTCTTGGCCTGACGATGTGTCGGGTGATGTAGCTCCAAGCTGGTTTCAGGATGGTGCCTGTCAGGTGGGGTCGATGATGTGGGGCAGTTTAGATGTATCCAGTCGAATCAGGCAGAGTTGGGAAAGTGAATCCACATTGTCTTTCTGAAGCAGTTGAAGATCACTGTCAAGAAATCCCTTTGTCTCTAGAAAACTGAAATATTAATGTTAGCACAGAAATTCTTAACTTCTATGTGTATGAATACTGGAAAAGGCAACCCTGAGGAAGATAATACACATGAAGGAGATTAGAGTTTTAGAAAATCAAATATACACAGATGACAGTCCCCATATATGTATGTCTTTTTTTGATGTTGTTTCTGTCTTATATCAATGGCTCTTTGATATAATACAGATAGTCTGAATTACATTTTAACAATATGCTTGGGTTTAAAGTAGGAGAGCCAATCCAACTCCAAAGCCAGCAATAATTAAATGAATTGGGACTCAGGCATATTAAGAAGTGGAAGAAATAGAAATTATAATAACACAATACAGAGATGTAGACATTGATAACACATTACATTATTTCATGTTTGGTGGTCCTCTGAATAGCTATCCTTTTTTCTTTAGGTATCCATATACCTAGGGTTTCCTAATTGTCCTGTAAAGACACAAACAGAATACTTCTCTTTTCTTTTATGAGGTCTCCTTATGCTTAGCAGACCTTGTAGATGAGCTGTCATCCTTTCTCCTCCTGAGACGTTTTTTGTTCTGATCGAATCTTAATTAATTTAGATGGGATCCAAAGCTTTTCTTCTCCTGTGGAAACAAAAGCATAACCCCTTCCCCAACGTAACACATATCCTGGTTTCCAGACTGAGGTCATAACATCCTTAAAATACATTGGTTGGTTCAATTTAGAAGTCTTCTCTGTAGTCCAGTGTCTTTTTGTTGTAGTTTGTCCTTTTTCATCAGCATTAAGAAAATTTAATGTTAGTAAAGCATTATGTAACCTGTGTTTAGGGGTCTTTGTTCTCCCTGGCTGTTTATGGAGCATCTCTTTTAAGGTTCGGTTAGATCTTTTAATCACTGCTTGTCCTGTGGGATTGTAAGGTATACCAGTTACATGTTTTATATTATAATATTTGAAGAATTGTTCCAATTTACTGGAGACATATGCTGGTTAGCGTTACCCCAAGGTAATTTATGTTGTTTGTGGCAATTGTAAAGGGTGATGTTTCTCTGATTTCTCTTTCAGCCCTTTTATCATCTGTATATAGTAGGGCTACTGATTTTCTTGAGTTGATCTTGTAGCCTGCCACTTTGCTGAAGGTGTTAATCAGTTGTAAGAGTTCCCTGGTAGAGTTCTTTGGGTCACTGATGTAAACTATCATATCGTCTGCAAACAGTGAAAGTTTGACCTCTTCCTTCCCAATTTGTATCCCCTTGATCCCCCTTTGTTGTCGTATGGCAATAGCTAGAACTTCAAGTACCATGTTGAAAAGGTATGGAGAGAGTGGACAGCCTTGTTTTGTTCCTGATTTTAGAGGAATTGCGTTGAGTTTCTGTCCATTTAGTTTGATGTTGGCTGTTGGTTTACTGTATATAGCTTTTATTATGTTTAAGTATGTCCCTGTTATCCCAGATCTCTCCAAGACCTTTATCATGAAGGGGTGTTGGATTTTGTCAAAGGCTTTTTCAGCATCTAGTGAGATGATCATGTGATTTTTGTTTTTCAGCTTGTTTATATGGTGGATTACGTTGATGGATTTTCGTATGTTGAACCATCCCTGCATTCCTGGGATGAAACCTACTTGGTCGTGGTGAATGATTGTTTTGATGTGTTCTTGGATCCGATTTGCCAGTATTTTATTGAGTATTTTTGCATCAATGTTCATGAGGGATATTGGTCTGAAGTTCTCTTTCTTAGTTGTATCTTTGTGTGGCTTGGGGATCAAGGTTATTGAAGCCTCATAGAAAGAGTTTGGCAAAGACCCTTCTGCTTCTATTGTGTGGAACACTTTGAGAAGAATTGGTATAAGCTGTTCTTTGAATTTCTGGTAGAATTCTGCACTGAGGCCATCTGGACCTGGGCTTTTTTTGGTTGGGAGACTTTTGATGACAGCTTCTATTTCCATAGGGGTTATAGGTCTATTTAAGTTGCTTATCTGTTCTTGATTTAGTTTTGGCAATTGATAGCTGTCCAGGAAGTCATCCATTTCCTTTAAATTTTCGAATTTTGTGGAGTACAGGTTTTCAAAGTATGACCTAATGATTCTCTGGATTTCCTCAGAGTCTGTTGTTATGTCCCCCTTTTCATTTCTGATTTTGTTAATTTGCGTGTTCACTCTCTGCTGTTTGGTAAGTTTGGACAAAGGTTTGTCTATCTTGTTGATTTTCTCAAAGAACCAGCTCTTCGTTGCGTTGATTCTTTGTATTGTTTTCCTGGTTTCTACTTTATTGATTTCAGCCCTCAATTTGATTATTTCCTGGCGTCTACTCCTCCTGGGGGAGTGTGCTTCTTTGTGTTCTAGAGCTTTCAGCTGTGATGTTAATTCTCTGGTATAACTGTTCTCCTGTTTCTTCATGTGAGCATTTAGCGCTATGAACTTCCCCGTAGCACTGCTTTCAAAGTGTCCCATAGGTTTGGGTATGTTGTGTCTTCATTCTCATTGAATTCGAGGAAGTCTTTAATTTCTTTTTTTATTTCCTCTTTGACCCAGGGATGGTGCAGTTCAGCATTATTCAATTTCCATGAGTTTGTAGGTTTTCTGCAATTTGTGTTGTTGTTGAATTCTAATTTTAAAGCATGGTGGTCTGATAAGATGCATGGAGTTATTCCAATTTTTTTGTAGCTGCTGAGGTTTGATATGTTGCCAAGTATGTGGTCGATTTTTGAGAAGGTTCCATGTGGTGGTGAGAAGAAGGTATATTCTTTTTTATGTGGATGAAATGTTCTATAGATATCTGTTAATCCCAGTTGGGTCATTACTTCTATTAGCCCTTTTGCTTCTTTGTTGAGTTTCTGTTTGGTATTCCTGTCTAGTGGTGAGAGTGGTGTGTTGAAATCTCCCACTATAACTGTGTGGGGCTTTAGATGAGATTTAAGTTCTAATAATGTTTTTTAACGAATGTGGATGCCTTTGTATTTGGGGCATAGATGTTCAGAATCGACACTTCCTCTTGGTGGGTTTCACCTGTGATGAGTATGTAATGACCTCCTTCATCTCTTTTGATTGATTTTATTTTAAAGTCTAGTTTGTTAGATATTAGG
Source organism: Mesocricetus auratus (assembly GCF_017639785.1). Classification (NCBI taxonomy): domain Eukaryota; kingdom Metazoa; phylum Chordata; class Mammalia; order Rodentia; family Cricetidae; genus Mesocricetus; species Mesocricetus auratus. Next base: position 4,711,826 of record NW_024429233.1, on the reverse strand, counting down.
ATTGCTACCCCGGCTTGTTTCTTGGGTCCATTCGATTGAAAAATTTTTCCCAACCTTTAATTCTCAGGTAATGTCTGTCTTTAAGGGTGAGGTGTGTTTCCTGTATGCAGCAGAAGGAAGGATTCTGTCTTCGAATCCAATCTGCTAGTCTGTGTCTTTTTATGGGTGAGTTAAGGCCATTAATATTGAGGGATATTAATGACCAATGATTGCTCATCCTTCTTCGATTTGCGATGGTTGTTGTTGGTGGAATTATGTGTGGAATTTCACCCCTTTGTTCTTTTGGCTGTTGGTAGAGAGAGATTCTCTAATGCTTATATTTTTCTGGTTGTAGTTAGCTTCCTTGGGTTGGAGTTTTCCTTCCAAAATTTTCTGTAGGGCTGGGTTAGTGGACACATATTGCTTGAATCTAGTTTTGTCATGGAATATCTTGTTTTCTCCGTCTATAGTGATTGAGAGCTTTGCCGGGTATAGTAGTCTGGGCTGGCATCCGTGGTCTCTTAGTGTAGGTAGAATATCTATCCAGGACCTTCTGGCTTTCAGCGTTTCCATGGAGAAATCAGGTGTAATTCTGATAGGTCTGCCTTTATATGTTACTTGACCTTTTTCCTTAGCTGCTCTTAATATTCTTTCTTTATTCTGTATGTTTGGGGTCTTGATTATTATGTGGCGAGGGAATTTTTTTTGTGGTCCACTCTATTTGGTGTTCTGTAGGCTTCTTGTACCTTCATTGGCATGTCTTTCTTAAGGTTGGGAAAGTTTTCTTCTATGATTCTGTTGAATATGCCTTCTGCCCCTTTGAGCTGGATTTCTTCTCCTTCTTCTATACCTATTATTCTTAGGTTTGGTCTTTTCATGGTGTCCCATATTTCCTGGATGTTTTGTGTTAAGGATTTGTTGGATTTAAGGTTTTCTTTGGTTGATAAATCCATTTCTCCTAGCGTATCTTCAACACTTGAGATTCTCTCTTCCATCTCTTCTATTCTGTTGGTAATGCTTGTATTGGTAGTGCCTGTCTGTTTGTCCAGCTTTTCTATTTTCTGCCATTCTTCAGATTGTGTTTTTCTTAATGACTCTATTTCAGTTTTCAACCCTTGCAGTGTTTGCATTGCTTCTTGCAATTTTCTGTTTATCTGTTCATCCGTTTGTTGCCTTTTATGAATTTTTTGGTTTGTTCTTTCTTCCATTTCTTGCATTTTTTGGTTTGTTTTTTGTTCCATTTCTCGCATTTTGTGCTTTGTTTCTTCTTCCATTTCCTGCCTTTTTTGGTTTGTTTCTTCTTCCATTTTTTTCATTTTTTGCTTTGTTTTTTCTACCATTTCTTGCATTTTTTGCTTTGTTTCTTCTTCCATTTCCTGCCTTTTTTGGTATGATTCTTCTTCCAATTCTTGCATTTTTTGCTTTGTTTTTTCTTCCAATTCTTGCATTTTTTGCTTCATTTCTTCTTCCATTTTCTGCCTTTTTTGGTTTGTTTTTTCTTCCAATTCTTGCATTTTTTGGTTTGTTTTTTCTTCCATTTCTTTGAGGGATTTTCCAATATCCTCTTTTAGGGCCTCTATCATTTTCATGAAAGTGCTTTTAAGGTCGTTCTCTTCTGCTTCATCCTCATTGGAATGTTGGGGTCTTGCTGGTGTGGAGTCTCTAGAATCTGGCGGTGTCATATTTGTTTTTCTGTTGCTGACTGTGTTTTTGTATTGTCTCTTTCCCATCTCTTCTTCTAGTGGGTGCAGAAGGAGCCCCTTACTGGTCTGGGGACCAGAGTTCCCTTTTGGTGGGTGCTAGCAAGTCCAATAATCTGGTGGTTCTTCTATTCCTTGTCCGAATGCTGGTCCAGTGGGTGGAGAAGAAGAACAGGAATCTGGGGCGCTTATCCTCTTACCTGGTCCCCTGGACCCTATGCTGGGTCCTGTTGTACTTGATCCAGAACAGCTACTCCCCTGGTCTCCCTGGGTCCTCTGGTTTCCTGGTCTCGTTGGTGGGAGAGAAGACCTGGGGTCTGGGTGCTCGGCTCCCGCCGGAATTGGGAGCTCTGTGCAGGTCCCAGGCGATCTGCAGGCACTGGACCTCAGGCCGGGAAGCCGGCCTGTTTACCTGCTGCTGCTGGAAGAACCGCCGCTTCCCTGTACTCCCAGCCTCCTCTCCTTTCCTGGTCTCGTTGGTGTGAGCGAAGATCCGGAGTCTGGGGTGCTTGGCTCCCGCTGGGATTGGGAGCTCTGTGCAGGTCCCAGGCGATCTGCAGGCACTGGAGCACAGGCCGGGAAGCCGGCCTGTTTACCTGCTCCTGTTGGAAGAACCGCCGCTTCCCTGGACTCCCAGCCTCCTCTCCTTTCCTGGTCCTGTTTCTACTTTATTAATTTCAGCACTCAATTTGATTATTTACTGGCTTCTACTCCTCCTAGGTGAGTTTGCTTCTTTTTGTTCTAGGGCTTTCAGGTGTGTTGTTAATTCTCTAGTGTGACTATTCTCCAGTTTCTTTATGTGGGTACATGAACATTCCTGTTAGCACTGCTTTCAAAGTATCCCATAAGTTTGGGTATGTTGTGCCTTCATTTTCGTTGTATTCTAGGAAGTCTTTCATTTCTTTATTTCTTCCTTGACCCAGTAGTGGTTCAGCTGATCATTGTTCAATTTCCATGAATTTGTAGTCTTTCTGCAGCTTGTGTTATGTTGAATTCTAACTTTAAGCCACGGTGCTCTGCCATGATCACAAAGTCCATTTGTATAACCAGGATAAATACTGATCTACTACCCAAGGCTCAATAAATTCCTAGGACTCCTCACTGATACCAACATTCAAGTGGTCTTGATCAGTCCCATGCTGGATTCCCAGGCATCACTCTGAGATTCAAGAGCTAAATCTTATCAGGTTAGCTGTCCAGTTTTAATCCCTTTGGTCATCAGTCCTCCCTCTCTGTCACTGGATTTCTTGATCCGGCTCAGTACTTAGGTGTGGGAGTCTGCCTCTTCTTCTGTCAGCCACTGAATGAAGGTTCTGTTTCCCAGATTCTCTGACCAGATATATGTCTAAAATCCATATATGAGAGAGCATATGCTATGTTTCTCTTTTTGTGATTGGGTTACCTCACTCAGGATGGTTTCTTCTAGTGCCATCGATTTGCCTGCAAATCTCAGGATTTCATTGTTTTTTTCTGCTTACTAGTACTCCATTGTATAAATGTACCACATTTTCTCTATCCACTCTTCGGTTGAGGGACATCTAGGTTGCTTCCAAGTTCTGGCTATTACAAATAATGCTGCTATGAACATAGTGGAACAGACATCCTTGTTGTATTAATTGGAATCTTTTGTATATATGCCTAAGAGTGGAGTTGCAGGGTATTGTGACAAGTTTATTCTCCTTTTTCTGAGGAACCTCCATACTGATTTCCAAAGTGGCTGAACAAGTTGGTACTCCCACCAGCAATAGAGGAGTGTTCCCCTTTTACCACAACCTCTCTAGCAAAAATTTTCATTGGTGTTTTTGATTTTAGCCATTCTGACAAGAGTGAGATGGTATCTCAGAGTTGTTTTGATTTGCATTTCCTGGATGGCTAAGGATGTTGAGCACTTTCTCAAGTGCCTCTCAGCCATTTTAGTCTCCTCTGTTGAAAATTCTCTATTTAGTTCTGTAGCCCACTTTTAATTGGATCCTTTGGTGTTTTGGTGACTTGCTTTTTTAGTTCTTGGTAAATTTGGAGATCAGCCCTCTGTCAGATTTGGGATTAATGAATATTTTTTCCCATTCTGTGGGCTACCTTTTTGTCTTGCTGACTGTGTCCTTTGCCTTACAGAAGCTTCTCAGTTTCAGGAGGTCCCATTTGTTAATTTTTGATCTCACTGTCTGTGCTACTAGTGTTATGTTCAGGAAGCTTTCTCCTGTACCAAATTGTCAAAGCGTACCACCCACTTTCTCTTCTAAGAGGTTCAGTGTGGCTGGATTTATGTTGAGGTATTTGATACATTTGGACTTAAATTTTGTGCATGGTGATAGACATGGATCTATCCATATTCTTCTACATGCCAGCATCCAGTTATGCCAGCACCATTTGTTGAAGATGCTTTCTTTTATCCATTGTATATTGAGAAACATCACCCTTTACAATTGCCACAAACAACATAAAATATCTTGGGGTAACGCTAACCAAACAAGTGAAAGAACTTTGAGACTTTAAAGAAAGAAATTAAAGAAGCCCTCAGAAAATGGAAAGATCTCCCATGCTTTTGGATAGGTAGGATCAATGGAGTAAAAATGGCAATCCTGCCAAAAGCAATCTACAGATTCAATGCAGTCCCCATTAAAATCCCACCACAATTCTTCACAGACCTTGAAAGGATAATAATCAATTTTGTATGGAAAAACAAAGACCCAGGATAGCCCAAACAACCCTGTTCAACAAGGCAACATCCAGAGGCATCACCATACCTTACTTCAAGCTCTATTATAGAGGTACAGTCCTGTAAACAGCTGGTATTGGCACAAAAATAGACAGGTAGACCAATGGAATCGAATTGAAAACCCTGATATTAATCCACACATATATGAACATCTGATCTTTGACAAAGAAGCTAAATATCTTCCAGTTTTTTATACAGAATCACTGCATCCACATAGTAAGTATAGTGGGCTGTACAAGCTAGCTAGCCATATTGTGTCCAAGATAAGAAAAGGAAATGCTTATTGAGTGCAGGGTCAGCAATTGGAGCCAGTGGCAAGTGCCATAGAAATGCCGATATCTGCTGATCTAGAAAAGGTCTTTGTCTGGGGGTGGAAGACAGTGTCACAAACTGTACTGAATCATTAAGAGCAATGTAAGTTCATGGGATGTGCTCTTGTCACTGAGGACTTCTTAGCCAATCAGGCCCCTAGGTGACATGCCAGTAAGAAGTGGTGCAAGACCCTTCCAGTTTCTGGTTTCAGGCTTGGCTTTGAAGAGAAACTGGATCTAAGGGTTTTGTGTGTTGTGTTTTGAATAAGTTCAACCTGGGAAACCATGGAATGCAGGTCACCAGATTTGAAGAGGCCCAGTTTCTTTGGTAACTTGCGGAGGTTCAGTAATTGGCATTTAACCTTTACATTTAAGATACATTTATTGTTAATTTTGTGAAGTTTATAAAAGGCATCTTACATGCTAGCTAGCCTTTCATTGCTAAACTGTGATGTAGAAGAGTAAAATAATCAAGAGAGAGTTGCCATGTGATCCCAGGAGGAGAGCACACAAGTCTGGCATTCTCAGTAAGATAAGACCTTATAAAAATATATATTAGTAATTATGGGTTAATAATTAAGTCAGAGCTAGCCATTAAGAAACCATAGTGAACAGCATACAGCTTCGAAATTAATATAGTATCCTGCATGTTTCTTTGGGACTGAGGTGACTCAAAGAAAATGCAAATTACACCTGAGATAAGAATGTTTGTATTTCTCCTTTTACATTGTGATCCCGTGAAGAAGTGGATTTAATGACTGGCTATGCTTCAGAATAGAGAGAATACCACAGGAACATTTCTGGATTCCCTAAGCAAAATCCACATGCTTTCCTTGCTTAGGAAAAGAACTGCTTTGGAAATTGCACCCATGGTGTCCTTATCACCTGAGGTAAGAAATATCTCTCTATTTTTTTCTCTCTTGATTGTCGTGATGTCTGCTCCAGGTAGTCAAACTGACTGCCTCTGGAATTAATTAAAACTCAATGAGGTGGGGCTTTTTTGTTTGGTTGTTTGTTGTTCACTTCTCTTTTGGGATTTCCCACACAGGATTTCTCATTAGATATGGATCCAGAACTGGAACTCTCTTTGTAGATCAGGCTGTCCTTGAACTCAAGGAGATACATCTGCCTGTGCTTCTCAAGTGCTGGGACTAAAGGCCTGTGAAACCGCTGCTGGCAGCCATTTTCTTCTTAAAGGTTTTAAAATGAGAACACATATCTTTAATCTAGATCTTTGGAGATGATAAAATTCATCTTTACCAGGTTGGTGTTGGTATATATCTTTAATCCCAGCCCCCAGGAGTCAGAAGCAGATGGATTGCTTATTTTTGAGACCTGCCTGGTCTACAAAGTGTGATGCAGGGCTACACAGATAAACACAGTCTCCAAAACAACAAAAATTAAAATAAAATCATGATAAAAATTCCATCTATAATTTGGGTCACACCTTTTTGGCAGCAGTGTATATATATTGAAGACGGAGAACTCTCTCTCTTTGCCTGGTTGCAATACCTCTGGCTACTGAGTTTATTCCTTTAATAGCTTTAGAAACCACTTATTTGAAATATTTGTGTGTACTGAATACCAGCTGATATATCGAGACTCATAAACCAAACAACCACAGGAGTCTTCAACTTTCCATTGGTAGATGGCCATTGTTGGAGTAGCTGGCCAGAGCCTGTGAGATATTTTTCTTCAACTTCTTTTTTTAAGATTTATTTATTTATTTATTTACTTATTTATTATGTATAATGTTCTGTCTGCCTATATCCTTCAGGCCAGAAGAGGACACCAGATCTCATTACAGGGGGTTGTTAGCCACCATGTAATTGCTGGGAATTGAACTCAGGACCTCTGAAAGAACAGTGCTGAGCCATCTCTCCTGTCCCCTATACCAATTCTTCTTAATGTGTTCCTCCATAAAATAGAAAGCAAAAGCCTGTCATGGTGGCACATGCTTTTAGTCTCAGCATTCAGAAGCAAACAGGATTTTGTAAATTTGATGCCAGCTTAGTCTATATATGAGTTCCAGGAGAGACATGGTTACATAAAGAGGCCTTATGTCAAAAAAAAATGAAACAATAATACAATGTGAAGGAACGCTTCTAATTTCATTCTGTGAAGCCAGTGTGGTCTTGTTACTAAAACCAGATAAACACATTACAGAATAGAAAAGTCAAAGTATGTTTAAATTGTTCTCCAAGTCCCATATTTCCTTTGAGTTGGATGAAATCGAGAGGTGATATCACGTTTATCTAAATTTTTGTAGCAAGAATATTTTAGGTAGTATTGTATGCTTTCTTTCTCTTATTTTTTTATTTAGGTTAGAAACAATCTTGTTTCACATGTCAATCCCAACTCCCTCTCTCTCCCTTCCTCCCCTGCCCTCCCCACCAGGTTCCCCAGTCCCCCACCCAATCTCCACTCCAATCACCAAGGCAGGTGAGGCACTCCATGGTAGATTTCCAATAACTGTCATTTCAACCAGGGCAGGGCCTAGGCCCTCCCCCAAGAGTCCCAGCTGAGAGAGACTCTCATATTGTGGCATGGGCACTCAAAGTCTATTTGTATGCCAGGGATAAATATTACCCAAGGCCCCATAGATTACCTAGGCCTCCTCACTGACACCCACATTCAGGGGTTCTGGGTCAGTCCCATGTGTTCCACACCGCCATCAATCTGGAGTCCAAGAGCTCCCCCTTGTCCAGATCAAGTGTTCCTGTGGGTTTAAACAGCCCATTCTTAACTCCTTTGCCTATCAGTTCTCTCTTTCTGACACTGGATTCTAGGAGTTCAGTTTAGTGTTTGTCTGTGGGTACTTGCCTCTGCTTTCATCAGTTGCTGGATGAAGGTTCTGTTTCCTAGGCTCTCTGGCAGTGGGATTGCATCCTGGCACTCCCCTGATTAGAGACATTCTTCATTTTCTCTTTTTTATTTAAATGAGAAACAAGCTTGCTTCACATGTCAATCCAAGTTCCCTCTCACTCCCCTTGCCCCCACAATGTCCCCCAGTCCCCCACCAAATATCCACTCTGATCAAAAAGGCAGGTGAGGCCCTCCATGGTGGATCTCCAGAGTCTGTCAATTCTAGTTCCCTCTCCTTCTCCCACTACCCACCAGCCCCCAGACCCCCACTCAATACCCACTCTGCTCTCAAGAGAGGGTGAGGCCTTCCAAGAGGGATCTCCAAAGTCTCTCATTTCATCCTGGGCAGTGGGATGAGCTCCCAATGTCATTTCAGAAGCCAGGGATAAATACTGATCTATGCTCCCAACATCATTTCAGAAGTCAGGGATAAATACTGATATATTACCCAAGGTCCTATAAATGGCCTAAACCTCCTCACTGACACCCACATTCAGGGGGGTCTGGATCAGTCCCATGTTGGCCTCTCAGTCATCATTCTGGGGCCCATGAGCTCCCCCTTGTTCAGGTCAGCTGTTTTTCTCGATTTCACCATCCCATTCTTGACCCCTTTGCTCATCATGCCTCTCTACCTGAAACTGGGTTCCAGGAGTTCAGTTTCAGTGCTTAGCTGTGGGTGTCTGCCACTGCTTCCATCAGCCATTGGATGAAGGCTTTAGGGTGGCATATAAGGTAGTCATCAATGTCATTATCATGGAATGGCATTTAAGGTAGCCTGTCTACTATTGCTTAGTTTGCCAGTTGGTGCTATCCTTGTAGATCTCTGGAAATATCAGGAGTGCCAGATCTCTCCTCAAACGTATAATGACTCCTTCCATCATGGTGTCTCTCATCCTGCTGTTACCTAGTTCCTGTGAGCTTATTTAAAATGTTGACATATTTTAACTATTTTAACTCTTTCTTATTAAAAGCAGTCTTTACCAAATACATAAGCCCTCTCTCTATGACACCTGTACAACCATATGAAATTTTGTTGTTGGGAAAGTTTTTGCTATTTGTTCTCATGTGAATGACATGAATGATTAGGAAAGCACTGGTTTTTAAGGAGATGATGACATGGCTTTTGACCCCATCTCAGGGGATATTTTCTTATCTATATCTTTTGTTTAAAATGTCATCACAGGCTTTTAGGAACATTTAATATGAAAAGGCAGTAGAAGATAAAAAAAACAGAAAATGCCACATACACCATGGTCCAATATTTTTCTCCAGCTGAGACCTCCTTCTTTCGATTGGAGTTAGCACCTCAGTCTTTGGAAATTGTAATACAGAGTCTACTGGAGTTGATGTGACAACAACTGCCAACTGAAGAACAATTGACCTAATTTAGGGCTTTTTAGGGATAGTTTTTCCAGGGAACTTGCCAGTTGGGATTGGTTATATTTCAATCCTTAAGCTGGAACATGTTCAGACAATGCCTGTTTTTTGTGCTCAGAGGCTGGTTGGATTTGAGTTCAGGGATATTTGGTTTAATGCTCAGTTGATCAAGGATAAAGTGTGTTTCTTTGGCTCTGGCATAGGGCACACAGTCTGTTTGGTTCACTCTCCCTTTTTAAATTTGATTTGAAAATCTTAATGGACCCTGTCTGGCTTGGACCACAGTTACAGCAGGTTTTTTATAAAGTTGCTTCCTTGACCTGGCAATCACTTTGCTAAACCTTAAGCTAACTGAGGTCATAGAAGCATGGACTGTTACCCTTCAGGTAATTCGGTAAGCTATCAATGTAGAGCAAGTGCTTTCTCTTTAATTGTGAAACTTCCAACCTCTGTTCAGCACTTGACTGCAATCTGGAACTATCATTGGTTTTCCTTACAACCCACAGAATTTTCATTTGTCTTTGACCCAATTGCCTTTTGTTTACTGTAGTCCTGAGTGATTCATCAGTAATAGCTGTCTAAGAGAATAATATTCTGTGTAAGATATCAGCACAATATTATTTGATTCTTCCTTACTCAATATCTTGGGGGCATGTGCATAATAACAAAGGTTAGAGTCCAAACTATCACACAAAATACCTCTACCTTAATTTACCATGGAATTTATTTCCCACTGAAATCCAAGGACCTGGGCCTCCACTACCTGTCATTGCCATGAGCTCGTCCAATTTACATGTCCTTCGACAGCAGCTGATTAATCTTTGTGAAGAGCTTTCTAAGGTATCTACCATCCAAAGACTTGATATCTTCCACATTCTTCCCAAAGATGAAATTCTCAGGTACTGCCAAACAATAAAATATTGACTGGTGTGTCATTTTTGTTCCATCTTGTGTGTCTGCCGCTGTGATTTAATTATCTTACCAATTCCCTCAGGTAATGTGATTGAATTCTCTAACCAATTTCCTCATGTAATATATGGGTTTGTTTCTCTGATTTTGTCATATCACAGACCATCATTGTTTACGCTTATGACAGGAATTCAAACTAGCAACAAAAAAGCAAAAAACATGGGAAATCTTTGTTTCCTGGCTTTCTCATTACTTAGTTGTTGACACATTTGCATCTAGCTGTCTAATCCTACCCATGACAATTTTTAATGGATATTACACCCTCGGTGGAAAGGTCTTCACACACAAAACATCAGTAAAAAGAATCTCTCAAGGCATTCTGATGCGCACACATCCTTAGCTGATGTTCCCACAGATGACTCTAGGCTCTCATATGTTGATGTCTGGAGCTAACTAAGACACTGATACAATGAATGAGAAGTTAATGGAAACCAAATACCAATGTGTCAGACACTTCGGTAACTTAAATACAAAAACTACAACATTGATGACAGTAACTACTGGTAAATACAGATAAGTCAAGAAATGATGAGAGACAAGACTCAAAAATCAAGACTCCACAGAAAGTCTCCAAACCAATACACTCAAGGAACTCAAAATATAGTAACATTTCAGAAAATAAAAAAAAACAGGTGAAGGCTTATCATTGTCCAGAGAAACAATAGTTAAATTATACCTAATAAAAACCACAAAATATACCACCACATTTTTCCTTAAATACAACCAAGAAAATACCAAACAAGTAGTTGAAACAAACTAATAAATCTGTTTAAGACCTGAAAATGGTAATAGAATCAATAAAGAAAACACAAAGAGGTCAGGTGGTGGTGGCACACACCTTTATTCCCAGCACATGGGAGGCAGAGGCAGGCAGATCTCTGTGAGTTCAACAGCAGTCTTGTCTGCAAGAGCTAGTTCCAGGACAACCTCCAAAGCCAGAGAAAAAACCCTGTCTCAAATAACAAAACAACAAGAAAATCACATTTGATGCCACATATTTTGTTCTATCTTTCTTCTCTATTTCTCTGATTAAATTATCTAACCAAAAGCAATTCAGATAATGAGTAGGTTTATTTGGTTGATATTCCCATGTCACTGTTCAATCTTGTGGGAACTTAGGCTAGAGACTCATGCAATAAATAAAGGTAAACCATGAGGAAACATTGCTTTCTAGCTATTTCTCTTACTTTGTTATTTTCTAGTGATAAGCTCTCTATCTTACCCACCACATGCCCAGTTGCATAGAGATATGGCCAACTCAAAGGAAGATACTTCAAACATCAATCATAATGAACACAACCTCTCCAGACACAGCCATCAGATATTCTGATCTAGGTGCACCCTCAATTGATGTTCCCTCAGATGTCTGAGGCAAATTAGGAAAAATACCATGAGTTAGAACACAATGAAGAATATATGGGGGGAGGGGCTTGGAGGCAGAAAAAAGTTACAGGGTATAATGTAAGTATAATACATAATATCTGTCAGAAATTTGAAACAGTCTTCATAGCCATGGGCTCCAGAGACTTGGATTTGTACTCAAGCATACCAAGTATCACCCACCTCAGTTCTTTGGGACATATATCTTAACCTAGAGAACACAATCATGTTAGGAAGGGCCCCATCATTTTATCTTGTTCTACTGTTTTGCTTGAACTACTATAACTAGAATAATTTGGTTTAATAAGAAGTTTAATTCTTTTTCTTTTAAATAAGTATTTCCTTTTAAGATTTCTTTGTTTAAAATTTGTTACCTCAGTACTCACTTTTAACGGCAACTACTGTCACAGCAGAAAATAATTTGCCCTTTTTCTTGCACATGGCTTTCTCTGTTGTGACTAAACCTGCTGTACAGTTGATAAATGAACTCAATTCTTACATAGGTCACACTTCATTTGTAAATGAACCAAAAAATCTGGATAAGTTGGAGGATATGCATTCCCTGATCTCTTTTTCCTTTATTCAGATCAGTCAAGGCCCAGTCGAGAAAGAAGTGGCAGGACTGTCTTTCCAGCAGTGAGCAACAGAGACAGGATTAGGTGTTTAAAGAAATTCCAAATTATATAGAATGGGGCAAGACTGAGATGTAGAAGGCATTGACCTAAACCAGTGGTTCTCAACCTTTGTAAAGCTGTGACCCTTTAATACAGTTCCTCAATATGTGATGAATTCCAAACTCAAAAATCATGTTTACTGCTGTCATATCTGTATTTTTGCTACTGTTATGAATTATAATACAAATATCCATGTTTTCTGATATAGTGAGACAAGTCATGTGATAGGGTCATCAATTTGATTCCCCCATAGGAAGTCCAGACACCCAAAGTTGAGAATCACTGCTCTAAACTGATATAAATAAACAGTATTTGAGAACTATTTGAATGAAATTCTTAAACACGGGAACATTGAAAAATCCAAAGAAAAATCAGTAATGCACTTGAAGATAATAAATTTTAAAATGATACCAAAAATTAATGTTTTAGAATGATAATAACATGTGGAAGAACACTTAGCTATAATGACATTGAAATGGAGTAGGCAATTCGATGATAGAGAGAATGCCAGTAATAAGACACTGTATGATTTTGTCCTATGTAAAATACTAGCCACTGAGTACTGTTTCACAAACTTCAGACCTGACTTAACTGTGTCAACAAGGATTGCACGCATGTTTATAAGAAAGTTCACTAATTGGACATTGAATACATAGTAGTTCAAGCAATCCTCCATAAAATATACACCCACCAATCTCTTTTTTCACTCACATGGAAAGAATTATTGCATGCAGTGAAATTGTAGATAGTTATTCACCATGCCCCATCCTTCTTTATAATCCAGATTTCTGCATCTCACTACCTTCAACTTCAGACTGTGATCTTGCTACCATCTCATTTGATTCCCCCTGAAGTGCAGTTTCCCCCTCTTCTGGCCTGAAGGAAAAAAAACATGCTTCAAATATAATTCCTTTCAATCTTTTGCAATGGGCAATCCACTATGTGACTCAAACTAGTAATTTAAAGACTCTGAGGTGCTGCAGATTTTAAATCCAACATTTAGGGTGGTTTGTCAGGCTAACAAGAGCCATGCCCTGTTGGGCAACAGACAGGTTTCAAGTCTACTCAATCTATATAGGAGATCTTAACCCAAATCAGCTTTTCATAAAGACTGAAGATGCAGCTGTTCTAGAATTATTATACTTTATGTCACACCAGGACTTAATGTGGGTTGTGACTCTGCAACGGTCCCTTGAGCAGCATTTAGAGGCTTGATATTAATGGAAGGACAGGCATTTCTGCTGCTTTTAAATAGGGGTTGTCTCCTTTATGGTTGGAATAGAGCTGGTTAAACCCAAGGAAGAAGCATTTACATGTAATCATACGATAGTCTAACAGTCATGGTTAGCCTACTACTTGTCTTTGGAGTATTTGGGATGCAGTCGTCCATGACTTACATTCTATTTTGTAAATTAATGTCTCCTAAGAACTGGTAAATCTGTGTAATATCAAATCTACTGCCATCACATCTACACTTCTATATCACAGTTTAGCAGTGGAGTACTCCTCTACACAGGAAATATAGTTTACAATCTCCACCGAATTAACTCCAAGTGTATTCAAAGCATAAATGTTACATGTTGAAAGTGCAGAACTTCTGGAAGATACTAAAGGAACCACAGCTCTCTGAATTAGGCAAATCTGTGTTTGGTAGTGACAATACAAGCACTAAGGATCTTTCAAAACACAGTCCCAATTCCAACACTCTGCACATGCGCAGCCCGCAGAGTGAACATATTCAAGAGAATGCCAGCTGACCCAGAGAATTGCAAAGAAGATGCAGGACTCAGGATCACATATAAATAAACTGTGGCATACAGGACCATTAGGACCACTCAGGAGAATGCAACCAGGCAGTCACATGGCAAGCTCTGCTTCTGGCCACTTCCTCCCATCCAGTCTTAGGTGGACCCTCCACACTGGTTCACATGGCTAGACTAGGCACTTCTCCCTGTCTGGGGAAGGTAGCTCCAAACTCAACATGTCATGGTTTTCCAGATCCTCTAGGCTCATCTCCCTGCAGCAGCACTTCACAGCACAGCACACAAGGCCACCAGAACAGTTTCTTTGCAAAGCCAAGCCTGAAGATGGCAGCAGGAAGGACCTAGCACAACTTCTGAGTGACAGATCGCCTGGAGGAACTGATTGGTTATTGAAGCCTGAGTGACAAGAGCTCCTCCCATAGGCTCACACTGTGCTTTAAGACACAGCCCATTGGTTCCTGATCCTGCCTTCCATTCTAGAAAAAGACCATGCATTTCAATAGCATTTGCATCTGGCTGAAACAACAGACCCTGCTCTCTCACTGATCTCCATAGGTGCTTCCTCCTCTTTGTTCTGAACACAAAGTAACTAGCAAACTTTTACAGCCCTCTGTACCATGTTTAGTGCAATGAATTTCAGTCACACAGGTGAAATAGTAGGCAAAATATCAGCAACTAAAGAGTGATTTCTGAAGCTGGGTGGTGGTGGCACATGCCCTTAATCCCAGCATTCTGGAGGCAGAGACAGAGTTTGAGATCAGCCTGGTCTTAAAGAGCCAGTTCCAGGACATCCTCCAAAACAATACAGAGAAACTCTGTATCAACCCTCCCCCCTCCAAAAAAAATAAAAGAAAGAATGATTTCAGGAAACAATCAGAGTGGTTTGTTGTGTGGCTTCACACTGAGGTCAGGTGACCTGGATTTGCTACTGATGTAGTCAGTTTGACTACCAAGAGTAGTCATCACAACAACCTGGCCAGAAGAACTGAGAAAGATTTCTTAAATTAAGGAGGCAGGGGAGGCTGGGAGTTATTTCCAAAAGAGTACTTCTCCTAAGCAAAGAAGCATGTGATGACTATTCTATGTAGTCCACCTGACTACCTCTGGAATTACCTACAACTCAATGATGTGAGGTGTTCTTTGTTTGTTTGTCTGTCTGATTCTGGGTTCTTTGATTTTCGGGTGGGGGAGGTTGAGACAGGGTTTCTCAGTATAAATGGAGCCAGTCCTGGAACTTGCATTGAACTATAAAAGATCCATGTACCTATGCCTCTCATGAGCTGCTGTTTAGAGCATGTGCTATGAATGCCTCTGAAGCATTTTCTTATTAAAGGTTTAAAATAGGAACACTAATTTTTAATTGAGATCTTTGGAGGCAATAAAATCCACATTTACCAGCTTGGTGTTGATGCATTCAGGAGGCAGAGGCAGTTGCATTTCCTGAGTTTGAGGCCTGTCTGTTCTACAGAATGTGATGTATGGCTACACAGATGAATACTGTCTCCAAAAAGAAAGAAATAACAAAAAATTATGAGAAAAAATCTATCTATAATCTGGGTCTCACCTTTTGGCGGTAATGTTCGTATAGAAAGGATATTGAAGAAGCAGAGCTCTCTCTCTTTGCCTGCTTGCCCTAGCTCTGGCTACTGAGTTTATTCCTTTAATAGCATTAGATACCACTTTTGAAATACTTGCGTGTACTGAAGACCAGCTGAGACATCCAGACTCATAAACCAAACAACTACTGGACTCTTCAAATTTCCATTGGTAGACAGCCATTGTTGGAGTATCTGGAACACAACCTGTGAGACATTCTAATAAATCCACTTTCTACAAACATGGAGAGATTTGTTCTACCAGCTTTGTTCAAGCAGAGAACACTGAATGTGGCAAATGTTTTTCACCTGCCCACTAAGGAAGATGTGTTGGCTAGCATAGTGCTCTTAAAGGCATTCTCCCTAGCCCCATTGTCTCTGAGTATTCAACTATCCATGGAGACTAAGCTTTATAATTATTCATTACTCATGAATTTGTCATGAATTTCAGGAATAAAACTACCAATACAATGGAGCTATCTCCCAGTCTTCTGGCAGGGGAAACATATATCATCTTGTTTGTAAGATGATTCCTGCATTTCTCACATGGTTGTCTGAGGTGCCTGTGACTACCAGGTAAAAAGTTGACTCAGTTCTCTTGAACTCAGCAAGAAGTCACAGATCATATAATTTTTTCAAGACAAAGTTTCTCTGTGGCTTTGGAGCATATCCTGGAACTCGTTCTGTAGAACAGGCCGTCCTCAAATTCACAGAGGTCCACCTGCCTCTACCTCCTGAGTTGTTGGGATTAAAATCGTGTGCCAACAACAACAGGCACAAACATCTTCTTTTGTGTCCTAAAAATATCTCCTTATTTTTTAATGTCCTGGGCACCCTTCCACTGTTGAATAAGATAATCATTCCAGTCTACACTGTGTAATGATCTGTGCAAGATCAGCACATGGTGTGGAGGAAGAAGAAGAGGATGAACCTGTGAACTGCAGGAACAGAGGTGAGTCATCTCCTGGAAGCAGGGGTGAGTGATATTGAAATTCCTGTCTGCAGATCTCTAAAAGGTCAGGGTGTGGAGTAGAAGCCAGGGCCAGGGACCCCTGTGCTGTGTCTTTAAGCACACTCTCACCTTTAAGGAAGTGCTCTCATCACTCAAGCCTCACTAGTTAATCAGGGACAACAGGCCAACCCACCAGTCATATATCTTGCAGGACACTTCCTGGATCAATGCTGCAGGCTGCAGGACAGGTGCCAGTGGATTGATTGCTGCTCTGTGAGTGCTGCTGTAGAGGATGTGAAAGGAGCAGGGATGAGCAGGGAAGCCACAGCATAGTGAGCAAGGGGATGCTATCCCAAGATGGGGAGGATTGAATGGAGAGGCAATGGAGATTTGTGGTAGGCTCTCCTGGAGGCTGGGTGGGAACCTGCTGCCACATTCAGGGTTCTGTGAGGTCCCATAGGTCCTAGCAAATCCTCAGACCCTGGTGCTGGCCTATGAATACTTCATTCTGTGAGCTGCATCTGTGGAAAGCATTTACCTAAGGTAGCTTTGTGTAGAAATATCTTTGTAGTCAGCACCTATGTGCATGTGGAAGGAACTTAGTTTCTCTAGTGTCTTCTAGAAGTTCTGTACTTCACATTTGACATTTAGGTGTCAGATCCATTTGGAGTTAATTTCATGCATGATGTAAATGACATTCCTTCTCTTTCTTTTTTAATATTAATTAATTAATTAATTTTGTTTTTGACACAGGATTTTTCTGTATAGCTTTGGAGACTGATCTGGAACTTGCTCTGTAGAGTAGGCTAGACCCAAAGTCATAGAGATCTGCCTGCCTCTGCCTTCCCGAGTGCTGGGATTAAAGGAATGTGACACTAAAAAGCCTTTAAATATCATTCTTGTGTTGGAGGAACTTCACTACTAAGCTGTGATGTGGAAGAGTAGAATTGTTGCTGTAAAGGTTTTACCAATTCTTAGGGACTATTGGATCCCACAAAATAGAATTGAACTGAGGGAGGTGTTGCTAAAATAAGCCAAAGATAAGTAGCATGCTACCTAGGCCTGTTAGACATCAGGATGCTAAAATTTGCATTTGTTCTCCTGGATTGTCTAGACATTTGACTTCAAACCATGAGAAAGGAGAAACCCACAATTTACAAACAGCCCCTAGGCACTTTCCCATATCATAGAACAGGCCTTTTACAAGCTGCTCAAAGGGGCATCACTGAGTCACAATGAACATTAGGGCATGGTGTGCCATAAAGGTCCAGGTTTCTTCTAGAGAAAATCATAGTTTTGCCTGATGGGCAAGATGAGACAAGGTGACAACTATTTGAAAAGGAAAGCACTGTCTTGCTAAGAGTTGGACTGAGCAAGCAAGACTTTCTCTTTAGGTCCTCACTCATGGAGAGGGAACACAGTTTCCTCTCAAAGAACATGCTTGACAGATCCAAGTAACAGTCTTGGGCCTAGCCATAGGAGTTTTTCATCAAACCGTGATATATGTAGAATAAAAAAGAGCTCCTCTATTAAAACCAGGAAGTTGTTTCAGAGAGAATGTAATGGTCTGGAGCCAGGACCATTGTGGACAGGTTGCTTCAGATTCTGAGAACCAAACTCTTTCCACTACATGGAGCTATGAATATCAGTCCTGTGAGATTAGTGAGTGATGACCTTGAGATACCCTATATTCCCTTTGTGCAGCATAGTTTCATTAGCCTTCTTCTGAGATTGTCCCATTGTATGATAGTTTCTACTGACATTATGGACATGTCCCAATTTCTTCCATTTTCCCCCTGGAAGTAGTATACAAGATGCTATACTTCTTAAGTAGCTTACTAGGCATGGGGCAAGTTTGTGCAAGACATCCCCATGACAGCTTTTATGTTTCCTATTTTTCATCCCCCATCACCTTCACCTCTGGAGTCTGTGAGTGAAGAAGTCTTGCTATTTCAAGATTCTGGTGTACTTAAGAAATAATTCTGGGAATATTTTGCTGTGTAAGTCTCCAATCTGCCCAAGCATCTAGACATGTTATCTCCTGTTCCTATTTAATTTGATCAAACTGTAACCTGGAACAGGAACCTAAAAGGCACTTAAGGATGACAGCATATATGAAATGCAGCATGTGTCTAGGTTGCTTCCTGTTTGAGTATTATCCAAAGATGGATGCATGGTATCACTAAATGTACTTTTCTTTACCAACCTGTCTGAGAACCTAAATTCTTGAAAACTAATGATACAACACTCTGTGAGAAACTATTTGCATATCTTTAGGAAAAGTAATAATGTAACACTGTGTGAGAAACTACACACTAAACTTCTTGAAAACTAATGATGTAACACTGATTGGGAATCTACACACATAACTTCTTGAAAACTAACAATGTAACACAGTGTGAGAAAAAACATGTGTAACATCTAGAATACTAATGATATAACACTGTGTGAGAAACTACATGAATAACTTCTTAAAAACTAACTATACAAGACTTTTGGAAACTACATGCATAACTTCTTGAAAACGTAATGATGTAACACTCTGTGAGAAACTACATGCATAACTTCTTGAAAACTAATGATGTAACACAGTGTGGGAAACTACTTGCATATCTTTAGGAAAACTAACAATGCAACACTGTGAGAAACTATACGCTAATCTTCTTGAAAACTAACAATGTAACACTGTGTGAGAAACTACATGCTAAACTTCTTGAAAACTAATGATGTAATACTGATTGAGAATCTACACGCATAACTTCTTGAAAACTAACAATGTAACACAGTGTGAGAAACTACATACGTAACATCTAGAATACTAATGATGTAACATTGTGTGAGAAACCACATGCATAACTTCTTGAAAACTAACTTTACAGCACTCTGTTAGAAACTGCATGCATAACTTGAAAACTAATGATGTAACACTGTTTGAGAAACTGCTTGCAAAACTAACTGAAATCTAACAATGTAAAACTGTGTGAGAAACTACATGCATAACATTGTGAAAACTAACAATACAACACTCTGTGAGAAACTATATTCATAACTTCTTGAAAACTTATTTAACACTGTGTGAGAAACTATACACATAACTTCTTGAAAACTATCAATATAACACTTTGTGAGAAACTACATGCATACCTTATTAATACGAACAATGTAACACTGTGTGAGAAACAACACGCATAACTTCTTGAAAACTAATGATGTAACACTGTGTGACAATCTACATGCATAACTACTTGAAAACTTATGATGTAACACTTTGTGAGAAACTACACACATAAAATCTTGAAATCTAATGATGCAACTACATGCATAACTTCTCAAAAACTAATGATGTAACACTGTTAGAAACTACATGCATAACTTCTTGAAAACTAACTGTACAACACTCTTAGAGACTACATGGGTAACTTCTTGAAAACTAATGATGTAACTCTGTTGGAGAAACTACATGAGTAACTTCTTGAAAACAATACAACACTCTTTGAGAAACTACATGTGTAAAGTCTTGAAAACTAACGATGTAACTGTGTGAAAAACTACATGTGTAACTTCTCGAAAACTAATTATGTAAATATGTTTTAGAAACCATACACATACCTTCTTGAAAAATAATTATACAACACTCTGTGAGAAACTAAACGAGTAATTTCCAGAAAACAGATGTAACACTTTATGAGAAACTACTTGCATAACTTCTTGAAAACTAACTATACAACACTCTGTGAAAAACTACATACATAACTTCTAGTAAATTTATAATGTAACTCAGTGTGAGAAACTACATGCATACCTTCTTAAACACTAGACAGCACTCTTTGAGAAACTACATGTGAAACTTCTTGAAAACAAACTATGTTAACACTGTCTGAGAAATTACAGGCAAAACTTCTTGAAAACTATTATTTTAACACTGTGTGATCACCTACACGCATAACATTTTCAAAAATAATGAGGTAACACTGTGTTAGAAACTACATGCATAACTTCCTGAAAACCAACGATGTAACACTCTGTGAGAAACTACACGCATAGCTTCTTGAAAACTAGCGATGTAACATTGTGTGAGACACAACAGGCAGAACTTCTTGAAAACTAACAATACAACACTCCGTGAGGAACTTCACGTGTAAATTCTTCAAAACTAATGATGTAACACTGTGTGAGAAGCTTCATGCATAACTTCTTGAAAATTAAGAATGTAACACTGTGTGAGATATTATATGCATACCTTATGAAAACTAATGATTTAACATTTTGTGAGAAACCACACACAAAACTTCTTGAAACTAATGATGAAACACTGTGTGAATAACTACACACATAACTTATTGTAAAGTAATGATGCAAAATGTGTGAGAATCTACATGCATAACTTATGAAAACTAACTATACAACACTGTCTGAGATACTATTTGCATAACTTCTTGAAAACTAACAATGTAACACTGAGTGAGAAACTACATGCATAACTTCTTGAACAAAAAATATACAACACTATTTGAGGAACTACATGTGTACCTTGAAAACTAACCATTTAACACTGTGTAAGAATCTACATGCATAACTTCTTAAAAAATAATGATACGATGCTCTGTAAGAAATTGCATGCCTAACTTCTAGCATGCTAATGATGCAACACTGTGAGAGAAAATACATGCATATCTTCTTGAAAAATAATGATGTATCTCTGTGTGAGAAACTACATGCATAACTTCTTTAAAACTAAGTATTCAACACTCTGTGAGAAACTACATGGATAACTTCAAGAAAATTAACGATGTAACTCTGTGTGAAAAACTATTGCATAACTTCTTGAAAACTAACTATACAACAATCTCTGAGAAATTACATGTGTAACTTCTTGAAAACTAATCATGGAACACTGAATGAGAAACTACAGGTATAACTTCTTTAAAACTAACGATGTAATACTGTATGAGCACCTATACACATAACTTCTTTAAAACTAACGATGTAATTCTGTGTGAGAAACTACATTTGTAACTTCTTCAAAACTATCTACACAATACTCTGTGAGAAAGTACAGATGTAAATTCTAGAAAATTAACGATGTAAATCTGTGTGAGAAACTAAATGCATAACTTCTTGAACACTAACTATACAACACTCTGGGAGAATCTACATCTATATCTTCTTGAAAACTAATGATGTTAACACTGTGTGAGATACTACAGGCTTAACCTCTTGATAATTAATGATGTAACACTGTGTGAGCAGCTACACGCATAACTTCTTGAATACTAAGGATGTAACACTGTGTGACAAAGAACACGAATAACTTCTTGAAAACTAACGATGTAACACTGTGTGAAAAACTAAATGCATAACTTCTTCAAAACTAATTATAAAACACTCTGTGAGAAACTACATGCGTAACATTTTGAAAACTAGCTATGTAACACTGTGTTAGAAACTATATGCATACGTTATGAAAATTAACGATTTTAAACTATGTGAGAATCTGCATGCATAACTTCTTGAAAACTAACGACTCTCTGAGAAACTACAGGCAGAATTTCTCGAAAATTAACGATGTAACACTGTGTTAGCACCTACATGCATAACTTCTTGAAAACTAACTACACAACTCTCTGTGAGAAACTACATGCATACCTTCTTGAAAACTAATGATGTAATAATGTGAGAGAAACTAAAGGCATAACTTTTTGATAATTAAGATGTAACGCTGTATGAGCAGCTACATGCATAGCTTCTTGAAAACTAACTATACAACACTCTGTGAGAAACAACATAAGTAACTTCTTGAAAATTAACAATGTAACACTGTGTGAGAAACTACATGCATAACTTCTTGAAAACTAATGATGTAAAATTGTGTGAGAAACTACACACATACCTTATGAAAACTAACGATTTAACACTGTGTGGAAAAACTACACGCATGTCTTCTTGAAATCTAACAATGTAACACTGTGTGAAAATCTACATGTGTAACTTCTATAAAACTAATGATATAAATCTGTGTGAGAATCTACAAGCATAAATTCTTGAAAATTAAGTTTACAAAACTGTGAGAAACTACAAACTTAATTTCTTGAAAACTAATGTTACAACACTCTGTGATCAGCTACATGCATAATTTCTTGTAAACTAAAGATGTAACAATGTGTGAAACTACACGCATACCATATGAAAAATTACAATGTGAGAAACTATATGAGTATCATCTAGAATACTAATGATGTAACACTGTGTGAGAAACTACATGCATAACTTCTTGAAAACTAGGTATACAACACTCTCTTAGAAATTATATGTGTAACTCCTTGAAAACTAAATGTGTAACACTTTGTGAGAAACTACATGCCCAAATTCTTGAAAACTATGTAAAACTGTGTTGAAAACTACATGTGTTACTTCTTCAAATCTAAAGATGTAACACTTTTTGAAAATCTACATGCATGACTTCTTGAACACTAATGATGTAACACTGTGTGAGAAACTACAAACATAACATGTAGAAAACTAACTAGACAACACTCTTTGAGGAAATACATTTGTAACTTCTTGAAAACTAATGATGCAACACTGTGTGACAATCTACATGCATAACTTATTGAAAACTAATGATGAAAACCTGTGTGCAAAACTACATGCATAAGTTCTTGAAAACTAATGAAGTAACACTGTGTGAGAAACTACACCCATAACTTCTTGAAAACAAATGGCTTAACACAGTGTCAGAAATAAATGAAAACTCCTTGAAAATTAATGAGTTAATACTGTGTGTGAAACTACATGTATAACTTCTACAAACCTAACTATGTAACTCTGTGTGACAAACTACTTGCATAACACCTTGAAAGCTAACTATACAACACTGTGTGAGAAAATACATGGGTAACTTCTAGAAAAATAACGATGTAAATCTGTGTGAGAAACTACATGTATAACTTCTTGAAAACTAATGATGTAACTCTGTGTGAGAAACTACTTGCATAACTTCTTGAAAAACTACTACACACCATTCTGTGACAAACTACATGTGTAAATTCTTGAAAACTAATGAGGTAACACTGGGTGAGAAACTACACACATACCTTCTTGAAAACTAATGATGTAACAACTGTGAGCAGCTACATGCATAACTTCTTGAAAACTAACTATACAACACTCTATATGAGAAACCTCAGGCATAACTTTTTATAACTACCAATGTGACACTGTGAGTAAAACTACATGCATATCTACTTGAGAACTAGCGATGTAAAACTGTGTGAGAAACTACACACATACCTTATGAAAACTAAGGATTGGGCACTGTGTGAGTAACTACATGCATAACTTCTTCAAAACTAACAATGTAACAATGTGTGAAAAACTAAATGAGTAACTTCTAGAAAATTAACGAAGTAAATCTGTGTGAGAATCTACATACATAACTTCTTGAAAACTAACTAAAGAACACCGTGAGAAACAAAATACATAACTTCTTGAAAACTAATGATGTGAGAAATTATATGCAGAGTTTCTTGATATTTAATGATATAACACCATGTGAGAAACTCCACGCATATCTTCCTGAAAACCAACGATGTAACACAGTGTGAGAAAATTCATGCATAACTTCAATTATACTAATAATGTAACACTGTGTGAGAGACTACATGCATAAGTTCTTGAAAACTAACAATATAACACAGTGTGAAAAACTACATGGGTAACTTCCAGAAATCTAATGATGTAACACTGTGTGAGAATACACACGCATAACTTCTTGAATACTAACTACATGCATAACATCTTGAAAACGAACAATGTAAAACTGTGTGAAAAACTACACACATAACTTCTTTAAAACAATAGTTGTAACACTGTGTAAGAAACTATATGAATACCTTAAGAAAATTATCTATTTAAAACTGTGTGAGAAACTACAACCATAACTTCTTGAAAAGTAATGATTGTAACACTGTGTGGAAAACTACATGCATAACATCTAGAAAACTAACGATGTAAATCTACATGCATAAATTCTTGAAAACTAACTATACAACACTCTGTGAGAATCTAAATGCATAACTTCTTGAAAATTAACAATGGAACACTGTGTGAGAAACTACATGCATAACTTTTTGAAAACTAAGGATGTAATAGTGTGAAAAACTACATGTGTATCTTCTAGAATGCTAATGGTGTAACACTCTGTGATAAGCTACATGCATATTTTCTTGAAACTAAAGATGTCAAGTGTGTGAAAAAATGCATGCATAACTCCTTGAAAACTATCGATGTAACACTGTGTGAAAAACTACATAGGTAACTTCGTGAAAACTAACAATGTAACACTGTGTGAGAAATACATGCATATCATCTTGAAAACTAACTATACAACATTCTGTGAGAAAGTACATGCATAACTTCTTGAAAACTAAGGAAGTGACAGTGTGTAAGAAATTACATGCATAACTTCTTGAAAACTAATGAAGTAACACAGTGTGAGAAAATACATGTTTACTTCAATAATACTAATGATTGTGAGGAGCCACCCTCACTATCGCTATCGCCATTAGAAGATGGCGCTGACAACCGCTGTCAGTTGGAGTTCACAGTTTAAGCTGTGCCTCTCCCGTGGTGTCAACCGGGGTGATGAGCAAACCACCAATCCCGGCTCTACACGTCTCACTCGGACCTCCTAGGCTTATATAAGGGGCTGGGTTTCTTAGCTTGGGGTCTCCCTCTCAGAAGCTGATCATCTATCTCTCAAGATGCATTAAAGCTTTACTGCAGAAGGATCTGAGGGTCCTGTGTCGTTCTTGCTGGCGAGACTGTGGCGCGGGACATCTGATGCCGAAACCCGGGAACTCTTCAACATCGCCGGCACAGCGGGAGACCCCTCGGAAGATGGGGCAGATTCAGAACTGCAGGGACGTAAGTTCGGAGAGGTATGCTTGATCCTGAACACCCCTTTTCTCGACTTTGGCCTTAGTTTGTCATCACCGTGGGACAGGTCAGTGGAGGCTTTGGTGCTAGTCCTGTTTGTCCTTCTTCTTCATCGTGGCTGGTGCTGACAGAACGGTGCTGTCAGTCTGGTAAAGGAGTCGAGTACCGTTTTTTAGATAAGTCGCCAGCGCGATGGGGTCATCACAGTCAGTGGTTACTGCCCTACTGACTGTGCTAAAACAAAGAGATCTTAAAATTGCGCCACGAACACTTCAAAATTTTGTGAAGGAGGTAGATAGAGTGGCACCATGGTATGCTTGTTCCGGGTCCCTCACTGTGGCCTCATGGAACAAGCTAGGTAAAGAACTAGTCAGGAAGCATGCAGAAGGAGATCTCCGCTTAGGTACCAAAGCCATTTGGAAGCTAGTTAAAAGCTGCTTGGAGGATGAGGCCTGTCACCCTGCTATAATAGAAAGTCAGGGAACCTTAGAGGAAGTTCAGGATAGCATGTCAGAAACTGAACAGAGTGAGAGAATGGGAGCTCGCAAAGGAAAGGCATGTCTAAGAAAAAAGGCCCTCCCCAAGAAGTTAAGAAAGGGGGAGAGAAAGAAGGGAGTGATCATTCACCCCCTAACAAATCTAAGAAAAAGAAAAAGCCAGAATCTAGCCTATACCCTATGGTAGAGCTAGAAGCCTTGGAGCTAGATAATTCCGATTGTGACACTCTGGATTCTAGCGAAGAAGGTGGTCTAGAGGAGGAGGTGGCATGGTATGAGGAAGAAAGATATCACCCTGATAGACACCGGCCGCTGAAAACAAAAATGAATGTGAGGCCACCGCCTATAAATCTGGTGGGCTCACGCCCCTTGGTGCCTCCGCCGTATGAGCTTTGGCTGAATACTGGTACTGACTCCTTTTTTACCTTTAGAGGAACGGAGAAAAATACAAGTGGCTTTTCCAGTATTCGAGAATGCGGAAGGCGGAAGAGTACATACCCCCGTAGATTACAATCAAATCAAAGAATTGGCCGAAGCCATTCGTAATTATGGGGTCAATGCTAACTTTACCACAATACAGGTGGAAAGGCTTGCTAATTTTGCCATGACTCCCACTGACTGGCAGACGACAGTGAAAGCAGTGCTTCCCAACATGGGACAATACATGGAATGGAAGGCTCTCTGGTATGATGCAGCCCAGGCGCAAGCTAGAGTTAATGCCACGGCTGAAGATGAGAATCAGAGGCAGTGGACATTTGAAATGCTGACAGGTCAGGGTCAACATGCCCTTAATCAAACCAACTACATCTGGGGCGTCTATGGTCAGGTGTCGGCCGCCGCTATTAAAGCATGGAAGACCCTCACAAAAAGGGGAGAATCCAGTGGACACCTTACAAAGATTGTCCAAGGACCCCAAGAGCCATTTTCAGACTTTGTGGCCAGAATGACCGAGGCCGCCGGTCGCATCTTTGGTGATTCAGAACAAGCTATGCCCCTGATTGAGCAACTTGTCTATGAACAAGAAACCAGGAATGTCGAGCGGCTATCGCCCCTCGCAAAAGCAAAGGTTTACAAGATTGGCTCAGAGTGTGCAGGGAGCTGGGGGGGACCCCTATCCAATGCAGGTCTAGCTGCCACCATTTTACAAGCGCACAGGCGTAGAGATTTATTTAATCGAAAAGATTGTTTTAATTGTGGGAAAATGGGGCACCTTAAGAAACATTGTCAAGCACCTGAAAGAACAAGAGAACTGGAGCTTTGCCGTCGTTGTGGTAAAGGTTATCATAAGGCTAATGAATGCAGGTCAGTCCGGGATATGAAAGGGAGGCTTCTGCCCCCTATTGAAGAACCCAAGGTACCCCAATCAAAAACCGGGTCACGGGGCCCATGGTCCCAGGGCCCTCAGAAATATGGGAACCGATTTCAGCAAAGCAATCAAGAGGAAGTAGAGGCTTCCGAGGAACCCCTGGAATGGACTTGCGTGCCGCCTCCGACTTCTTACTCATGCCCCAAATGAATGTTCAACCGGTCCCAGTCCATTCCCCTGGACCTTTGCCCCCTGCCACCATTCGGCTTATTCTGGGCCGAGGCTCCTTAACTTTACAGGGACTCATTATATATCCTGGGATTGTTGACCCGTATCATAAAGAGGAGATTCAAGTTCTCTTTTCTAGCCCTCGGGGGCGTATTTTCTATAAAGCAGGGAGATAGAATTGCACAACTGGTGTTGCTGCCCTCCCTCGGGGATGGAGAAACCTACACTTTACAAAAAAGGGCTATGGGATCTTCTGGAAGTGATTCAGCCTATCTGGCTATACCCCTAAATGAGAGACCTACAATAAAATTGTTAATTAATGGAAAAGAATTTGAAGGGATAATGGATACGGGAACAGACAAAAGCATTATTTCACTCCATTGGTGGCCGAAGTCTTGGCCCACTTTTGTTTCATCTCATTCTCTACAAGGTCTTGGATAACAGTCCTCTCCTGCCATCAGTGCCTCAACCTTAACCTGGCGGAACGCTGAGGGCAAACGGGGATGTTTTACCCCCTATGTGTTGCCACTCCCTGTAAATTTATGGGGACGGGATGTGTTACAAGCCATGGGCATGACCCTAACTAATGAATACTCCCCCCCAGGCATCAGCCATTATGGCAAAGATGGGGTATACAAAGGGTAGAGGTTTGGGTAGGCAAGAACAAGGCAGAATAAAACCCATTATGCAACACGGAAATCGGGGTAGAAAAGGACTGGATTTTATTTAGGGGCCGTTGAGGCTTCACGACCCACACCGTGGAAAACAGAGGAGCCGTTATGGGTCTCTCAATGGCCTCTATCCTCTGAAAAATAAGAGGCTGTCACAAGATTAGTGCAAGAACAGGAACGGCTGGGGCATCTAGAACCTTCTACCTCCCCATGGAATACACCAACTTTTGTTATTAAGAAGAAATCTGGGAAGTGGAGATTACTCCATGACCTGCGGGCCATTAACAATCAGATGCATCTTTTTGGCCCTGTTCAAAGAGGACTTCCTTTGCTTTCTGCACTTCCTCAAGATTGGAAGCTTATTATTATAGATATTAAGGATTGTTTCTTCTCTATTCCACTTTACCCACTGGATAGACCAAGGTTTGCCTTCACTATCCCTTCTCTTAATCATATGGAACCAGACAAGAGATTTCAGTGGAAGGTACTGCCGCAAGGCATGGCCAATAGCCCAACAATATGTCAGCTGTATGTGCAGGAGGCTTTGGAGCCAATTAGGAAGCAATTTACATCTTTAATCATGATCCATTATATGGACGATATTCTTATTTGTCACAAAGAGTTAGATGTTTTACAAAAGGCTTTTCCCATGCTGGTGGCTGAATTAAAACAGTGGGGATTAGAGATTGCCTCAGAAAAGGTTCAAATTGCAGATACAGGCCTCTTTTTGGGCTCAATGATTACTCCCAAAAATATAGTTCCTCAGAAAATAGAAATTTGCAAAGACCACTTACAAACATTAAATGATTTTCAGAAACTTCTGGGAGATATAATTTGGTTGAGGCCCTTTTTAAAAATTCCATCTGCTGATCTAAAACCCCTCTTCGATCTCCTGGAGGGTGAGCCTCATATCTCCTCACCCAGAAAATTTACCTCTGCTGCCCACCGAGCCTTACAGATGGTGGAAGAGGCCATACAGGAAGCACAATTACAACGTATTGAGGAGTCACTACCTTTTAATCTGTGTGTTTTTAAGACAGCTCAATTGCCAACTGCAGTCCTGTGGCAACATGGACCATTACTTTGGATTCATCCAAATGCTTCCCCTGCTAAGATTATTGACTGGTACCCTGATGCTGTTGCACAGCTCGCGCTTCGCGGAATAAAAGCAGCTGTTATGCATTTTGGCAGGGATCCTGATTCCTTGATTGTGCCTTATACTGCTGCACAAGTTCAGACCTTGGCAGCCACATCTAGTGATTGGACAGTTTTAGTTACTTCCTTTTCAGGACAAATTGATAATCATTTTCCGAAGCATCCAATTTTACAGTTTGCCCTAAACCAGGCTATAGTGTTTCCACAAGTGACAGCTAAAGACCCACTCCCAGATGGGACTGTGGTGTACACTGATGGATCGAAAACTGGTATGGGAGCTTATGTGGTCAAGGATAGGGTTATATCTAAACAATATAATGAAACTTCACCTCAAGTTGTAGAATGTCTGATAGTACTGGAGGTTCTTGAGGCTTTTCCAGGACCCCTCAATATTGTATCAGATTCCTCTTATGTGGTTAATGCAGTTAATCTCCTTGAGATAGCTGGAATAATAAGATCCTCCAGCAGAGTTGCTAACATCTTTCAGAAGATACAAGCTGCCTTGTTAAATAGGAGATTTCCTGTTTTCATTACCCATGTCCGAGCACATTCTGGACTCCCAGGTCCCATGTCCTTAGGGAATGACTTAGCGGACAAGGCTACAAAGCTGGTGGCCGCTGCCTTGTCTACCCACGCACAAGCAGCAAAAGAGTTCCATCAGCGCTTTCATGTGACGGCTGAGACCTTGCGCCGTCGTTTTGCTCTATCCAGGAAAGAGGCTAGGGAAATTGTTACTCAATGACAGAATTGCTGCGAATTCTTACCTGCTCCCCACGTGGGAATAAACCCACGTGGCATTAGACCATTGCAGATGTGGCAGATGGATGTTACTCATATTCCCTCTTTTGGAAGGCTTCAATATGTTCATGTTTCTGTTGACACCTGTTCTGGCGTAATGTTCGCCACGCCCCTAACAGGGGAAAAGGTCTCATATGTGATTCAATATTGCCTTGAGGCCTGGAGTGCTTGGGGAAAACCCAGAATTTTAAAAACAGACAATGGACCAGCATATACCTCTCAAAAATTCCGACAGTTTTGTCGGCAAATGGATGTTACCCATCTAACTGGCCTACCTTATAACCCTCAAGGACAGGGCATTGTGGAACGTGCCCATCGTACACTCAAATCATATCTGATTAAACAAAAGGGGAGTATTGAGGATGTTCTACCCTCGGTACCAAGAGTTGCTGTGTCCATGGCACTTTTTACCCTTAATTTCTCGAACTCTGATGCCCAAGGCCACACTGCGGCCGATCGCCACAGTTTAGAGCCTGATAGGCCAAAAGAAATGGTAAAATGGAAAGATGTCTTGACTGATCTCTGGAAAGGCCCGGATCCTATTCTTATAAGATCCAGGGGAGCTGTGTGTGTTTTTCCACAGGAGGAAGAAAACCCCCTGTGGATCCCTGAAAGACTCACTCGAAGAGCTCCTTCACAACTCCAGAATAAGAAGGATGGATGCCAAGTGGGTGATGAAGACTCTCCTACTATGGATGATGGTTGCTAGTATGATGGGAGAGTTACGGTGGGCCATCATGTCTACCTTCCCCCTACCGATGCCAGTGATGCATAATGCCCAGGTGTTCCCTAGATTTTTCACAACTAATAGAGAGTGGGGGCTTGCCTTTTTGCCTTTAGATCCTCAGATACAGAGTTTTCAGGATGAGAGAACCTTGTCATTGGTAGGAAGCTTGTGCTTTACTGTAATTTCTTCATTAAAGGATAATTTTATTCATATGGATCCAGAAAGATCTAATGCTAATCCTTTTGAATTAATGGAAGCTGTACTGATCTTTCTCCTATGGCAATGATTGCTGGAGGATATAGTGAGAAGGGACAAATTACTTTTTATTGGAAAGGGGCATTAGGCAACAGTCTGAGTGAAGGACAGAGCTCTGGATCATCTGATTGGTCCTCCTCCAATGTTAAGTATACCGCTTTTAAGAGAACTAATTATTCAGCTGCTTCAATTTGTGTTTGGCTGCCCTTTATTTGGGTTGTGAGTAATGATACCTTAGGTAAGAATCAGAAAGAAATAAATTGCTCTGCTTAGAATTGTTTTTAAGCACCCTTTTGCTTTGGTAATGCACATGCCTCGATTTGTTCCAGTTCCTGTTGAGGTGCCAAGTAGTTTGAGTTTGTTTAGGGAAAAGCGAGATTTTTGGGGATCTCTGCTATTATTGTGGGCCTGATAGCCCCCGCCGCGGTTACTGCTTCGGCCCTTGGACTTTCCGCCACTGTGCAGACAACTCAACCCATTAATGAACTATCGGCCACTGTGACCATGGCCCTAGATAAACAGGCCACTGCCAGTTCTCAGATACAAGGAGGCCTGATGTTGGTAAACCAACAGATTAATTTGGTTCAGGAACAATTGGATATATTG
Organism: Mesocricetus auratus; assembly: GCF_017639785.1. Taxonomy (NCBI): domain Eukaryota; kingdom Metazoa; phylum Chordata; class Mammalia; order Rodentia; family Cricetidae; genus Mesocricetus; species Mesocricetus auratus. Next base: position 4,680,365 of record NW_024429233.1, on the reverse strand, counting down.
TGGCAGATGGCCCAATTGGAATGTGAACAAAAGTTGCCTGGCCTTTGTGTCACTTCTGTACAATATGAGAATTTTACAAGAGCAGCTAACCTGTCAATAGCTCTGTCTCAACATTTATTACAGAATTGGACTTTTGAGTTTGAGCAGACACTCCGTGAGTTGAGAGTGGCGATCCTGCAAGTAAATTCGACGCGTCTGGATCTTTCTCTGATGGAAGGCCTCTCCTCCTGGATTTCATCTGCATTTTCTTATTTTAAGGAATGGGTGGGGGTGGGATCATTTAGCCTAGTTCTCTGCTGTGGAATAGTGTTGATGCTTTGGATGGTGTGTAAGCTCAGAGCCCAAACAAAAGAGACAAAGTGATGGTGGCACAAGCACTTGCTGCCTTAGAACACGGAGCCTCCCCTGACATTTAGTTAACCATGTTAAAGCAATAGGTCGCTGGCCTCCTGGCTCTTGCACCCCACGAGGCTAGTCTCATTGCACGGGATAGAGTGGGTAGGCTTCAGCAGCCCAAGGAGTTGCAAGGCTATGCACTGCACAGGAGAGGTCTGTGGTATAACGACTTTCTCCTGGGAGATAAGTCATCTTGCATGAAGATTCTATGTCATGATCTCCTTCCCCCAGAAAAATGACATCGGGACTGGTCAGGGCTCCCTCTGGGGATAAGACCCTGGAGAGGAGCTTTGTACATGTTCCAAATTTGCACATGGGGATTTGACCTCTATCTCCACTCCAAAGTTGTGGGTGTCCTATGGCTTCAAAAATAAATGAATAGGGGGAGATGTGAGGAGCCACCCTCGCTATCGCTATCGCCATTAGAAGATGGCGCTGACATCCGCTGTCAGTTGGAGTTCACCGTTTAAGCTGTGCCTCTCCCATGGCGTCATCTGGGGTGATGAGCAAACCATCAATCCCGGCTCTACACGTCTCACTCGGAGCTCCTAGGCTTATATAAGGGGCTGGGTTTCTTAGCTTGGGGTCTCCCTCTCAGAAGCTGATCATCTATCTCTCAAGATGCATTAAAGCTTTACTGCAGAAGGATCCGAGTGTCCTGTGTCGTTCTTGCTGGCGAGACTGTGGCGCAGGACAAATGATGTAACACTGTGTGAAACTATATGCATAACTTCTTGAAAACTAGCTATACAACACTCTTTGAGAAACCACATGCAGGACTTCTTGAAAACTGATGATACAACGCTCTGTGAATAACTGCATGCATTATTTTTGAAAACCAACATTGTAACACTGTGTGAGAACCTATACTCATAACTTCTTGAAAATTAACTCTGTAACACAGTGTGAGAAATTACATATGTATATTCTAGGATACTAATGATGTGACACTCTGTGAGAAGCTACATGCATAACTTCTTGACAACTAACAATGTAACACTGTGTGAGAAAATACACACATAATTTCCTGAAGACTAACGATGTAACACTGTGCGAAAAACTACATACTTAACTTCTTGAAAACTAATGATGTAATGCTGTGTCAGAAACTACATGCATAACTTCTTGAAAATTATCTATACAACTCTCTGTGAGAATCTACATTCAAAACTTCTTGAAAACTAACGATGTAACACTGTGTGAAAAACTACATGCATTCCTTCTTGAAAACTAACGATGTAACACAGTGTGATAAAATACATACGTAACTTCAAGAATACTAATGATGTAACACTGTGTGAAAAACTACATGCATTCCTTCTTGAAAACTAACTATACACCACTCTGTTAGAAACTACATGTGTAACTCCTTGAAAACTAAAGTTGTAACACTTTGTGAGAAACTACATGCATAACTTCTTGAAAACTAATGATGCCATACTGGGTGAGAAAGTACATACATAAATTATTGAAAACTAACAATGTAACACTGTGTGAAAAAATACATGCGTAACTTCTCGAAAACTAAAGATGTAACTCTGTATGAGAAACTACATTCATTACTTCTTGAAAACAAACTATACAACACTCTGTGTGAAAATACATTTGTTACTTCTTGAAAACTAACAATATAACACTGTGTGAGAAACTGCAAGCATAATTTCTTGAAAACTATGTAAAACTGAGTGAGACTCTACACACATAACTTCTTAAAAACTAACGATGTAACACTGTGTTAGAAACTATGCACATACCTTATAAAAACTATTGATATAACACTGGGTGAGAAAATACACACAAAGATTCTTTTAAACTAATGATGTAACACTGAAAAATTACATGTGTAACTTCTAGAAAATAAATGATGTAAATCTGTGTGAGAATCTACATGCATAACTCCTTGAAAACTAACGATGTAATACTGTGTGAGAAACTGCACGCATAACATATTGAAAACTAACAATGTAACTCAGTGTGGAAACTAAATGTATAACTTCTAGAATAATAATGATGTAACACTGTGTTAGAAACTGCATGCATAACTTCTTGAAAACTAGCTATACAACACTCTGTGAGAAACTGCATGCATGAATTCTTGAAAAGAAATGTTGTAACACTGTGTGAGAATATACAGACGTAACGTCTTGAAAACTAATGATTTGTGATCCAGGTAAAGAAAGCCCCACATCCCAGCATGCCTTCCAGTGATTGGGGAAGGTGGCATAGCTTCTCATCTGGGCAGCAGCCTAACATGCCAGATCCCAGGTCTTCTCTTCCACCAAGGAGATCAGGGGCCACCTGGTCTAGAGGGACAAGGTAAAACAAGCCATGCATCCAGGTCTGCATTCCTGTGCCTGGGGATTGCCTGGAAACTGAACAGAGCTTCCAATCCCACCAGTAGCCAAGTACCCCAGATTCCATGTCTTCTCTCCCACCAATGAGACCAGGAAACCAGCAAATCCAGGTAAAGAAGGCCCTACATCAGGCATGCCTTCCAGTGACTGGGGAAGGCCTCAGAGCTTCTCATCCTGGCAGGAGCCAAACATGCCAGATCCCAGGTCTTCTCTTCCAACAAGGAGACCAGGGGACCAGCTAGTCTGGAGGGACCAGGAAAAACTGCTTTCCAGTGCCTGAGTATTGCCTGAGAACTGCACAGAGCTTCCAATCCTGCCAGGAGCCAAGCACCTGTCTTCTCTTCCACCAATGAGACCAGGAAACCAGAAGATCCAGGTAAAGAAGGCCCAGCATCCCGGCATGACTTCCAGTGAATGGGGACATCCACAGAGCTTCCCATCCCGGTGGAAGCACCTCAGATCACAAATCTTCTCTTCCAGCAAAGGGACCAGGGGATCAGGTGAGAGGCTAAGCACCCCAAATTCCTGGTCTTCTTCTCCACCCACGGGACCAGAAGCAAGACGAGAAATAAAAGAACTACCAGATTATTGGACTTGCTAGCACCCACCAAAAGGGAACTCTGGTCCCATAAACACCAAACAATTAAGGGGCTCTTTCTGTACCCACTAGAAGAAGAGATGGGAAAGAGACAATATAAAAACACACTCAGCAACCAAAAAACAAATATGACACTGCCAGATTCTAGAGATTCCAACATTCCAATGCAAATGAAGCAGAAGAGCATGACTTTAAAACCACCTTCATGAAAATGATAGAGGCCCTAAAAGAGGGTATAGGAAAATCCCTCAAAGAAATGGAAGAAAACACAAACCAAAAAAGGCAAGAAATAGAAGAAAAAACAAACCAAAAAAGGAAGGAAATGGAAGAAAAAATAAACCAAAAATGCAAGAAATGGAAAAAAAACAAACCAAAAAAAATACAAGAATGGGGAGAAAAAGCAAACCAAAATATGCAAGAAATGGAAGAAAAAACAAACCAAAAAATTCATAAAATGCAACAAATGGTCAAAAAGAAAAACAGAAAATTGCAAGAAGCAATTCAAACAGTTCAAGGGTTGAAAACTGAAATAGAGACAATAAAAAAGAAAGCTGGGCAGACGGTCAGATACTACCGATACAAGCATTACTAACAGAATACAAAAGATGGAAGAGAGAATCTCAGGTGTTGAAGATACACTAGGAGAAATGGATTCATCAACAAAAAAATCTTAAGTCAAACAAATCCTTAACACAAAACATCCAGGAAATACAGGACATCATGAAAAGACCAAACCAAAGAATAATAGGTATAGAAGAAGGTAAAGAAAACCACCTCAAAGGGGCAGAAAACATATTCAATGAAATCATAGAAGAAAACTTTCCCAACCTTGAGGAAGACATGGTAATTAAGGTACAAGAAGCTTACAGAACACCAAATAGACTGGATCACAAAAAATGTCCCCTCACCACATAATAAAGACCTCAAATATACAGAATAAAGAAAGAATATTAAGAGCAGCTAAGGAAAAAGGCCAAGTAACATATAAAGGCATACCTATCAGAATTACACCCGACTTCTCCATGGAAACTGAAAGCAAGAAGGTCTTAGTGTTCTACCAACACTAAGAGATGATGGATGCCAGCCCAGATTAATATACCCAACAAAGATCTCAATCACTATAGATGGAGAAAAGATATTCAATGACAAAACTAGATTCAAGCAATACGTAACCCCTAACCATCCCTACAAAAAGATCTTGAAGGAAAACTCCAACCCAAGTAAGTTAACTATAACCAGAAACACATAGGAATTAGAAAATCCCATTTTACCGACAGCCAAAAGAACAAAGGTTTGGAATTCCACACATAATTTCACCACCAACAACCATTCCAAATCAAAGAAGAATGAGCAACCAATAGTAATTACTATCGCTCAACATTAACGGCCTTAACTCACCCATAATAAGACACAGACTAACAGAACCCATCCTTCGGTTGCATACAAGAAACACACCTCACCCTCAAAGACAGACATTACCTGAGACTTAAAGGTTGGGAAAAGGTTTTCCAATCAAATGGACCCAAGAAACAAGCGGGGCTAGCATTCCTAATATCTAACAAATTAGACTTTAAAATAAAATCAATCAAAAGAGATGAAGGAGGTCATTACATAATCATCACAGGTGAAATCCACCAAGATGAAGTATCTATCCTGAACATCTATGCCCAAAATACAAAGGCATCCATATTCGTAAAAGAAATATTACTAAAACTTAAATCACATATAAAGCACCACACACTTATAGTGGGAGATTTCAACACACCATTCACACCCCTAGACAGGAATACCACACAGAAACTAAACAAAGAAGCAAAGGGTCTAATAGAAGTAATGACCCAACTGGGATTAATACACATATATAGAATATTACATCCACATAAAAAAGAATAGAATTGTTCTCACCACCACTTGGAACCTTCTCAAAAATCTACCACATAATTGATGACATATCAAACCTCAGCAGGTACAAAAAAATTAGAATAACTCCATGCATCTTATCAGACCACCATGCCTTAAAATTAGAATCCAACAAGACAAATTGCAGGAAACCTACAAACTCATGGAAATTGAATAATGCACAACAGCACTATACCTGGGTCAAAGACGAAATAAAAAAAGAAATTAAAGACTTCCTCGAATTCAATGAGAATGAAGACACAACATACTCAAACCTATGGGACACTTTGAAAGCAGTGCTACGGGGGAAGTTCATAGCACTAAGTGCCCACATGAAGAAACTGGGAAAGAGTTATACTAGAGAATTAACATCACAGGGGAAAGCTCTAGAACACAAAGAAGCAAACTCCCCCAGGAGGAGTAGACGCCAGGAAATAATCAAATTGAGGGCTGAAATCCATGAAGCAGAAACTAGGAAAAGAATACAAAGAATCAGTGCAACGAAGAGTTGGTTCTTTGAGAAAAACTACATGATAGAAAATCCTTTGTCCAAACTTACCAAAGAGCATAGTGTGAACATGCAAATTAACAAAATCAGAATTGAAAAGGGGGACATAACAACAGACTCTGCGGAAGTTCAGAGAATCATCAGGTCATACTTGGAAAACCTGTACTCCACAAAATTCGAAAATTTAAAGGAAATGGATGACTTCCTGGATAGCTATCACTTGCCAAATTAAATCAAGAATAGATAAGATATTTAAATAGACCTATAAACCCTACGGAAATAGAAGCAGTCATCAAAAGTCTCCCAATCAAAAAAAGCCCAGGTCCAGATGGCCTCAGTGCAGAATTCTACGAGAAATTCAAAGAACAGCTTATACCAATTCCTCTCAAAGAATTCCATGCAATAGAAGCAGATGTATCTTTGCCACACTCTTTCAAAGAGGCTTCAATAAAGTTGATCCCAAGTCACACAAAGACACAACTAAGAAAGAAAATTTCAGACCAATATCCCTCGTGAGCATTGATGATAAAATATCAATAAAATACTGGCAAATAGGATCCAAGAACACATCAAAACAATCATTCCCCCCAGGGATGCAGGGATGGTTCAACACAGGAAAATCCATTAATGTAATCCACCATGTAATCAAGCTGAAAAACAAAAATCACATGATCATCTCACTAGATGCTGTAAAATCCTTTGAAAAAATCCAACACCCCTTCATGATAAAGGTCTTGGAGAGATCTGGGATATCAGGAATTTACCTAAACGTAATAAAAGCTATATACAGTTAACCAACAGCCAACATCAAAATAAATGGGCAGAAACCCAATGCAATTCCTCTAAAATCAGGAACAAGACAAGGCTGTCCACTCTTTCCATACCTTTTCAATATTGTACATGAAGTTCTAGCCAGAGCCATACAACAAAAAAAGGAGATCAAGATACAATTTGGAAACGAAGTGGTCAAACTTCCACAATTTGCAGATGATATGATAGTTTATATGAGTGACCCAAAAAACTCTACCTGGGAATTCTTACATCTGATTAACACCTTCAGCAAAGTGGCAGGCTACAAGATCAACTCAAGAAAATCAGTAGCCCTGCTGTATACAGATGATAAAATGCCTGAGTAAAAATTCAGAGAATCATCACCCTTTACAATTGCCACAAACAACACAAAATACCTTGGGGTAACACTAACCAAACAAGTCAAAGACCTGTATTGCAAGAACTTTGAAACTTTAAAGAAAGAAATTAAAGAAGCCCTCAGAAAATGGAAATCTCCCATGCACTTGGATAGGTAGAATCAATGAAGTATAAATGGCAATCCTGCCAAAAGCAATCTACAGATTCACTGCAATCCCCATTAAAATACCAGTAGAATTCATCACAGACCTTGAAAGAACAATAATCAATTTTATATGGAAAACCAAAGACCCAGGATAGCCAAAACAACCCCGTTTATTAGGCAACGTCCAGAGGCTTCACCATTCCTGATTTCAAGCACTATTATAGAGCTATAGTCATGAAAGCAGCTTCCTATTGGCACAGAAATAGACTGGTATACCAATGGAATCGAATTGAAAACCCTGATATTGACCTACATATGTATGAACATCTGATCTTTGTCAAAGAAGCTAGAAATATACAATGGAAAAAAGAAAGCATCTTCAACAAATGGTGCTGGTATAACTGGATGCTGGCATGTAGAAGAATGCAGATCGTTCCATGTCTATCGCCATGCACAAAACTTAAGTCCAAATGGATCAAAGACCTCAACATAAATCCAGCCACACGGAGACTCTTAGAAGAGAAAGGGGTGGTACCCTTGAAGGAATTGGTATGGGAGACAGCTTCCTGCACATAACACCAGTAGCACAGATAGTGAGATCAACAATTAATAAATGGGACTCCCTGAAACTGAGAAGCTTGTGTAAGGCAAAGGAAACAGTCAGCAAGACAAAAAGGCAGTCCACAGAATGGGAAAAATATTCACACATCTGACAGAGGACTGATCTCCAAAATTAAAAAAAAACTCAAGAAGCAAGTCTCCAAAACACCAAAGGATCTATTAAAAAGTGGGCTACAGAATGTAGAATTTTCATTAGAGGAGTCTAAAATGCCTGAGAGGCACTTAAGAAAGTGCTCAACATCCTAAGCCATCCGGGAAATGCAAATTAAAATAACTCTGAGATACCAACTCACTCCTGTCAGAATGACTAAAATCAAAAACACCAACGACAATTTATGCTGGAGAGCTTGTGGTGAAAGCAGAACACTCCTCCATTGTTGGTGGGAGTGCCAACTTCTACAGCCACTTTGGAAATCAGTATGGAGATTCCTAGGAAATATGGGATAAACCTACCACAAGACCCTGCAACTCCACTCTTAGGCCATATGTCCAAAACATGCCCATTCATACGACAAGCACAACTGTTCGACTATATTCATAGCAGCATTATTTGCAATAGCCAGAACTTGGAAGCAACCTGGATGCCCCTCAACCGAAGAGTGGATAGAGAAAATGTGGTACATTTATACAATGGAGTACTATTAAGCAGAAAAAAGCAATAGAACACTGCAATTTGCAGGCAAATGGGTGGCACTAGAAGAAACCATCCTGAGTGAAGTAACCCAGTCACAAAAAGAGAAACATGGCATGTACTCTCTCATATATGGATTTTAGACATAGATCTGCAGACTTCCAGCCAACAATCCCATGGCCAGAGAGTCTGGGATACAGAACCTTCATTCACTGGCTGATGGAAGAAGAGGCTGACATCCATGGCTAAGCACTGTGCTGAACTCAAGAAATCCAGTGACAAAGAGGGAGGATTGATGACCAAAGGGATTAAGACTAGGCTGGTTTAACCGCCAGAAACAGCTGACCTGATAAGAGTTAGCCCTTGAATTACAGACTGATGCCTGGGAATCCATCATGGGACTGATCAAGACCCCTGAATGTGGGTTTCAGTGAGGACGCCTAGGTAATCTATTGAGCCTTGGGTAGTAGATCAGTATTTATCCTGGGTATACAAATGGACTTTGGACTCTCATCCAACAATGAGAGATGCACTCTCATCCTGAACTCTTGGGTGTGGGTGTAGGCCCTGCCCTGGTTGAAATGACAAGACTATGGACACCCCCATGGAAGGCCTCATCCTCCCTGGAGAATTGAGGGGAAATTGGGGGGGGGCTGGTGGAAAAGTAAGGGAGGAGGGGAGGAAAATGAAGTGGGATCTGGAATAGACATATGAAGAAACCTTGTTTCTAATTTAAATTTAAATATAAAAAATATAAAAAGAAAAAAGAAAACAAATGATGTAACACTGTGTGAGAAACTACATGCATACCTTCTTGGAAACTAACTATGTAACACTGTTTGAGCATCTACATGCATAACTTCTTGAAAACTAACGATGTAACACTGTGTGAAAAACTGCATGTGTAACTTCTCCAAAACTAATGATGTAACTCTGTGTGAGAAACTAAATGCATAACTTCTTGAAAAGTAACTATACAACACTCTATGTTAAACTACAAGCATAACTTTTTGAAAATTAATGATGTAACAATGTGTAATTACATGCATATCTTCTTGAAAACTGATGATGTAAAACTGTGAGAAACAACACAAGTAACTTCTTGAAAACAAATGATGTAACACTGTGTGGGTAACTACACGCATTCCTTAAGAAAACTGATGATTTAACTCTATGTGAGAAACTACATGCATACCTTCTTGAAAACTAAAGTTTTAACAAGTTTGAAAAACTACATGTGTAAATTCTAGAAAAGTAAAGATGTAATCACTGTTTGAGAATCTACATACGTAACTTCTTGAAAGCTCCTATACAACACTCTGTTAGAAGTTATATGCATAACTTCTTGAAAACTAATGACACAACACTGTCAGAAGCTCCATGCATAACATCTTGTAAACTAACAATGTAGAAATGTATGAGAAGCTACACTCATAACTTCTTGAAAACTAACGATGTAACACTGTGTGAGAAACTAAATTCATAACTTCTTGAAAACTAACTATACAACACTCAGTGAGAAACTACATTAGTAACTTTTTGAAAATTAATGATGTAACACTGTGTGAGAAACTAAATGCATACCTTATGAAACTAGCGATTTAACATTGTGTGAGAAACTATAGGCATAACTTCTTGAAAACTACCAATGTAACACTGGGTGAGAAACTACCTGTATAACTTCTTGTAAATTCAAGCTGAAACACTGTATCTGAAAATACATGAATAATTTCTAGAAAACTAATGATGTAACGCTGTTTGAAAGACTACACACATATCTTCTTAAAACTATCAATGTAACACTGTGTAAAAAACTACATTCAAAACTACTTGAAAACTAAGGATACAACACTCTTTGAGAAACTACATGCATAACTTCTTGAAAACAAATGATGTCACACTGTGTGAGAAACTACACAAATAACTTCTTGAAAACTAACGATGGAACACTGTGTGAGAAACTATATGCATAACTTCTTGAAAACTAACTATACAATACTCTGTAAGAAACTACATGCACAACTTCTTGAAAATAGCTATGTCCCACTGTGTGTGAAACTGCATGTGTAAATTCTTGAAAATTTACGATGTTAAAATGTGCCAGAAATTACATGCTAAATTTCTTGAAAACTAACAATGTAACACTGTGTGAGAAACTACATGGGTAACTTCTAGAAAACTAAAAATGTAACACTGTATGAGAAACTACATGGGTAACTTCTAGAAAACTAACGATGTAACTTTGTGTGAGAGACTATATGCATAACTTCTTGAAACCAACTATACAATACTCTGTGAGAAACTACATGCATAGCTTCTTGAAAACTAAGGATACAACACTATGTGAGAAACTACATGCATAACTTCTTGAAAACTAACAATGTAACACTGTGTGAGAAATTACGTGGATAACTTCTTGAAACCTAAGGATGGAACACTGAGTAACTACAGGATAACTTATTGAAAACTCACAATGAAACACTCCGAGAGAAACTACATGTCTAAATTCTTGAAAACTAAAATTGTAAGACTGTGTAAGAAACTACATACATAATTTTTGATAACTAATGATGTAACAATGTGTGAGAAACTACATGCATAACTGCTTGAAAACTAACAATGTAACACTGTGTTATAAACTACAGGCATAATTCTTGAAAACTACCCATGTAAAACTCTGTGAGGAATACATGCATAAGTTCTTGAAAACTATCCATGTCATACTCTGAGAAACTACATGCATAAATTCTTGAAAACTAACATGTAACACTGTATGAGAAACTCCATGCCTAACATCCTGAAAACTAATGATACAACACTCTGTTAGAAACTATATGTGTAAATTCATGAAAACTTAAGATGTAGAACTTTGTGAGAAACTACACGAGAAACTTCTTGACAGCTAACAATCTAACACAGTGTGAGAAACAATATGCATACCAGCTTGAAAACTAACGATGTAACACTGTGTGAAAAACTACATGTATATCATGAAACTACCAATGTAACACTGTGTGAGAAAATACATGCATACCTTCTTGAAAACTAACAGTGAATCTTTATGTGAGAAACTACTACGTAACTTCTTGAAAAGTAACTATACAACTCTCTGTGAAAAACTACATTCATAATTTCTTGAAAACAAAGGATACAAAATTATGTGAGAAACTACATGTAGAACCTCTTGAAAAATAAGATGTCACACTGTGTGAGAAACTACAAACATAACTTCTTGAAAACTACCAATATACACTGGGTGAGAAACTACATGCATAACTTATTAAAAACTAATGATGTAACACTGTGTGAGAAACTACATTCATACCTGCTTGAAAATAAACAATGTAAAATTGTGTGACAAACTACATGCATAACATCTTGAAAACTACCGATGTAACACTGTGCGAGGAACAAGACTCACAATTTCTTGAAACCTAACGATGTCAGACTGTCTGGTAAACTACATGCATATCTTCCAGAAAACTAACGACGTAACTTCGTGTGAGAAACTACATGCATAACTTCTTGAAAAATACTGATACAACATTGTGTGAGAAATAACATGCATACCTACTTGAAAACTAATGATGCAACACGGTGTGAGAAACTATATTCATAACTTCTTGAAAACTAACCATATAACATTTTGTCAGAATCTACATGCATAAATTCTTGATAAAAAATACCACACTGTGTGAGAAACTATACTTGAAATTTCTTGGAAACTAATGATGTAACACTCTGTGGGAAACTACAAGCGTTAATTCTTGAAAACCTACGATGCAACACTCTGTATCTACAAACATAGCTTCTTGAAATGTTATGATACAACACACTGTGGGAATCTACATGCATAACTTCTTGAAAACTAACGATACAGCACTATGTTAAGAACTACATGTATAACTTCTTGAAAACTATCTATACAACACTGTGTGAGAAAATACATGCATAACTTCTTGAAAATTCACATTACAACACTCTGAAACACATACGTAACTTCTTGAAAGCCAGCGATACAACACTCTGTGAGAAACTACATGCAAAATTTCTTGAAAACTAACCATGCAACACTGTGTATGACACTACATGTGTAACTTCTTAAAAAATTAATGATACAACATTCTGTGAGAAATTAAATGTGGTAGTCTTCTTGAAGACTAACGATACAACCCTATGTGAGAAACTACAAGCATAACTTCTTCAAAACTAACGATGTAACACTGGGTGAGAAACTACAGGCATAACTTCTTGAAAAATAACAATGTAACTCTGTGTGACAAAATACATGCATGGCTTGTTGAAAACTAACTATACAACACTCTGAGAAACTACACGCATGACTTCTGGAAAATGAATGATGCAACACTGTGTGAGAAACTACACGCATGACTTCTGGAAAATGAATGATGCAACACTGTGTGAGAAAATACATGCATAACTTCTTGAAAACTAATGATGTAACACTGGGTGAGAAACTACAAGCATAACTTCTTGAATACTAATGATGTAAGACTGTGTGAGAAGTAAAACGCATAAATTCTTGAAAAATAACAATGTAACACAGTTTAACATATTGAAAAATAATGATATAACTCTCTGTGAGAAACTACATGCATAAATTCTTGAAAAGTAATGATGTAAGACTGAGTGAAGAACTACAGGTATAAATTCTTGAAAAGTAATGATGTAACACTGAGTGAAAAACTACATGTGTAACATATTGAAAAATAATGATGTAACTTTGTGTGAGAAAATATATGCATAAATTCTTGTATGCTAACTATACAACACTCTGTGAAAAACTAAATGCATAACTTCTTGAAATCTAAGGATGTAACAATGTGTGAGAAACTACATCCCAGTTCCATCTCCCTCCCAACATCCCCCCCATCCTCCCACCCCATCCCCTCTTCCTTCCACATAGGGGATTTCAAGAGTCTGTCACTTCGCTCAGGGTAGGGTCCAGGCACTCCCCTAAAAGTACAGGCTGAAAGAGCATCCCTTTCTGCATTATGAACACCCAAAGTCCATTTGTATGCCAAGCATAAACACTGATATACTGCCCAGAGCCTGAAAGGTTTCCAAGGCCTCTACACTGACTGTTACACTCAGGGTGTCTGTATCAATCACATGCTGGCCTTTTAGCTGTCAGCCTGGGGTCCAAGAGCTGTTCAGAACAGCTGTCTATGATGGTTTTGCCAGCCCATTCTATGCCAATTTGCTCATCGCTCCTCTTTCTTAGTCACTGGATTCCAAGGGTTCAGTTCAGTGCTTAACTGTGGGTGTTTGCCTCTGCTTCCATCAGTCACTGGATGAAGGTTCTAGGATGGCATATTAGGTAGACGTCAAGTTCATTATCAGGAATGGGCATTTAAGGTTGTCTCTCTGCTATTGCTTAGCTTGCCAGTTGGTGTCATCCCTTTAGATCACTAGAGGTCTCACTGGTGCCAGATCTGTTTTGTAACCTATGATTCCCGTTTCCCCCTATTCTACTCCCCACTCAACCTTCCTGTTCTCCCTTGACCTACTCTCTCTTCCTCTTCTCCCCCTCTTCTTCCCATCTCCCACTCCCCACCACACATCTCACCGTGTTCCCCCTCTGTTTAGAATATCTTGTCTCATTCCTCTTCTCTGGGGTACCATGCATATCTCTCGTAGGTTATTTCCTGTTTCCCAGAATCTCTGTCAGTGGAAGTGCAGACTGGCACTATCCTGATCCATGTCTAAAATCCAGATATGAGAGAGTACATACCATGTTTGTTTTTTGTGACTGGGTTACCTCACTCAGGATGGTTTCTTCTAGTGCCATCCATTTACCTGCGAATTTCAAGATTCCATTGTTATTTTTTCCTACTGAGTAATAATCCATTGTGTAAATGTACCACATTTTCTCTATCCAGTCTTCAGTTGAGGGGCATTTAGGTTGCTTCCAGGTTCTGGCTATTACAAATAATGCTGCTATGAACATAGTGGAGCAGATGTCTTTGTTGTAAGAATTTGCCTCTTTTGGATATATGCCTAAGAGTGGAATTGCTGGGTCTTGTAGTAGATTGATTCCCTTTTTCCTGAGGAATCTCCATACTGATTTCCAAAGTGGCTGTATGAGTTGGCACTCCCACCAGCAGTGAAGGAGTGTTCCCCTCTCTCCACATCTTCTCCAGCATCAATTGTCTTTGGTGTTTTTGATTTTAGCCATTCTGACAGGAGTAAGATGATATCTCAAAGTTGTTTTGATTTGCATTTCCCGGATGGCTAAGTTTGGTGAGCATTTTCTCAAGTGCCTCTCAGCCATTTTTGACTCCTCTATTGAGAATTCTCTATTTAGTTCTGTGCTCCACATTTTAATTGGATCATTTGGTGTTTTGGAGACTTGCTTCTTGCGTTCATTGTAAATTTTGGAGATCAGCCCTCTGTCAGATGTGGGGTTAATGAATATCTTTTCCCATTCTGTGGGGTACCTTTTTGTCTTGTTGACTGTGTCCTTTGCCTTACAGAAGTTTCTTAGTTTCAGGAGGTCCCATTTGTTAATTGTGGATCTCAGAGTCTGTGTCACTGGTGTTATGTTCAGGAAGTGGTCTCCTGTACCAACTCATTGAAGAGTATCTCCCACTTTCTTTTCTAAGAGTTTCAGTGTGGTTGGATTCATGTTGATATCTTTAATCCATTTGGACTTAAGTTTTGTACAAGGCAACAGACATGGATCTATCTGCAGTCATCTGCATACCAATACCCAGTTATACCAGCACCATTTGTTGAAGATGCTTTCCCTTTTCCATTGTGTAGTTTTAGTTTCCTTGTCAAAAATCAAGTGTTCATAGGTGTGTGGGTTAAAATCAGGGTTTTCAATTTAGTTCCATTGTTCTACCTGTCTACTTTTGTGCCAATACCAAGCTGTTTTCAGGAACACAGCTCTACAATAGAGCTTGAAGTAAGGTATGTTGATGCCTCCTGAAGTTTCTTTATTGTATAGGGTTGTTTTGGCTATTTTGAGCCTTTTGTTTTTCCATATAAAGTTGATTATTGTTCTTTAAATGTCTGAAAAGAATTGTGTCAGATTTTTTATAGGGATTTCATTGAATCTATAGACTGCTTTTGGCAAGATTGCCATTTTTATTATGTTGATCCTACCAATCCAAGAGCATTTTGAGATCTTTCCATTTTCTGGTATCCTCTTTGATTTATTTCTTTAAAGACTCAAAGTTCTTGATATACAGGTCTTTCAATTCCTTGGTTAACATTATCCCCAGATATTTGATGCTGTTTATGGCTATTGTAAAGGGTGATGTTTCTAAGCAGGTAGTTTCTAACAGAGTGTTGTATCATTAGTTTTCAACAAGTTATACTTGCAAATTCTCGCAAAGTGTTGTATTGTTACTTTCCAAGAAGTTATGAATGTGGCTTCTCACAGAGCGTTGTATGCATAGTTTTCATAAAGTATTGGGTGTATTTTCTCACAGATTGTTGTATCATTAGTTTTCAAGAATTTATGCATGTAGATACTCACATAGTGTTTTATCATTAGTTTTCAAGGGTTTACCCATGTAGTTTCTCACAGAGTGGTGTATCATAAGTTTTCTAATGGTTTGAATGCAGTTTCTCACAGAGTGTTGTATTGTTAGTTTTCAAGAAGTTATGCATATAGTTTTCCACACAGTGTTGCATCATCATTGTTCAAGAAGTTATGCATGTAGTTTCTGACAGAGAATTTTATCTTTAATTTTCAAGAAGTTATACATGCAATTTCTTTCTCAGTGTCGTATCATTAGTTGTCAAGAAGTTATACTTATAGTTTCTTATGAAGTATTGTATCATTACTTTTCAAGAAGTTAAGAATGTTGTTTCTCATGGAATGTTGTATGCCTACTTTTCAAGAAGTCATGAATGTAGTTTCTCACAGAGTGTTCTTACGCTGGTTTTCAAGAAGTTACATCTGTAGATTTTCACAGAGTGTTGTATCGTTAGTTTTCTAATAGTTATAAAAGTAGTTTCTCACACAGTGTTTTATTGTTAGTGTTCAAAAAGTTACATATGTTGTTTTTCACAGAGTGTTGCAATGTGACTTTTCAAGAAGTTATGCATCTAGTTTCTCACAGTGTTACACTATCAGTTTTCAAAAAGTTATCCATGTAGTTTCTCATAGAGTGTTGTATCGTTAGTTTTCAAGCAGTTACTCATGAAGTTTCTTATAGAGTGTTATATTGTTACTTTTCTTTTTTTGTTTTATTAATATTTTTTATTTTCCATTTTAAATTTAGATAAGAAACAAGGTTGCTTCACAAGTCAGTACGAGGTCCCTCTCACTTTCCCTCCCCTCCTCCCGTGCCCTCCCCCCCACCCCCCACCGTTATCCCCTCATTCCCCCAGGGAGGGTGAGGCCCTCCATGGGGGTGTCCATAGTCTGTCATTTCATATAGGGCAGGGCCTAGACCCTTCCCCAAGAGTTCAGGGTGAGAGTGCACCTCACATTGTTCTATGGGAGTCCAGAGACCGTGTGTATACTTGGGATGGGTACTGATCTGCTGTCCAAGGCTCAATAGATTACCTAGGCCTCCTCACTGACACCCAGATTCAGGGGGTCTTGATCAGTCCCATGCTGGATTCCCAGGCTGATGCCTGGGATTCAAGAGTTAACCTTTGTCTGGTCAGCTGTTTCTGGGGGTTCAACCAGCCCAGTCTTAATCCCTTTGATCATCAGTCCTCCCTCTCTGATACTGGCTTTCTTGAGTTCAGCTCAGTAATTAACCAGCCAGTAAATGAAGTTTCTGTTTCCCAGACTCTCTGGCCATAGGATTGTAGGCTGGCACTCCCCAGATCTATGTCTAAAATCCATATATGAGAGAGTACATGCCATGTTTCTCTTTTTGTGACTGGGTTACCTCACTCAGGATGGTTTCTTCTAGTGTCATCCATTTGCCTGCGAATCTCATGATTCCATTATTTTTTTCTGCTGAATAGTATTCCATTGTGTAGATGTACCACATTTTCTCTATCCATTCTTCGGGTGAGGGACATCTAGGTTGCTTCCAAGTTCTGGCTATTACAAATAAAGCTGCTATGAACATAGTGGAACAGACATCTTTGTTATATGAATGGGCATCTTTTGGATATATGCCTAAGAGTGCAGTTGCTGGGTCTTGTGGTAGGTTTATTCCCATTTTTCTGAGGAATCTCCATACTGCTTTCCAAAGTGGCTGAACCAGTTGGCACTCCCACCAGCAATGGAGGAGTGTCCCCCTTTCACCACATCCTCTCCAGCATAAATTGTCATTGGTGTTTTTGATTTTAGCCATTCTGACAGGAGTGAGATGGTATCTCAGAGTTGCTTTGATTTGCATTTCCCGGATGGCTAAGGATGTTGAGCACTTTCTCAAGTGCCTCTCAGCCATTTTAAACTCCTCTATTGAAAACTCTCTATTTAGTTCTGCAGCCCACTTCTTAATTGGGTCCTTTGCTGTTTTGGAGACTTGCTTCTTGAGTTCTTTGTAAATTTTGGAGATCAACTCTCTGTCAGATGTGGGATTAGTGAATATTTTTCCCATTCTGTGGGCTGCCTTTTTGTCTTGCTGACTGTGTCCTTTGCCTTACAGAAGCTTCTCAGTTTCAGTAGGTCCCATTTATTAATTGTTGATCTCACTGTCTGTGCTACTGGTGTTATGTTCAGGAAGCTGTCTCCTGTACCAATTCTTTCAAGGGTACCACCCACTTTCTCTTCTAAGAGGTTCAGTGTGGCTGGATTTATGTTGAGGTCTTTGATCCATTTGGACTTAAGTTTTGTGCATGGCGATAAACATGGATCGATCCGCATTTTTCTACATGCCAGTCTCCAATTATGCCAGCACCATTTGTTGAAGATGCTTTCTTTATTCCATTGTATATTTTTAGCTTCTTTGTCAAAGATCAGATGTTCGTACGTGTGTGGGTTAATATCGGGGTTTTCAATTCGATTCCATTGGTCTGCCTGTCTATTTTTGTGCCAATACCAAGCTGTTTTCAGGACTATAGCTCTATAATAGAGCTTGAGGTCAGGGATAGTGATGCCTCCGGACGTTGCCTTGTTGAACAAGGTTGTTTTGGCTATCCTGGGTCTTTTGTTTTTCCATACAAAATTGATTATTGTTCTTTCAAGGTCTGTGAAGAATTGTGCTGGGATTTTAATGGGGATAGCATTGAATCTGTAGATTGCTTTTGGCAGGATTGCCATTTTTACTACATTGATCCTACCTATCCAAGAGCATGGGAGATCTTTCCATTTTCTGAGGGCTTCTTTAATTTCTTTCTTTAAAGATTCAAAGTTCTTACGATACAGGTCTTTCACTTGTTTGGTTAGCGTTACCCCAAGGTATTTTATGTTGTTTGTGGCAATTGTAAAGGGTGATGTTTCTCTGATTTCTCTTTCAGCCCTTTTATCATCTGTATATAATAGGGCTACTGACTTTCTTGAGTTGATCTTGTAACCTGCCACTTTGCTGAAGGTGTTAATCAGCTGTAAGAGTTCCCTGGTAGAGTTCTTTGGGTCACTGATGTAAACTATCATATCGTCTGCAAACAGTGAAAGTTTGACTTCTTCCTTCCCAATTTGTATCCCCTTGATCCCCCTTTGTTGTCGTATGGCTATAGCTAGACCTTCAAGTACCATGTTGAAAAGGTATGGAGAGAGTGGACAGCCTTGTTTTGTTCCTGATTTTAGAGGAATTGCGTTGAGTTTCTGTCCATTTAGTTTGATGTTGGCT
This sequence comes from Mesocricetus auratus, assembly GCF_017639785.1. NCBI lineage: Eukaryota > Metazoa > Chordata > Mammalia > Rodentia > Cricetidae > Mesocricetus > Mesocricetus auratus. Next base: position 4,661,331 of record NW_024429233.1, on the reverse strand, counting down.
GTTGGTTTACTGTATATGGCTTTTATTATGTTTAAGTATGTCCCTGTTATCCCAGATCTCTCCAAGACCTTTATCATGAAGGGGTGTTGGATTTTGTCAAAGGCTTTTTCAGCATCTAGTGAGATGATCATGTGATTTTTGTTTTTCAGCTTGTTTATATGGTGGATTACGTTGATGGATTTTCGTATGTTGAACCATCCCTGCATCCCTGGGATGAAACCTACTTGATCGTGGTGAATGATTGTTTTGATGTGTTCTTGGATCCGATTTGCCAGTATTTTATTGAGTATTTTTGCATCAATATTCATGAGGGATATTGGTCTGAAGTTCTCTTTCTTGGTTGTATCTTTGTGTGGCTTGGGGATCAAGGTTATTGAAGCCTCATAGAAAGAGTTTGGCAAAGACCCTTCTGCTTCTATTGTGTGGAACACTTTGAGAAGAATTGGTATAAGCTGTTCTTTGAATTTGTGGTAGAATTCTGCACTGAGGCCATCTGGACCTGGACTTTTTTTGGTTGGGAGCCTTTTGATGACAGCTTCTATTTCCATAGGGATTATAGGTCTATTTAAATTGCTTATCTGTTCTTGATTTAGTTTTGGCAAATGATAGCTCTCCAGGAAGTCATCCATTTCCTTTAAATTTTCGAATTTTGTGGAGTACAGGTTTTCAAAGTATGACCTAATGATTCTCTGGATTTCCTCAGAGTCTGTTGTTATGTCCCCCTTTTCATTTCTGATTTTGTTAATTTGTGTGTTCACTCTCTGCTGTTTGGTAAGTTTGGACAAAGGTTTGTCTATCTTGTTGATTTTCTCAAAGAACCAACTCTTCGTTGCATTGATTGTTTGTATTGTTTTCCTGGTTTCTACTTTGTTGATTTCAGCCCTCAATTTGATTATTTCCTGGCGTCTACTCCTCCTGGGGGAGTTTGCTTCTTTGTGTTCTAGAGCTTTTAGCTGTGATGTTAATTCTCTGGTATAACTGTTTTCCTGTTTCTTCATGTGAGCACTTAGTGCTATGAACTTCCCCGTAGCACTGCTTTCAAAGTGTCCCATAGGTTTGGGTATGTTGTGTCTTCATTCTCATTGAATTCGAGGAAGTCTTTAATTTCTTTTTTATTTCCTCTTTGACCCAGGGATGGTGCAGTTCAGCATTATTCAATTTCCATGAGTTTGTAGGTTTTCTGCAATTTGTGTTGTTGTTGAATTCTAATTTTAAGGCATGGTGGTCTGATAAGATGCATGGAGTTATTCCAATTTTTTTGTAGCTGCTGAGGTTTGATATGTTGCCAAGTATGTGGTCGATTTTTGAGAAGGTTCCATGTGGTGGTGAGAAGAAGGTATATTCTTTTTTATGTGGATGAAATGTTCTATAGATATCTGTTAATCCCAGTTGGGTCATTACTTCTATTAGACCCTTTGCTTCTTTGTTGAGTTCCTGTCTGGTATTCTTGTCTAGTGGTGAGAGTGGTGTGTTGAAATCTCCCACTATAACTGTGTGGGGCTTTAGATGAGATTTAAGTTCTAATAATGTTTCTTTAACGAATGTGGATGCCTTTGTATTGGGGGCATAGATGTTCAGGATAGACACTTCGTCTTGGTGGGTTTCACCTGTGATGAGTATGTAATGACCTCCTTCATCTCTTTTGATTGATTTTATTTTAAAGTCTAGTTTGTTAGATATTAGGATTGCTACCCCTGCTTGTTTCTTGGGTCCATTTGATTGAAAAATTTTTTCCCAACCTTTAACTCTCAAGTAATGTCTGTCTTTGAGGGTGAGGTGTGTTTCTTGTATGCAGCAGAAGGAAGGGTTCTGTCTTCGAATCCATTCTGCTAGTCTGTGTCTTTTTATGGGTGAGTTAAGGCCGTTAGTATTGAGGGATATTAATGACCATTGATTGCTCATCCTTCTTCGATTTGCGATGGTTGTTGTTGGTGGAATTATGGGTGGAATTTCGCCCCTTTGATCTTTTGGCTGTTGGTAGAGAGGGATTCTCTAATGCTTATGTTTTTCTGGTTGTAGTTAGCTTCCTTGGGTTGGAGTTTTCCTTCCAAAATTTTCTGTAGGGCTGGGTTAGTGGACACATATTGGTTGAATCTAGTTTTGTCATGGAATATCTTGTTTTCTCCGTCTATAGTGATTGAGAGCTTTGCCGGGTATAGTAGTCTGGGCTGGCATCCATGGTCTCTTAGTGTAGGTAGAATATCTATCCAGGACCTTCTGGCTTTCAGAGTTTCCATGGAGAAATCAGGTGTAATTCTGATAGGTCTGCCTTTATATGTTACTTGACCTTTTTCCTTAGCTGCTCTTAATATTCTTTCTTTATTCTGTATGTTTGGGGTCTTGATTATTATGTGGCGAGGGAATTTTTTTTGTGGTCCACTCTATTTGGTGTTCTGTAGGCTTCTTGTACCTTCATTGGCTTGTCTTTCTTAAGGTTGGGAAAGTTTTCTTCTATGATTTTGTTGAATATGCCTTCTGCCCCTTTGAGGTGGATTTCTTCTCCTTCTTCTATACCTATTATTCTTAGGTTTGGTCTTTTCATGGTGTCCCATAATTCCTGGATGTTTTGTGTTAAGGATTTGTTGGATTTAAGGTTTTCTTTGGTTGATAAATCCATTTCTCCTAATGTATCTTCAACACTTGAGATTCTCTCTTCCATCTCTTCTATTCTGTTGGTAATGCTTGTTACTTTTCAAGAAGTTATGCATGTAGTTTCTCACAGAGTGTTGTATGGTTAGTTTTCAGAATTAAGGCATGTAGTTTCTCACAGTGTTTTATCATTAGTTTTCAAGATGTGATGCATGTAGTTTCTCACATAGTGTTATATAATTAGTTTTCATTAGTTACATTGATGGATTTTCCTGTGTTGAACCATCCTTGTATCCCTGGGATGAAACCTACTTTATCATGGGGAATGGTTGTTTTGATGTGCTCTTGGATCTGATTTGCCAGTATTTTATTGAGTACTTTTGCATCAATGCTCATGATGGATATTAGTCTGAAGTTCTCTTTCTTAGTCGTGTCTTTGGGTGGCTTGGGGCTCAACTTTATTGAAGCCTTGTACAAAGAGTTTGGCAATGACCCTTCTGCTTCTATTGCGTGGAATACTTTGAGAAGAATTGGTATAAGCTGTTCTTTGAATTTCTGGTAGAATTCTGCAGTGAGGCCATCTGGCCCTTGGCATTTTTGGTCAGGAGACTTTTGATGACTGTTTCTATTTCCATAGGTTTATAGTTTTATTTAAGTTGCTTATCTGTTCTTGATTTAATTTTGACAAGTGATAGCTATCCAGGAACTCCTCCATTTCCTTTACATTTTTGAATTTTGTGGAGGTTGTTTTTTCTTAAATATAGCTTCACTAACCTGAGCAGATGCAATTTAAGTGCAGAGTTGATTTTGATTTTCCTTGTACCTAAATGTGCAAAACTTATTTTCATGCATTTATTTCCTATAATGTATGCTTTGTAAATATATTTGACAAGCTAACACCATGCTTGACGAATCTTATATTGAGTTGTTGGTCAGAGTCCTCCAAGAGACTCAAAACAGCCTTTTCTAAAGCCCTTGTTTGCCCCCCAAGTCATGGGAGGTAAATGACTGTTTTGGAAGATACCAAGCACTTCAGACACAGTAACAGAGGACCTCTGAAGAGGGTTATTTTCAAAATCTATAAGGAAACACAATGGTAGCAGAGAGGAATGCACAGTGATGAACCCATAAGCAAACACAATGAGAACAAGGAGCTGGAGAGATCACTCCTTGATTAACTGCTCACATGTGTGTAGGCAATTGTATGTGTAATGCAAGGAATCTGTGTACACACATATGGAGGCCTGAGGCTACCATAATGAGTCTCAATCACTCTCTACCGTATTCACTGAGACAGGGTCTCTTTATTAAACCCTGGGCTCATTGATAAGACTATTCAGCTACCCAGTTTGCTACAGATAGCCCATACCTCCATCTTCTGGCACTGGAATGACAGGCAGGTTGCCATGCCCACCAGACATTTACTTGGGTGCAGGAGATCCAAACTTGTCCTCATATTTGCTATTTAAATAGCAAGTACTGTAACTGTGGGTCCATATCCCCAGCCCAACATGCAATTGTTTTTTACCATTTTCAGAGATAAACAGCTGTATAACACACAAAACTAGTGTTTCAGCAGAGAAAGACCATGTGAGCCAAGTAGATCCTGAAATCCCTACATCCCCTTTTGCTCCATGTAGCAGGTCACCCTTCCCCTTTATACAGTTATTTCTTCAAGCTTTGTTATTACTTTACTAAGGTGTCCTTACTGCCTATGTTCTAACTCTAAGTATTATTTTCATGTACCATATATGCCCATTCCCCATGAGGAAACAGAAAGAAAAAATGCAAATTAAAAATGTTCTTTTTTATGTGCAATTAAAAGGATCATGTGAAACTGACATGGTAGTATGGGGAATACACATATTTGTTTATATTTAGATATAGTGTGTATGACATATATTATTTATAGTATATTTCTGTTTATTTTAAACTACTATAAATATTTTTTACCCTTATGTAGTTTTGAACTTTGGGACTTCTTTTTGGCATAGTTGGAAAGCTTTGTTCAAAGTTTGGAAATTTCTAAAATAACCATAAAACGTTAATTGATATGCATATATGTGGTTAGCTCTTCAGCTGAAATCATGGGAGAAATCTCCAGCAATCCTAGGTACAAGCGATAATGTACTGGAACTGAAGAGATGGTCCAGCATTACAGTGCTTGCTGTACAAATACATGGAGCAGAGTTCCAATCTCCAACACCCATGTATGAGACCCAGCACTTGGTAGCATGGTGTAGAGAACATCCTGTTCACACATACTCACAAGAAGAAACAACTTATCTAAGAGTGTTATAAAGCACTTTTAAAATCTAAGCAATTATGTAAGAAAACTAGAAGATTTCATGACTTAAGTGACATTCTTAGAGGGCCCCGAGAGCATTGTAACCCCACATTCCCCTTTGATATTTGAAGTTCAGACAATCTGACTAGCCTAGCCTAATGTGGCTTAAGGTTCCACAAAACTCCATGCTCTTCAACTCAACATAAATACCCATTTGATATATTCCTGAACCAATGTGAATGATTCCCTGGAGTTGAAAACTGTGATCTGACATTGGAGCCTATTGCCTATTCCAGTAGGAAGAAAGGATATGAGGATTCCCTTCAAAAACTGGAGGGAGAAACAGGAGAGCACCTCAGAGTGTGCATCTTCACCTAGTGTTTAGGTGCTCATAAAAAGATTGAGTAAAAATAACCAGGGAGACAACTATGCTCTTCACACTTACATTTATTTTCTTTGTGAGTCCCACAAGAGAAAGTGCTCATAACCTCACTTCGAAGACCATTTTTCCAATTGTTGCTCAGCTGCAGTATGATGTGAATACTTTCCTCAGACCACAGATGTGTTGACTATTTCTAGGAAGAATGACTCTCAGTGCTGAAAGGTCAGTCAGATGCTGGTGTAGACAAGCACTGGACATATCCTCACTTTACCTCATCCACTCATCAGTTACCAAGCTCTCTCAGTCATAAATGTAGAACACATACCATATAGAACTGAAACTACTACAGAAAAATCAACATTTCAAGTCCGTAGTGCTTTCCAGGGTAAAGTGACTTTTGTGAAGCATCCATGCCTCCGTGTTCACAAGTTTCATCCAACCACTTGACAATGATAAGGGACTTTGTTTCCTGAACTTTCAGGTCTGCCGATCCCTACCACATAGTTTGTGAATATAACTAAAGTGACATAAATGGCTTAGGTTCAGAGTATGATTTTGCCTTTGCCATTTACTAGTTTTATGACCATAAATATGTTATTTTTCCTTTGTATGTAGAAATTATCTTATATGAAAAAGGGATGGGAATAATGTTCCTATCTCTCAGATCCATATGATTAAACAAGCTAATATATACATAGAATAGTAAAAATAACCTAGATATTCTTCCTGACTCCCTGATAGACAATAATGATGTATTTTACAATTATAGTCTCCACCCTTATTGCATGTATACATATGCATGTGTGTATTATATGCACATTAGCTTCTCAGGACTTGGAGTTTATCTTTCCCTCAGAATTGTATGTCTTGCTGTCTTCTCCCACATAACACACTCTTGTTTACATTCTCTTTTACTCTTCCACACAAACTTGCTTCACAGTCACTCTGATCTTTTACAAGCATAAATATGTGAGCAAACCAATGAAGAATCTGGCCTGAGGCTCTCAAGACATGACTCTTACATTGCATCAAAGGGACATCAAAGCATTAGGAGCATGTTAAGTTGGTGGTAAACTCATCTACCCATTTGAAGTTGTATATGACTAACTTGGATTTTTTAAATCACTTATTCTGGAAAAATGATTTATCTATGCTTAAATTGCTTTATATGTATTCTTCTATGATTACATCATATTATACAATTACCACAAAGAAATGTAAGTCACAGAAAAGATGGCGTTGATGTCAAGAGCTCTTTAACACATTCAGATGGGGACAGTGTCATAAAAGGCCATTGAAGCAGAAAAAGAGCAGTGCCATGTTAAGGCCATATACAAGTAATAATGAACTTGTACAATATGTAAAAGTACAGACTTAAATAAACTAAATGTGATCAGAGTGGCAGTAAGGCTTAAATTTATGTGAATAAAGCAAAATAACTGATTAATGATAACAAATTAATGAGATAACAGTGACATGAATGTGAACAGTAACACATTTTGATTATATACTTACTAGAGATGTCCCTGCATCTTCAGTACAAACAACATATGGACTCATTAAACAAAACCTAGTTTTGTTTCAACAACATAAATGAAATGAGGTTAAAAGATATCTCTAACAAATGTAACAAACAAAAATATTGCAATAACTGTGAATTTGTTACTGTCTATGGCTGTAAAGAGACTCCATGAATAAAGGAACTTGTGAAAAGAATCATATATGTAAGGACTTGCTTACCGTTGATGTTCATCATGGCAGGGAGGTTGGCACGTGTGGCACTGGAGCAGTAGCTGAGAGCTTACATCCTGATTCACAGGAAGAGAAGAGAGAGGGAGAGGGGAGAGAGAGAGAGAGAGAGAGAGAGAGAGAGAGAGACTGCACCTGACATGGGCAAAAGAACCTCCCACACCATGCTCCCCACCCTGTGACATATTAACTCCAACATGGCCACACCCCCTATTCCTTCCCAAACAGTTCCACTAACTAGAGACCAAGCATTCAAATGTATGAGCTTATGGGGTCATTCTCATTCAAATCACCACAGAATGAAATATTTTCCTTTAGTTTGTTAATAAAAATTGTGCAAAACTCCTTCATAAGTCTAAGAAACTGCATTTGACAGATGATAATAATAGTGTAGCTTTCCTTAGATGACAAAACAGCCAGATTAAATATTATAAAATGTGCTGCCTGCTATAAGAGCTTCATGTGAAATAAAATTATAGTGAAAGAATAGATGAAATAGCCTGGCAAAATAACTATTGAAGCTTGGTGAAGATTTTTAGAGACATGAAGAACCCCTGAGATTAGAAACGCTGCTTTCTCTTCCCAATTCTCCTCACAAGCATTGTGAAAACTGTAAGGCAGTGCTTTTCAGGGTACAGCAGATATGAATGAATGATCTCATCATCCAGGCCCTGCATTCACAAGCGTGAAACACTCTACTCTTCATTTTTATCATGTCAAGCAACAAATGTCTTATCAGTTCCTCTAATTTAACAGACATTCGATCACAGCAAGTTACCACTGATACCATATTATATAAAATTATTTTATTGTCATCTTAAATTATTTACTTTTAATCAAACAAGTAACAGCATACCCATTGAAACAAAATATTGTACGTTCACTGAGAAACAGTGGAATGGAATAAAGGGCACAGATCATGCTTCTCTTCCAAGTCCCCATCTCTCTTCTTCTAAGAGGCTACTAGTATTTACACATAGTTTTAATTATGTGGGTTTAAAAATTATGTGAACAGCTCTATCTTAGATGGTTTATATGTAAGGGCTTCTTAGTGAGTTTATGTGCTGATGTCTATTTTTACCATCATGTGGGACCTAATCCTTTCGGAACAAGGAATTTTGTTCTCCTTTTACCTCTATTTCACTAGACACTCATTTGTAGCTGACTTTGATGTTGATAATAACAGCTGGACTCATGGCAACTTTTCCTAATTGCACTCAAACTAAACTCCAGGTCTGCAAATGTAATATTTTACCTTCTACACCCCCACAGAGAACTAACAATAGAGCACCACCAATGATACCACAGGGGCGCAACATGCAAATGGCAAGCATGGGAGCTGAAGGGACTGACATTCTCCAGTGAGGTAAACTGTCAATGCTAAAAACATGTGAACAGCAGGGCACAGCAAAGGGCATCCATCTTCACATTTAAAGTCATTGGGCTAGGCTCCTCAGAGTTACTTATGAAACTTACTAAATAGAAATCTACATTAACTGTTGAGCCATCCATAAGGCTGCATTTAGTGAGGAGAGTGGGCATATGTGCCCATCTCCTCTAGATCTAGCTACCTTCCCAACCTTGACTCTCTTGTCATTTTTAGAATGCAAACATTTGGAGGAACCAGGTTCTGTGCTGTGTTCTGAAGTTTACACCACTTTGAGCCCTTAGAACATTTTTAAGGAAAAACAAGATTTTGCGTTGGAATGGAGGGAAAAGAACATCCCCTTCATTTGCTAAAATGACAATATCTTTTATTCATCAAATCTATTCTTTGGCTGACCAATTTAGCAAAACAATAAAGAACTTCCCCCCATTTGTGCTTACAAGAGACCTATTCTTAAACAATGAAATGGTAATTCAAGGAGACATGTAGTAGCAGTGAGCCACTTTGTAAAAGTAATTTTGTGGACAGAAAGATGGTTTCAGAATGTAGGACCTTGATTAGATGCAGTCCTGCCCACATTCAGTAGGAAATATTTGCAGTTGGGCCAGGCGTGTATAAAAGGAACAGAAAATTTTCTGGTTCCATATGCCTAAGTCTCAAAGTGAGCAGAGGGGTTGGTACTGTCTCCTGGATTCTTTAAGAGCTAGAGTCTGCCTCATTAAAAGAAATTCAAGGTTTGTAAAATTTCATTTAGCTTTGATACAATAATTCTTGGCATTCAGAATTAAAGCAGATGTAACCGATAAAGTAAGCTGTACATGGATACATCGAAAGACTGCAAACCAAAAAATTCAAGTGTTCCACAAAAGGGGGTGAAGATAAGTGTCAAATCATTGGAGCAGCAGAGTAGCATGCAGTGGGTAAAAAGGGGAGGTCTCTTCATCATCCTAGGACAAGTCAAGTGTGATGCTAATCTCACAAAACGTTAAGTGTAGTGGGATACTGGCCTCCCAGCGAAGCAATGTAAATACAGTTGCACATCTTAAAGCTCTTCAGTAACTATATGTGCAGGGCAAGAATTGGGGACAGATATTCAAGATGAAGCTATTCATAGTTTCTCATCTTGGATTATGTTACTGGTAAAGTATTTTAAATTAAGACCCCTTTCAGCATTTATTAAATTTGATATTAATTAAGCAGGCCAAATTTCACCTTTAGAATGACTTTTTAAATACCAACTTCCAAGTCTTGCAAAAGGAAGACAGTGCTGTCTAAGCTGACAGTCTCTAAACAAACAAGCAAAATAAAGCAAGTTAAAATGTATATGTACAATAAACTATTTTTCCTTAGATGGTCAATAACCTGAATTCATAAATATTTGAAATAGTGAGCTGCTAATGTTAAATGAAAGCTGTAACCAAAGGACTAGAACTGAAACCACAAGGGAATGACTACAATTTAGAGGAATACAGTCAAACTAATGGGGGAAAATGCATCTCCAATTGTGCCCACAAAGACTGTAAACAAGAAGTCTAGTTAAATGACAGACATTATAAACCCTCCATAGTGAAGGCTGGTTTATATGCTGTACTCCATTTGTGTCAGTAACTGTCATATGCATGGAATGTATGGATGTTTCACCCAACAGCCCATTTCCATAGGAAATAAAAGTGTAGGAAGAAGGGTGTCCATGGCACTACTGCTGGTTAAAATATAACTGGGAATTATAATCCAGTCAAAGAAAGAATACTACATGTCTCCAGGGGAAATTTAACCTAATCCCTGAAACCACTTGCTGTCCTGTTTTCTGTTGCTTCTCAATTATTCTGAAAGTACATGCCATCAGTAGCTGGAGAAATTATGATGTGTGAAGACAAAATAATTTCTCTTTCTCAATAATGCAACATAAAATCTCCAAAAATCTTTGTTGTTGCTTTTTACCCTATTGTTTTAAAATTATTTTTGATTTAGTAAAACTTGACTGAGGGTTCAGGATGCAAAACCAGACATACTATTTAGCTATAGAAGCTAGGTTTTACACACCTTTAATCCCAGGACTCAGGAGACAGAGGCAGATAGATCTTTCTGAGTTCAATGCAACCCAGTGCTACACAAGAGTGAATCAGTCTAAAAGAGAATTAGAGTTTATGCCTTTAATCCCAGCCCTAGAGAGGTACGTAAAAGACAGGAGCCCAGTGTTTCAGGTGAGATACAGAGATTTATTCTCTAGCCACATGGAGAAGAGGCAGCTGTCTGAGGCTTGGTGGCTTGGAGGTAGAGGCGAGAGCTAGTGGCACTACCTGAATCTATATTATGTCTTTCTGTGTCATGCCATGAACCACTTCATTTTGGAGTCCCAGAGAGTATCTTCTGAAGTCGTTTGCTCTGTGATCTTTCTCACCTTTGCATTTTGCTCTTGGATCTTCCCCCTTACTTTGAGAAAGTCACTAGACTTTTTTTCACGTCACCTTGAATGGCAGTTCTTCCATTCCCACTGGGAGCATCACAGAACTGCATTGCTGCTCATCTTTTGCGTCACTTCTTGAACGGCACACATGCAGTCAACAGAGAGGAGTTTTTGCTTGTTTGTTTGTCCTAACTCTCCTGCTCTTTGAATAGAATGTAGCATTCTTGGTCCTCAAGGGTCAGGATGAGAGTAGTATGGGCATCTTGAGCTACAGTGGCTCTGAGCTCTTTGGATCCTTGAGTGTTCCACTTCAATATCTGAAGCAACTCTATGATCTCCAAGATAACAAAGTCATATATCACTTCTTATTTCTTCCTCGGGTAAAGAACAGAAGATTCTATTTGCTATGAACATATTAATGAGTGAAGCTTAAGAAACTGCATCTCCAAAGACCTACAATATTCCCTGAAATAATATGTATCTACAGATCTCTGCCCCTAAAAGGCAGGTTCCCTTTCCATCTCCACATTTCTGCTGTAACATACCTGCTTTCCATGTGGATGAGGATGTGTGCTAAGTCTAATTATTCTTCATAAAAAAACACAAGACAAAACGACCAAAAATACTGCTATTGTACTGCATTCAAATATGTGAAGTGAACTGGACTTATGTCTGGGGATGCAGCCTGCAAAAAAACAAAAATATTTTTAGAGAGTCCTGTGAATGCTGCTGCATACAGCCAGACATGGAAAGGTTTTTACTACAGTGTTAAAGTCAACCCCTCTATGATATAATTTAACAGTAAATACCTCTTTGAAAATGACCTGGAAGTTCTGATGTGATCACTTGTAGTAAATTCTCCAAGAATATTATAAGTCTGTCATTTCCTTAAAAATAAATAGACACAGGGGACAATATGGGGACAGGAGAAGCCAAATAAGGCAGTATCTAAGCTCCTAAGATGGAGCAAGTGTCTCTCCTCACTCTGGGTCTTAGAGCTCAGACTACAAGTTTTTTGGCATCAAGACACACCCCGAAGGTATCCTAGCTGTAGGAGAGGCTGGAATGTGTCAACACACCAGGAGCCAGACTATTGAGCCTACAGGATGGGCCCGGGACACACAGAGAGGGGCAGGGTACTGAACTTCACCTCCTCTCAGCCAATGGGTTACATGTCATGCAGTGTGCACGGAGTTGCCAAGTTTCTGTGTGTGTGTGTGTGTGTGTGTGTGTGTGTGTACGTGTATGTGTGTGTATGTGTACATGTGTGTGTGTTTGTGTTTGTGTTTTGTAGTTCGCTTAACTTGGCTCTGAACTGTGGTGCAATGATTCTGCATCTCTCCACCTTCTCAAAACTTCGTTTATCTCTGGTACAAACAAATGGAGCAGAAATGGTAGACCCAGTCTTTCTTAAGTCTCTCACTTTCTCCTTTAGCTGCTCATGATGCCTAGATGTCTGCCTTGATGGAGCAGAACATGTTAAAACTATCAGTGCTGTTGTTTCCAGGTGTGGTATGCACCTATGTGAGTGTACACATGCAGGCACTTAAAAACAACTAAAAGCAACTTGGAAAAAACTTGAAAGCAAAGAAAGATGCACCAGATTCACATGACTTAATGACCTTTGTGCCATTTCTTAGTTTCTTATAAGTTGTACACTCCTATAAACTACATTCCAATGATTTGAAATCATTTGCCTTTTTACCACTACTGTAAGCAGAATTTAGTCTACATTTCCATCTTCTATTTAGTTGACTTAAGTGATTTATTTGTGCAAATTATTTTTACATTCTAACATCTTTATGATCTTCCTAATTATTTTTCATCTGATTCTTTGGGGATGTTTCAGTTTCTGTGAGTGTATGTCTGTGTGTGATGAAGATGTGTGTGCATTTCTGTGTGTGCAGATGAGTGTCTATGTGTGTGTGTTTATGAATATGGGTGTGCTCTTCTGTGTGTATAGAAGAGTGTGTGTGTGTATGGAGATGTGTGTGAACTTCTGTGTATGTACATGAATGTCTATGTGTATATATGAAGATGTATGTGCACTTCTGCATGTGTAGATTGGTGTCTATGTGTGTGTGTTTATGAAGATGTGTGTGCTCTTCTGCGTGCATAGATGAGTGTGTGGCTATGTGTGTATGAAGATATGTGTGCACTTCTGTGTGTGTACATGAGTGTCTATGAGTATATATGATGATGTGTGTGCACTTCTTCATGTGTAGATGGGTGTCTATATGTGTGTACGAAGATGTGAGTGCACTCATTTGTGTGTAGATGAGTGTCTATGTATGTGTGAGTGTGTGTCTGTGTGTGTCTGTGTGTGTATGAAGATGTGTATGCACTTCTGAGTGTGTACATGAGTGTCTATATGTGTGTGTGTATGTTTATGAAGATTTGTGTGCACTTCTGGGTATGTAGATGAGTGTATGTATGTGTGTGAGTGTGTATGTGTATGTGTGTGCATAAATATGGATACCAGAACCAAACACAGGTGTCACTCCTCAGGATCTTTCTTTTTTCTTTCTTAGTTTTCTTTTTACAGTATTTTGTGGGGAGGGAGGCAGGGAGGTGGATGACAAGATCTCTCACTGATCTAAAATGGAGCTCACCAAGTCAGCTAAGCTGGTTGTCCTGCAAACCCCATGCTTCCTCCTGTCCCCTGCTTCTCTAGTCCCCACTCGCATTTAACCATACCAGGCGTTTGTGAATGTGGTAAGTAAATCTAGCTCAGTTCTTCAAGCTAGAAAGGCAAATGTTTTCCTTACTCCCTAGTTAAGAACTTTCTGGGTATTCAATCTTTTCTGTTTGTAGTCTTGCAATTTTAAATTGTTTAGTTTATCTTGTCTAAGTGTTCTAATGGTGCCAATGTAAATGCTAGTCGTGAAAAGAGTACCACTATAACTTTATTCCTGGTTCTAGTGAGAAAATGTACTTCATTTGTAAAACTTCATTTGGGTGATTGTGACACACAAATGTATACATATCTGTGAGTACATGTGTAAATATTTGTGCATACACAGTTTTACACATAAATGCAAAAAAGAGTGCTTTAATTACCCCTTTTGACCTCCTAAAAATGGAGATTGCGTTTTGTCAAATGTTCTTCCAGTATCTATAGAAATGATGTAAATTTTCTCCTTAAATATATGTAAAATTTTACATATCATCTTAAGTGTACACTGTGAATATCAGAACATCTTAAGGTAATAAAACACAGTTGGTTATGATGTTACTCTTTGACTATGTAACAAGACCCCCAGACTTCAGTTGGCCCCCAGACCTTAGCACAACGAACTCCATGATGAAAGTACTATTCAGTGCATAGAACTCAACACCTAGAGAGCCATGGCATCCATAATTGGAAAACAAAGACTTACTGCCATCACTGTGCTGGGAAAGTCTCTGGATGCACCAACCTGGCTTTGTGTAGTCCCATTTCTGGGTGACTGCTCTTCCTACTGAGCAATCTCAACCCAGAATATGCTTTTGAGTTCAAAAGTTCACCCTGAGAAAGGCTCAGTGCTAGGCTGGTAACCTGAACACCCAGTGTAGTTGCTGGGCACCTAGTAAAGACTTTCTCTTAGCTTAAATCCATGTCTTCTCTGGTAGATGGCCCACAACACTATACTGGTAAATATTCTTTGCTTATATTTCATATCATATGACTATATCAATATTTAGTAGTGTGATTGGTCTGCAGTTTGCTCAACTTTTATTGTTTTGATACTGATAATGTACCCAATTCATATAATAAACTTGAACATACTATTAAGTTTTTTATACTGAATTATAATAGTTTAAACATCACCAAATAGATTCTATACAAATGTTCTGTTTTAAAGCCAGGCCTGGGTGACAGTTTAAGGGATATCTCATTTTGAGAAATTTGTTCTATTTCTTAGCAATTCCTCTTTGTTCCTTCATTTTCTCCCCCATCCAATTCTATTCAATCATTCATTATTTTGATAGTGCTTGTATTTGAAATCATATACAGGATTATTTGCCATCTTGAAAATTACTATTTTACATTTGGACTATGTAAAACACACCAAAAATATTAATTAACATTATTCCATCTTCCCTCTGCTCCAGCCCATCATCATTCAGGTGTTCAATAACAAACATTAACAAATGACACATGAGTTACACACTGTTTCACTCTTGTCTTTGTACCCCTGCCCTTTGAGCTGTATTTAATCTGTGTACTGCTTATCTTCTTTTTGCTTCCCGCCACTTCTTTCATCATCCTCTGCTGGAAGTGCATCTTCAAGATTAGAGATTCTCTGTTGCTCATCTGAAAGTTCTGCCCAATTAAGAGGCTCCTTGACTCTATTCTTAAGAGTACAAAGGTACATAGTAACCTACTCTAAGACTACCAACTACATAGCACCCTACAAGCATTGACTATTTCTATTTAAAAAGGTTTGTTAGTAATTTTTTCCTGACTTTGGTTTGTTTGGGGGGATAGGTGTTTGGTTTTCCTAGTCTAACCAGATAGTCTCACTTTATTCTTAAAAGTTTGTTTTATTGGTTCTTTGCTTATGATTGTAACATAACGTTTCCTGACTCTTTGGGAGTTACACACCATGCACCCCAATCCCACTCATTTCCCAGCCCCTCCATGTCCAACTTTCACCCTTGAAGCTTCCCCACCAGAACCACCAAAGTAAAATTATAAAAGAAATAAAGATACAAATAAAAACATTGATGAAAAGCAAACAAAATAACAATAAAAAAACAGACAAACCAAACACAGTGCTCCTCCAACTTTCCCATCTGTCCATCACCTCTACATTTAGATTAATGGCATTGGGAGCTGTAGTGTGTCACATGTACCCTTTTGTCCAATCAGCTTTACTTGCAATTGTTCAATGCAATGTGTCATTGGTCAGGCCCATGGTTCTCTTCCACCCACCCAGGCCGAGTGACAATGCCTAGGTGTCCTCCATCTGCCCACTTTCCTTATGATTTTTTAAAAAATGGATTAATTTCCTAAGATGTGTCATACTCTACTTCCATCTTACTAAATTTCATAACATCTAGTGTTTCCTTTTTTAATTTAATCATCATTTCTGAACAGGATGTAGTGATACTGATGGTACTATACTGGAGAAGGGAAGAGAATAAAGGGTTCAAGGACAGCCTTGGCCACATAGCCACCCTGAGGTCAGCCTAAGATACATAATTCTAAAATAAAATCTATATTACTGAGGGAATTTTTGTTTCTTTTCTGAGCTCTGAAGAGGGATGGGTAGAGGCAGAAAAGGCTTCTTATAAAGCATATCTGCTTGCTTTGTTATCATTTTATTTGGCTCATCTATTTGTTGCTTTGGTTGTGATTTCTTATTGTGAAAACACATTTTCAAAGGAATTTTCTTCCTTCTTTTTACTCCTCTTATACTACCTTTCTTGAATGCTCATCTGTGCTTGTCTATAATTAAGTGGGCTTCTTCCCTTAGAGAGAGTCACTTGCTATAAGGACAATCTGGTAACTGCGGGAGAAGACAAATCAGTTCTTGGTCTACTTGTGCTGCAGTTATAGGGTACCAGAGGCTAGCATTATAAAAAGAATGTGATCCTCACAGCTCTGCAGACTGCATCCAGGACTAAGATGGTGTCAAGCTAAGCTCTTGATGAAAGACTGTCCCCCATCCCCCAATACTACCTTGAACACTAGGAGGAAAAAGCATCGCAGCCAGTAGTAGACAAAGACAAAGAGCAGAGGTACACTCCCTGTTGCAAACTTTTTAAAAAGTTTTTATTATTATTTTAATTTTAATAGCCTGTTTCACATGTCAATCCCAGTCCCTACCCTCCTACCATACCCCTCGCCATCCCCCCAGCCTCCCATCCTATCACCACTTCCTTCCACATAGGTGATATCTAGAGTCTTTCATTTCACTCAGGCACCCCCCTAACAGTCCAGGCTGAAAGAGCATCCCTCTTTGTGTTATTAACGACAACGTCTGTTTGTATGCCATGGATAAACACTGATCCACTGTCCAGGGCCCCATAGGTTACCCAGGCCTCACTGACTCTCACATTCAGAGGGTCTGGATCAATCACATGCTGGCCTCCCAGCTGTCGGTCTGGAGTCCAAGAGCTCTCCCCTGTTCAGATTAGCTGTCTCTGCTGGTTTTGCCAGCCCATTCTTTGCCAATTTTCTAATCGCTCCTCTATCTCTGTCACTGGGTAATTCAGTGTTTAACTATGGTTGTTTGCCTCTGCTTCCATCAGTCACTGGATGAAGGCTCCAGGATGGTAATAGATATCAAGTTCATTATCAGGAATGGGCATTCTATGTGGTCTCTCCACTATTGTTTAGCTTGCCAGTTGGTGTCATCCCTTTAGATCACTAGAGGTCTCACTGGTCCCAGATCTGTTTTGTAACCTATGATTCCCTTTTCCCCCTATTCTACTCCCCACTCAACCTTCCTGTTCTCCCTTGACCTACTCTCTCTTCCTCTTCTCCCCCTATTCTTCCCAGCTCCCACTCCCCACCACACATGTCACTGTGTTCCCCCTCTGTTCAGAAGATCTTGCCTCATTCCTCTTCTCTGGGGTACCATGCATGTCTCACTTAGGTTATTTCCTGTTTCCCAGAATCTCTGTCAGTGGAAGTGCAGACTGGCACTATCCTGCTCCATGTCTAAAATCCAGATATGAGAGAGTACATACCATGTTTGTCTTTTTGCGACTGGGTTACCTCAGTCAGGATGGTTTCTTCTAGTGCCATCCATTTACCTGTGAATTTCAAGATTCCATTGTTATTTTTTTCTACTGAGTAATACTCCATTGTGTAAATGTACCACATTTTCTCTATCCAGTCTTCAGTTGAGGGGCATATAGATTGCTTCCAGGTTCTGGCTATTACAAATAATGCTGCTATGAACATAGTGGAGCAGATGACTTTGTTGAATTTGCCTCTTTTGGATATACACCTAAGAATGGAATTGCTGGGTCTTGTGGTAGATTGATTCCCATTTTTGTAAGGAGTGTTCCCCTCTCTCCACAACCTCTCCAGCATAAATTGTCTTTGATGCTTTTTATTTTAGCCATTCTGACAGGAGTAAGATGATATCATAAAGTTGTTTTGATTTGCATTTCCCGGATGGCTAAGTTTGGTGAGCATTTTCTCAAGTGCCTCTCAGCCATTTTTCTCTCCCCTATTGAGAATTCTCTATTTAGTTCCGTGCTCCACGTTTTAATTGGATCATTTGGTGTTCTGGAGACTTGCTTCTTGTGTTCATTGTAAATTTTGGAGATCAGCCCTCTGTCAGATGTGGGGTTAATGAATATCTTTTCCCATTCTGTGGGGTACCTTTTTGTCTTATTGACTGTGTCCTTTGCCTTACAGAAGTTTCTTAGTTTCAGGAGGTCCCATTTGTTAATTGTGGATCTCAGAGTCTGTGTCACTGGTGTTATGTTCAGGAAGTGGTCTCCCGTACCAACTCATTGAGGAGTATCTCCCACCTTCTCTTCTAAGATTTTCAGTGTTGTTGGATTTATGTTGAGATCTTTTATCCATTTGGACTTAAATTTTGTACAAGGCAATAGACATGCATCTATCTCCAGTCTACTGCATAACAATACCCAGTTATTCCAGCACTATTTGTTGAAGATGCTTTCTTTTTCCATTGTAGTTTTAGCTTCTTTGTCAAAAATCAGATGATTGTAGGTGTGTGGGTTAAAATCAGCATTTCCAATTTGGTTTCATTGGTCTAACTGTCTATTTTTTGCCAATACCAAGCTGTTTTCAGGAATACAGCTCTACAATAGAGCTTGAATTCAGGTATAGTGATGCCTCTTGAAGTTCCTTTATTGTATAGGGTTGTTTTGGCTATGCTGGGCATTTTGTTTTCCATATGAAGTTGATTATTATTCTTTCAAGGTATGTGAAGACTAGACTTTAAATTTAAATCAATCAAAAGAGATGAAGAAGGACATTTCATATCCATCAAAGGAAATGTACATCAAGATGAAGGCTAAATTTTGAACATTTATGCCCCAAATACAAAGTCACCAACATTCATGAAAGAAGCATTACTAAAGCTCAAATCGCAGATAACACTCTACTCTCACTGCTAGAAAGGACCTCCAGACAGAAACTTAACAAAGAAACAAAAGAACTAACAGAAGTTATGACCCAGCTGGGTTTAACTGACATCTATAGAACATTCCACCTAAACACAAAGGGATATACCTTCTTCTTGTCACCACATGGAACCTTTAATTGACCACCTAATAGGTAACATAGCAAGATAACAAAAAATTGGAATAATACCCTGTATCTTATAAGATTATCATGCATTAAAATTAGAATTCAACAACAACACAAATTGCACAAACCCTACAAACTCATGGAAATTTAAAAATGCACAATTGTACCATCCCTGGGTAAAGGAAGAAATGAAAAGAGAAATTAAAGACTTCCTAGAATTCAATGAGAATGAAGAAACAACATACCCAAACTTATGGGACACTTTGAAAGCAGTGCTGAGAGGAAAATTTATAGCACTAAGTGCCTACATGAAGAAACTGGAGAACAATAACACTAGAGAATTAATAACACAGCTGAATGTTATAGAACAAAAAACAACAAACTCAACCAGGAGGAGCAGATGCCAGGAAATAATCAAATTTAGGGCTGAAATCAATCAAGTAGAAACCAGGAAAACACTGAGAAGACTCAATAAAACAGAGTTGGCTCTTTGAGAAAATAAACAAAATAGACAAACCTCTGTAGAAACTAACCAAAAGACAGAGAGAAAGAGAGAGAGAGAGAGAAAGAGAGAGAGAGAGAGAGAGAGAGAGAGAACACGCTAATTAACAAAATCAGAAATGAAAAGGGGGACATAACAAAGGACACTGAGGAAATACAGAGAATCATCGGGGTATACTTCGAAAATCTGTACTCTACAAACTTCAAAAATTTAAAAGGAATGGACAATTTCCTGGATAGATATCACTTGCCAAAACTAAATCAAGAATAGATAAACAATCTAAACATACCTATCACACTTAATGAAATAGAAACAGTCATGAAAAGTCTCTCAACCAAAAAAAAAAGTCCAAGCCCAGATGGTTTCAGTGCAGAATTCTACCAGAAATTCAAAGAAGAGCTAATTCCAATACTCCTCAAAGTATTCCACACAATATAAACAGGAGGCTCATTGCCAAACTCTTTTTATGAGGCTACAATTACATTGATATCCAAGCCACATAGAAAACACAACAAAGATAGAGAATTACAGACCAATTTCCCTCATGAACATCGATGCAAAAGTACTCAATAAAATACTAGCAAACCGGATTCAAGAACACATCAGAAAAATCATCCACCATGATCAAGTAGGCTTCATCCCAGGAATGCAGGGATGGTTCAACATTAGAAAATCTATCAATGTAATCCACCATATTAACAATCTGCGAAAGAAAAAACACATGATCATCTCACTAGATGCTGAAAAAGCCTTTGACAAAATCCAGCACCCCTTCATGATAAAGGTCCTAGAGAGATCAGGGATAATAGGAATGTACCTCAATATAATAAAAGCAATATACAGTAAACCAACAGCTAACATCAAACTAAATGGAGAGAAACTCAAAGCAATTCCTCTAAAATCAGGAACAAGACAAGGCTGTCCACTCTCTCCATATCTCTTCAATATTGTACTTGAAGTTCTAGCTACAGCAATAAGACAACAAAAGGAGATAAAGGGGATACAAATAGGAAAAGAAGAAGTCAAACTTTCACTATTCGCAGATGATATGATACTTTACATAAGTGACCCAAAAAACTCCCCAAGGTTACTCCTAGAGCTGATAAACACCTTCAGCAATGTGGCAGGATACAAGGTAAACTCAAAAAAATCAGTGGCCCTATTATATACAGATGATGAAGTGAATGAGAAAGAAATCAGAGAAACATCACCCTTTACAATAGCCAAAAACAGCATCAAATATCTGGGAATAATGTTAACCAAGGAAATTAAAGACCTGTATATCAAGAACTTTGTGTCTTTAAAGAAAGAAATCAAAGAAGATACCAGAAAATGGAAAGATCTCCCATGCTCTTGGATTGGTAGGATCAACATAATAAAAATGGCAATCTTGCCAAAACCAGTCTACAGATTCAATGCAATCCCTATCAAAAGTCCATCACAATTCTTCAAGGACCTGGAAAGAACATTAATCAACTTTATATGGAAAAACAAAAGGCCCAGGATAGCTAAAACATCCCTATACAATAAAGGAACTTCAGGAGGCATCACCATACCTGACTTCAAGCTCTATTATAGAGCTATAGTCCTGAAAACATCTTGGTATTGGCACAAAAATAGGCAGGTAGACCAATGGAACCGAATTGAAAGCTCTAATTTTATCCCATACACCTATGAACACTTGATTTTTGACAAAGAAGCTAAAATTGTACAATGGAAAGAAGAAAGCATCTTTAACAAATGGTGCTGGCATAACTGGGTACTGGTATGCAGAAGACTGCAGATAGATCCATGTTTATCGCCTTGTAGAAAACTTAAGGCCAAATGGATCAAAGATCTCAACATAAATCCAGCCACACTGAAACTTTTAGAAGAGAAAGTGGGAGATACTCTTCAATGAGTTGGTACAGGAGACGACTTCCTAAACATAACACCAGTGGCACAGGCACTGAGATCGACAATTAACAAATGTGACCTTCTGAAACTAAAAAGCTTCTGTAAGGCAAAGAACACAGTCAAAAAGACAAAAAGGCAGGCCACAGAATGGGAAATGATATTCACTAACCCTACATCTGACAGAGGGCTAATCTCCAAAATTTACAAAGAACTCAAGAAACAAGTCTCCAAAACACCAAAGGATCCAATTAAAAGGTGGGGTACAGAGATAAATAGAGAATTCTCAGTAGAGGAGGCTAAAATGGCCAAGAGACACTTAAGAAAGTGCTCAACATCCTTAGCCATCAGGGAAATGCAAATCAAAACAACTCTGAGATACCATCTTACTCCTGTCAGAATGGCTAAAATCAAAAACACCGAAGACAATTTATGCTGGAGAGGATGTGGAGAGAGAAGAACACTCCTCCACTGCTGGTGGGAGTGCCGACTCATACAGCCTCTTTGGAAATCAGTATGGAGATTCCTCAGGAAAATGGGAATTAATCTACCACTAGACCCAGCAATTCCACTCTTAGGCATATATCTAAATGAGGCAAGTTCATACAACAAGGGCATCTGTTCCACTATGTTCATAGCAGCATTATTTGTAATAGCCAGAACCTGGAAGCAACCTAGATGCCCTTCAACTGAAGAGTGGATGGAGAAAATGTGGTACATTTACAAAATGGAGTATTACTCAGCAGAAAAAAACAATGGAATCTTGAAATCCGCAGGGAAATGGATAGCACTGGAAGAAACCATCCTGACTGAGGTAACCCAGTCGCAAAAAGACAAACATGGTATGTCCTCACTCATATATGGATTTTAGACATGGATCAGGATAGTGCCAGTTTGCACTTCCACTAATAGAGAGTCTGGGAAACAGGAAAGAACCTATAAGATATGCATATATGCATAGTACCCAAGAGAAGAGGATGGAGACAAGATCCCCTGAATGGATGGGGAACACCGCGAGGGGTGGGGGGGGAGTGTGACCTGGGAAGAAGATAGGGGGTGAAGAGGAAGAGAGTTGGTCATGGGGGAAAAGGAAGTTGAGGGGGTGGGTGTAGAATAGGGGGAAGAGGGAATCATAGGATTGAATACAGATCAGGCACCAGAGCGACCTTGAGTGATCTAAAGGGGTAACACAAATTGGCAAGCTAAGCAATAGTGGAGAGACCACCTCGAATGCCCATTCCTGATAATGAACTTGATGTCTATAACCATCCGGGAGCCTTCATCCAGTGACTGATGGAAGCAGAGGCAAATATACAATCCCTGAACTGAATCCATGGAACCCAGTGACAGAGAGAGAGGAGTGATGAGCAAATTGGCAAAGAATGGGCTGGAAAAACCAGCAGAGACAGCTGATCTGAACAGGGGAGAGCTCTTGGACCCCAGACTGACAGTGGGGAGGCCAGCATGGGACTGATCTGGACCCCCCAAATGTGAGTGTCAGCGAGAAGGCCTGGGCAACCTATGGGGCCCTGAGCTGTGGATCAGTGTCTATCCCTGATATACAAACAGTCTTCGTGTGCCTATAGCACAAGGAGGGATGCCCTCTCAGCCTGGACTCTTAGGGGAGTTCCAGGACCCTGCCCAGAATGAAATGACAGACTCTGATATCCCCTATGTGGAAGGATTTTGCAATAGGGTGTGATGTTGGGGGGGAAGGGGAGTGCGGGAGGAGGGGAGGGAGAGGGAACTGGGATTGACATGTAAAACAAGCTATTTAAAATAAAAAAATGATAAAATAAAAAAAGGGGGCAGACCATAAAGTTCTAGTCCACAAGTTTCATAGTTTCCATGGTTACTTACAGTCATACAAAGTACAGAGTAAAACAATAACTATTTTAATCAAGGTACATTTGAATGAGATAAGACAGGGCATGGGCTTGCAGGGTTATGGGGTCACAGGGTCTGTCAGTTATCTCCTGGGACAAGGGATTCTTACAATTGGAAGAAGACCTTTAAGACCAGCAATTCGCAAAGAATGTTAACATGAGTGGTGAACAGTCACCTCCCCTTCTCTGAGAGCAGGGGTTCAGGCACCAGACATGGTACTTGTGATTTAAGGAGTTAAATTTTCCTTTACCATTGGGAGTTCCCTTTCTTTGTATAGATTTAAGACCTAAGATTTTAAATTTTTATTAATCTTAATTTTTGGTCCTTCATTTCCCCCCTTTTTTTGCAGGTAACCCATTCTTAGGTTACCAGTGGACAATTTAAAAACTCTGGGGAAGTTTGGGGTACAAGTTAGTAAATTTGTATCTGTTATCATCTTGTCCACTATGTAGGAGTCTCCTTTTGTCTTAGCATCTCAACCATGGTAAAGGGGCAAAGTATTATTTCCTGGGCTACTTCCTACTGACTTTGGCAGTGTTGTTGTCAGGAGCGAAAAGAAGAATGAAATGTTAGTCAAAAGAAAAAGAAAGGAGGGCATTCAGGAAATGGGGCATTGATCAGAGGCATCTAGTTTTTAGACTCTGTTGAAAATACGGGGAGTGTTTGCATCAGCTGGGGCTGGTTCACATTCTCATCAAGTTCAGGGCTAGCAGTCTTTAGGAGCAGACTATAATCAGTAACTGATGCTTGTCTGCCAGAAGCAGAAATTTGTTGGGATATGTTTAAACTGGGAACAAAAGTTAAAATGTTTGTACTTAACTGGAACTCTTAGGCCCACAATTTTAGTTATCCAGAAGGATGTGAGTCCCAAGACAAGGGAGAAAATCCCATTCTCAGGAACCACAGGTGGGATAACAAAAGTTGTACTTATCTGGAGTCCTTTTGACCTGTGAGAATTGTATCCAAGCTTTATGACTTTTGATCCTCTGAAGCCTAAATGAACTTTATGATATAAAAGGACATAAAAGTCTTACACATATTATCATTACCAATCTGTACTGAGATACACATTGTAGAAAAAGCAGATATTGGGTATCTGTAAAATAGCAGGAATATACTTATACCTTTGAGTCCTAATAAAATCTACAGTTTGGGTTAGAAGCATGTACATTTTTCTTCTGTCCAGAGAGGACCAGATAGAGATTGGACAGAAGTGCCTTAGGCCTGATGAAAAGCCTTTACATTTGTACTTAGATGACAATGAAAGTAAATCTTCAAACCTTGAGCTTGTGACTGAACAGTTGGTAACCACTGCTCTACCAGCTTATCATAACTTTATTAAATATTAAGCTCTGAAATGTTATATTTTAAGTTATTTTTATATCATTAAGACATATGTCTTTATATCCTCAGATCCTTATTTAGGAACTGTGTCAAGGCTGACTGATGCTGCCAAGCTGACAAAGTTACAGTGAGTTTAACTATCAATATTATCAGAGATCAGGATAAATTCATTGTAATTTTTGAATGTATTAAAAAATGACCAGTGCCTGGGGACTACCATAGAGCCTTTCCTCCCAGCAGATGCCTATGCACCCCAGATTCCTGGTCTTCTTTTCCACCAATAAGACCAGGTAAACCTGGCCCTGTATCTGTGCCTGCCTTCCAGTGCCTGGGGACTGCCTAGGGACTGCCATTGAGCCTCACCTCCTGGTGGGAGCCTACACACTCCAAAACCTGGTCTTCTCTACCCACAGGACCAGGCAATTTGGGGTATGTTTCTGGGCCTGTGTTCCAGTGTCTGGAGACTGCCACTGAGTCTCCCCTCTCAGTGGGAGCCTACACATCCCAGATTCCCAGTCTTCTTCTCCACCTACGGGATCAGGACTAGGACCAGAGTATTGGACTTGCTTGCACCCACCGAAAGGAAACTCTGTTCTCCTAACTACCAGGCCAGGAAAAGGCTCTTTCCCGGGATGGAAAGGAGCAATATAAAAACACACTCAGCAATAGAGAAACAAATATGACACTGCCAGATTCTAGAGACTCCAACCCAGCAATGAAAATGAAGCAGAAAAGAATGACCTTAAAAACAACTTGATGAAAATGATAGAGGCCCTAAAAGAGGATATGGGAAAATCCCTCAAGGAAATGGAAGAAAAAAACAAACCAAAAAATGCAAGAAATGGAAGAAAAATCAAACCAAAAAATGTAAAAAATGGACAAAAAGACAAAGAAAAAATTTCAAGAAACAATGCAAACAGTGTAAGGGTTGAAAACTGAAATAGAGACAATAAAAAAACACAATCTGAAGAAAGGCTGGTAATAGAAAAGCTGGGCAAATGGTCAGATACTACAGATGCAAGTATAACCAATAGAATACGAGAGATGGAAGAGAGAATCTCAGGTGTTGAAGGTACACTAGGAGAAATTGATTCATCGACCAAAGAAAATCTTAACTCCAAAAAATCCCTCACACAAACCATCCAGGAAATATGGGACACCAGAAAAAGACCAAACCTAAGAATAATAGGTATAGAAGAAGGTGAAGAAAATCACTCAAATGCGCAGAAAATATATTCAACAATATCATAGAAGAAAACTTTTTCCTAACCTAAAAAGACATGCCAATGAAAGTACAAGAAGCTTACAGAACACCAGAGTGGACCACAAAAAAAATCCCCTTACCACATAATAATTTAGACCCCAAATATACATAATAAAGAAAGAATATTAAAAGCAACTAATGAAAGCGGTCAAGTAACACATACAGGCAAACGTATCAGAATTACACTGACTTCTCCATGGAAATTCTGAAAGCCAGAAGGTCCTGGATAGATATTCTACCAACACTAAGAGACCATGGATGCCAGCCCAGATTACTATACCCAGCAAAGCTTTCAATCACTATATATTGAAAAAAAACAAGATATTCCATGATAAGACTAGATTCAAGAAACACGTATCCACTAACCCAGCCCTACAGAAAGTTTTGGAAGGAAAAATCCAACCCAAGGAAAACCATACGCATTAGAGAATCCCACTCTACCAACAGCCAGGAGAACAAAGGGGTGGAATTCCACACATAATTCCACCACCACCAACCATTCCAATTCAAAGAAGACTCGTCCTTAATATCCTTTAATATTAATGGTCTGAACTCACCCATAAAAAGACACAGGCTAACAGAATGGCTTTGAAGAGAGACCCCATCCTTCTCCGGCTTACAAGAAACACACTTCACCCTCAAAGACAGACACTACCTCAGAGTTAATGGTTGGGAAAAGATTTTCCAATCAAATGGACCCAAGATACAAGCAGGAGTAGAAATCCTAATATCTAACAAATTAGACATTAAAATAAATGAATCAAAAGAGATTGTGATCCCCACAGGCATCTTTCTCCCGAGTCTTTGTCACCTGTGCAGCCACCACAGACAGACAATGGAGGATGCTTGACCCTGCTTGTGCCAGCAGGCTTCTGTCTACCTGCTGGCTCTGAGTGCCCTCTGTTCAAAGGCACTTTTTTCTACCCCGATGGGCCTTGGTGGCTGCCACTACTCAGCTTCATGGTGTGGCTTCATGATGAGGCTGGCAGTTCATAATGGTCTTAGGCCAAGCATGTCTCAGGCCTTTGCACGGCAAGGAGTCAGGGGGTACTGTCCTCCTCCAGGCTATAAGTTCCTGCCTGAAGTCACTGCAGCAGGAAAGTCTGTTTTTCAATACGGAGGGAGGGGTTTGTCCCATTAGATTCTGTCTTGAGTCAAAGTCCATCAAGTCAAGACAAACAGGCAAACAAACAGACATAGTACTGAGACAAAGAAAAAAGGGCCTGTACCTAGATTCCTAGATTTACCTAGACAATCCTCAAATGGACTCCTATTTTACCTGGAGAATTCCTCAATTGGACCCCTATTTTACCTAGGGAAGTCCTCAATTGGACCCCTGTTTTACCTAGATTGCAGGTTTGATCCAACTCTCAGTGGAATACCTGCCCTAAACGGGAAGTTAGGGATGCCTCCTTGCTTTCCCAGGCCTGGTCTTATAGGCCCATCTGCCAAGCTCTTGGCCTGTTACTTATTACCTGTTTTGATAGCAAACCGCAAACCTAGATGCCTAGAAGTACCACGATTCCTTGATTAGAAGAACATGCACTTAACAGTCAGACATAAACAGTTACTCACCCAACTAGTTAGGGTTGAAACCCTCAGAGTTCTGAGTCCGGGGAGGGTCTTGGATTTCCCATTTAGGGAACCAAAGTGTGTCAGGTTCATGGAGACCAGAGACTAACTCAAGGAGTCAACACTCTGATGAAAAAGCAAAAGGTTTCTTTTTATTGTTCAAACTGGCCAGGCAGGAAAATGAGATCCCATCCAGGCAAAAAGAGAAGCTTTTAAAGGGGCAGACCATAAGGTTGTAGGCCATAAATTTCAGAGTTTCTGTGGTTACTTAAGGTCATACAAAGTACAGAGTAAGAAGTAACTACTAATTTTAAGCAAGATACATCTGAGTGAGATAAGACAGGGCATGGGCTTGCAGGGTTATGGGGTCACAGGGTGTGTTAGTTATCCCCTGGGCCAAGAGATATTTACAACCAGCA
Source organism: Mesocricetus auratus (assembly GCF_017639785.1). Classification (NCBI taxonomy): domain Eukaryota; kingdom Metazoa; phylum Chordata; class Mammalia; order Rodentia; family Cricetidae; genus Mesocricetus; species Mesocricetus auratus. The sequence goes on along the minus strand of NW_024429233.1, from coordinate 4,633,425 downwards.
GGAGATCTTTAAGTCCAGCAGTTAGCAAAGGAATATAGACTGGAGTGGTGAACAGTCACCTCCCCTTCTCTGAGAGCAGGGGCTTAGGCACCAGCCATAGTACTCGTATTTTAAGGAGTTAAATTTTCCATTACCATTAGAAGTTCCTTTCTCTGTATAGATTTAGGGCCCAAATTTTTAAACTTTTATTAATTTTAATTTTTGGTCCTTCAAATGAAAAATGAATACATATCATACCCGAACTTATGGGACACACTGAAAGCAGTGATAAACGGAAAGTTCATAGCATTAAGTGCCTACATAAAAAAAAACACTTGGAGATCTCTCATAGTAGCAACTTAACAACACACCTGAAAGTTCTAGAATGAAAAGAAATCACACACAAGAGGATGAGATGACAAGAAATAATCAAATTCGGTGATAAAAATTTAAAAAAGAGAGAAAAATAAAGAACAAAACAGTCAGTTCTTTGAGAAAATCATTAAAATGGAAAAAACCCTTATCCAAATTAACTAAAGTGCAGAAAGAGGATATCCAAATTAATCTAATCAAAAATGGAAAGGGGCAGAGAACAGACACTGAGGGAATCTAGAGAATTGTAAGGACATATATTTAAGACCTATACTCTACCAAATTGGAAAATCTAAAACAAATGGATAATTTTCTGCTTTAACACCACTAAACAAAATTAAGTCAAATCAGGCAAACAGTTTATGTAGACCTATAATCCTAGTGAAATGGAATTAGTCACTAAAAACTCTCCCCAACCCCCCAAAACACTCAGGGCATGATGGTTTAAGCATAGAGTCCTACCAGACTTTCAAGAAAGAACTAATATCAATACCCCTCAAATTATCCCACAAAATTGAAACAGATGAGTTTTTCTCCAATTCATGTTATGGGGCCACAGTTACCCTGATACCCAAACAACATGCAGACCCAACAGAGAAAGATAATTATAGACTAATTTCCTTTATGAACAAAGATGTAAAAATCCATAATAAAATACTTGCAAATTGAATCCAAGAACACATCAAAAAGATCATCCACCAAGATCATGTCAGCTTCATCTAAGTGATGCAGGAATGGTTCAACATATGAAAATCAGCATATGTAATTACAATATAAATGAGCAGAAAGAAAAAAACCTACATGGTCTTCTCATTAGATACAGAAAAGGCCTTTGACAAAATACAACACCGCTTCATGAGAGATGGGAATGATTAGGGATACAAAGGACATATATCAACATAATAAAGGCAGTACCAGATGATTTTTTGTGTGTCAAGTTGACCCAAGCTAGAGTCATTAGAGGAGGAGCCTCAGGTGAGGTCATACCTCCAGGGGATCCAGCTGTAAGGCATTTTATTAATTAGTGATTGATGGGGGAGTGTTCAGCCAATATTGGATAGTGCCAGGCTGGTAGTCCTGGGTTCTACAAGAAAGCAATCTGAAAAGGCCCTATGAAACAAACCAGTAAACAACTCCTCTCTATGGCCTCTGCATAATCTCCTGCTTCCAGGTTCCTGCCCTGCTTGAGTTCCTATCCTGACGTTCTTTGGTAATAAACATCGATGTAGAGGTGTAAACCAAATAAACCCTTTCCTCCCCAACTTGCTTTTTGATCATGGTGTTTTGTGGCAGCAACAGAAGCCATAACTAAGACAGAAGTTGGTACCAGTGACTGGGGAATTGCTGGGGAATTGTTATTGTCTGGAGGAATTTGGACATTGGCATTTGGGTTAGGAAATCAGTGGAATGTTTAAGCACTGTTTAATGGGCCATACTAGTAGTGGTTTGGAAGACAGTGGCACTAAGGGTGATTTGAACTGTGGAAGCTCAATAAATTTCAGAAATGAAGAATTTTAGTTTGTTGCCATGGTATTATTATGGTATTTATTCCCTTATCCTAAGTGTCTGTGTTATAATCTATATTAGAAAAATCAACACAAGAGAAAATGATGCCATGCAACAGACCTCACGTGCAGGGTTTTTTTTCCCATAGGGAAAAATGAATGGGATAAAGGGGAAGGGAAGCTGGCCTGTGGTGACAGGAGCAGCACAAGAAAACAGAGGCAGAGGGAGGGAGAGAGAGAGAGACAGGCAGGGAAGTAGAGAGAGGAAAAACAAAGAGAAAGAGGGAAAGTAGGCAGGACCCTTTTAAAGGGGGTACAGTGAATCTGCACAGGAAGTTCCATTAGTGGCTGCAGCTGAGGACATATCCTGTCACAACTCCAAGGAAAAACCAGTACAGATGTCTGAATACTAGCATTTCTTCATTTTATTTCTGATTAAAAGATGAAGAGTTAGAAAGGGCTAGCAGGTGAGGTGGGGATGAGGATACCATGTTATCAAGATTACTTCCTGCTGACCTAGCAGACACCACTTATCTTTTGTGGACCTGGGAAAGCTAGGGTGTTAGTCATGTTCTAGAGTAGCTGGCTGCTTAACGTCACTGTCCAGGTTCTGTGGAACAATCAGGTGCCACCTGGATCTGCCAAAACACTGTTCTTGGTGAATCAACTACCTAGGACTTAAAGCACCTGATTTTTTCCCATCACTGAAGTAGCACCTGGACATGCTTTGTAGTCTTGTACTTCCAGCTCTAAGGACAACACCTGGTAGTCCTGCTGTTTAGTAATCATCAGTAGATCTCCAAGAAACATCCCAATGGGAGTGAAGAGGTATAAATGATAACACAGTCCCCATGAATGAGGCAGAGAAGTATGACCTAAAGGTCTGCAATTCCTAGCATCCCAGGAATTCAGAGAGAGTTAATTTCAAGACAGACATGGGACACCTAGTGAATCATCATGCAAACGTCAAGATCCAAGGGCTCTGAGCCCAAGAGATACAGTCACCTGGTACCAGAACTTCCAGAACTTCCAGAAGAGCCAGAATGGGATAGGAAGACTGTGTTGCAGAAAAGAAGCCTCACATCCAAGGGAATCGTCAGAGGCAGGTAGCCCCACCAGAGACCCAACTGCCAATATTGAATGGAAGGGGAAGCCACCAGTGAAAGAAAAGGCAATTTTTTTCAATTAGGGAAAGGGGAATGGGAAAAGGAAGAAGGGGGACACCAGCCTCTGGATGAAGGAGCAGCACAAGAGAAAAAAGAGGTAGAGAGAAGGAGAGAGACAGGCAGAAAGCCAGAGAGAAACACAGCGAGGGCCCGGCCCTTTTAAAAAGGAATTAGTGAATGTGAACAGGAGGTGCTCTGAGTGGTTGCAGCTAAGGACATATCCTGTCAGAACACCAAGGTCAGGCTAGTAGAGATGCCTGAATACTGATAGTCTGCCTGCATCTAAAGTTAAGAGATTTGGATTAATTCCACTGGCAGAGAAAAATGTCAAAGCAGCCTACCATTGATTGTACTCTTATGAAGATCTATAATAAAAAGGAACAAGCTGTGAAAAGAAAAATACAAAATGTACAGTTCAAGGAGAAAAGGGCATCAGGAAATGGAATGGAGCTAAGTCCTGTATTCAAGTAGATAAACAAATCAAGAAATGGACTAAAGTGAGTAGTGACCTTAGGGCCAGACCCCACCAATTAAACTTCCAACTTGTGAAAAGGAATTAACAAAGCAGCTTAGGTCTAGGTGTGATAGGCCTTGCCTTTAATCCCAGTAATCAGAAGGCAGAGGTCAGCCTAGTCTGCAGAATGAGTTTCAGGGCAGCCAAACTTAAACAACGAAGAAAACCACTAAAAACAGAAAGTTGGTGAAGACATAACTGAATGATCAGGCCATGTTCCAGCTCTAGCAAACAGCTGAACTTGGCAGCTTTGGCAATATGGTTCTGGCTTTAGTGCCAAAGACAAAAAGAAAGGGGTTATGGAATCTCCCTCTGAGATTAAGAAAAGCCACTGAAGCCAGACAAATATCAGGAATGTCTCGGAATGGAGATTGAGAGAGGCCATTGTGAAGCTATGAAGGTGAAACCAGGATTTCCTTGGAGAAACCAAGACATTGGCCATGGGGTATTTGCCAAGGAAAGCTGTCTAAGAGAAAGAAGTATGTTGCAGTCAACAGAGCTGAAAGGAGTTGGAAATTGAAAGTGCTTTGACATCAGACATTTAGATGCAGAGTTTAAAATTTTCCAAGCTATATATCAGTATTGCTTTGGTTCAGTATTTCTTCACTATGTTCCCTTCCCTATGTTTTGGAATGGTAATATATATCTTGGGCCATTGTACCTTGGAGTAAGTATTTTGAAAATTCTCCATTTGGGGTTTCCTCCACCAATGCAATAAGCCAAATCATCCAATTAATAAAAACCAGTTTTAATAAACAGTGCAGATGGAGGTTCTGTCCCACATGATCCCACAGTCATTTAGCCCCAAATAAATACACAGAGAATTATATAAATTATATAAATTGGCCAATGGCTTAGGCTTCTTACTGGCTAGCTGTCTCTTAATTATTAGTCCATATCCATCAATCTATGTATTTCCACATGGTCTTACTGGTGATACTCTATTCCATTTCTTCCTTAGCAGCTACATGGCATCTCTCTCTCTCTCTCTCTCTCTCTCTCTCTCTCTCTCTCTCTCTCTCTCTCTTCGTTCTTTCTCTTTCTCTCTCTCTCTATTTCTTTCTTCACACTCTTCATTCCTCCTCCAAGAATTCTCCTAATCTGGTAGCTCTGCCTATACTTCATGCCTGACTTCATCCTGCCTGTCAATTGGCCAAAACAGCGTTATTCATCAACCAATAAGAGAAACATACAGAAGGACCTCCCCCATCAAAAACTTATATTTCACATAGCAGAAACTACTCACTAGGGTTCTGCTATCACTGATGATTTGTGAATCAAACATTACCTCTAGGTTCTCTTAATACGGTACTGAGTCTTCAGGGTATGAGTATTTAATAGTACAGAAAGGAAACAGCATTTCTTTGGCTCTCTGTACATGTAGAAATAGCTTTTTCTTTCTGGCTTATATTGAGTTTATAATTTTCTCTGCTTTTTGTTCATTTTATTTATCTTGCATGTGAATATAAGATATGTGATGGCTAGTCTGGGCTATGGTTTTACACACCTAGGAAGAGGAACAATTACAATTCTGCTATAATTGTTTTTAGCATGTATGTGGGGAAGGTTTTTTTTTCTTATTGATATAGTGGGCAGTACCATCCTTACACAGATAGGCCTGAGCTTATAAGAAAGGTAGCTGACTATAAGCTGGTCATCAAGCCAGTAAGTATCATTTTTCCATGGTTTCTGCTTCAAGCTTCTTATCTCCTGCAATTCTGCCCCTTGAGGAGGTCCCTGTAGATGTCCAAGCAGAGAATCAAATCCATGAAGATGAGAATGAAAACTCGGTTCAGATTGACTTTGACAACCTGGATCAGTTCCTTGTCAGCATATTTCAAACACAGTATAATTTGGGGGAAAAGGTTCCAGACAGCAAGCATTCAAATTCTAGGTATACAATGAAGCTTAAGGTGTGGCTAGTAACAAAGTATATGTGACCACGAGGGTAGATCCCACAGCTAAAAGTTCAGAGTCTAGCTAATCACACTAGCATGGAGGTCAGCAGGCCATAAAGAGCATGTGGTATCTCCCCTAAGGATGGGTTCTATTAACTGGGAGCTAGAGAGGGAGAGTCTGTAACATTGTGAGGGATTTTGGTGAGGTCTACCTCTATAGCAAAAGATGTGTAGTGAGGTCTGCCTCCACAAATAGCACAAAAGTCACCATGTCACTAATAATATCCACTCCCAGCCTGCTGGTTGGTAAAACATGTATTTTATCTCCTCCATTGGGGACAGGCCCAGTGTGTTTAACATTGCTGGCTCCCTACTGCTCTGTAGGCGTAAAACCTTGGTGTCCCCAACATGCCCTGACTTCCTTCAAAGATGGATTGTAACATATAAGTCAAATAAACCCTTTCCTCCCTGAGTTGTTGTTGGTCAGTGTTTATACACAGCATCAGAGAAGCAAAGTAGAATATTGTAGGTTAACTATGGGACATATAATCTTATTGTCGCCCTCCAAATATGGATTAAAACAGGATCAACACCTTACAGAGTGGCACATAATTACAGAGTTGAAAGGTATAGGAGGGGGACTAAAACAAGTTTAAGGCTGTATAATGAGTTCCAAAAAAGTAAAAAAGGATCTGGAGAGAAGAATCAAAGAGTAAGGGTGAATGCCCAAGTATAAAACCCTGAGTCTGAATCTCTAGTACTTACATAAGAAAGCTGAGGGCTATGGGAGAGACAGGGCAATCACTGGAGCTGGCTGACTGACTGCCAGCCTTACTCCAACTTCAGTGACAGATTTTGTTCCAAGGGAATAAAACAGATGTATCATAGAATAAGATACTCAACCTCTTTCTCTGGCCACACACATATAGAACATATACACACAAGTTAAAAAAAAGTTTAAAGCAGAAAACTTGGCCAAGGAGATAATTTCATATGTTAAGGAACCTAGACGCAAATGAGATGATCCTTGGGGCTCACATGGTAGAAAGAACGAACAATTCTCACAAGTTGTCCTCTGACCTCTAAATAAATAAATAAAATGTAAAAATAAAATAAAATACAAGAAAACCTGCTAATTCAAGGAAAAGGAAAATGAAAAAAAATCAGTTATGTATTAGTTTGTTAGCCAGTGTCAAATAGGTTCCTACACTCATCACTGCAAAGAAATGACTTTCACCCCATATTCTTTAGAATAAGATAATATGGATGTGGCTATTCCCCAATTTGCTCAAGCAGTGCCTCATGTAAAGCAGCACATTTATTAAACAATAAATTCTTCAAATCTGTCCTGCATGAAGGGATACTAGCCCATCCAAGCATGTGCCTCTGGCAGGTCTTGCCCTGCTCCCCATTCACTCTGTCTTGCTAAAAATCATTAGATTACATTCCTAAAGCTCTATTACCATACTTGGCTACTTCCTACTGAGGCTGCCTACCAAGGTCTAGCAATCAAAATCCCCTTTTAGTTCACCCAATTAACATGACCAATCAAAATATATCACTGTACCCTATCCCATTCTAACAGACATTCCCTTTTTCTCTTGTAAAAATTTTACCTGCAGGCCATTTGCTGCTGTTTTTCTGCCTGAGTCGTAAATAAGCCACTTTAACTTTTCTTCCCCACTTAATAAGGATCTCTCATTGAAAAATGAAGTGTGTTTGGGTGTGGTTTGTGCCTAATAGTGATATGAGAGGATACCCAGGCTGGACAGGTGTGGGAGGAGGGGGTAGGAAGGGTTCTCCTTCACTGTACAATACTTCTCTGAGTTAAAATCCATTTTAACTGGACATTGTCATTCTATCTACAGCACTGTTAATACTCTAAATTCAAAGCCAAAACTCAGGGTCTCTTCGTGAAAAGCTAACACAGGATTACTGATAAAGTATTTTGTGTTCTAAGTGTAAAACTAACCAGGCTAACTCACATGGTTCATATTTAGCAATTACTTACCAACAAACTGCCTGAGAGGCTTAGGCAGTTAAGAAAGTTTGCACTCTTGCAGAGGATCGGAGTTTGGATCCTAGCACCCATATCACATGCTAAACCTGAAAATAATGACCAAGGCATTAAGGATAGTGTCAGCTTAGGATGTTTGGGAATCTTTGAACTCACTTGCTCCCCGTTCTCTTGTGTTCTGAGTGATTCTCTACCTCTTGGAGCAGAATGATGCTGTGAGACCTGACTTCCTACATTAGGGATAATGTGTTCTTGCTATCATACTGCTGCTGAGTACCAGAATACCACAGCCACGACCATCTCCTCCTCCTCCTCCTTATTCTTCTCCTCTCTGTGTCTCTCACTCTGTCTCTGTCTCTCACTCTGTCTCTGTCACTCATTCTCTCTTGGTTTTTTGAGACATGGTTTCTATGTCTATTTTTGAAGCCTATCCTGGAACTCACTTTACAGACCAGACTCATGAGATCCACCTGCCTCTCCCTCCTGAGTGCTGGGATTAAGAGCAAGCACTACCACCACCCAGCCCAGAATGCAATTCTAAATGATCCTCTGTTGGCCACTTATCTTACACTAGCATGTATATACCTTAGATGACTTTCCTCAGAGTCCATATTAGTCATTTTTCTCCTTGGTGTGTCCAAATACCCAACAAGAAGTTACTCTAGTGAGATATAATTCATTGTGGCTCATGATGTGAGGGGAATATTCATTCTGTCCTGATGGGAAAGGCATAGTGGCAGGAGTGAGAGGCAGCTGGGCACATTGAGTCTGTAAGTGGGAACCAAAAAGGATTTCAAAATTTGCTAAAGATATATGTCAAATTCACCCCCATGACATAAATATTCAAAAATGATATTTAGCTTAGTCATCTCACAACAAATATATTTAATGCTATTTTGTACTTCATATATACACCAGATTATGATTGTCAGCTTGCAGTGAAATTTTAAAAATATGTAAATGCCGAGCACAATTTCCAGGCTAAATTTTTAAAAGGTGAGGACCCTGAATACATGCTGCTTAGAAACACCCAGTGGGGTTTGTGAATATCCCAGGTTCTGTGCTCACTAGTAAGAATGAGTCTTTATCTGGAAAAATTGATTCCTGCTTATAAGCCATGGGCCGTGAGTCTAGCAGAGGACTTTGCCTTGGCTCCCAGCACTGAAATTAATACAACTCCAAGGGACCCCATGCCCTCTTCTGACCTCTGTGCATACACACATAATTTTTTTAATCTTAAAAATAATAAGAGTACAAGTTAATGGGGGGGTGTGGATGAACTTTCCTCTGAGCAGCTGCTGGGTGAGGGGTAGAAGGATGCCAATGTTCTCTGGACACACAGCTGTTCCGGGTCTACTGGGGAAGGGCCAGTCAGAACTTGCATTAAGCACGTGCTAGCCTGAGCTGCCTCAAAGGCTGTCACCATCTGGGTGTGGAGTGGAGACAGAGTGGTTGCCAATCTGTGGGAAGTAGGCTCTGCGCTTGAAGGTGAGCTTTTGGGTTACTTCGACCTTAGTTCCAGCCAGTTCTCTGGATTGTCATCTCCTCTCTCAGGCCAATTAACTTGCACTAATCCTCCCACCATCCCCCTCCCTCTGTCTTTAGACCAGGGAGAGCTAAGGGGCCAAAGGATCTTGGGGGAAACAATGTCACCCCAAGTTTGTTTTTCATAAAAACCTGGGCAATGGGGGCATTTAGGAAGGTCCTTTGACCTCCCCAGACCTGTATGTTAACTGGAGACATGCAGCTGGCTGGGCCACATTTAGTGGGAGTGTAGGTTGTTGCTTGGTTAACTGTGAGGCTCATGAGTTACTGTGACTTATAGTCCGAGAAATGCTATATGAACTGGAGGATTGTTTGTTGTGATTGCCAAGTGAGAAAATCTGCCAGTGGGAAGTTGACCAATTTGAAAGAGATTTGAAGTCCTGCACTCTTTAGTTTCCATGTGCAGGCACCCATGCAGAGGTCAGGGGACAGCATGCAAGACATGATGTGGATTCTGGGGGCTCAAGCTTGGGTCCTCGGGCATGGCAGCTTACCAGCTGAGCCCTGCATCTTTCTCTGCATCTGTGGAATCATTCCAGACATGTGGGGATGAATGGGTGTGTCTGGGAAGGCAGGAATGATAGTGCAAATACAGGGTAAAGAAAAGTGATGCATTTTTGTTGTTGTTGCTGTTTGGTTTTTTGTTTGTTTCTTAAATACTTTTCACTCTGCAGAAAACAGCTACAGCAGCTTGCAGTCCTCCATGCTTCCTCACGCAGCCCTCCCACCCCCCCCCATCAAAGATGCCTTCAGATTTCCCAAAAAAGTGTCTGCCAGTGAGTCTGGGAAACAGGAAAGAACCTAAAAGATATATATGGTACCCAAGAGAAGAGAAATGAGGCAAGATCCTCTGAACAGATGGGGAACACGGCGAGGGTTGGGGGGGAGGGGGACCTGGGAAATAGAGAGGGGAAGAAGTAGAAGAGAGAGTAGGACATGGAGGAACAGGAAGGTCGACTGGGGAGGTAGGATAGGGGGAAGAGGGAATCATAGGTTAGAAGACAGATCAGGCACCATTGAGACCTCTAGTGATCTAAACGGATGACACCAATTGGCAAGCTAAGCAATAGTGTAGAGACCACCTCAAATGCCTATTCCTGATAGTGTACTTGATGTCTATAACCATCCTGGAGCCTTCATCCAGTGACTGATGGAAGCAGAGGCAAACACCCACAGTTAAATACTGAACAGAACTCAAGGAACCCAGCGACAGAGAGAGAGGAGCGAAGAGCAAATGGGCAAAGAATGGGCTGGCAAAACCAGCAGAGACAGCTGATCTGAACAGGGGAGAGCTCTTGGACCCCAGACCGACAGCTTGGAGGCCAGCATGGGATCAATCCAGACCCCCTGAATGTGAGAGTCAGTGAGGATGCCTGGGCTACCTATGGGGTCCTGAGCAGTGGATCAGTGTTTATCCCTCGAATACTAACAGACATCGTGTGTCCATAACACAAAGAGGGTTGCTCTCTCTGGCTGGACTCTTAGGGAAGTTCCTGGACCCTACCCTGAATGAAATGATAGACTCTAGATATCCCCTATGCAGAAAGAATTGGCAATAGGGTAGGAGGATGGGTGAGATGGTGGGGGGGTGCGGGAGGAGGGGAGGGAGAGGGAACTGGGATTGACATGTAAAATAAGCTATTTAAAATTTAAAAAAATGTTTTAAAAAGTGTCTGCCAGAATTACTAAAAATACACCATTGTTTTTCTTTCTAAAAATCTTGCCCAGTTAGCAGAATTATGCTTTTCCTGATAAGAGCTCAGAACTTAATGACAGAACAGAACTTAATGGTGGCTGTGACCTTGTGGTGTTCCCTTGAGCTTCTTTTAGAGGGATGTTCTTTGATATGGGGATGAGCGGGTATGTACCACATAGCTGGTTGTAAGTCAAGATTGCTACCCTCTGTTATAGGTATGGAGCCAGACTAGAGGTCAGTCTCAGGGAACAAACAATATAACCTTTCTCAACAACCCTAAACTTCAATTGTACAAATTTTTCTTTTTCAGAGTCTCTAACAAGCCTGTTTAGTATACTACTTGTTTTCCAGTCATATTGGAGACAGAACTCCTTTACCTGAATTCAACTTTGTGTAACTTTCAAGTTTATTAATAAATCCTTTATGGTATGACTTTTACTCATGTTGTGCCAGGTTTGCAGAATCCCAGAGACTAAACCAAGAGGTTGACACTTCTGATGCAAAAGCAAAAAGTTTCTTTTATTCAAGCTGGCCAGCTCAGATCTCTTTCCATGGTAGAGGAAAGGAAATGCCCACCAGTCAAGAAAAGAAAGGGGAGGAGGAGTCCTGAGACTGAAGCCTCAGTTTGCAAGGGTCCCATGGTTACAGAGATTACTTAGCACACAAAGTTCCCATACAAGGTCATCATGAAAGGAAGGGCCTTGAGGAAGGAAATAACTGCCACCTGGTTGGGTAAAATTAATTGGCACATTTGTAGTCTAGGGGTTCATGGCCAGAGCACATCCTGTGATTGTGGGCAAGGGGCTACTTTTATGACTGGTAGGCCAAGAGGCTATCTGGTTCCCAGTCTTCTGAAGACAACCGGGTAGCTGCAGATGTTGTTACAGCTGCTGGGGTCCAAGCTTCTGGCCTTGTAATCCATGGTCAGGGGGATTTATGACTGGCAGGTCAGGTGGCCATCCAGCTCCCAGTTTTCTTAAGACAGTGGGGTAGGAATGAGCTTAAGTCCCCTTCTTGTGGGAACTGCTGGTGGCTTCCTGTCACCTCGCTTAGTTGGGGACTTTTATTTCCCCATTACATTTCACTCACATTTCTCCTGCATCAGTATAAGCATGTACCCCTAGAAGCCAGAAGATGGTGTTGGGTCCCTTGGAGTTGGAGTCACAGGAAGTTGTGAGCTGCTGAGAATCCAACTCCATCCTCTGCTATAGCAATACACACTATTGATTGCTGAGCCTGTTATGGCTCTGTGATCATTCAGAGATTCACCTGTCTGAACCTTTAATATATTTTTAACAAAGAAGGGGCTTTTAGGCAGATACTGTCACCAAGGCTTCCTCCAGGACACAGGATTCCCAAATGTATCCCAGTCACATTAGTCAGGCATTCATAAAGGCAAAAACCATAAAGTTGTATTCTGTTTTGCAAGCAGATGTCTTTCAGCTGTTCTGGTCATTACCAGCAAAACAGACTTTCGCTTACAGAAACAGAAACAGCGGATAATTTTGAGGCCATCTTGCACAAACAACAGTTTTGTTAAAATTCTACAAGACCAGGCAACAACCTTAACATTTAGATGTCCAATTTTGATTTGTGGTTAAATTGTTTTTGTTTTTGTTTGTTCTTTTTTCGAAACAGGGTGTGGTTAAATTGTTAAACATAAAGCTAGCCATCAACATAGCTAAAGCATCTCTCCCATCACTGTAAGGCTTTTTAAAAAGCAAAGCATTTCACATTTGACAGCACCAGCTATTAGAAAATAAAAAGAATCCTGCTTCTAACTTGAATATGGCAGTACAAATACACATCAACCCAAAATATCACAGCTTCTGTGTCTGATTTTTATGAAGGTTGATTATCATTTTCATTTATGAAAAGCAACATTTGAATATCAATCATTAGCTGACATAACTTTATGTAGAAGGTTTAACCCTAATCTTCAATTAATTCGGGCCAGGCCCTGAAGTATCGGTTAGAGAGAACTGGATGATACAGAGGCAATCCTACGACCTCTTCTGGCTTTTGTGAGCAACTGCACCCCCACCATTCCCCTTACCCCTCTCCCATAATTCCTCCCTTCCCCCCTTCTCTGGAGAAGACTGCCTGAAGCCCTGTCCAATGGAAAGCACTGTTATTAAGAGTTTCCAATCAGATTCCCTGACAGAGGACCGGCGGGCTTTCTTCGGAACTAAGGTTGTCTTACCACCACTACACCCACCCCCGACACACACACACACCGAACCCCACCCACCGAACCCTGTTCGTATCTGTCCTGGGCTTCCTCTCCGCCTAGGTACTTGGAATTCTCTGCCTGGTCCTGTCACCAGTGACTCGCTGCTGCGGGGAGCTCTGCACTGTGGACTCGGGGTCCAGGAACAGGAAATGGTGAGCTTGACGTCCTGACCTGGGCTCTGTGTGGGCCCGCCGCACCTTCCCGCCCTGCCCCTCTGGGCCTTCCTATCCTGCCCCTCACTGGACATCAGCCTGGCTGGGGCGGCCGAGAGCGACATTCGAAGGTGATCTCACCCAGCGTCCCCGCCATAGCTTTCCCGTACCCTCGCTGTCCCTTCCGCCCAGGGCTCAGCTTGCACTTCTGCGAGTCTTTGTGGTTTTGTAATCTGACTCTCTAAATCTAGGTGTGTGACTTCTAAAGTAGATGAGATTATATACTTGCACCATCAGGGTTGGCACTGGGTCCTGTTTTCGTTGAAGTAAAGAGAGGAACCCACAGCAGAGACAGGCACTTGAGAGGCACCCAGGCATTAGTTGCTCTTCTGTCACCCCTGCTTCCGCTTGTGATGAATCTAGGGGCCAGCAGGTGTGCACAGAGTCTGTGAATGGGTCTGGCCTGATGGGGTCCCAGCACCTTACTCATTGCACACAGGTGGTATTTAAGGAATCTGGATGGCCCAGTGAAAGAGACTTGTAGACCGGGGTACAGGCATGGTGAGAGACACAGATCAAAACGCCCATCAGCTGACTGGCCCTGGGGTGGTGGTGGAGGTTGGTTCCTGTTTCCCTACTTCTAGCATCTGGGAGGGCTTGGCAGGAGGGCAGCTGAAATTGCTGTTTGGGGGACATGACTCAAAAGACTGATTCAGGTGTTCTACAGGGAGCTTTTCAGGATTTCACCTGAACAATCCTCTGCTGTGAAGTTCTGGGCAGTTCAGTCTAGGGCAGGGGACAGAGGGAAAGAAAGACAGTAGGAATCAGGGGAGCAGGAATGGGAACTGTACCCTAAACTTGGCCAGGGGCACATGGATCCTCTGGTTCTTCATCTGTGTTTCTTATGTCTGCAGATCTCTCCCTGTGTCTCTTGTCTCCCCTCATCCTGTCCTTCTTTTTTTCTTTCCCCTTGAAAATAGGTCTCTTTTGACAAGTCTGGCCTGCGACAGAAGTGGAGTGTTTTTGCCATAGCTTGTCTCCCTGAAGCAGTAGCTTGACTATCATGGGACTGCAGAAGACTGGCTACACTAGGCTCAGGAAAACATCTAATGGCTGGAAGAGACCATGCTGATGGTCCCCAGTATATGAAGGTGGACTAGGATGAAAGTATCTTTGGAGGTCTATGGGGGAAAAGGGTTACAAGCCTTCTAGATGTAAAGGGGAAAGACGGTGTGAGGGAAGAAATGAGGGATTTATCAAGGAGAATATGGTCTCAGGTAGGGGATGTAGCCTGCCGAAGTCTGAGGAGTAACTGGAGAGAAATAGTTGTGAGGGACCAAAGTTGGGGGAAGGGTGTCTGAGAGAAGATACTTGGTGAGAGTCTGAGGGAGAGGACATTGTATCAGTCTGAGGTTAATTAAGAGAAATGGTTCTGAGGGAGAAGAGAATGAGGGAAAGCTGTATAAGGGATGAGATTTTTAAGTTAATTTTATTTCTTGAAATTGTAATTATTTCTTGAAATTGTAATTTCCCCTGTTCTCCTTCCAAACTCTTCCATTTCATTTCTGCCATGCTTTCTTTCAGTTTATGTCTTTTTTTTTCTTTAATTGTTACTGTGTGTTCCCAAACACATAATGCAGCCTGTTCAGTCTGTGTAATGTTACTGGAATATCTGTGTGTTCAGGACTGACCATTTGGAATTGGATGACCAATTGGTGTGTTCTTCCCTGGGAAAGACAACTTCTCCTACTCTCAGCATTTTGTTGTTGTCTGTAGTTATTTGTCTGGTGGTAAAGCCCCCACAGATTTTCCCTGTCCATGTTAGCATGTCTGTTGGTGTTGTCCTTTTTCAGGTCATATTTAGGCAGCCATGTTGGTGAGACTTCATGGATATAGCTTATGACATTCCTAGGAGACACAGTCTCACAGCAAACTCTGTTTCTCTAGATCTGATAGTTTTTCTGTGCCCTCTGTGGCAATGGTCCCTGAACCTAGGGTGAAGGAGTTGTGTTGTTGATCTATTAGTTAGGCTTTGACTCCACAGCTGTGCATGTTGAGGGAAACTCTGCCTAATACTGGAAACCAAGACAACTACCGTGGGCTATTGAAGTCATAGATTTTGGAGGAGAGCCTACAACTGCCACTTTGCTGAACCAACATAATCTCTAACTACATTTTAAATATTTGACCATATACCCATAGGTAAATGAAGTCTTCACCCCTCATGAAGGAACTTGCAGCTGAGGGATGAGATTTTGAGGAGATCTGAGAGGGGTTGTAAATTGTGAGGGAGAAGGAGCTTTGGCGGAGATCTGAGTGTCGAAATATAGGCCATGGTAAGATGAGGGAAGAACTGGGGAGATGGCTTAATGTAGAGTACTTGGCATGAAAGTGTGAGGACCCAAGTTCAAACCCCCAGAATCTACATCAAAACAGGGAATGTAGTGAGTGTTTGTAATTTCACAGGCAGAAAAATCCCAGCTATCCTGGAATATCTTATAGAAAAGCAGTGAAAGAGACTGTCTCAAGTTGGAAGGTAAAAACTGACACTTAAGATTGTATTCTAATTTCCACATGAATGCCCATATTCCCATTTCCCCCCTACACACACACACACACACACACACACACACACACACACACACCACTTAAAAAGAAATGAGAGAGGGGACTGGAGAGATGGCTCAAGAGTGCTTGCCACTCTTGCGGAGGACCTGAAGTTGGTTCCCAGCAGTGATGTGGGGCTTCTCACAGCTCCCTGTAGCTCCAGCTCCATCTTCAGGGAATCCAACACTGCTAGTGTCTGTGGGAAGCTGCAATCACCTACACATACACACATATACACATAATTAGAAGTAATAGTTCTTTAAAAGAATACTGGTGGAAAAAAATAAGAATGCTGGTGGAGACAGATAAATTTTTGGGGCTTGCAGACCAACAAGCTGGGCTTAATTGTAAACAAACTCTATGTTGAAAGTAGGAAAGCCTGTCTCAAAAACAAGGTGGACTTACACTGAGGAAGGCACATAAGGTTAACCTGTAGCCTACACACACACACACACACACACACACACACACACACACACACACATACATACCAGCTCCCTCACCCCCCAGGAAAAATTAAGGGGACATAAGAGTTCTTTTATAGTCTGGTGTCTCTCTCCAGCTGAGTATCAAGAATTCCAGAAAAATTAAGATTTCCTGTGAAGGTTGCCTTTGTAGAGACAACAGTCTTATATAACAGTATTTCAAATATGAATGTGAAAATAGCAGTGAATTGTGTTTACAACCTATGAGTACATGACCTTTTACAAGGATGACCTTACATCTTTACCATAAACCTGAAATTTTCTGGGCATCACCCAAACAGTACTATTAATTAATAACAGTAAAAACACCTAAAGTTCTGCAGCCCTTGATTTGCCTTCCATCTATAAGCCTATCCAGTGCAGCTTAGCTCATTTAACTTCCTAAGTGATCCTTTAAAATGCAAGGTCACTAGTCCTTAAAGTCAGTAGTTCTCAAAATCCTGTCTGTCTGTCTGTTTATCATTGATCTAAAGAAACTTAAGGATGTCGCTTGACTCCACATCACTTGTGGGTGGGTGCTCTCCTTTCCATTCCTTTGTCTTAACTTCTTGCTTAAATTGCATTGATAGATTCCAACTCTGTTTCATATAGGCTTTTCCTGAATGTTTTTTTTTCTGTAGTGAAGTCAAGAATTCTGCCATATGGGACTGGAGAGATGGCTCAGTACTTAAGAGCATATATTGTTCTTCCAGAGGACTCAGGTTTGATTCCCAGTTCCATATCAAGTGGTTCACAATTACCTGTAACTTCAGCTTCATGGGGATCCAATTCTCCCTGCTTCTGTGAGCACATGTGCTCCATAATTAAAAGTAATTTTAAAAACCTTAAAAAAGAATCCTGGCTATATCTGAGTGACAGTCTCCAAAAACAATGGCTCAGGTTGTTGCATGGAGCAGAGGAAAGTCATTTTCCACTACTGTTCACAATGAGAGTGGTTTCCAAGTTTCCTTTCGAGGAGGTGGTGGGGGGAAGGTATCTGGAACCCATAAAATGAGAAGAAGGGAGAAGGGGGAAGGTGCAAGGAAAGGCATTGCCCTATTGCTGACACATTTTGAGTAGAGCCTTTCACTACTCAAAAAAGATCCAGTGCCCACATCAACCTCCTATCCAGTATCATGGAGATGCAGAATCAGGATGAGTACCCTGCCAACAAATTCTTAAAATTCCGCCACCCTAGCCGGGCGGTGGTGGCACACGCCTTTAATCCCAGCACTCGGGAGGCAGAGCCAGGCAGATCTCTGTGAGTTCGAGGCCAGGCTGGACCGACAGCATCCAAAACAATACAGAGAAACCCTGTCTCGTAAAAACCAAAAAAACAAAAAACAAAATTCTGCCACCCTATAAGCATTCCCATGCAACTTTCCCTTTCCACATTGTGATCAACATTTTGTTCTGTATGGTATATTTCTAAGTCTCTTATTTTCCTCTCAATTTTGAGCAGTAAATTTTGAGGGATTAAATTGTGTTTGTGAACATTTCACACAAGTAATCTGTGAAGATTCTTTCCTGACTCCATGTTAACAATCTTTGTGCCTCTCTTCTCACCTAGGCACATGACCCTCACCAGGATGCATTTGTTTGTAACTTCACTCTTGCTTACTTTACAGAGTGATATGTCCTCATCCCAGCCTATGTCTTCCAGGTCTCAGGTATTAGAATTATCTAGAATTAGGCAGTTAGTACTACCAGGTACCCAAAGTTGCTCTTGGAGTGTCTTTGGGTCAAAAACAGTCTAAGATGGGATGAGCAGCCTCTTTGGAGAACAGCTGGGTAACCTTCAGTTGAGAGAATGACCTTCTATACTCTTCATCTAAGAATCATTTTAAATGACCATATCTGCCTTTTGACTTAATAGTGTTGTAGTCAACATTCTAATTTTTTAAAATGTTGTTCTAGTACCATTCTATTGCTGTGACAAACATCATAATCAAAACAGTTTGTGAATAAAGGGGTTTATTTTAATTTACATTTCCAGAAACCATGAAATAAGCTGCTTGCTAGCTTGTTCTTTGACTCAACTTAGCTTAGCTTTTAACACAACCCAAGATTACCTGTCTCCAGTGGACTGTGACTTTCCTTTATCAATCAACAATCAAGACAATTCCTCACAGACCAGTCTGATCTGGACATTCTCATAGTTGAGACTCCCTCATAGACTACCAGCTGAAGATAACTGGGACAAATAACAACAATTGACTGCATGATACTTTTATTATTTGTGTGTGGGGGGGTCTTCTGTGTACATGATGTATTTGTGTGGATGTATCACAGTTGAAATGTTGAGGTCAGAGGAAACTTTTGTAAACTCAATTCTCTTCTACCTTCATATTAGGTTCCAAGAATTGAACTCAAGACATCAAGCTTGCTGAGACATAATTTTTATTTTAAAAATAATTATTTTTATGTGTGTTTCACCTTCATGTATCTGTGAATCATGTGAGTACCTCATGGCCTTGGAAGCCAGAAGATGACATCAGATCCCCTGAACTAGAGTTATAGACAGTTGTGACGTGCCATGTGAGTGCTGTGAATGGAACACTGGTCCCCTACAAGAGTGGACAGTGCTTTTGATTGTTGCACTTCACCCCTGTGCAATTTATTTTAAAGAATTTACCTGTTATTTTATAAAATGGCTATGTCTGGATGTCTACTACATTTTATTAGGATGTTTTTGAATAGGGAGGGTTTATTTGGTGACCACACCAATGAGAAATATGACATCCCCTCCTCAAACATTTATTAACTGCCTAAAGCTCCACTGAGAATGATGAGGCCTTATTGCCTATCTTGCATTCACTGTTGATGTGCAAGTAGGCACTGCAGCTGTGAGTTCCTGGGTGCAATACCCAGAACTGCTTGTTATGATAAAGCGTGAGGGGGCTTTAATCCCAGCACAGAGACAGAGGCAGGCAGATCTCTCAGTTCAAGGCCAGCCTGATCTACAGAGAGAGTTCCAGGACAGCCTCCAAAACAATACAGTTTCTACCCTGTCTCGGAAAAAAAAAAAGCATGAGGGCGATCTTAGTGGATTGCATGTCAGGTGAAGGTGGAGGGACAAACATGCCAGGCAGACAAAGCTTAAGTGAGAAGTTTTATTAGAAAGGGGAGGGAAGGGGGAAGGAAAGAGAAAAGAGGTAAAGAGACACAGAGACAGAGAGAGAGGACAGAAGAGAAGAGGAAGACAGGAAAAGTCTTGTCTGCAGTAAAGAGGAGTGGAAAAGGGCATAAGTGGGTAGAGGTCTTTCTTTTAGGGGGTCCTTTGCACCTGCATGTAGACTAGTACCCAAGGAACCATGGGCTGACCAGAGCACTGCCTGAGTGCATTCTGCCAGGTGACAGGGTCAGGCCAGCATAATCCCTGAATCCTTACACTGCTTCTCATGCCCTCTTCAGTGGTGTTCCCTGAGCCTTGGAGGGGATGAGAATAGGTGTGCCATACACTGCTGAGCAGTCAACAATCACTTATTCTCAGCATTCTAATCAGTTACAAGTGTCTATATTAAGTGTTGCAGACTGTGACCAAGCTTCTCTGACCAAGACTGAGAACAGTGCTACATAATTAAAGATGTTTTACAACAGCGTAGGAGGGTTTGCCCTTAGCCATACCCTTTTCCTTTCAAAAACTTGTACTCTGTTTTTTGTTTTGTTTTTGAAATAGAATCTCTCTTCATAGACCATGCTGGCCTAGAACCCACAGAGAACTGCCTGCCTCTACGTTCCCTGAGTAGAGTACTGGAATTAAAGGCATGCATACCCATTTCTACAGCTGTGTTGAATAAGCAGGAAGTTCCTTTCAAAATTACTCCTGGGGATTTCAGCCCATGGACATGGTTACATGCCTATTTAAAACCATTTGTTTTTCTGGAATCCAGGGGTATTTGCATGTGTCCAGATCCCTTTATTCCTAGAGCTTGCAATGGGGGGGAGGGGGCAACCTGTATTCCTTCAAGTCACCTGAGCTGAAGACATTCAATACATGGGCAGATTTAATGGCCCTGGAGTGGCTTCAGGATGGGCGTGATTTTGTTTGTAGTATAACTGCTTAGAAAACACTTTTAAAAATTCTTGAATCCCTGCATTAACACAGATAAGATACTTATGTTAATTTTATTCCATGATACAACTCAAGCAATACCTTCTATAAGACACTTAGTTTCTTCCTGAAAAAGGCAATTTAGAAAGGGGTTTATGAGCATAGTCCATTGATGCAGGGAAGTTACAGGGACAGGAACTTGACATAGCTGGTCATGTTGGATCCATAATCACAGTACAGGGAACACAGAATATTTGCATGCTTAACTCCCTCTCTCCTTTTCTTAAAATTCAGAATCCCACCCTTAAAATAATATAGCCATAGTGAACAGGTCCTTTCACCTCAGGCAGACTACTTGAAAACAAAACAAAAATGGGAATGTCAACTTAATCCACACAGTTTGTCACTGAGGTTCCCTCCCATGGTTCCACATCCTGTCAAGCCTTCAGAGGAAACAACATACAGAGTATAGTAAATTGCTGATTTTATGTTCCCAAAGCTAAGTACTTAGCATTTAAAAGAAATGTATCATTGCAGGGTTCTGTATCATTTGAGGACATCTCTTTGGATTTCACCTGGGATGAGTGGCATGCTCTTGATGCTGCTCAGAGGTCACTCTACAGGGATGTGATGCTAGAGAACTATAGCAGTCTCATGTTCTTGGGTAAGTCTGCCCTATAGGGATTAAATTCTTGGTTGATAATTATTACTGACTCTTTTTTCTTTCTATCTTTTTCTCTTTTTTTTAGTTTTTCAAGACAGGCTTTTTCTGTGTCATACTGGCTATCCTGGAACTTGCATCTTGCTCTGTAGAAAAGGGTAGCCTTAAACTCAGAGGTCAACCTGCCTCTGCCTCTCAAGTGCTGCGTCTTAGGGTTTTATTACTGTGAAGAGACACCATGACCATGGTCATTTAATTGTAGTTGGCTTACAGTTTCAGAGGTTTAGTACATTGTCATCATGGTAGGGAGCATGGCAGCTGGGAGTATGGCCACATGTGGGTAGACATCATGCTGGAGAAGGAGTGAGAGTTCTACATCTTGATCTGCAGGCAGCAGAAGGAGACTGTATCATGCACTGAGTGTGACTTGGGCATTGGAGACCTCAAAGCCAACCCCTACAATGACACATTTCCTCCAACAAGGCCACATTTCCTAATGTCACTTTTTATGGGCCTAGCATTCAAACACATGAGTCTGTGGAGGCCATATCTATTCAAACAACCACATGCTGGGATCAAATGCAAGACATTCAAGGTGTGTCAGAACCATCTTGTGACTAAAGTCATACGAAGGCTGTAAAGCTCCTTCAGAAAAGCAGTCACCATTTTCTGTTGTTTTATTTCAGCCAGTAATTGCAACTCTACAGTTACTAGCCTGCTTCTCTAGCAGTGGCCTGACAGCTCAGGCTGTAGCCTGGAAGGAATTCTGTTCCTGAAGGCACCAGCTCTGTTGCTGCCACTAAAGGTAGCTTTAACTAAATCAATCATTCTGTTTATAAATGAGACTCAGAGATTAAAAGCCTGGGTTGAAAACCTGTAAGCTCAGAGAGAGGCTCAGTAGCGAAAAGCTAACCTCTCCTTGCTGGCATCTCTGAAAGACTCCTGCTTCTGCTTGACCAAACCAGATAAGCCTGCACCACTCCAAATTCTACCCAACTACTTCTTGTGTCTCTCTCAGATGCCCTCTGATGCGCTATGATTATTTTCTGTCAACTAGTTGCTAACTCAGCCTCCTGACCCAGGGTTAATTGTAGGCAGAGTTTTCCTGTTCCAACCACCCGCTCCCAAATAACCACTCAACCAGTAGCTCAGGGTTATCACTAACTAGCTCTTAAAACTTAAATTAACTCATTTCTGTTAATCTATGTGCTGCTCCGAGGCTCCTGACATTTACCTCTCTGGCATGTCTTGCTTCCTCTCCATCTAGCTAATGACTTCTTTGACTTTACCCTTTTTTCCAGTGTCCATAGTTTGGTTGTCCTGTCTATTCTTCCTCCCTGGCTACCAGCCAGTCAGCTTTTTTTAAACCAATTTGAGTGACCAATCTTTACAGTGTACAAAAGAATTATTCCACAGCAGTTAATTTAATTTAATCAGTGCAAATTCAAGGTTGATTTTATTTAATTAATGAATTGGGGTTCAGAGTATGGTCAAAATACCCCCAACAGTTTTCTACAGTGATTTCTCCAAGGTCTAAATACCTCCAGCAAACAACTACTTCATTTTGATGTTTACTGTAAATACCGTTAAAAGCAATTATTTTATTCTAATGTTTAGCCTAGATAACAATGACTCTACTAGATTTCTACTACAGTAAAGAAACATCTATTCACAACTATGAAGTGAGTAGATAAGCCCAAAGAAAGATTCCATCAATTCCAGCATAGAGAATAAATGAAATTAATAGGATTCTTAGAGAACCAGGGCATTTAGTCAGTTGTACCACCAAACAGTCCCAACCATACTCAGATTATATCTACTTGTGCCACATAGTTGGCTGAAAGCCAGTCCTGAATGGAATATTAGTTGGATTTATAACAACCCTATGTGTGAATTTCAAGAGACTCATTATATTATCATCAACCTAGACCCAGAGATCTGCTGTATACTCCTCTGTTGTCATGACCATGGGCCAGTGTCTGCTACAAGTCCCCACGGTTGATTGGCTTTAAGCTAAGAGGAAATAGCAGCATGATAGATTCAGTAACACCCTCCAGTGATGTCCATGTCACTATAAGAATTTTCATTCATTCCTGCAGCCTTAGTTAAGTCTATGTGCCATATGTTCTCCAGTTTCCTCCATTGATGGATACTCACCTTGGCTTTTGTGAATGACATTGTAACACATGGATAGCTACAGATTTCTCTGCATAGTTCTTACTTCCCTTGAATGTTCATCCAACAGTGCAATAGTAGCATCATGCTGTAGTTCCGTTTAGTTTTTTGAGACTACATTATATTGTGTTTCATATTATCTGTACTAGGTTGTATTAATATCACCATTTTATGGGATCTTTTCACATTTGTAACTGTGCATCTTAAGTGACCATGCTAAGATGAGAGAAGCAACACCTCCTTGTGGTTGTGATTGATATTTTCATGATAACTGGTGCACAGAACTTTTTTTATATATTTGTCAACTATCTGTATTTGAAAAGTATCTCTTCAAGACATTTGCCTACTTTTAAGCATATTGACTGTTTCTTCACTTTAGGTGTTAAAGGTCATTATTCTGTAAATGAATGTCTTGTTAAATGAATAGTTTGCTAAAGTAGTTTATCACCCTGTAGGTTGATTTCTTTTATTAGTTGCCTACTTTTCTACAGAGGTGATTTTGAGATTCATGTAATCCTTTTGACTTTTGCTTCTGTTTGTCCTTTTTCACATATATTAAAACACTGCTGTGGCCCTTTGAATGTAATTGCCCCCTATAAGCTCAGAGGGAGTGGCACTATTAGGATGTGTGGCTTTGTTGGAGTGGGTATGGCCTTGTTGGACGAAGTGTGTCAGTGTGGTTGCAGGCTGTGATGTCTCATATATGCTCAAACCATGCTCAAGATCTCAGTTCATGTAAGAACATTTGTCGCTCTCACTAAGTATTCAAGTTGGTTCCCAGCAGCCACATGGTGTCTTCCAATGATCTCTAACTTCAGTTCCAGGGTATCTGATACCCTCTTGTGATCCATATGGGCACTAGGCATGCATTTAGTGCATATACAATCATGCAGGCTCCTTGAAAGAGCTCCATGGTTTGTGCTGCCAAATCCTCATACACACAGAATGAAATAAATCTGGAAGAAAACTTTTAAAGGTTCAATACTTCTAATGTTTGTTTGTTTGGACTTATTTTCAGCAATGCTGAAAATTACATGTAAAATCTTGGCAGCATAGACCATAGAGGCCTTTCAAGGAGGCTCATTCCAGAAAATGAACCATTCTTCATCTTGAATATCCTATCATTGCTCAGTCCAGGCAGTTGTGTGTCTGGGCAGTGAGTTTGGAAGCACAGCCTGTGAAAGCTCCAGGCTGCTGCATACTAACCTGCCAGCACTACTCAGCAATGCTCCCCAGTGCACTGCAACAGTGGGCAGAGGATGAGCCCTAATCAGCGCAACAGTTCCTTGTCTACTGGGGCCACACTCCCATGCCATTCCCTTCACTCTACATCTCTCATCTCTACTTTTGGCATTCTTCATCATGTGTCTCTGCTCCACCATCTTTTCTTTCTAGTTTCATGAGACCACTTTACAAAAGCATCTCACATAATATCTGCCTTTTTGTTGTCATCAGGAGATGCTGTGGGCTCTTCAGAGTCCTCTGCTGCAAGTCTGCCCTCAGTCTTCATGGGTCTCTCAGGCTCTTTGGAGCTGATCCTTGGCTCCAAACGTCCTGGCAGCTGCCACCATCTTAAATAAAATCTATTTTGTAATGCTTATGAGTTTTGTATGCTTGTGTATCTATATACCACATGTAAGCCTGATTCTCTGGGAGGCCAAAAGTGGGTGTTGGATCCTCCAAAACTGAAGTTAACGATGGCTGTGTGCCATCATGCAGGTGCTGGGAATTGAACCCACATCCTGTGGAAGAGCAATAAGTCCTCTTAGCCACGGAAACATCTCCCCAGCCCCAGTATTGAACCTTTTCTTTTTTCTTTGCTTTCTGTTTTTTGTTTGTTTATTGTTTTTTTAGACAGGGTTGCACTTGGCTGGTCTGGAACTTGATGTATAGACCAGGCTGGTCTCAAACTCATAGAAATGTGACTTGCTCTGACTCTGAGTACTGGGATTAAATGCATGCACTACCATGCTTAGTGCTGAGTGGCCCTCTTTAAGGGGATTTTTCTGAATTTCTCAGCAAATTTGTTCTTGTTGAACAAAGAAGGTGTAAAGTTTGATGTGTGACGTATTGTTTTGTCACATGTTATGTCATCAAACATTCTGTGTAGGGTCTAGTGTTTTCTCTTTATAGCATCATTTATAGATAGCCTCGCTTTTCCATTCCCCTTTCTCCTTTGGATGTTGTTTCTTTACCTTATCAGGTTTATATGTCTTCATAAACTAAGAGTGATGAAAGAGCGTATCTTGCTGTGTTCCAAGAGAAAATCATCTCAGGCATGATCCACTGCCCTAGCTGTGGGAAGTGGGTTTGTTATATATAGTCATGGTTTACTGAGGTCTTTTTCACCGGAAGATAAAAATACCTTTTATGCATCCACTGTATTCATATGACTGTTTTTGTTGTGACAGGGTCTCACTCTGCAAATCTGTTTGCTCTGGAACTCACAGAAATCTGTGTGCCCTGACTCCTGACTTCTGTGACTAATGTCAGATGCCACTGTATCTTGAAATACTGCTGTATATTATGTAGTACATGGATATAAGAGTTTCAAATTTCCATGTAGTGAGTGCTGCATTCCTAGTATGACTCACACATGACCATAGTTTCTAATTACTTTATGTGCTATGTTGATTTCTTTGTGCCTCTGTTCATTGGGATTACTGTACCTGAGATTTGGTTGCTGGGTCAATACGTGGCTTTGAAGTCATTGTAATGCTGGTGAATATGTTGACAGCTAAAATGCATGGCTGTACCTCTAGTGTGTGTTATTGTATATGCAAATTTGGCTTTCTTCTTAAAGTGTTTAGAATTCTCTTCATCTTGCTATTTTTCCTGTATATGTGACACAGTCATTTGTTGATGTATGCCTTATATTTCCTGATAATTTTTTGATGGCCTTGTCTTTTTTATACAATACACATGGAAGGAATATTTGCTTTTCAGTGATGTGTTTTAAATTATCCTTATATTCTTTCAATTTTTAAAAATTTGCCTGGGATATCTAATTTATTGATTTGAGAAAGTGTTTCACTATATGGCCCTGACTGGCCTAGGACTCATTACAAACCAGACTGCTTTTTTTTCCAGATTGATCTTTAACTCAACATGACCTGCCTGCCTCTGTCTTGCAAATGCTGGAATTAAATATTTGCTTAACCATACCCAGTAGTTTAGTTTATTTAAAGAATTTTTTAAAATTCATTTTTATTTATGATGTGTGTATGCAGTACCTGCAGAAGTTAGAAGAGAGTGTTAGATTTCCTGAAACTAGAGTTATAAGTGGGTATGTGCCACCCAATATTGGTGCTGGAACTGAACCCGGGTCTGTACAAGTATCAAGTATTCTTAACCACTGAGCTATCTCCTCAGTTCCTTGGCTGGTTGTTTTTATGATTATTCTCTCCTGTATAACTCATTTTAAGTACTTTCTTAGAGTTACGATTGCTGTGAAGAGACATCATGGCCATGGCAACTCTTACAAAGGAGAACATTTAATTGAGGGTCCTTGCTTATAGTTTCAGAGGTTCAGTCCCTATCAAGATAGGGAGCATGGCAGCATGCAGGCAGACATGGTGCTGGAGGAAATGAGACTGACAGTCACACTGAAGGAAGCTTGAACAAAAGAGATCTCAAAGCCTGTCCCTGCAATGACACACTTCTTCCAACAAGGCCATACCTCCTAATAGTGCCAGTTCTTTTGGGGGCCATTTTCTTCCAAACCATCACAAATATCTTTTTTTTGTTTAAATTTTTTGTGTTTCTCTTTTATTCTCCTCTGTTTCTTTTTTCTGGAAACCGTTATGCTGATTTAAGGTGATATTCCAGTCAGTGAAGAATGTTTGTGTAAACCCTCTAATGTCCTAATGAAAGTTTCTGATTCAGTGATCAGATCTGTTGTCTTTTGTTAATGGACTGAACCTAACACTTATGCAAAATTTGTTTATTATTTCCCACTTCAGGATACTGCATGACCAAACCTGAGTTGATCTTCAAGTTGGAGCATGAATTTGAGCCATGGACTATAGTGGAAGCCTCTATCCAGAGCCTTCCAGGTGGGTGAATGCATACTGAACGAGGGAGGTCAGCAAGAGGATAGTTCATCGTGTTGGTTATGTTGAATGCTTTTCACCACCTATCGAGCCCTGACAAGACTCGATTTTTGCAATTTCTGGAAAGAATTAGCCATATCGACCCACCACCAGGTTTTGGTTGTTTCTCATGTGTGTTTCCCTTACCTGGAAACATGCAAGTTTTTAAATGAATGCTGCCGTATTACTGGCACATAACTGATGAGGATAGCAATTAGTCAACATACAGCACTATCTGATAAGGGGAGAACAGAGGACTGATTTACATTAGACTCTCTCAACACACTGATAATGACCATCCTTCATTGGTTCCAACCTCTTTACTTCATAGCTAGTGTTTTTACTTTATTTCCTTTTTTATTCAGTTATTTTGTGTGTATAATTTTATTCTTCCTTACAGGCTTATTTAGCCTTGTATTTTTTTATGTTGTCACCAGATCCATTATCTCATCTGTTTTTCTCTTCTCCTCTCATGTATTCCTTTCTTTTTTCTATTTTTGTTTTTATTTTCCTTTTATTTAACCCTTTTGTCTTAGTTTGGGTTGAATTGCTGTGAAAAGGCACCATGACTTTGGCAACTCTTACAAAGGAAAACATTAACAGGGGCTGCCACTGTTGTCATGGGAAGAAGCATGGTGACATGCAGGTGGACATGGTGCAGGACAAGGAGCTCAAAGTTCTGTCTTAATCTACAGGCAACAGAAGGAGACTCTGCTACACTGGGCATAGTTTGAGCATATGAGACCTCAAAGCTCACATCCACAGTAACAAACTTCCTCCAACAAGGTCATATCTACTCCAAAAAGGCCACACCTTCTAATAGTGCCACCCCCATGGGCCAAGCATTCAAATACATGAGTCTTTGGGAACCAGTCCTACTTAAATCACCACACCTGTTTTCCAGTTTGCTTGCTCTGCTCTTGTTTACTTTTAATTATCTAAGTATGGTTACTATTATTGTTACCATTATTATTACTTTGCTTTTTGAGACAGGTTTTGTCTATGTAGCCTTGGCTGTCCTGGAACTCATTATGTAGACCAGACTGGCCTTGCTTACAAATATTTGCCTGTTTTTGTTTCATAAAGGTGTGTGCTGCTACACCTAGCATAATATTAATTGTTACCTGAAATTTTACTCACATGTTCTTTGGTGTACATTTTTTTAATTTTTATTTATTAAATTCGTTTATTTGTTTACGTTTAGTGTGCGTGTGTGCATGCGTGCGTGTGCGTGTGTGCGTGTGTGTGTGTGTGTGTGTGTGTGTCCCTCGTGTGTGCATGTGTGTGTCCCTCTATACATTATGGCACACTATTGTGGAGGCCAGAGGACAACTTGTCGGGGTTGGTTCCCCTACCATTTGGGTATTGAGGATAGAATTCAGATCAGTATACTGGCAGTAAGCTCCTTTATCCTTTGGGTCATCTTGCAGGCTCTAATTTGTTTTTATATTTATTCTATGTTTATGTCTTTTTTTCTGGTAGCAGTGCTGTTACTGCAATTTGCTTTCTCTTCACTTGAAAGACCCCAGGCGGGGGACTTTCACGGGAGGGAGACCCGAACCCAAGGAACACCGAGACCACGAGCTTGGATGCAACAGCAAGAGGCTTTATTGATAATACACGGGTACCCGGGGCATCTCAGTCTCAGGAACTGAGAGCCCCGAGCTGGGGACTCAGGGGTTCTTTTATAGCAAAAAGCGCAGTACAGAAGCGAGAAGCCTAGTTACAGGTCCCTGATTGGGCAATTTAAATGAGGCTGGGGCTCAGAACGAGGGCAATTGAGGTTTCTCTCAGAACTCAAGTCTCGGCCTTGGCCCTATCTGAGGAACAATAGGTCTCTGTGCTTGCCCAATCTTGCTGGGCTGGCCATCTGGTCACAGAAGACACCCAAAGCCCATGTCCTTGGGCAGAGCTCCCTTCTGATAAAAAAATGACTATTTGGCTGAGCTGTGGGGGAAAGGAATTTTCCATGAGCCTCAGCTTGCCTATGTGTGTAGACTGGGCCGGGGTCTTTCATTCCCCCATTGCTCTTGTAACTGAATGGAATCTTTCATTCAAGGGTTTCTGCCATCTCGAGATCCCTTTGCTTTAGCTGCTGGTATTGTTGAGTCAAGACCAGTGATTGTATCCTTTCTTTTATGAACTGGGTCAGTCTGTTTAAGATGTATGGCCCAAACATCAGAACCAAAAGTATAATGATCAGGGGTCCCAATCTTCCCCCACCAGATCACATAGATCAAAATATAGGGTGGGGAAGGTGTCTGTCAGAGCCCCAAGTTGGGAACTCAGGTTTGCAGTATATCCCGTCCCCAGATTGGTTATCACCCAAGTAATATTGAATACTCAGTGAGGACTTCCCTCAATAAGGGGAAAGGTAAGCATGAAGCATAAAAAAGCAATCAAACAACTCGGGAGAGTCTTATCTTTAGAAGATTTTGAGTGCGTTGGGCCCTGCATCCTGGGTCCGGATCCTCAGGGGAGGCAGCTTTCACAAGCGAGACGTGTATCCAAGCAGCAATCCCATCCACCTTGAGAGCAGTAGGGGTGGTCAACAGGACCGTGTATGGTCCCTTCCAGCGGGGTTCAAGGTTCTTAGCCTGGTGGCGTCGGACCCAAACGCTGTCTCCCACGTAATAGGAGTGGGGGACGATAGGGTGTCTCCTCTGGTCTCGGTAGGCTTGGGCCAGGGGCTTCCAGACTTCCTGCTGGACCAGCTGGAGTGCCTGCAGGTGAGCTTGAAGAGAGGAGGAATTGGCATAGTCAGAAATATCTTGGTCAAAGAACTGAACAAAGGGAATGGTGGTTCCATGTAAAATCTCAAAAGGGGTGAGGCCATGGGGGCCCGGTGTATTCCGGGCACGATAGAGGGCAAGGGGGAGCAAGAGGACCCAGTCTTTAGTGCCAGCTACAAGCGATAATTTAGTTAGAGTCTCCTCAATGGTTCTATTCATTTGCTCTACCTGTCCTGAGCTTTGGGGTCAGTAAGCACAATGCAATTTCCAATTAATCCCCAACAAGGTGGCCACAGACTGACTTACCTGAGAAACAAAGGCAGGCCCGTTGTCTGTCCCCAATACCTGTGGCATTCCGTAACGGGGGAAGATTTCTTCAAGAAGTTTCTTGGTGACCACCTTCGTCGTCTCGTGCTTGGTGGGGTAGGCTTCAGTCCATCCCGAGAAGGTGTCAACAAAAACCATGAGGTCTGTGAAATCTATTTCCCAGTGCATCCCAGGCCGGTGCCCCCGAGCTCGAGTCACCATGGGTAGCTTTAGCCTGGTCATATTGACGCGGGCGCAGGCGTCACATTGCTCAGTCACTTGTTTTATTATTTCTTCTATTCCCAACAGGTGGCGAGTATTTTCTTCCCGGGCTAATAGTTCTCGCATTTTCCTGGAGCTCAAATGAGTGAGTTTGTGTAGGCTGTTAACCAGATATCTAGTCATTAGGCGGGGAAGGGCAGTTTTTCCTTGATAGGTCCAGAGACCATCATGTACTCGGGTCGCCCCCAGTCTTTTCATGGCCTTGATGTCTTTTATCTCATAGTCCCAAGACGGGGAGGTCTTCTCGGAAGCCTCATTAGTTACAGGGACTACAGCTGCCTGAAGGAGGTGACTGCTGCTTTCCAAGGCCAGGGCAGCCTCCCGGGCGGCCAGGTCTGCCCTCCGGTTTCCCCGGGCAACTGGGCTCTCGCCTTTCTGATGCCCTGGGCAATATATGATACTGAGGGCGGTTGGGAGGTGCAGAGCCTCTAAGAGGGCCAGGATTTCCTTTTTATTTTTAATGTCTCTGCCCTCTGAGGTCAATAGCCCCCTTCGCCTATAAATTTCACCATGGATGTGAGCGGTGGCAAAAGCATAGCGGCTGTCTGTGTAAACAGTGAGTTTCTTACCTTCTGCCAGTCTCAGGGCCTGTGTTAAGGCAATCAGTTCTGCTCGTTGGGCTGATGTTCCTGGCGGCAAGGCCTCGGCCCAAATTGTTTCTGACTCAGTTGTCACTGCAGCACCGGCCTCCCGCTCCCCTTGATGTACAAAGCTGCTTCCGTCCGTGAACCAGACAAGGTCAGGGTTGGGAAGGGGTTGATCCGTGAGGTCAGCTCTCGTCCCATGGACCTCAGCCAGGACCTGCAAGCAGTCATGAGTCTCTGCTTCCCCAGGAAGGGGGAAGTAGCGAGGCGGGGTCTAGGGTCACCGGAGCCCCGGAGTGAATTCGGTCCTTGTCCAGCAACAAAGTCTGGTAATGAGTCATCCTGGCATTGGTGAGCCAGCGGCCCGGTGGCTGTCTGATAACCATAGCATGGGGGGCATAAATAGTCAAAGGCTGCCCCAAAGTCAATTTGTGAGAGTCCTTTATGAGAACTGTGGTGGCGGCGATCATGCGGAGACATGGGGGCCATCCTGACGCTACGGGATCTAATCTCTTAGATAGGTAGGCGACCGGTCGTCTCCAGGGCCCAAGTTTTTGAGTTAGGACCCCCTTCGCATAACCCTCTTGCTCAGCCACGAATAAGTCAAAGGGTTTAGTCAGATCAGGTAACCCCAGAGCTGGGGAGCAGAGCAGAGCCTTTTTGATGTCCATGAAGGCTTTTTTTTTTCTGGCTCTCCCCCCAGTCTAAGTTGTCCCGAGATTCCCAGGTCTGCATCCTGCCATTCAAAGGCAAACAGTGGCTGACTGTCTTTGTGTAACCGCAGGCAGAAGAAGGCATCCTTTAAATCCAGGACTGAGTACCAAACATAGTCAGGTGGCAGTCCACTCAGGAGGTTATAGGGATTGGGGACCGTGGGGTGTATGTCCTCAACCCGCTTATTGACTTCCCGGAGGTCCTGGACCGGCCTATAGTCATTGGTTCTGGGCTTTTTGACTGGCAGCAGGGGAGTGTTCCAGGGGGACCGGCAGGGAGTTAGAATGCCCTGCTCCAGTAGCCTCCTAATGTGAGGCTTGATCCCATCGCGGGCCTCCCGGGACATAGGATATTGTTTAATTGAGGCCGGGAGAGCAGATGCCTTTAAATGGACTATGATGGGAGCCTGCTGGAGGGCTAGTCCCATGCCTCCAGTCTCTGCCCAGGACTGGGGAAAGTCGGTCAGCCAGCGGTCCTCTACCTTAAAAGAGTCATCCTTGGGCTCATGTATTCTATATTCCTCTTCTAAGGCTATGGTCAGCACCGTGAGTGGGGCCCCTTCTGGCCCCGTGACTCTTATGTTGGCTTTCTTGAAATGTACTCGAGCCTTTAACTTCGTTAGGAGGTCTCGACCCAGGAGGGGGTATGGACAGTCAGGAACATGTAAAAAGGAGTGCATCACCTTACCGGTCGCTAGGTGGAGCTGGCGGTCCGTGGTCCATCGATACTGCCTCCCGCCGATGGCCCCCTTTGTCCCTCTCTCTACCTATCCTGTCTCTGCTCTGCGACTACTGTGGCCAACAGTTTAGTCATTTCTCTGTTACGCCTCTTGTCCCTCTCTCTACCTATCCTGTCTCTGCTCTTCTGTCTCCATCTTTTCTCTCTCTCTCTTTTATTAAAAATGCGTTCTGCCTCCCTCA
Organism: Mesocricetus auratus; assembly: GCF_017639785.1. NCBI lineage: Eukaryota > Metazoa > Chordata > Mammalia > Rodentia > Cricetidae > Mesocricetus > Mesocricetus auratus. The sequence continues at coordinate 4,600,758 of NW_024429233.1, read as the reverse complement.
ATACATCTGGTAGTGTATACCCCTGTCATATGGGGTATACATTCTGTAAGCTTCCTTAAGTCTTTCTAAAAAATGCGGCTGGCGATTCCTCTGCCTTCTGAACTCTCTGTCTTACCTGGGCCAAATTTGTAGATTGCTTACCCGTCTCTTGGAGACTCGCTACAAGCAACTGGCAATAAAGACATAGATGGGTCCTACCTGCCTCAGTGGTGAAGTCCCAGTCTGGGCGATCGAGGGGAAAAGCAGCATCAATTTCATTTGGAAGCTGCGTAGGTTGTCCATTTGTCCCAGGAACATTCTTCCGGGCTTCAAGAAGGACCCGCTGTAGTGAGAACCGATTCTAATAGATCAGTCAGTCTCACGGGGTCTGCTGAAAAGGAAGGGTTATTATTTTTCCAGTTATAAAGATCTGAGGCAGAGAACGGCCAGTAATGCAACTGGCCATCGGGGCCCGTACGGGGAGGCAGGGCGGTTGACCGGAGCGGGCTGAGGCTCAGCGCCGCCCGGAAGAGCCGGAGCAGCCGCCGGGGAGCGGGGCGAGGGCGTGGCGGCCGCTCTCTGTCCGTACCCAGTCCACCGCGGGCCGCGGCGGGGAGAGCGCCGAATCCTAACCATTAGACCACCAGGGAGGCAGACGAAGCTCCCCTCGCACCACCGCCGGTCGCGCCGTCACACTCAGGGCGCCCTTCCCGCAGCGGCCGGGACGCTGAACGTGAACCGGAAATGAGCCGCAGCCCGAGCGGTGCCTGCAGCTGCGGCGGCGGTGGCGGGGGTTAGGGAAGAGGAGGGGGAGGGAGGGTCATAGACCAGCACTTCCCAGGTAACTATATAGGGTACTTGGTCCGGGTGGCCCTGGGGTCCAGGATCCATGACTTTCTCCTTCACCTGGAAGATAATTTGAGAGTTAAAGGTGCCATCTCGTGGCCAGCCAACATCAAAAGTTGGCCATTCAGAAGAGCAAAAGGTGATCCATTGCTTCTTGCGCGCATCGACAGACCGGTTGTGAGCGTATTCCTGGACCTGTTGCCAATGTGAAAGGGTCAGGCTAAGCAGAGTGGTAACTGTCTGGCCCATTTTCTCGAGAGCGATGACAAACGACACTAAGACGGACGAACAGATAAGAAACAAAAACAAACAGATTTTCGCTGCGTGGCTTTGACGAAAGTCAAAAGCAAATTCAGATCGGGGACGGGGGCCTTGTGCTCCCATCCTCGTCCCCTACCAGGATGGAAAATCCCTCGGCCAGTGGGACTTCCCCAAACAGACGGGGCAGATTCCTAGGCATCTACCCCAAACAACCGAGTCCTTAAGGACTCCCAGATACAAACGGGGCAGATTCCCCAAACAAACGGGGCAGATTCCTAGGCATCTACCCCTAACCCAAATGAGTCCCTAAGAACTCCAAACGGGGCAGATTGACATCTACCCCAAACAAATGAGTACTCCAAATACAAACGGGGCAGATTGATATCTACCCCAAACAACTGAGTACTCCAAACGCTACCAGGACGTCTCCTGGAGCTGCAAATACAAATGCATACAGCTGTATACTACAAACGCAGGCGCGAGAACAGGCATAGACAGACACCAGACAACAGAAATAACAGAAATTTAGTCCAGACAATTCTTACCTCCCAGAAGTGGGTCGGTGGTCCCTGGGCGGGGTCTCAGTTTCCCGGCCAATGCACCAAATGAAAGACCCCAGGTGGGGGACTTTCACGGGAGGGAGACCCGAACCCAAGGAACACCGAGACCACGAGCTTGGATGCAACAGCAAGAGGCTTTATTGATAATACACGGGTACCCGGGGCATCTCAGTCTCGGGAACTGAGAGCCCCGAGCTGGGGACTCAGGGGTTCTTTTATAGCAAAAAGCACAGTACAGAAGCGAGAAGCCTAGTTACAGGTCCCTGATTGGGCAATTTAAATGAGGCCGGGGCTCAGAACGAGGGCAATTGAGGTTTCTCTCAGAACTCAAGTCTTGGCCTTGGCCCTATCTGAGGAACAATAGGTCTCTGTGCTTGCCCAATCTTGCTGGGCTTGCCGTCTGGTCACAGAAGACACCCAAAGCCCATGTCCTTGGGCAGAGCTCCCTTCTGATAAAAAAAAAATGACTATTCGGCTGAGCTGTGGGGGAAAGGAATTTTCCATGAGCCTCAGCTTGCCTATGTGTGTAGACTGGGCCGGGGTCTTTCACACTTAGTAGTGGTAGAGATTGAGGCTAGAGATGAAGCTTGCTGACTGAAAAGACTCTGGATGTAAAGTAAAAAGGGCTAGCCATCCTTATACCTGCACAAATGGCACTCTGGAAACACAGTCGTTATGGCAAAATAGCAAGCAAAAGTGACAACTGAGCCATAACATGATCACTCTAATAACCTAATTCAGTAACTAAATTGTCATATATGTGGCTGGTATAGTTAGAGGTCTTGCTGAAGAGGCTATTGCTCATGTTTTGCTAAGTGGACCTAATGTGCCTGCCAGATTGCAGATTAACTATTCATGCATGTGTCTATAGATTAACACCAGTGTCGGTTTGGTTAGGGAAGCTGACTTTTGCAGTGAGTGTTGGCTACAGTAGAACGCATGACTCATTAAAGTGCTAAAACATGAATATGTTGGGCACAGTGGTGAGTCAGGAAGATCTCTGTGAGTTCTGAGGCCAGCCTGGTCTACATAGTGAGTTTCATTACAGGCAGGACTACATAGGCAGATTGTGTCTCAGAAAGAAGAAAGAGGGGGGAGAGAAGAAGGGGGGGAGGGAGGAAAAGAAAAGGAAGGAAAAAAGGAAGGAAAAGGAAGGAAGGATGGAAAAAATAACCCAAAGTGAGAACATTTCATTTAATATAAAGGACAATAGGGGGTGTTCAGTCTTTTTTAAACAGACATTGATTTCGTGAGCAGAAAAGCAAGTAAAAGAAACCAAGGAATACAAGTTAGGAAAGAAATGGGTATTAATTCATTTTTCAGGTGACATGACCCTGTACTTCAGTGACCGTAAAGGCTCTTAAGCATGGTCTAAAAGTAGCAGGTTACACAATCAGCATAGCAAATCAGTATCTTCTCCCTCCCCCCTTTTTTCTGCTAAGAATAAGATCCAAGGTCTTACATATACCAGCCAAGTGTTGTAACCCTAAGATAAAGTTACAAGCTATGCAGTAACTTTTAATGTAACAACATCTCATAAAGCCAAGGATAACCTCAACTTCACTATGTAGTTGAGGATCACCTTGAACTTCTAAAAGGGGTGCCACCTTGCCTAGGTTTTTGAAACCAGGACTTTGTGTGTGCTCTGCAAACACTCTGCCAACTGAATTTAATGCTTACCTTCCAATGTCTTGTCTACATATGAAAAATGAATATGTTGAAGGAAATGAAGAAAATATAATTTAAAATTGCCTTTAAAAAATCTAAGCTACCTATCAATACTATATAAATAGTGTGTGCAGTTAAAACTGAAACACAGTGATGAAATTGAGGAGTTAGCAATATAGCTCAGTGGATAAAGGGGCTTGAGTTCAATCTTTGAGACCAGTATGGTTAAACGAGAGAACAAACACTTATGTACTTGACCTCTGATGTCCACACATATTGTATGGCAAGTGTACACTCTCACATATAGACAAATGATTGAATGTAAAGTTTTTGGTTTTTCTTTCTTCCTTTTTTAAAATTTAAATTAGAAACAAGCTTGTTTTACATGTCAATCCCAGTCCCCTCTCACTCCCCTCCTCCCATGCACCTCACAAACGCCCTATCCCATCCCATTTCCACTCCCCAGGCAGGGTGGGGCCTTCCTTGGGGGGATCTTCAAAGTCTGTCATATCATTAGGAGCAGGGCCTAGGCCGTGCCCCATGTGTCTAGGCTGAGAGAGCATCCCTCTGTGTTAAATGGGCTCCCTAAGTCCATTCATATACTAAGGATAAAAATCCACTACTAGAGGCCCCATAGATTTCCCAGACCTCACAACTGAAACCCATGTTCAAGGGGTCTGGAACAGTCCTATGCTGTTTTCCCAGCTATCAGTCTGGGGCCCATGAGCTCCCCCTTGTACAGGTCAACTGTTTCTGCAGCCTGGTCTTGACCCCTTTGCTCATCACTCCTCCCTCTTCGCAACTAGATTCTAGGAGTTCATCTCTGTTTAGCTGTGGATGTCTGCTTCTGCTTCTATCAGCCACTGGATGAAGGCTCTAGGATGACATATAAGGTAGTCATCAATCTTATTATCAGGGAAGGGCATTTAAGGCACCCTCTCCACTAATACTTAGATTGTTAGTTTGTGTCATCCTTATAGATCTCTGGACATTTCCCTAATACCAAATTTCTCTTTAAACCTATAATGGCTCCCTCTATTATGGTATCTCTTTTCTAGCTCTCTTCTATTATTCCCCTGACTTAGTCTTCCTGCTCCCCCATGTCCTCCTCCCACCTCTTCTTTGCCTCTTCTCTTTCTCCTATCTCCTTCTCCCCTCCCCCATGCTCCCAATTTGCTTAGATCTCATCCCTTTCCCCTTCTCCAGTTTCCTCCTTGTTCCATGCCTTCTCTGGCAGTGTGGATTGTAGGCTGGTCATCTTTTACTCTATGTCTAAAATCCATGTATGAATGAGTGCATACCATGTTTGACTTTTTATGACTGGGTTGCCTTACTCAGAATGGTTTCTTCTAATCCCATCCATTTGCCTGAGAATTTCAAGATTCCATTGCCGGGCGCCCCCCCCCACTAACTAATAATCCATTGTGTAAATGTACCACATTTACTTCATCCATTCATCGATTGGGTTCTGGCTACTACAAATAATGCCGCTATGAACATAGTTACACATATGTCCTTGTTGTATAAATGTGCATCTTTTTGGTATATACCTAAGAATGGAATTGCTGGTTCTTGAGGTACACTGGTTCCCATTTTCCAGAGAACCCGCCATACTGATTTCTAAAACTTTGCACTCCCACCAGCAGTGGAGGACTGTTCCCCTTTCTTCACATCCTCTCCAGCATAAACTGTCATTAGTGTTTTTGATTTTAGACATTCTCACAGGAGTAAGATGGTATCTCAGAGATATTTTGATTTGCATTTCCCTGATGGCTAAGGATGTTGAACACTTTCTTAAGTGTCTTCCAGACATTTTTGATTCCTCTATTGAGAATTCTCTATTTAGTTCTTTACCCCACTTTTTACTTGGATTATTTGGTGTTTTGGTGACTACCTTCTTGAGTTCTTAATATATTTTGAAAATCAGCCCTCTGTCAGATGTGGGATTGGTGAATATCTTTTCCTATTTTGTGGGCTGCTATTTTGTCTTGTTAACTATGTCCTTTGCCTTACAGAAGCTTCTCAGTTTCAGTCAGCCCCATTTATTAATTGTCATTCTCAGTGTCTGTGCTACTGATGTTATTTTCAGGAATCAGGCTCCTGTACCAATTTGTTCAAGGGTACTTCCCAATTACTCTTGTAAGAGGTTCAGTGTGACTGGATTTATGTTGAAGTCTTTGATTCATTTGGCTTTAAGTTTTGTGCATGGTGATAGATATGGATCTATCTGCAATCTTCTATATACCAGCTTCCAGTTATATCAGTATCATTTGTTGAATATGCTTTGTTTTTTCCATTATATACTTTCAGCTTATTTGTCAAAAATCAGGTGTTCGTAGGTGTATGGGTTAATATCAGTGTTTTCAATTCCGTTCAATTGGTCTACCTGTCTATTTTTATGCAAATATCAAGCTGCTTTCAGGGCTATAGCTCTATAATAGAGCTTAAAGTCAGGGATGGTGATGCCTTCAGAAGTTCCTTTATAGTACAGCATTGTTATGGCTATCCTGGGTCTTTGATTTTTCATATAAAGTTGAGTATTATTCGTTCAAGGTCTGTGAAGAAATGTGCTGGGATTTTGATAGGGATTGCATTGAATCTGTAGATTGATTTTTGGCAAGAATGCCATTTTTACTATGTTGGTCCTACCTATCCAAGAGCATGGGAGATCTTTCCATTTCCTGGTGTCTTCTTTAATTTCTTTCTTTAAAGACAAAAGTTCTTTCTATGCAGGTCTTTAACTTGTTTGGTTAGTGTTAACCCAAGATATTTTATGTTGTTTGTGGCTATTGTAAAGGGTGATGTTTCTCTGATTTCTTTCTCAGCCTATTTATTGTCTGAATATAGTAGGGCTACTGATTTTTCTTTTTAGTTCTTTAGGTATCCTGCCCTGTGGCTGAAGGTGCTTGTTAGGTGTAGGACTTCCTGGGTAGAGTTTTAGTCTCTAGTGTGACTATTCTCTAGTTTCTTCATGTGAGCACTTAGTGCTATGAACTTTCCTCTTATTACTGCTTTCAAAGAGTCCCATGTGTCTTCATTTTTATTTAATTCTAGGATGTCTTTGATTTCTTTCTTTATTTCTTCCTTCACCCAGGAATGGTGCAGTTGCGCATTGTTCAATTTCCATGAGTTTTAAGGGTTTCTGCAATTTGATTTGTTGTTGAATTCTATCTTTAAAGCATGGTGGTCAGATAAGATAGAGGGGATTTTCCTATTTTTTTATTCTATTGAGGTTTGCTATGTTGCTGAGTATGTGGTCTATTTTAGAGTATGTTCCATGTGGCACTGACAAGTAGATATGTTCTTTTGTGATTGGATGGAATGTTCTATAGATGTCTGTTATACCCAATTGGGTCATCATTTCTGTTAGTTCTTTTCTTAAGTTTCTGTCTAGTGGTCCTGTCTAGTATTGAGTGGGGTGTTGAAGTCTCCCACTATAACTGTGTAAGGTTTTATGTGTGATTTGAGTTTTAGTAATGTTTCTTTTATGAACATGGGTGCCTTTGTATTTGAGGCATTTATGTTCAGAATAGAGACATCAGAATAATGGATTTTTTCTGTGATGAATATGAAATGACATTCATCTCTTTTGATTGATTTTAGGTTGAAATCTAATTTGTTAATATTAGGATACCTACACAGCTTGAATTCTGTCTTTGTATCCATTCTGTTAGTCTGTGTATTTTTTAGGCAAGTTAACACCATTAATACAGAGGGAAATTAAGGACCATTTAGTGTTAATTCTTGTTTGTTTTGGATTTGTTGTTATTGTTGGTATAATGTGTGGATTTTCCACGAGTTTTCTTTGAGGTTTTGGTAAAGTCGGATTATCTATTATCTATGTTTTTGTAAGTGTAGTTAACTGCCTTAGGTTGGAGATTTCCTTCCAGTTCTTCCTGCAGAGCTGGATTAGTGGACTTGTATTGTATAGATCTGGTTTTCTCATGGAGTTATCTTGTTTTCTCCATCTATAGTGACTGAAAGTTTTGCTGGGTATAGTAGTCTGGGTTGGCTTCCATGGTCTCTTAGTGTTTGTAGAATATCTATCTGGGACCTCTGGATTTCAGTTTCCATGGAGAAGTCAGGTGTAATTCTGATGTGTTTGCCTTTATATGTTATTTGACCTTTTTCCTTAGCTGTTCGTAGTATTCTTTCTTTATTTTGCATGTTTGATGTTTTGATTATTATGTGGCAAGTGGACTTTTTTGTGGTTAACTCTATTTGGTGTTCTGTAAGCTTCTTGTACTATCATTAGCATGTCTTTCTTTAGGTTGGGAACGTTTTTTTCTGTGATCTTGTTGAATATGTTTTCTGCACATTTGAGTTGGGTTTCTTCACCTTCTATGCCTATTATTCTTAGGATTGGTCTTTTCATGGTGTCCCATATTTCCTGGATATTTAGTGTTAAGGATTTGTTGTATTTAAGATTTTCTTTCATCAATGAACCTATTTCCTTTAGTTCATCTTCAGTGCCTGAATTTTTCTCTTCCATCTCTTGTATTTTCTTGGTTATGCTTGCATGTGTAGCTACTGATCATTTACCCAGCTTTTCTATTTCCAGCATTCCCTCAGTTTGTGTTGCCTTTATTGTCTCCATTTCAGTTTTCAGGTCTTGAACTGTTTGAATTGCTTCCTTCATCTGTTTGATTGTTTTTTGGGTTTTTTTTTGTTTTCCTTGCTTTCTTTAAAAGATTTGTTGATTTCTTGCAATTTTTTTGTTCTTTCTTTCATTTCTTTAAGAGATTTTCTCATATCCCCTTTGAGTGCCTCTATCAGTTTCATGAAGTTGTTTTTTTTAAGGTCATTCTCTGCTTCATCTGTGTTGGGATATTCAGGTCTTGCTGCTGTTGAGTCCCTAGACTCTGGTGGTGTCATATAAGTCTTTCTGTTGTTGGATGTGTTCTTATACTGTCATTTTCCCATCTCTTCTTCCAGTGGGTATAGGTAAGGTTTCTCCCTCTCCTCATTACTGATGGGTGGAGGGGCAAGACAGGAGTGGTGACTGATGATGCTGGCTGCTTTGTTCTGTCTCCTGGTCCCTCTGGCAGATTTTTGTACCAGGAAGGGTCTGGCAGCCACAGGTCAGGTGACTGGAAGAGGGAAAGTTGTGGTTAAAGAGCCCCTGGCACACCTCTATACCAGAGGGTGAAGGGTCAATATTATTTTATAGTTTCTCTGAGAATAAGAAGACAGGCACATGAAGAATTTTTCAGTTATTCATAAATGAGGATATTTTTAATGTCATTTTAGGTGTTCATAAAGTGTCTACTCCAATTGAGAACCACCAGGAATATCACAAGGGACTTTTGTGGCAAGTTGAAATCACCAACAGCCAGACATCAAATGAAGAAATTGTTGAAGTAAGTAAAATATTTAACATGAGCTTTTAACATATTTCAATTGTAAACATAAAGATTGGAAATTAGGAGTATTTCTTCAGGAACTTTACCCAGGTCAGCAAGGTGACTCGGTTTGTAAAGGGACTTGCCACCAAGCCTAATCATCTGAATGTGATCACCATGTCCCATGTGGCAGATGGTAAAGAAAAACCCCAAAATGTGTCCTTTGACCTCCATATGTGTGTCATCGTATGCATATGTACACACAAATGTAATTTGAAAAGATGAAAGAAATTAACTGAGTAGATTAGTCAGTAAAATGCTTGATGTAGAAAATGAGAATTTGAGTTTACATCCTTAGAAGCCATAAATTAAGACATCTGTGGTGATATATATCTCAAAATAGTGCAGTGAAGTTGGAGAGATTAGAGTCACTGGGGCTTGCTGACTTATGATTACTTCCAAAGTAGGGAGCTTTGGGTCCTTTTCCAAACAAAACTAAAAATAGGATGAATAGTGATTTATGAAGACACTGAAGAGCAACCTCTAATACATAGATATACATAAACTTGTGTACACACATTTGTTACCTCCTGTACATTTACAAAGGAACTCATAGCCGAGTATCTTTCTCTTTTGGGTGATTGTTGCCAGCTGGAGAACATAATTTTTTTTCTTTTGTTCTTTTTTCTTTTTTTTGTATTTATTTTTTTCCTTTTTAAATTTAAATTTAGATTAGAAACAAGGTTGCTTCACAAGTCAGTTCCAGGTCCCTCTCCGTTTCCCTCCCCTCCTCCAGTGCCCTCCCCCAACCCCCCAATATCTTTGGGGATGTCCATAGTCTGTCATTTCATCCAGGGCAGGTCTTAGACCCTCCCTCAAGAGTTCAGGGTGAGAGTGCATCTCACATTTTTGGATGGGAGTCCAAAGTCCATGTATATACTCGGGATAAATACTGATCTACTGCCCAAGGCTCAATAGATTACCTAGGCCTCCTCACTGACACCCCCATTCAGGGGGTCTTGATCAGCCCCATGCTGGATTCCCAGGCATCAGCCTGGGATTCAAGAGTTAGCCCTTGTGGAGAACATAATTTTAATGATAATGGGAAAATTACTCTGACATCCTGATCAACTTAATTTGCCATAATCTCAGTCAAAATTGACTATGATGTTGTAAATATATTTGATCAGTGATATTGTTCAAGGCAATATTATTTATATATGAATTTTCATATTAGACAGATCTCTTGTAAACTCAGTAAATATTACAAATTTTATATGTGACATTTATGTCTATAACACAAGAACAATTCCAAGCTAATATTAGAAAGCACATTTAGGAAAAGGCCCTGTGGCTATAAGAAATATAACTAATTCCTTTGTCTTAAGGCAGAACTGAATGTGGCACAGAAATTCCACCAAAGTTCAGCATCTTATGAAGGGAAAGGATGTTTGAAGATGTTTTGCCAGCAGTCACAGGACACAGAGGATCAGAGGACACACACACATAAGAAACATTTCAGTTTTAACTCACTTCTCAACAACTGTCAGAGACTTAAAGTGGAGACACCCTGTACACATAGAGCATGCAAGAATGCATTCTCTTTGAAGTCACATGTCATTGAACAGCAGACACGTCATATAGGTGAGAAGCCATATGAAAGTTCAAGATGTGGGCAAGCTTCCCACATCAGTTCTCAGCATCAGATCACTCATACAGAGAAGCCCTACAAATGTCTGGAATGTGGGAAATATTTCTACTACAAGTCACAAATCACTGAGCATCAGAGAAGTCACACAGGTGAGAAGCCACATGAATGTACAGAATGTAGGAAAGGTTTTTACTAAAAGTCACAACTCACTCGACACCAGAGAAGTCATACAGGGGAGAAGCCCTATGAATGTATTAAATGTGGAAAATCTTTCTACTGTAACACACATCTTTCTCTACACCAGAGGATTCATGAAAGTGAGAAACCTTATGAGTGTACAGAATGTGGGAAAGCTTTCTCTTTTAGTGCATGGCTCACTCGACATCAAAGGACTCATACAGATGAGAAGCCATATGAATGCATACAATGCCCCAAAGCATTCTACTTTAAAAAACAACTTACTTGTCATCTGAAAACACATACTGCTGAGAGGCGCTTTGAATGTAAGCAATGTGGGAAAGCGTTCTACTGGAGGTCTAACCTTACTTTGCATCATAAAACTCATACTGGTGAGAACCCTTATGAATGTAAGCAATGTGGAAAAGCATTTTACTGCAAGTCCCACCTCACTGTACATCAGAGAACTCATATAAGTGACAAGCTCTATCAATGTACAGAATGAAAGAAAGCATTCTACTCTCAGACACAGCTTACTGTACATCAGAAAACTCACACTGATGAGAAGCCCTATGAATGTAAGCAATGTGGGAAAGCATTCTCCAGTAAGTCTGAACTTAATGCACATCAGAAAACTCATACAGGGGAGAAGCCCTATGAATGTAAAGAGTGTGGAAAAGCATTCTATAACAAGTATTTGCTAATTGAATACCATTGAGTTCATACAGGTGAGAAGCCATACCAATGTACAGAATGCAAGAAAGCATTCTATTGCAAGAAGTATCTTTCTCTACATCAGAAAACTCATGCAAGTGAGAAGTCATTTCATTGTGCAGAATGTGGGAAAGCTTTTTCCTGGATGTCACACCTCATTCAACATCAGAGAATTCATACAGGTGAGAAACCCTATACGTGTGAACAATGTAGGAAAGCATACTACTTCAAGAAGCAACTCACTTGACATAAAAGAACTCATAAACATGATAAATCACTGGATGTAAATAATGCAGGACATTTCATGGTAAATAAAACTTCTCTGTGTATGAAAGAACTCATAGGAGAGACCTTGTAACTCCACCCAATGCAGAAATTTTTCTTCCTGATGTCACACCTCACTCAAAGTCAAATGAGAAAGCCTAAGAATTGAAAGAATCCATGAAATCTTACTAAAGTACGTAATCAGAAAGCTTGCAGGTAAGAACCTGATTAATGTACAAACTATGGGCAATTTCTGATGTAAGTCAGATGTCACTCTGCCAGTGAACACATACCACAATGAGGCATACAACTAAGATTGTTGGAAGGGGTGGTACCATAGTGTTCTCTGTAAGAGAAGCCATACATGTGAATGTCTCCTATGAAGTTAAAAAATGTAGAAAAGCTGTGTCATTCTTCAGTTTACTTGAGTATTTTGTAGGTGAGTAATACCTAATGTAAAGAATGGAGGAAAGCTTTCTAACATTAAACTCCATGAATTCACACCTGAAAACTTATGCAGGTGTGGGGCCCGATGAAATTAAAATAGACAGTTTTTGAAATAGAATTTAGGCCTCTACATTAGCAACTTCATCTCTGATATGCCAGGTACAGCAAAAAGTACAGTGTTTTCAATTCTAGATCCTCATCCTGCAAGTTTATTGAGACACCTTAGCAACATATGTTATCATTGCATATGGTTAAAAGCCTTCTTGAAGCACCCCATGTCATCACAACCCATGTGTTTAAAACACTAAGTATATGAAGAATGCCAAAACTTTTAATTAAATTTGAAATTCATCTGGAATTAGAAACCCAACAGAGGTGATTAAGCAGGGGAATCCAATTTGAAACCATGTCAGTAGTCCATCTGAGTTTATTACAAAGATTCACCAACAAATCATAGATGTAAGGATTCTAGAAGAGGCATTCATCCATGCTCCCACCATACCAGCCGTCAGATAACTTATGAAAGTGAGAGTACATTTGAAGTTTAAAAGTGAACTTGTCTTAGTTGTGACTCAGTGGCAATAAGCATATGAATTGTGTACTATGTGTATTTACACATAAAAGTTTTGATGTGTTGTCTTAGAATGTTTACATTCATGGGGCATTTATATCAGTTAAAATTGTCTACACGTTTTAATGTCTCATCATCAGACATGAACATTTTGAATGTGTCACATTTGTATAATTGTTTAGTTTGGAGACAAAATCTTGATGTGTAGCCTTAGTGTCTTCTGGCTTCTGCATCTGCATAGTTATATACCCACACATGGAAACAGAACATGTACACACAATAGAAAAATGCCAATATTTTATGTTAGGAAATTATGTATTAGTATATATCATTGTCACATTAATGTTCAAATTAAATTAAAATGTTCAACTATAACCCAATAAAGAAACATAATAATAATAATGTTCCTTGCCAATATCCATCAGGCAAGTTTTTATTTATTTACTTATTTGTTTATTTATTTTAGGTTTTCATTCGTTATTGTAATGCTTTGGATCAAAACCATAGACTCAGGCATTGTAGGCAAGTGCTGTATCCTGAGTTATAGGTCCCTGGACAACATTTTAATGTATTTCTTGTTATCACTGGGACTTTGTGTTGAAACTAACCAATTAAAGGCCACACATACATAAGTATCTGTGCTTTATGGACATTAGAATTTATTTCCTTGAGTGGCTTTGGCATAACCACATAGAATATGTGAAGTTTGTCTAAAAATAGAGCAACTGAAGGTCAGAGTATACCTTAGTAATAGGGTATATGCCTCTGTAAATACACTTTGTAACTGTAATCCCCAGAACACATGAAGAATATACACAGATTTAAAGATAGGAAACATAGTACAAAGAGAAGGTACCAGATTTATTCTTCAAAGTCATTTCTCTGTGACCTTGACCAACTATGCTGTACATTGAAAAGTTTAAAATACTTCCCCAAGTAATGCCACAATTTGAAGATTCAGATACTCACAACATAAATACTAGGACGACACTCCATGTAGCTACACAGCACATAGTGACTATAGCCACAAATTGTTAAATCACTCAATATTTTAAAGAAGGTAAACAAAATATATAAAGCTTTTAGGAATAAATAACACATTTTAATCACAATAAAATATGCACAGTAGATAACATAAAATGAGAGACACAATATCAATGAAATAACTTTAAAGAGGGAAAAGTAAAAATGAGATAGAGTTTTGTGTTTAGCAGAGTATCCTTTAATGAACTAAGTAGAGGACACAATGCAATTAAATTTATATATGATTTTTCACAAAAAAATTAAATTGGAAATATGAGTTGCTAATAAGAATCTTTTATTACATATATGTATTGTATATATATACGAGTCCATATTCCACTGTGAGTGTGTGTGTGTGTGTGTGTTTAGGTTTGAGGGCAACTTCCTTTGAACCTCCAAATTAGTAATAAGCATTTTTCCAGATGTAATTAAGCTAATTACCAGGATGTGAATGATGTCATCTTGGATTTTAGAGATGAACCCTAAATCAAATCATACTGTCCTCATTAAGAGACACAGGAGAAGTGGTGTGACGAATTCCTGTGTTCTTAGCTACTCTGCTGGCCAAGCCAGTAGTTTCAAAAGTTGAAGGTCAGTCTGGACTACTTTCTGACAAGAGAAAGTACAAGACGTGGCTGGGAAAATAGAGCATGATAATCTAAACAATTAGGCGGTGGAAGCAATGAGATCAAAATTTAAAATCATCCTCCAGTATAGAATGAGGTCCATGCCAGCATGATCTTGGTGAGACCCTATCTTTAAAAGAATTCTGAACCCAATCAAATAAAGGTTTTATTATTTTTTGGTTTTTTTTATTTTTTCTTATGATTACCCATCCCCAACTAAAGTATAGCTCAGAAACACAAATACTTGGGAACACTATTGTAACAGGTGTCCCTGGGAAGAGGTCAAAATAATAACAGTGGATATATAATGAAGACAATGACTTTCTTCTCCCAGAATATTTTTTCACAGTAGGTCACATCACTGGGACAGAATATCAAGGCCATCACTGAATTCTAGGATAAAAAATAATCACCCTTAACTCAGTGGCTTGGGTCTGTCTTAAAACTTGCTCACAGTATGAAGTGACCACTGGAAACTATTTTAACAGTAAGTCCCAATCACATGTCCAATCTGCAATGTATGTTACCATGGAGTTACCTGCCAAACTCAAAAGCTCAAGTATCCTGCTCCAGTGAGCCTGTGAGAGCTTTCTCTAACAAGATCCAAGAATGTTTTCTTCCATTCTACGTTCTGTAATACTTTTGCATGTTCCTTTTCCCTATTCTTTTGATGTCCTGTATAATGGATCCTATATCAGGAATCCACATGGACCTCTTCTCCAGAAGACCTAAGACTATTCCTGGACTAGGGTTCATATTTACTGAGTTAATTACCCACTCCATAGCTGCAGTCAGTGAAAACATTGTTGGGTTCCCATATAGAACTTGAGGTTCTTCTCATCCTGATTATTGTTGTCACAGTCATTACCTGTCTTCCTAAAATTAAACTACATTGCCACATTTTTTGTTTAGAAACAATCATTATACATACCCCCCCTGTTCCCTCTCTCTCTCATCCTCCCATGTCCAACATCTACTTCCCCAACCTAGCCCCCACAAGCTCCCCAAGGATAGTGAAGCCTTCCATGGGGGATAATTAAGGTCTGTCATTTCGGGGAAGGCCTAGGCCATCTCCTTGTATCTGGGCTGAAGTAATACCCTCCATAGGGACTGGCCTCCCAAAATCCATTTGTGCGCTAGTAATAAATACTGCTTCCACTGTTAGAGGTCCCATAGACTTCTCAGGCCTCCTAACTGGCACCCACATTCAGAGGGCTTGGTTTGGTTCAATGCTGGTTGCCCAGCTTTACAACTGGTGTTCCTGTGTTCTCACCAGGTCAAGTCATCTATCTGTGTTGTTTTCTCCAGCACAGTCTTGACTCCTTTGCTCGTCCCTCTCTACAGCTGGATTCCAGGAGTATGGCTTAGTGCTTAGCTGTGGGTGCCTGTTTCTGCTTCCATTAGTTACTAGATGAAAGCGCTAGGATGGCGATTAAGGTAGTCATCAATCTCATTATAGGGGAAGGGGATCAAAGGCGGCCTCTCCACTGCTGCCTACAGTGCCACATGTAATCAGTATGACTTTTATTATCCTGCTACTCCTGTCCCTGACCATACAACCAATATTCCTACCACTTTCCCAAAAGGCCCATGATAACGCAAATGTTCTTCAGTCCTTCTGGAGGACTTCTGCATTTTTCCATCTCTAATGCCTAATTGGACTGGTGGTGATTAGCAAGAATTTTTCAAATAAACCAGATTGGGTGCTGGAGAGATGACTCCCTAGTTTAACAGCAGTGGCTGTTCATCCAGAGGACCCAGGTTTGGTTCCTAGGACACATACAATGGCTAACAACTCTGTATAAACTCCAGTTTCAGATGTTCTGGTAATCTCTTCTGGTCTCTGTGGATATCAGGTATGCATGTAGTGCATATATATAGCTAAATCTTACAAATAAAGCAAATTTATAATCTTACTAATTCCAAAACTTACTGGATACAAATGACTACAAAGATGTTTCCTTACATCTCTTCCTTTGTCAGTTAACTGTTCAGTCTTGTCATATATTGAGCTTCTGAGCTAGGTCTCCATTTGTATTAAGTCTATTCTCACAAGCAACTGTCATCATTCCATGATATAGGACACAAAGAAGGTAACTTAAAAAAAATCCTTAATTGCTGCACAACAGAAGTATATACTATCAGAATCCCCGACAAAACTATTATGTAAAAATTCAAGCCTTGTTTATGTTGAACCTATCTTTGAAGGATTTTTACCTCCTTAAAAAATTAAAGTTGTCTCCCACATACTGGAGAGATGACTCAGTGGTTAAGAGCACTGTGTGTTCTTCCAAAGGACATGGGTTCAGTTCCCGGCACCCACATGGCAGTTCACAACTGTCTGTAAGTCCAGTTCTAGTGATCTGACACCCTCACATAAACATAATTGAAATGCAAAACACAAATGCACATAAAATAAAAAGAAATTATTTAAAAATTGTGTCTCACTCTAGTAAACACCAGGGTTTTCAAAATAGAGATCAAGCAATTACACCTATTTGGGGAATTATAACAGCATTTGGACACCAAATCTAACTTCAACCCTAACCCTAACCCTAACTCTGCTATTTCTTTTGTGCCCAAACATGTTCCTTTTCTGGAATAATTAATCATGTACTTTAAAAAATTTATTTTATGTGTTTGGATGTATTGCCTGAATGTATATTACCAGATACTTGCCTGGTTCCATTGAAGACCAGAAAAGGGCGATAAGTTATGTGAAACAGTTACAATTGTGACCCATCATGTAGGTGCTAGTAATTGAACCCAGTGTTCCTTTACTGCTGAGATAACTCTTCAACCCCATTAGCCATTCATCTTTTTACTTGTGCATTGCCACATGTCTTAGTTACTTTTCTGTTGTTATGATTAAATACCAAACAACTTGTAAAAGAAAATGTTTAATTTAGGTTTGACAGTTGCAGAGGGTTTTACAGTCTGTGACTACTATACATGATAACAGGCATGTAGGCATGGTGTTGAAGTAGTTGATAACTTATGTCCCTATATAAAAGTAGGAAACAGAGAAACAGATGATGGAGATTTTGAAAATTCAAAGACCATGACCAGTGGCACATCTCCAACAAGCTCATATCTCCTAATCCTTCCCAAACAGTTCCACCAACTGGGGACCAAGTATTCATGACCTACAGGGGCCGTTGTTGTTCAAATAACCTCACTACATGTCTTCTGAGGACCCTTTCTCTTCTGTGAAATCATGTCTTTTCCTATCTATTGACTTTTTAGACTAGCATTTTGCACAGCATAGTACTTAGTGGACAAATGATGAAATATCCCAAAGAAAATAAGCATCCTCAAGGAGTTTGCATTTCAATCCAAAGTTTATTAATTATTCAGCAAGCACCATAGGACAGTAGAAGAAACTACCAGAAATATAAAACTTGGGGCTAGGTCACCCCTGAGATCTTAGTACTGGAGAAGCAGGTAGTACATGAGTTTGGCATTAGCAAGAAACAGAAAACCCTATTTTAAAAACACAAAATGGGGAAAGCCAATCTCATTTCTAGTTGGAAAAAAAGCATTGTGTTTTGCATTTGCCAGTGTCTCTGCATAATCAAGTTTTTGCAGATTTAAATGTTAAAAATAAAAGAGTGCTAGAAGCTATAGGCAGATGATTTAAGGAAATACTAGGCAAGAAGTTTTATATAAGTGGTGGCTCTGGCTTACTCCTTTGTGTCTCTTATCATTCAGCATTTACTCTCTATGTCTGACTCTTGGATTTTAGGATTAAAACCAATGAGAACTAGTGATACACTCTGCCTTAGTTCCTTGGTGCTAGAATGGATGATATGAAACCACATGACCAGCTAAAAGAGATTGTTTTCTGTTTTTTTTATTTTTAATCTCTTTCAATGTATGTATGTGTGTTTACCTTTGGAAACCAGAGAATTCAGATTCCCTTTCAGCTGACTGTGAGCTGACATAAGTATTAGGATTTGGTGTATGGTCTTCGTTCTCTTAACCACTAGGCTAGCTCTCTAACCCCTCAAAGAGAATTTAGTAAGTTATTTATTGATTTTATATGTTTGAGTTTTTTCCATATATGTATGTATGTGTGCCATGTATGTTCCTGGTGCTTGCAGAGGTCAGAGGAAGGCATCAGATCTCCTGGAAATGGAGTAACAAATGGTTGTGAGCTGTCATGTGGGTGCTGGAAACCAAGGCCCATGTGCCCTACAAGAGCAGGTGCTGTTAGACATTGAGTAGTCCTCTTCTGTTTTTTCTGTTCACATTACCAACTCAGACCATACTACTGAATTAGTCATGACCATTCTAAATAAGCCTTTTATTACGCCTAATGTTGCAATACCAATAATACAGCACAGGGCATTGTCTACCAGCCTATTCACCAAGTGAGTTGAATGGGTGGCTTATGTAAGTAGAGTAGGGACGTTTGTAGCAATTGTAGCAACCTCTTCTGAACTTGAAATTTAATAATGCATTAATCGTAGCATTGTTTATTTAGTAGCACCAGTCAGAAAACTCTGTTAGTCCACCAGAAGAGATCCTGCCTAATCCATACAGAAATGGTTGCAAAATTACCTAGACTCTAGATTCTAGAATTTATTGAGACTCCTGATAGCAAAAACAAAATACAACAAACAAAGATGATTGGAAATGGCCAGGTTAGAGAGTACATGCTCAGAATAGATATGATCCTGGATGCTATCTCAAGCACTAAAGAAATTAGTTATAATGGTGTATACCTGTAATTCTACCAATCAGGATATGGAGGTAGTTACAGACATCCAGGGATATTATCTCATAGGTTTCTTGATTCATCCACAAAGTATTTATAACCACTAGTTTGGTATAAAGCTAGTCTTGTCTGAAGTTTAATAATCCTTTGCTCAAGTATTCTAGGGCAACAATAGAGAATCTAACAGTTGCCAGTAAAGGGGTCATATTGCCCCAATATCCTTGTTTACTTATAGAGAGTTAGCATCAGTATGAGTGTTCAGAATTAAATTTTCAAAACATGTCTACTAACAGTACTGGTGACCTTAATGGTGCATCAACAATGTTTGACACAAGCCCTGTTGTTAGTGAAGACTCAAATAGATTCCTTTCATATGTCTGAGTTACTCTGTCAGTAACATTTTTGAAAGTTAAAATGAAACAAAGCCACAACAAAAACCTTACATTAATGCTCACGTTAGTATTTAGTGGTGTGGAGATAAGAGTATCATGAATTCTATTACATCATGGACCTGCAGATTTATGCCAGCCCTACAAGCTAGAGAAATAAAGCTGTGGTTCCCCAGGTGCTGCTCTGACCCTTATCCTACAGATGTGGTAAGAATGTGTATACAAATGTACTTCCATCTCTGCCATTCTAATGGCCACCCAAACTGTCTTTGGGGTATCATCAAGTTGAAATATTTTCTCTTTCATGTATACTCTCTCTGAGTGGTGTAAGTGTACCTCCCCCAACATTCATGCAAAATACACATACACATAATATAAAATAACAAGTCTCAGAAAAAGAAAAGGAAACCACATCATCCAATCAAACAAGCAAATAATGAAATGACAATATCTGAGTATGATTCTCAACTGTAATGCTAGCATTCAGGAGTTTGAGGATGAGGCCAGGCTGGGCAATATAGTCAGTTGCAGACTGGCTTGCACAGTGAGTTCTGTGTCAGCTCCTGGAGCTATGTTGAAAGAATGACCTACATTAGCAAATCATTCTTCAGTGAAAGGGTCCTGATGATGAGTTTCTAGGGGATTAGAAAGATAAAAAAGATAGAGAAGGTAAAAGCTGGGGTTGGTAGGTCTGACATAAGCTATGTATTATGTCAAGCAAAGCAATTAAGAAGTACAGCAGCTTCTACATTATTTCCAGGCGAGAAATGGGACAGAGTCAGCAATGGAACAAGGTCAGCAGGAGGCTAATCAAGCAATGCTGCACAAAGGGAACACAGGGTAATCCAGGAACATTAGACTGAACATACTGATACTGATAACTGTAGTTTCTTCCTGAGAAAAAGCCTAGTTCCAAGGTCTTGAAACCCTCTTTTGAAAACCAGGCCTCAGCCCCACACTAGCCTCAGCCCCACACTAGCCTCAGCCCCACACTAGCCTCAGCCCCACACTAGCCTCAGCCCCACACTAGCCTCAGCAAATCTTCTGAGCAAGGACACAGAACTAGATTCTTTTTCCCCTTTCACCGGTATCTGAGGAAACCTTGGATCAGTCTGGACCTCAACAAAGAAATACTTGGATAACATTGAGATAATTGGTAATTGAATAAAAAGAACATATGGCTCAACAGTGATACTAAGAGAAATTGAAATATTTTTAAAGTTAAATATACATCTTATGAAAATTCATGGCAAAGAGCACAAGTGCTCATGGATGAATTAAATCACAAATGCAGAGAGATAGAGAGAGAGAGAGAGAAAGAGAGAGAGAGAGAGAGAGAGAGAGAGAGAGAGAGAGAGAGAGAGAGAGAGAAATCAATCATTTAGGAACTGGAGAAAGAAGCTAAATTAAGCACAGGAAAGTAACAATTACCAACTCTTGTTTTCATTTTGATATAGTTTTTTTTCAATTTTTCAATTGTTGTGTAATTTGCTAGGTAGGCTAGACTGACCTTGAAATCAGAGATCCACCTGCCTTGCCTCATGAGTACTGGAATTAAAGATGTGTGTCACTGTGCTTTATTTAGCATTTACCATCAAGCCTTATGTTGCCTTGCAACTGTCAAAAGAAGGTAACCATCATAATTCTTATTCTGCCTGCCCTGTGACACCTGTCTGCTTTCATGTTCTTGATTCAGCTTTCTTTCCTAAACCCCAGCAAATACTAAAAAGTGAAAATTTTTGAAATTTTTGAAAAATGTTTTCTAAGGCATGATGATATATAATGATCTAAAGTAGAGGAATATAAAACTCTTAAGTTGTTTGATATCCAGTTTTCTTAGAAAATTTTCAAAATTGAAACCATATGATTCCATCTTATTGGGAGACTTTATTAATCAGGTGTATGAATGTATTGTCTGCATGTGTGTCTGTGTACTGCCTGTGTGTATTGCCCTCAGAGGCTAGATGGGGATATCAGTTCCCCTGGTATTGCATTACAAATTGTTGTGAGCTGCCAATGTGGGTGCTTAGAATTGGACAGAGGTCCTCTGAAAAAGCATGCATCCATCTCCTACCCAAGGATATTTTTTGGAAAACACACTTGTAACACTACTGTGGAATAGGAAAAGAGAATCTAGGTCATTTCTGTTTCATCTCATTTTACACATTTATTTACAAACAGTCTCTATAGCCTTGGCTAGCCTTGGTCTCATAAAGATTGCCTCTGTCTCGCAGGTGCTGGGATTAAGATCATATGCCACCACTTCCTGTTTTGGAATATAGTTTAAGATGTGTTATATTTATTTATGCTGTATAATATTTGTTTAATGATTCAAAGATGTGTTGCATTCTTTTATTTTGCATTTGTTCAACTCTGTAAAGCTGCATTACTTGCTCTGCCTAAAACACCTGATTGGTCTAATAAAGAGCTGAACAGCCAATAGCTAGGCAAGAAAAAGGATAGGTGGGACTTGTGGGCAGAAAGAATAAATAGGAGGAGAAATCTAGGGGAGGAGGAAAAGAGTGAGGAGAAAGAAAAGGAGAAGGAGAGGAGGAAACCAGGGACAAGCCCTCATGCTAGCCACAGAGCAAGTCTCAGACTAAAAAACAAAAGGAAAAAAGAGATAAATAGAATAAAGAAAGGCAAAAAGCCAAGAGTGAAAACATAGTTAAAGAAAAAAGGATAATTTAAGTTAGAAAAACTGGCTAGAAATCAGGTGTTGGTGGCGCACAACTTTAATCCCAGCACTTGGGAGGCAGAGACAGGAAGATCTCTGTGAATTCGAGGCCAGCCTTGTCTACAGAGTGAGTTACAGGACGGCCTCCAAAACAATACAGAGAAACCCAGTCTCAAAAGAAAACAAGAAAGAAGGAAAGAAAGAAAGGAAGGAAGGAAGGAAGGAAGGAAGGAAGGAAGGAAGGAAGGAAGGAAAAACTGGCTAGAAATAAGCCAAGCTAAGGTCAGGCATTCATAAGTGAGAATAAGTCTCCATGTGTTTGTTTGGGAACTGGATGGCAGGCCCCCAAAAAGTAAAAACTGAAAACCAACTACAATTCCCAGACTTCTGTTTTATCTATTCTTTTTATTTTGGTGAACAAATCATTCATGTGGAAGGACTTGTATGCATTCTTTAAGAATAAAGACTACCATTCAGACAGTTTAGTGACTCAGTCCTGTAATCCATTAGGCTCACTGAGGTGGGAGGATTGTTGAATTATGTGCCAATTCAGTTTGAAGGATGGAATAGGAACTAGACAGATGCCTGAGATGCAGTCAGAATCAATGAAGATGGAAAACTTACATTCTTTTGCTCACCCTCTTGGTTCCTGTTATATTCCCCTACTGGTCTTAGTAAATGAGTCAAATCATTAACTTATCCTGTTTTAGTTTAAGATACAGTGCCATGATGTTACTCCAATAAGAATGAGAATTAATTGTATAGTCAGTGCTGATTCCAGAGTAGTTAGCCTGTGGACTAAGAGAACACAGACAAGTACCAATTATTTCCCCAACCATGGCAAGATTTTTTTTCTAATTATTCCTGATCAATTAGTGCCAGAGAACTGCTCCAGTGGGGATCAGGTCCCAAAGATATGTGGAGTTGGCAGGGGGAAGGAGGAGACTGACAACCTGAGAGTGAATCAGAATTCACTGCATTCACTGAAAAAAAAAAAGATACACCCTTTATACGCAATAGTTTAGCCACAGGCAAGATTGAAAGCAGACTCAATGATTCAAGGATGAAAGCAGCCATTAATTTCATTATAGCATCTTTCCGGAAACAAAAGCAGTAAGTTCGGCTAATGTCTAAATGTCTGTTGTCCTCAAAATTTCAGTAACCCCACTAGGTGCCCACTGACTTCAATGGAAGGGTCACCAGTTCCTACTGCCAGAGTTAAGGAGGATGACTGCTTTACCAAGCAGGAACTTTCCGCAAGCCCGTAAGAGAATAGAGGCCCTTATCCAAATGACTGACCTTGGAAAAAGGACTTCTGGGGACCAGACACTCCACTATAATTTAAGAATAATTTTCATTCCTCAAGGAGCATGATTCAGTGTTTTTGCCATGTCTTTGTATCACTATACGGGCCTGTTTCTCTCACACACGCCCAGAAGGGAAGGTCCTGATGTCTTACTCGTTTCCCATTATACCATACCATTCCGATTCCTCTATACTTATTAACTGAACTCCTGCACATAATGGCCTCAGGCTCTGGATATGGATTGTATGCACTTCATCCTTGGGATCAGGTGTGTCCAGTTAGTAAATTTCTAATTTTCCTATTCTTGATGTAATTAGGGAGCACAATTCCTGTGTGCAGAGTTATCGCACTATATGGTTCCACAGCGGCAGGGATTTTTACCAAGGAATTACTTTATTTAAAGAGACTAGCACTATATACATTTTCACCCTTCAAAGCCCACATGAAATTTCCCAGAAGAAAAGAAATAATGATTAAAAATGAAGCTAAAAGGGTGCTGGAGAATTGTGATCTGCAAAGTCAAAATTATGGAACTTTGTCAAGCAGTAATTGTTGCCACGCAGTTCAGCCCACATTAGTGTGGAAACAGGTTGTTTTCAAAGCCAAACATAGGAAACTGAAAATTTTAGTATCTCTAGGTCCTGATCATCAACCTGTCTTTTGCCGTGGTCTGGCCTGTATCACTCCTACATTTCAGGAGCCATCTATTTTGATGGGGCTGCAATTGAAACCAACTGAACATCCCCAGGTCCGACCCTGAATGGAAGAATGTGGGTGAGGGAAGCCTAGCTACCCAATGACATTAAGGATGAGACATAGACATCTGGTCATCTCAGGAGGGTTCTCAGTAAATACTGGAGACCATGGTTAATTCCAGCATCATCTTAAATAACTCTCCAAAACCAGCGGTACTGGCATAAGACACCTATTATTATATAGAGAGGGCTTATTGGAAATATTTCCTCTAACCCTCAAGACACTCCTAAGTGACATGTACTCAAATTCTCAGACACTCCATGTTGATGCCATTTTAAAGTACAATGCAGATGAAACCAGAAGTCTCAAGGCACATGGCAAGCTTTCAAAGCATGCTAAAATCAGTGAAACTGATACAACTGGAAATGATGATGAAATTCAGTTTGATAACATTGGGGATAATAATGAGGACATTGACGATATCTAAAATGAGCTCAACATTTTACATTCCGGTCCTTCTGAAGATTGCCATGCAAGTTTGTAATCTGGCCAGCCATAGACCTCAAAGAAAAGTTTTCACTCTCTTGATTGCAATTTGTTGAGGCAGACTTAATTCAGTACTAAGGTCACTTCTTTCAAAACTGATAATATCTTAAGTGATATGTTAAGCACACTTTGTTCATTTGATGCAATAGAACTCAAGATCATGTAAGAAAAAAATGCTGCCTTTCCTACTTAGACCACTTCCAGTAAGTAAATACATGTTTTGAATAAATAATTTGCCTTGCACTCATTATAAATTATGATTAAGCTCTCCTTTTGCATAGCTGTTGACTGTACAATCTTTGTGTATATTCCAGTCAATGGGTTGACAGTTTGACTAGTTTCTATTTCTATATAGTTCAGAGGCCACATGTCTAAGCATAAGCAGCAATCCTGACCAATTTCTGGTTGGGAATGATTAGCTCTATTTCCAGAGTCCCTTCCTATAGCACAGAATTTGATTTACCATGTTTTTGTTGTTGTTATTTTCTAAAGGCCAGAGTCTTCTAAGTTAAGGAACTATTCTATTGTCATTAATCTTATAATCCTTAGATTGTATTTTGACTGTTTAAAACTTTTTTAAATGACATCTCATACTGCATAGAAATCTCTAAGACATGCCGGAAACCACGCATTTTGGGGGCAAATTACTTGTTAAAACTGCAGGTTATAATAAATTTTAGGCATAAGAGGGAATCCAGGAGAAATAGGGAAACACAGAGTCAGTGCTTACAGGAACAGAATTCCCATTAGGCTGCAGCCTGAGTGGCCAGACCACTGCTAGACAATCAGGTCAGTAACTGTGGACTTGTGATTGCTGGGTGAAATAGCAGTAGATTAAGGCAATGGCAAAGATAAAACATCACTTAATAGTGGCACTAATTTCTGCACTTCCTTCTGAGATGTAATACTGCTTTGATTCACTGTTTTCTTTGGCAGAGGTTAACTCTGAAAGCTTGCAGTCAGTCTTTACATGATAGCCCTCACTCCACGAGTCAGGGAATCAGTGGAGAATTCTGCCAACTTCTAAGTATTTATCTCAATTTTTCATTCTGGAACTAGGGAAATAACAACATGACAAGTTCAGGTGCCTACTGGCCCTACCATGAACTGGACATAAGCAAAAATTCCATTAGTCACCTGAACTCCACCAGCCCTACTTTAACTAGAGGGGCATGATTCTTGGAATTGCCAAGAATCAGTGCCAATTCAGAACTAGTAGTCAATAGTCCCCAGAAAGTCTGATTGTTATTTCCCACTATACAGCAATCTTTGTAAAACATCATAGCTACCTCTGGGGAAGAATTGGGTAAAGGCTAACAGTAAAACTTTCAGGTATCATATCAAGGTCTTTCCTCAGGGGAACCTGGCTTCCCTCTCATTCAAAGGGTTCTAATTCTGCAACCTGGCTAAAGTCTGGAAATTGATTCACTGGCTAAGATTGGTTTTTGCCACAATCCAGTGTAGCCTTTCTTTCATTTGTTTGAGAATTTCCCCTCTTATACAGACCAAAAAAAAAAAAAAAAAAAAGAAAGAAATAAAATGCAGTAGGCTTCTTATCTATTTCATGCCTGGAAATCAAGATTGATTAGCTAGTACCAAAGGCCCACACAAATCAGGCCACTATAAAATTCACCTTGCCTATGTTGACCATTACAGGTTAGACCATTGTAAGTATTGTTTTGTCTGTGCTGCCTCAACCAGTGAAAAGTATACTAGTTTAACTTCTGCTTGCAAAACCAATTATACGTGAGATGACTTAATTGTCCTTGAAATTCCCCTTAGTTGTGCATAAAAGAAGCCTGAACGATCCTCTAGGAGATGTCACCATTTTGCACAGGTGAATGACCCTGCATATCCTGAAATAGTAATAAATGCTCTTTGGTTTTACATACTGTTTGAGTCTGGCCCTCCTTCAGCACTTCCTCAGACTGTTACAAATTTTTATCACTAAACACATTGTTGTCCTTCAATGTTTTCTAAAATTGATTAATTTTATCATGGAGATTTTTCCTGTCCTTTATCAGTTTATCTAGAGGTACTAAGAACAGCCAACCAGCAACACATTCTCCTCCAAACTGCTAAAAGTTTTATATACATGGTCACTAAATCAATGTCATTTATTTAGTCATTTATGAATCAAGATAATCAAATATACTTTTCTCTTTAAGTTTGAAATATAGTTTACAGCATAGGCTTCCAGAACATTCTGAGCTCCCAGGAGAGGGAGTGACTGGAGAGGCTTCAGTAGATGAATTTCCTGGTTTTTGATACTTCAGATCAAAAGCCTATTTCAGATACTTAAAAGATTTATCCTTATATTTCTGTTTCCCTAGAACTTCTCTGGTACCAAAATCTGAATTAGTCAGGGTTCTCTAGAGTCACAGAACTTATGGAATGAATCTCTCTCGCTCTTTCTGAAATTTATTGGAAAGACTTAAAGACTTCAGTCCAACTAATCCAACAATCACTAGCTAGGAACAGAAAATCCAAGAATCTAGTCGCTGTTCAGTGGCACAAAGGTGGGTGTCTCAGGTGGTCTTTTGTATATACTGGAATCCCAAAGAAGTAGTCTCCAATGCCAGTGAAGGAAAGGATGAGCTGGTAAGGTCAGGGCATGTAGGAGAAGAACAGACTTCCACTGTCCTCATATAGGCTCCCAGCACAATATATGACCCAAATTTAAAGTTGTATCATCTCGCCTCAAGATCTGAATAAAAAGCCTGACTTCCAGCCTCAAGATCCAAAGGCATATTGTCTTCCTACCTCCGATCTGAATAAAAAGCCTGTCTTCCAGCCTCAAGATCAGAAGCATATTGTCTTCCTACCTCAGTATCTGGATCATAGGTGTGTCCTTCATTTCTAGTCTGTAGTTCATTGCAGATATAGTCAAGTAGACAACAATAGGCATCACAGAACCTTAGCCTTTAACAACCACACTGTCTCTTTAGTCTTGTTTCTTTTTTACACAGAGTGTTTATTAGAATTTTTTTATAAACCTTACTTTTCTCTTTATAGCAATAACCAAACGAAAAGACAGGGGCAGTGTTTTGTTTTGTATTGTTTTGTTTTCCTCATATTACATAGATGACAAAAGGCAGGCTTTTATACCAAAAACTGGTTTTCTTTTGTAGCAACTACTTTTCCTATCCATGGTTTGCTATGACTCACTGAAGTTGAAAAAGAAGCCACCTAAGCCAAATGTGGCACAAGCTATAATTGCATTAATTGGTAGGTGGAGGCAGGAGTTTTAGGAGTTCATTCACCCAAGATTCAGGTGTATTCCCTTGGCAGAAGGAATGGGGATGGGCGTTGCTCGAGGGTGAGATCTGGGGCTCCAGATGGTTCTGCCCTCCATCTGGCCTAAGGAGTCCTCTTCTGGTCAGATAGTGAATCCCGAGGGAGGTGTGATTCCCACTTCTCTGGAAAATACCTTCAAAACACCTAACACTAACAACCAACTCCACTCTCATTCTCAGCACAGCACATTTGTAAAGATTGACTGGATTTCTGGTGTCTCTACTGGGGTGGGTGAGGGTTGGAGAGGAACCCGGTGGAGACTGGCTGGGTAGAATGCCTATCCATCTGCCTCTTCCTCGCCCACCTCCCAGAGGCACAGGCAATAGTCACCTGTGTTCCTCCCTCTGGATCTCATTCTACAAGCTCTAGCCCTTTCTCCTCCCAGTTTCTGATGATTCTTTGCTTTTGCTTGCCACTATACTCCTGCATTCCCCTGATCCTAATATGCACCCCTGCCTCTCCTTGGCTCTCTGCTCTGCGCATATTCGCTTCTGCTATTCAGGTGGTGAAGACTCCAGAGAGTAGACTAGCTGGCGCACACCCTGGTCCAGAGCCATCAAACCTTGGTGTAGGCCACACAGGCAGCAGCAGAGGTTTAGTGCCTAGTTCCTCAGCTGTGCCTCTCGGTTCCCTTTGTGTGGCCACTGGACTGCGTGAGGCTACATTTTCCTTGCAAGGAAATAAATGCCTGCTGCTGTTTCTCTCTCTCTCTCTCTCTCTCTCTCTCTCTCTCTCTCTCTCTCTCTCTCTCTCTCTCTTTCCCTTACCATGCCCCCTCCTCCTACTGTATCTCTTCCTGTCCACTCGGGTCCCTTGTCAACCTTTTGTAGCTGTTTCAGGGCTCTAGAGCTGAGAATAGCCCTCCCAAAGTCATCCTGCTGACAAGGACATGGAGTCCTCCTCTGTCCCCAAGCAAGTGATAGAGGTGGGGGAACTTTCCTCTCCTTCTGAACAAAGTTTTCAGGTGGGATGTCAGGTTGACCTTTTCTGTCCTAAGCATGAGGAGGATCCTCCAGGCTAAGTGAACATAAGAATGGTGGCCCCAGCCCTGTGGTGGCCTGCCTAATTAGTAGAAATAATGCACCATAAAGCTATGGCCCACCAGTCTTTAAATTTGGCCAGTGTAACGATGTGTTGAATGTTCTGTAATGTCCAAGGAAACAACCAGTTTTTCCTTAACAGTTTGCCTCTAAAGAGCGCGGACAACGATGGCAAAGGAACACTCCTTATTGGCATATATAGCACTATAATGTCATATACCCAGAATACAGTCAAAATCAATAAGTTGTTGGTCTAAGTAGAATGAGGTAGACAGTGGAAATGGGTTGAAAACTTAAAGAAGTTTCAAGCTGTGAAAAGAGTAACATTTTATTAGTTTGTTTTCTGAGGCATGATCTTGATATGTATGTAGTACAGGATGTTATGGAGCTCCCTTGAAGTCTTCTACCCCAGTCTGTAGACTGCCAGGATTTTATAAGCATGAGTCACTTGTGCTTGGCAGGGGAGGGATATTATCATTAACAATGTTAATTCTTCCCTCACTCACTTTAGCCTGATAAGTAAAAAGTTGTAACAGTGGGAGATTATAATGATTGCCATCTTTCCCAAATATTTCATTATCTTTAATTATGTATATGTGTCTTTGAGTAGGTATGTATATACAAAGATTCAAGCTTATTTATTTTTTCAACACTCAAACTAAAACTTCACATGCTCCACAGTGACTGTCCTCGCCTCAGATTCCTTAATAGCTGGAATTAAAGGCATGCTTTGGTAAAACCTTCTTGCAGGTACCATTTAGAATGGCGCAAAGTGGTCTTATTTTCTAGTATAAGCTAAATTGTTATTTTATAGTTTCATTTTCTAATGCAGGCTAAATTTAGTTATAACAAATACAGGATTACAAGGTCCCTATGCCTCCTCCCCCCAAAATTATCTCCTTTTGTGAATAGTATGTGATTTAGCACAGTGGTTACTAATGAAAATTTGGAACTGTTTCATGGACAATAAACAGTGAATTGGATCAAAGAAATGGTTAGTAATAGAGGTACAGTTGACTTTAGGAAAGGAAAAAGGCACTAGTGGGCATAAGTGGGAAAAGAAGTTCAAAAGCCCCTGAGCACCTGAGTTTTCATTTGATACTTTCCTTTTCTTTTTACATGTGTGTGAGTCATATGGTTGCATGTGTGTATGTGTGTGGGCATGCTGTATTTGTATACGACATGTGTGCCATGGTTGTATTGTATATGTGTATGGCCATGTGGTATGTGAATACAGATGTGTGTCATGGTTGCATGTATGTGTGTGGGGGCACCCTGTATGTGTATGCATGTGTATGTGTGTGTGCACCCTGTATGTGTGTAAGCTAAAGGTTGACTTCAGGTGTTTTCCTCAGTTACTATTCACATTATACGCTGAGGCAGGATCTCATATGTACCCAGAATTCACAGATCCAGCTAGTCTAGTTTGCCAGTTTTCTCACAGGATCCCTGTCTATACCTCTGCAGTGCTGGCATTATATGGTGACCCTCATATCCTTGTGGTATTTTCATGGGTCTCAAGGATGCTTTGAAAAGGTAGTGCTTTTCCCATTGAGCCATCTTCCTAGCTCCTGATCTTTTATAAATTGTCTATAACTGCACACCTTCTCTCCTATACCCTCAGCTTTTCTTTTTTTTTTTAATTAGAAACATGCATGCTTCAAATGTCAATTCCAGCTCCCCACCATCTCCCTCCCAGCCCTACCCCCACCCTCCCACCCCCCCAGCCAAATCCCCACATCTTTCCCCAGGGAGGATGAGGCCCTCCTTGGGGTTATCTCCAGAGTCTGTCATTTCATCCAGGGCAGGGCCTAGGCTCTTCCCCATGTGTCCATGCTGAGAGAGCATCCCACCATGTGGAATGGGCTCCTAAAGTTCATTTTTATGCCATAGTGAATACTAATCTACTACCCAAGGCTCACTGACACTACATTTATGGAGTTTGGATCAGTCTCCTGTTGGCCTCTTAGCCATCAGTCTGGGGTTCAAGAGCTCCTCCTTGTCCAGTCAGCTGTCTTTGTGGGTTTCACCAGCACGGTCTTGATCCCTTTGCTCATCACTCCTCTGATGTGGGAAGTCCTGTGATTATGTCAATAAAGCACTGTTGGTCAATAGGAACCTAGATAGGTGGGACTAGGAGTCCAGAAGGACTCTGGGTAGGAGAAACACGGACAGTCCAGATGTAACGCCATGGGGTAGGAAGCCCGGAAACCTCTCCGGTAAGAGAAATACTTAGATTAACAATTATGGGGTAAATACTTAAGTCAGAGCTAGCCAGTAAGAAACAAGCAAGGCCAACAGCTTCATAATTAATATAGCCTCCTGTGTGTTTATTTGGGACTGATGTGGCTCTAGAACCAGGCTGGCAGGAAGGCTTCTCTCAAAGAAAAAGGCTTCTCTTTACACTCCTCCATCTCTGTCACTGGGTTCCTGAGGATCAGTTCAGTGTTTAGCTGTGAGTATCTGTCTCTGCTTCCATCAGTCACTGGATGAAGGTTCTAGGATGTCATATAAGGAAGTCATCAACCCTATCATTAGGTAGGGGCTATTAATGTAGTCTCTCTGCTATTATTTAATTTTCCAGGTGATGTTATCCTTGTAGATCTGTGGACCTCAGCTTTTCTTGAGCATACTCCACATGATACATGTAGCTGTGTTTCGTTTTTGGTGGTATTTGGTTTTTTGTTTTGTTTTTTGAGGCAGGGTTTCTCTGTATTTCTTTGGAGCCAGGCTGGCCTTGAACTCACAGAGATCCACCAGCCTCTGCCTCACAAGTTCTGGAATTAAAGGTGTAGGTCACCAACACCCGGCTATTTGTTTACTTTTGAGACAAAGTCTGTTGTAATTCAGGTGGGCTTCAAACTCACTTTCTTGGTCACTGTTCTATTGACATTTCCATAGCAACTTTTACAAAAGAAATTATTTAAGCAGAGCTTGCTTACAGTTTTCAGAGATTTAATCCATCTTTATGGTGGGGAGCATGGCAGCACACAGGAAGACGTGGTGCTGGAGAAGTAGCTGAGAGCTCTGCATTCAGATCCACAGACAGCAGGGAGACAGAGACCCTGGAAATGGTTTGGGCTTTTAATACCTCAATGCCCACCCCCTGTGTCACACCTCCTCCATCAAGGACACACCTCCTAATCCTTATCAAGTAGTTCCATTCCCTGATTACTAACCATTCAGATATATGAACCTATGGGAGTCTTTTGTATTAAAACCACCATACTCACTTAAGTAGCTGAGGTTGATTGAGTATGTTTGTGCACCACATGTGTGAATGTCTGGAGCCCAAGAAGGTGGTGATCCTCCATGTGGGTGCTGAAAATTGAATCTGGGCTCTTTGTAACAGCAGGTCTTATATGTCAATCTTGAAGCTTCTCTCTGTATATCACTTTTCTCCTGTCACATTGTTAATGCACCATACTTGACAAAGGTAGAGTTCAGAGCAAAGTTTTCTTAGACTCTTTGGGGTCATTTCAGAACTACGTACTTAAGGTAGGTCTAAGAAGTGGCTCTACCTCAAACTATTAGTCTTTTATGGTTCTGTTGTTGTTTTGTTTTGTTGTTATCTGTTTTTTATCACATGTTTTTTCTAGTCCTAATGGCTTGGAACTCACTATTTAGATCAGGGTAGCCTTGAAATCAGAGATACTCACCTGCTTCTGCCTCCTGAGTGCTGGAACCAAAAGCATGTCCCTACTACACCCAGGTAGTCTGTTGCTTTTAAGGAGTTGGAAACTGGCCATTGTGGCTCAGGCCTACAATCTCACCAGTTAGAAGGGCAGGATGATTCCATGAGATCCAGGCAAGTCTGAGGTATAGCCAATTTAAGCCATTTTAGGCAACTGTGAACTGACTGATGTGTATGCTTAGGAAGGGAAATAGGGTACTCTGGAAAAGCAGCACACACTCTTATCAGCCTGCCCTCTAGCCATTAATCCATCTATTTTTGTAATTAGTTTGCCTTCAGTTTGGAAGTGGGTACCAGAGAGTCAACATGGGGTCTCAACCATGGTACAGAAGCCTTCCATTGTAGAGTCTTTTTTTCTGTGTTTTTCCACTCCAAGACAGGGTCTCACTAAATTGCCTAGGTTGGCTTTGAATTCAGTCTGTCGCCTTGCTAGATTTTGAACTTTTTATTTTCCTGCTTCACCCTCCCAAGTACTGGAATTACAGGACTCAGCTACATATTAATTTCTAAATTTGGCAGTTTTGGCCCCTCACCCCTTTATGTCAATAATAGGTAAGCTTAATTCTTTTTCTTTTTTCTTCTTTTTTTAAAATCAATATTTAGGAAAGGGAAAAGGATTGGTTTGTAAAGCACTTGCTGCCAAGCCCTATGAATGGAGTTCAGATTCCAGGAACCATATGGTAGACAGGGACAGCCAAGTCTAGCCAACTTTCTTCTGACTCACGCTGTGGCATACATGACCTTCTCCTATGTTTTTATTTTAATTAACTACATGTATTTAAAATTTAAATTAGCGATATAATAATTTCCTCCACGTTTTCCAATCCATCTTCTGATGCTCTGCTTAGAGTCACGTGAAGCCTGGGGAATGAGCAATGAGGAACCCATCCCGGTGGTCAACCCCACCCAGAGACTGCCAAAGACCTGGTACTAGTCCTGACTCCAACCATGGGAAGAGGAGGGCCATCAGAATATTGAACCTGCTTGCATGAACCAGAGGGAAACCTTGGACCTGTACCCATGAGGAGAGGAAGAGACTTCTCCTGTACCTACTGGAAGAAGGGATGGGAAGAATATAATATAAAAACACATTCAACAACAGAAAATCCAATATGGGACTCTACACCAGCAAGACCTGAACATCCCAACACAGATGAAGCAGAAGAGAATGACCTTAAAAACAACTTCATGAAAATTATAGAGGCCCGCAAAGAAGATATGAGAATATCCCTTAAAGAAATAGAAAAACAAAAACAAAAAATAATAAAGAAATCAACAAATCTCTTAAAGAAAGCAGGGAAAGCCAAGAAAAACCAATCAAACAAATGAAGGAAAAATTCAAACAGTTAAAGACATGAAAACTGAAATGGAGACAATAAAGAAAACACAAACTGGGGGAATGCTGGAAATAGAATATCTGGGTAACCAATCAGGAAATACAGATGAAAGCATAACCAATAGAATACAAGAGATGGAAGAGAGAATCTCAGGCAATAAAGATAAGCCAGAGGAAATAGATTCATCAACCAAAAAAAATCTTAAGTCCAACAAATCCAAAACACAAAATATCCAGGAAATATGGGACACCATGAAAAGACCAAGCCTAAGAATAATAGGTATAGAATAATGTAAAGAAACACACCACAAAGGTGCAGAAAACAAAATCATAGAAGAAAATTTTCTCAACCTAAAGAAAGATATGCCAATGGAAGTACAAGAAGCTTACAGAACACCAAAAGTGTGGACAATGAAAAAGGTCCCTCACCACATAATAATCAAAACCCCAAACATACAGAATAAACAATATTAAGAGCAGCTAAATATAAAGGCCAAGTAACATATAAAGGCAAACCTATCAGAATTGTACCTGAATTTTCCATGGAAAGCCAGAAGTCCTGGATAGATATTCTATCAACACTAAGAGACCACAGAGGCCAGCACAGACTACTGGACCCAACAAAGCTTTCAATCACTATAGATGGAGAAAAGAAGATATTCCATGAAAAGGGCAGATTTAAAAAAATACACATCCACTAATCCAGCCCTACAGAAATTTCTGGAAAGAAAACTCCAACCGAAGTAAGTTAACTACAAGCAGAGAAACATAGGCAATAGATAAGCCCCACTTAAAAGAAAAAAAGGGGTGGAAATCCACACACATATCCAACAACAACAACAAGTCGAAAACAAACAAGAATGGTCATTAATATCCCTCAATATTAATGGTCTTAACACCTATAAAAAGTCACAGGCTAATAGAATAGATATGAATACAGAATCCATCCTTCTTCTGCATACAGGACACACACCTCAACGTCAAAGACAGACTACCTCAGAGTTAAGAGTTGAGTAAAGATTTTCCAATCAAATGGAACCAGGAACCAAGCAGGAGTAGCATTTTTAATATCTTACAAATTAGACTTTAAACTAAAATCGATCAAAAGAGATGAAGAAGATCACTTCATATTCATCACAGGAGAAATCCATAAAGATGAAGTCTCAATTCTGAACACATATGCCCCAAATACAAATGAATCCACATTTGTAAAAGGAACATTACTAAAACTCAAATAGCACATAAGACCTCACACAATTATAGTGGGAGACTTCAACACCCCACTCTCACCACTAGACAGGATAACCAGATAGAATCTTAACAAAGAAACAAAGGAATTAATAGAAATTATGACCCAATTGGGTTTAAGAGACATCTATAGAACATTCCATCCAAACACAAAAGAATATACCTTCTTGTCATCACCACATGGAACATTCTCTAAAATCAACCACATATTAGGCAACATAGTAAACTTCAACATGTACAAAAAAAATGGAATAACTCCATGGATTTTATCAGACCACCATGTTTTAAAGTTAAAATTCAACAACAACGCAAATTTCAGAAACCCTACAAACTCATGGAAATTGAATAATGTGCAATTGCACCTCTCCTGGGTCAAAGAAGAAATTAAAGACTTCCTAGAATTCAATGAGAATGAAGACACGGCATACCCAAACTTATGGGACTCTTTGAAAGTAGTACTCAGAGGAAAGTTCATAACACTAAGTGCTCACATCAAGAAGCTGGAGAATAGTCACACTAGAGAATTAACAACACAACAGAAAGCTCTAGAACACAAAGAAGCAAACTCATAGTAGAGGAGAAGACACCAGGAAATAATCAAATTGAGGGCTGAAATCAATTAAGTAGAAACTAGGAAAACAATACAAAGAATCAAGGAAAAAAAAGAGTTGGTTGTTGGAGAAAATCAACAAGATAGATAAACCTTTATCCAAACTTACCAAAAGGCAGAGAGAGAACATGCAAATTAACAAAACCAGAGAGATCTTGCAGAAAGATCCATATCTTACCATGCACAAAACTTAAGTTCAAATGGATCAAAGACCTCAACATAAATCTAACCACATTGAAACCTCTTAGAAGACAATGTGAGAAGTATCCTTGAATGAATTGGTACAGGAGACTGCTTCCTGAACATAACACCAGTAGCACAGACACTGAGCTAGACAATAAATGGAACCTCTTGAAACTGAGAAGCTTCTATAAGTCCAAGGACACAAAACAGCAGCCACAGAATGGCAAAACATCTTCACCAACACCACATCTGACAGAGGGTTGATTTCCAAAATATACAGTGAACTCAAGAAGCTTGTAACCAAAGCACCAAAGCATCCAATTAAAATGTGGGATATGCAGCGAGCCCAGTTTCAGGTGAGATTGGGTCCCCGGCTGGGACCACCAGCCCATCACCCATCCCCCTCCATCTTCGGGGCCGCTCCCGGCTTCCAGAAGAACCACCCACACAGGCCCCTCCAAGACCCCAACCCAGCGAGCTCAGCTTCAGGTGAGATTGGGTCTCTGGCCGGGACCACCCGCCCATCACCCATCCCCCTCCATCTTCGGGCCGCTCCCGGCTTCCAGAAGAACCGCCCACACAGGCCCCTCCAAGACCCCAACCCAGGGAGCCCAGCTTCAGGTGAGATTGGGTCCCCGGCTGGGACCACCCGCCCATCACCCATCCCCTCCATCTTCGGGGCCGCTCCCGGCTTCCAGAAGAACCGCCCACACAGGCCCCTCCAAGACCCCAACCCAGGGAGCCCAGCTTCAGGTGAGATTGGGTCCCCGGCGGGGACCACCCGCCCATCACCCATCCTCCCCATCTTCGGGGCCGCTCCCGGCTTCTAGAAGAGCCGCCCACACAGGAAAGAGATCAGCCCCTCCAAGACCCCAACCCAGCGAGCCCAGCTTCAGGTGAGATTGGGTCTCTGGCTGGGACCACCCGCCCATCACCCATCCCCTCCATCTTCGGGGCCGCTCCCGGCTTCCAGAAGAGCCGCCCACACAGGAAAGAGATCAGCCCCTCCAAGACTCCAACCCAGCGAGCCCAGCTTCAGAAGAGCCGCCCACACAGGAAAGAGATCAGCCCCTCCAAGACCCCAACCCAGCGAGCCCAGCTTCAGGAAAGAGATCAGCCCCTCCAAGACCCCAACCCCAGCGAGGCCAGCTTCAGCTTCAGCTGCAGTAAGGAAGGAGACCAGTGGAAACAGAAAGCCCCCACCAGCACCCACTGGAAGAAGAGATGGGAAGAAGACAGAATAAGAGATCACTCAGCAATAGAAACACCAACATGACCCCACCAGAATCCAGGGATCCAACACCAGCAAGACCTGAAAAGCACTACATAGATGAAGAAGAGGAGACAGACCTTAAAAATTATTTCATGAAGATGATGGAGAGCCTCAAAGAAGAAACGAGGAAATCCCTTAAAGAAATAGAAGAAAAAACAAACAAAAAAATCCATGAAATGGGGGAAAAATTCAAGAAATAAACAAATCTCTCAAAGAATCTAAAGAGCACCAAGAAAAAACAACCAAGAAAATTAAGGAAACAGCTCAAACAGTTGAAGGATTGAAAGCTGAAATAGAAACGATAAAGAAAACACAGAATGAAGGGATGCTGGAAATAGAAAAGCTCGGTAAACGGTCTGGAATTACAGATGCAAGCATCACCAATAGAATACAAGAGATAGAAGAGAGAATCTCAGGTGTTGAAGACACATTAGAGGACATAGCATCGTCAACCAAAGAAAATCTCAAAACCAACAAATCCTTAACACAAAATATTCAGGAAATATGGGACACCGTGAAGAAGCCAAACCTGAGAATAATAGGTATAGAAGAAGGTGAAGAACTTCAACTTAAAGGTACAGAAAACATATTCAACAAAATCATAGAAGAAAACTTCCCTAACCTAAAGAAAGATATGCCTATGAAAGTACAAGAATCTTACAGAACACCAAATAGGCTTGACCAGAAAAAGAAGTCACCTCGCCATATAATAATCAAAACATCAAACCTACAGAGCAAAGAGAAAATATTAAGAGCAGCTAAAGAAAAAGGCCAAGTAACATATAAAGGCAGACCTATCCGAATTACACCTGACTTCTCAATGGAAACGATGAAAGCCAGAAGATCCTGGTCAGATGTCCTACAAACGCTAAGGGAACAAGGATGCCAGCCCAGACTACTATATCCAGCAAAGCTCTCAATTACCATAGATGGAGAAAACAAAATATTCCATGACAAAGCCAGATTTAAACAATACGTATCCATGAATCCAGCTCTACAGAAAATGCTAGAAGGAAAACCTAGAGCCAAGGAAGATAACTACATTCACAAAGACACAGGCAATATAGAATCATACTTTACAAAACACTAAAAGAAAAAGGGAGGAGAAACTACACAAAATAACTTCACTAACAATAAATCAAGCGCAAACAAGGATCACCAATCAATGGTCATTAATATCCCTCAATGTCAATGGCCTCAACTTACCTATAAAAAGACACAGACTATCAGAATGGATACGAAGACAGAACCCTTCCTTCTGCTGCATACAAGAAACACATCTCAACACCAAAGACAGACGTTATCTCAGAGTAAAGGGCTGGGAAAAGATCTTCCAATCAAACGGCCCCAAGAAACAAGCGGGCGTAGCAATCCTAATATCTAACAAATTAGACTTCAAATTAAAATCAATCAAAAGAGATGAAGAAGGGCACTTCATATTCATCAAAGGAAAAATACATCAAGACGAAGTCTCGATTTTAAATATCTACGCCCCAAATACAAAGGCACCTACATTCGTGAAAGAAACATTACTAAAGCTCAAAATGCACATAAAATCTCACACACTAATAGTAGGAGACTTCAACACTCCGCTCTCACCACTAGATAGGACCTCCAGACAGAAACTTAACAAAGAAACAAAAGAATTAATAGAAGTTATGACCCAACTGGGTTTAACAGACATCTATAGAACATTCCACCCAAATACAAAGGGATATACCTTCTTCTCGGCACCACATGGAACCTTCTCTAAAATTGACCACATAATAGGAAACATAGCAAATCTCCACAGATACAAAAAAATTGGAATAACCCCCTGCATCTTATCAGACCACCATGCATTAACATTAGAATTCAACAATAACACAAATCGCAGAAACCCTACAAACTCATGGAGATTGAACAATGCACAATTGCACCATCCCTGGGTAAAGGAACAAATAAAAAAAGAAATTAAAGACTTCCTCGATTTCAATGAGAATGAAGACACAACATACACAAACTTATGGGACACTTTGAAAGCAGTGCTGAGAGGAAAGTTTATAGCACTAAGTGCCCACATGAAAAAACTGGAGAACAGTCATACTAGAGAATTAATAGCACAGCTGAATGTTCTAGAACAAAAAGAAGCAAACTCCCCCAGGAGGAGCAGACGCCAGGAAATAATCAAATTGAGGGCTGAAATCAATCAAGTAGAAACCAGGAAAACATTGAGAAGAATCAATGAAACAAAGAGTTGGTTCTTTGAGAAAATCAACAAAATAGACAAACCTCTGTCCAAACTAACCAAAAGACAGAGAGAGAACATGCTAATTAACAAAATCAGGGATGAGAAAGGGGACATAACAACGGACTCTGAGGAAATCAAGAGAATCATCAGGGCATACTTTGAAAATCTGTACTCCACAAAATTTGAAAATTTAAAGGAAATGGACAATTTCCTGGATAGATATCACTTGCCAAAACTAAATCAAGAACAGATAAATAATCTAAACAGACCTATAACCCCTAATGAAATAGAAGCAGTCATCAAAAGTCTCCCAAACAAAAAAAGCCCAGGCCCAGATGGCTTCAGTGCAGAATTCTACCAGAAATTCAAAGAAGAGCTCATTCCAATACTCGTCAAAGTATTCCACACTATAGAAGCAGGAGGCTCACTGCCAAACTCTTTCTACGAGGCTACAATTACCTTGATACCCAAGCCACACAAAGACACAACTAAGAAAGAGAACTATAGACCAATTTCCCTCATGAACATTGATGCAAAAATACTCAATAAAATACTTGCAAACCGGATTCAAGAACACATCAGAAAAATCATCCACCATGATCAAGTAGGCTTCATTCCAGGAATGCAGGGATGGTTCAACATTAGAAAATCTATCAATGTAATCCACCATATTAACAATCTGCGAAAGAAAAACCACATGATCATCTCACTAGATGCTGAAAAAGCCTTTGACAAAATCCAGCACCCCTTCATGATAAAGGTCCTAGAGAGATCAGGGATAACAGGAACGTACCTGAATATAATAAAAGCAATATACAGTAAACCAACAGCTAACATCAAACTAAATGGAGAGAAACTCAAAGCAATTCCTCTAAAATCAGGAACAAGACAAGGCTGTCCACTCTCTCCATATCTCTTCAATATTGTACTTGAAGTTCTAGCTACAGCAATAAGACAACAAAAGGAGATAAAGGGGATACAAAGAGGAAAAGAAGAAGTCAAACTTTCACTATTCGCAGATGATATGATAGTTTACATAAGTGACCCAAAAAACTCCCCAAGGTTACTCCTAGAGCTGATAAACACCTTCAGCAATGTGGCAGGATACAAGGTAAACTCAAAAAAATCAGTGGCCCTATTATATACAGATGATGAAGTGACTGAGAAAGAAATCAGAGAAACATCACCTTTTACAATAGCCAAAAACAGCATCAAATATCTGGGGATAATGTTAACCAAGGAAGGGAAAGACCTGTATATCAAGAACTTTGTGTCTTTGAAGAAAGAAATCAAAGAAGATACCAGAAAATGGAAAGATCTCCCATGCTCTTGGATTGGTAGGATCAACATAATAAAAATGGCAATCTTGCCAAAAGCAGTCTATAGATTCAATGCAATCCCTATCAAAATTCCATCACAATTTTTCAAGGACCTGGAAAGAACATTAAGCAACTTTATATGGAAAAACAAAAGGCCCAGGATAGCCAAAACATCCCTATACAATAAAGGAACTTCAGGAGGCATCACCATACCTGACTTCAAGCTCTATTATAGAGCTATAGTCCTGAAAACAGCTTGGTATTGGCACAAAAATAGGCAGGTAGACCAATGGAACCGAATCGAAAGCCCTAATTTTAACCCACACACCTATGAACACCTGATTTTTGACAAAGAAGCTAAAACTGTACAGTGGAAAAAAGAAAGCATCTTCAACAAATGGTGCTGGCATAACTGGGTAGTGGTATGCAGAAGACTGCAGATAGATCCATGTTTATCGCCTTGTACAAAACTTAAGTCCAAATGGATCAAAGATCTCAACATAAATCCAGCCACACTGAAACTTTTAGAAGAGAAAGTGGGAGATACTCTTCAATGAGTTGGTACAGGAGATGACTTCCTAAACATAACACCAGTGGCACAGGCACTGAGATCGACAATTAACAAATGTGACCTTCTGAAACTAAAAAGCTTCTGTAAGGCAAAGAACACAGTCAAAAAGACAAAAAGGCAGGCCACAGAATGGGAAATGATATTCACTAACCCTACATCTGACAGAGGGCTAATCTCCAAAATTTACAAAGAACTCAAGAAACAAGTCTCCAAAACACCAAAGGATCCAATTAAAAGGTGGGGTACAGAGATAAATAGAGAATTCTCAGTAGAGGAGGCTAAAATGTCCAAGAGACACTTAAGAAAGTGCTCAACATCCTTAACCATCAGGGAAATGCAAATCAAAACAACTCTGAGATACCATCTTACTCCTGTCAGAATGGCTAAAATCAAAAACACCGAAGACAATTTATGCTGGAGAGGATGTGGAGAGAGAAGAACACTCCTCCACTGCTGGTGGGAGTGCCGACTCATACAGCCTCTTTGGAAATCAGTATGGAGATTCCTCAGGAAAATGGGAATTAATCTACCACTAGACCCAGCAATTCCACTCTTAGGCATTTATCCAAATGAGGCAGGTTCATACAACAAGGGCATCTGCTCCACTATGTTCATAGCAGCATTGTTTGTAATAGCCAGAA
This sequence comes from Mesocricetus auratus, assembly GCF_017639785.1. Classification (NCBI taxonomy): domain Eukaryota; kingdom Metazoa; phylum Chordata; class Mammalia; order Rodentia; family Cricetidae; genus Mesocricetus; species Mesocricetus auratus. The sequence goes on along the minus strand of NW_024429233.1, from coordinate 4,558,853 downwards.
CCTGGAAGCAACCTAGATGCCCCTCAACTGAACAGTGGATAGAGAAAATGTGGTACATTTACACAATGGAGTATTACTCAGCAGAAAAAAACAATGGAATCTTGAAATTCGCAGGGAAATGGATAGCACTGGAAGAAACCATCCTGAGTGAGGTAACCCAGTCGCAAAAAGACAAACATGGTATGTACTCACTCATATATGGATTTTAGATATGGATCAGGATAGTGCCAGTCTGCACTTCCACAGATAGAGAGTCTGGGAAACAGGAAAGAACCTAAAAGATATGCATAATACCCAAGAGAAGAGGATGGAGACAAGATCCTCTGAATGGATGGGGAACAGGGCGAGCGGGGGTAGTGGGACCTGCGAAGAATAGAGGGGGTAAAGAGGAAGGGAGTTGGTCATGGGGGAACAGGAAGTTGAGGGGGTGGGGGTAGAATAGGGGGAAGAGGGAATCATAGGATCGAAGACAGATCAGGCACCAGAGTGACCTCGAGTGATCTAAAGGTATAACATCAATTGGCAAGCTAAGCAATAGTGGAAGGACCACCTCAAATGCCCATTCCTGATAATGAACTTGATGTCTATAACTATCCGGGAGCCTTCATCCTGGGACTGATGGAAGCAGAGGCAAACACACAACTAAGCACTGAACTGAACCCAAGGAATCCAGTGACAGAGAGAGAGGAATGATGAGCAAATTGGCAAAGAATGGGCTGGCAAAACCAGCAGAGACAGCTGATCTGAACAGGGGAGAGCTCTTGGACCCCAGACCGACAGTGGGGAGGCCAGAATGGGACTGATCTGGACCCCCCCAAATGTGAGTGTCAGTGAGAAGGCTTGGACAACCTATGGGGCTCTGAGCTGTGGATCAGTGTCTATCCCTGGTATACAATCTGTCTTCATGTGCCTATAGCACAAAGAGAGATGCTCTCTCAGCCTGGACTCTTAGGGGAGTGCCTTGACCCTACCAAGAGTAAAATGATAGACTCTAGACATCCCCTATGTGGAAGGATTTGGCAATAGGGTGGGAGGGAGGGTGGAAGGGGAGTGCGGGAGGAGGGGAGGGAGAGGGAACTGGGATTGACATGTAAAACAAGCTATTTAAAATTTAAAAAAAAATTCCTACACAAAAAAAATGTGGGATACAGAACTAAATAGAGATTTCTCAATAGAAGAATCTAAAAATGGCTGAAAGACACTTTAAAAAGTGGTCAACATTGTTAGCCATCAGGGAAATGCAAATCAAACAATTCTGAGATACCATCTTACTTCTGTTTTTAGAATGTCTAAAATCAAAAACACCAATGACAGTCTATGCTGGAGAGGATGTGAAATAAGAGGAACACTCCTCCACGGCTGGTGGGAGTACCAACTCGTACAGCCACTTTGCAAATCAGTATGGAGATTCCTCAGGAAAATAGGAATTAGTCTACCACAAGTTCCAGCAATTCCACTCTTAAGCTTATACCCAAAAGATGCACATTCATACAAGGACATCTTTGCAACTATGTTCATAGCAGCATTATTTGTAATAGTCAGAACATGGAAGCAACCTAGATGCCCGCCCATGGAGAAAATGTGGTGCATTTATACAATGCAATATTACTCAGCAGAAAAAAAAATCAGTGTAATCTGGAAATTCACAGCCAAATGGATGGAGCTAGAAGAAAGCGTCGGGAGTGAGTTAAACCAGTTACAAAAACACAAACATGGTATGTACTCACTCATATATGGATTTTAGACATGGAGCAAAGGATTAGCAGCCTACAATCCACACAGCCAGATAATCTAGGTGACAAGGAGGACCAGACCGCTGGAGAAAGGGAAAGAGATAAGATCTCCTGAGCTAATTGGGAGCATGGGGGAGGGAGGAGAGAGGGTGTTAGAAGAAAGAGAAGGGGAGAAGAGAAGGGGAGAGGAGGACATGAGAGAGCAGGAAGATCGAGTAGGGGGAAGAATAGACGAGAGCAAGAAAAGAGATACCATAATATAGAGAGCCATTATAGATTTAAGGAGAAATCTGGCATTAGGAAAACATCCAGAGAATTACAAGTTTGACCCCAACTAACAAGCTAAGCTATAGTTGAGATGCTACCTTAAATGCCCTCCTGGATAATGAGATTGATGACTACCTTATAAGCCTTCACCCAGTAGCTGATGGAAGCAGAGGCAGACACCCACAGTTAAACACTGAGCTGAACTCTGGAATCCAGTTGCAGAGAGGGAGGAAATGATGAGCAAAGTGGTCAAGACCAAGCTGGAAAAACTCACAGAAACAGCTGACCTGAACAAGGAGGAGCTCATGGACCCCAGACTGATAGGTGGGAAACCAGCATGTTCCAGACCCCCTGAACATGGATGTCAGTTAGGAGGACTGATTAATCTATGGGGCCTCTGGTAGTGAATCAGTATTTATCACTAGTACACGAATGGACTTTGGTAGCCCACTCCACATAGGGGATACTCTCTCTGCCTAGACACACAGGGGAGGGCTTAGGCCCTGCTCCAAAGGATATGACAGACTTTGAAGATTCCCCCATGGAAGTTCTCACCCTCCCTGTGGAACAAAAAAGGGGTGGGATGGGGAATTAGTGGGGGGGGCAGGGGAGGAGGGGATGAGAGGAGTACGGATGGGGGAGGGAACTGGGATTGACATGTAAAACAAGCTTGTTTCTAATTTAAATTTTAAAAAAAGAGTGGGAGGGAATATTTCATCTGAGGAAAGGTGATCCCTGCTTTGGCCATTGTGTGTAGTCAAGAGTGCACACGAATGACCCTCTGCAGGGCCAGTTCTGGAGGGCAGGAGTAAGTTCTGAAAAGCAAACCCAACCAGAGCTCCTGGAGGTCTGCACCTGTAGGGCTGAAGCTGCCTGCGTCTCTGGCTCTGTTTTAATTCCCCGCCCCCCAGCAATGAAACAGCTCCCTCTTGTCACTCAAGTCTCATTAGCCAATCAGAGCAGCCACACAGGCTGTCCAATAAAGGGCTCTGCTTGGTGGAGAGACCAGGGTTCTTTGCCACCACATAGCTGTTCTGCTTTTAGTTTAGTGAGGTGCTGTACATGTTGCGCTGTGGCCACCACTGCCAGGAGCTGAGAGGAGAGCACAGGTGAACTCAGAAACCGGTCATGGTGAGCAAGGGGTCACTGACCACTGACGAAGGGGCGACTGACTGAGCGCAGGGAACCCGTGTGATGGGTCGTCTCTGCTGGGGCTGGGCCATCAGCTGTGTCTGGGCCCCTGGCTCTGGTCAGCTCCGCCCCTCGGCCTGTGTCTGCCTCAAGGGCAGATCACCCTGGCAGAAAGCTCTGCCCCTCGCCATTCTTGTTGGTGGCATCTCTGCTGAGTACCCTCAGAAGGTGTCTATGTGTTAGGGGGCCTAGTTTCTCTGAGTTGTCTTTAAGAGGATCTGCACTTCGCATTTCATATTTAGGTTTAGGACGCACTTGAAGTTAATTGTGTGTGTTATAAAAGTCTGTCATTTTTACATATAGATGTTAAGATGGCCCACTGTTAATAAAGGAATTTCTTTGAATTTCCTTTGCTCCTTTGTCAAAAGGAGTTGACTGTATTTTTGCACATTTATTTCTGAATATTCTCTTCATGTGTCTATTGTGAAATAGAAAGTTTGCTTTGGTGTTTGAGATAGGGTCTCTATGCAGTCCTGGCTCTCCTGGAGCTTTCTATGTAGACTAGGCTGGCCTCACACTCACTGACAGAGATCTTGCCTCTACTCCCGCCCCCACCCCCCACTGCCCCAATGCTGTGATTACAGGCGTTCACCGATCACGCCCTCCAGAAATTTTTATTGTAATTTTAAAATCAGGTGATGATTGTAAGTGACTGTAGCATTCCAATATGTTGATCTTTTTCTTTTCTTTTGAGATAGACACTCATAACCCAAGTGTAGTTTCAAACTCACTGTGTAACTGAGGGTAACATTGAACTTCTGATTTTTCTCCTTTCACTCACTTCAAGAGTGAAAGATTTAAGATATGTGTCAACAATATCTTGTTTTATGTTGTGCTTTGAAAGGAACTCAATGCTTCTTGATGCTAGGAAAACTGTCTACCAGATGTGCTACGTACCAGTCCCATGTGTTGACAATTTTGAGTGTTTTCTCTTTCCCACATAACCTTATTTTTAAGATTTATTTATTATATGTGTTTGAATGTGTTGCCTGCATGTCTGTCTGCATTGTGTATTTGTCTAGTGTCCTCAGTGGCGAGAGATTGTAGCATTAAATCCTCTTGAGTGGGAGTTAGATGTTTGTGAGCCACCATGATTGCTAGGAACCCGATAGTGATCCGTTGGCAGAACAAGATCTTTTAACTGCTTATTCAGCTCTGTAACCAGTGGTTCTCAACTTGTGGGTCATGACCGCTTTAGGGGGTTGAATGATCCTTTCACAGGGGTCTTGTACCAGATATTCTGCCTATCAGATATTTACTTAACCATTCATACCAGTAGCAAAACTACAGTTGTGAAATAGTAACAAAATAATTTTATGACTAAGGGTCACCCCAACATGAGGAACTGTATTAAAGAGTAGTGGAATTAGGAATGTTGAGAACTACTGCTTTTACTCCTCCATATAACCCATAATCAATTTTGTTATTAACATAAGTAGTTAGGACATTTTTGGATTTTGTGCCATCTCTCCAGCCCCCATTTTATACATCTTAACTGGTTTTCATTATTTGTGTCATTATCCATCCATCTATTCATGGACAACTAGGTTGGTTACAGTTCTTTGACATAGTGAGTTGAGCAGCAATAAATAGGGAGGTGCAAATATCTCTGTGGTAGGTTATGGAACTGTATGCCCAGGAGCAACATAGCTGTTCATATGGTAATTCTATTTTTATTTTTTATTTTTGAAGTATCTTCAAACTGATTCCCATAATGGGTTTCATGCTATAGGTATCTGTAGTAGATAGTTTTGGGAGAGTATTTGGGGCCCTGTATGATCATTGGCATTTGCTGGATATAGGACTCTGTATTAAGAGTGTCCAAGGCCTCTGCAGCTGCTAAGTATTGTAAATGTCACTAGAAATTGAATGTGAGACGCTGCCTAGTAGGAGAATCAGAAAGCTTTATAAGATGAAAAAAAAAAGAAAGAAAAACTATCCTGTAACTTCAAAATGGGAAGTGAAGTATATTGGCTAGGGTTGCCATTCATGGTGTGAGGAGGATTGTAGACTAAAATGTTAAGTCAGAAAAGTTAGTCAGGAAGAATAATACAGTTCATGAATTGGCAGTATAGTCATAATCTTCGCCACATCTAGAGTTATCCTAGGCTTTTAATAGGCATGGTGAACATGGGAGTTCTACAACTTCAGCGTCCTGTTCATCCTCAAAAAGGAGACACTTTTGTCGTACTTCAGGACAAAAATTAGTGACATTCGTTGATTGAGGTCTTTTTTTGTAATTTCAGATATCCCATCTCATTCTGAAGGAAAGGGTCAGTTCTGTTTCCAGTTACCCTCCAATTTTAATTTGGGACATGGACCCAGAGGACATTTACTACCAGTCATGTTTGTATATTCATGACTGAAATGTCCTGGTTGGTCACAATTATGCAAGGAATGGTTCATTTATTCTAAAAGAAGTTCCATTCTACATGAATAGGGTGGCCTTTAGAGGGAACTTTTACATTTTTTTATAAAGGAGTAAATTTTTAAATGATTTATTTATTTTATTTTATGTGCATTTTTCTTTTACCTGCATGTATGCCTATATCAGGGTGTCAGATACCCTGGAACTGGATTTACAGACAGTTATAAGCTTGCATGTGGGTGCTGGGAGAGATGGCTCAGCAGTTAAGAGCACAGAGTTCTCTTCTAGAGGCCTCAGTTCTGTTCCCAGTGCCCACATGACAGCTCACAACTGTTTGTAACTCCAGTTTCAGGGGATCTGACACCTTGACACCAGTGCACATAAAATAAAATTAAATAAATTTCAAAACAAAACAACAACCCCCCATTTAGAACCTAAGAAGTTCTAAGAAAAATAACAGCCTCTTGACTGTATTCTATTTTGTACATTACACAATAGGACTTTGTTATCACAGGTAGTAGATAACCCATTCTAGAAAGAGAAATTGAGTTGGCCCATTAGCACACTCCAACCCTGGATATAGTAATGTGAGGAATGTTTCTACTTCAGCATTTCCTACTTGAATATGTCAGTCTTAGCATTAGAACTTCTCTGTCATTGAATAAACATTTGGAGAGGGCAAAATTATATGAACATCTTATCAGTTATCTACATGCTGTTAGTTTCACCCATTTCTATGGGTATGATTATGGGATATTTTAGGACTCAGTGACCTTTGAGGAGGTGGCTGTGAACTTCACTGAAGAAGAGTGGACTTTGCTAGATCCTTTTTAGTAGAAGCTATACATTAATGTGATGCTGGAAACCTGTAGTAACCTTGCTTCTGTGGGTAAAACTGTTGATATTTCTTTACTTTCTCAATTAGACAAGTGTTCCTTTTTTCTGTAATTTGGAATGTAGAAAGGGAAGAATTATGTGAATAAATCATGCATGGGTACAGTTGTAGTTTCTAATAATTTGTAAATTTTTTTCTGGATCTTCATTTTAGGAATCAAATCATAATACCAGACCAGTGAAGGCCAGCATAGACATCCTGGGAGAAATCAAGGGTAAATTACATGTATTAATGGGATAAAATTTCTTTTGAGAGAATTTTACTTAGTATGCTAATGAAAACTTATGAACAAGTAAACAAGGCAAACACAAATTTAAATTATTCATCATTAGAACAATTTTCAAACACACAAAAATGTAATTCCATATAAGAAATCTGTACAGATTTAAAAATCAGTTCATTTGCAAACAGTACTGAGAAAAGTGCATGTATGACCTTTTGTATTCTAATAATAGCTTTAAGAGCCATATTGCAGAATCACTCATCTATTTAATTTGAGAACAGTTAGATACTGCAGAAGGCATATGCTTTCACTGATGTAGGGAATAGTGGAAATCCAAAACCTACTAATGACTAGAGAGTCATCAGTGAAGCAACCACTAGTAATGTGTCTATCAGTGTTTACAGAAGTCAAATACTAGATTTGGTCTATGAGACTAAAGAAGGTAATCCATTTAGAGAAAACTCCAAGATATCAAATGTCAATAGAAGTCCAACAATTTTAATTCAGTGAAACTATGTGAATGCAATTTGTATGGGGAAGTTTTCATGCATCTCTCATCATTTAATAGGAACATCATATCTCAGCCTGGATACCTATATGAGCTTGAGGAATATGGAAAGAGGCAACATAACTCCAATTCTCTCACAACTATTCACATATACATGGGAGCCCACACTGTGAGTGGAACTTATGAATATGAAGTCTATTCAAAATCCTTTGATTTTTCAAATTCATGTGGAATTTATGAACAAATTCACAGTGGAGAATAGGCCCAAGAGTATAATCAATACGAAACAGCCTTTATTTGTCCCAGTTCATTTGGCATTTATGGAGGAACTCACTTCAAAGAAAACCCTTCTGAACATAAACCATGTGGTACTTCTTTGAGTTCTCTCAATTCCCTGTTGTTTCACTGTGGAACTCATAATGGAGAAAAGCATTCTGATTTTATGAAATATGGTAAAGCTTTCAGATGTCAAAATTCCCTTCAAAGACATGAAATTCATACTGAAGAAAAAACATATAAATGTAAGCAGTGTAGTAAGGTGTTCCAAGGTCACAGTTCCCTTCAAAGACATGAAATAATTCATACTGGAGAAAAAGCATATGAATGTAAGCAGTGTGGTAAGTCATTGACTTATCCCTATTTGCTTAAAATTCACAAATGGTATCATACTGGAGAGAAACCTAATAAATATAAGATATGTAGTAAAGCCTTTCTTTGTTCCTTTTTCCTGCAAAGACACAAAAGAATTCACACAGGAGAAAAACCATATAAATGTAAGCAATGTGCTAAGCCCTTTAGACGTCTCAGTAATCTTCAAGTACATGAAAGAACGCATACTGTAGAAAAACCCTATGAGTGTAAACAATGTGGAAAAGCTCTGAGAAGCCACAGTTCCATTCAAAGACATAAAATAGCTCATGCTGGGAAGAAACCCTATGAATGTAAACAGTGTGGTAAGTCTTTCATTTATCCCTATTTACTTTAAACCCATGAAAGATCTCATACTGGAGAGAAAGCCTATGCATGTAACATATGCAGTAAAACTTTCCTTGTTCTTCTTTCCTGCAGAGACATGAAAGAACTCATTCAGTTGAAAACCCTACAAGTGTAAGCAATGTGGTAAAGCTTTCAGAGGTCATAGTTCCCTTCAATTACATGCACGGTCTCACAGTGGGGAGAAACCATATAAATGTAACATATGTAGTAAAGCTTTTCCATGTCCCTCTTTCCTTCGAAGACATGAAAGAACTCACACTGGGGAAAAGCCCTATGAATGCAACCAGTGCCGCAAAACCTTCAGAGGTCCAAGTTCTCTTCAGTTACATGAACGATCTCATACTGGAGAGAAACCCTATTGTAAAGAGAGAAGCCTTCCCACCAGCCTGGTTCCAGAGCTGCATCAGTCCCAAATAAACACACAGGAGGCTATACTAATTATGAAGCTGTTGGCCTTGCTTGCTTCTTACTGGCTAGCTCTGACTTAAGTATTTACCCCATAATTGTTAATCTAAGTATTTCTCTTACTGAAGCAAAGTTCCAGACATCTTATTTCTCCGGTGGGCTACATCATGACTCCCTGTGTTTCTCCTACCCAGAATCCTCCTGGACTCCTAGTCCCACCTATCTTGCTTCCCTATTGGCGTATTGACATATACACAGGACTTCCCCAACATCTCCTCTTTTCTGTTTAGACAAAAAGAAAGGTCTTAACTTTAACATAGTCAAATTATATATAACAGAACAGGTATCAAGTAAGAACACAGTTACAATATTTTAGGAAGATTTAAAGAAAATATCATCTATCCCATCCTTGTGAGTCCAAAGTCCTATATGTAGCTTATCTTTTATCATAACTAAGGAAAACTATAACTATCTATCTTCAACTACATCAAAGACCACAGAAGGATAATATATAAACACTAGGATTGACAAAGACATCTTGCTTCCTGGGAAGTCACCTGAAGTTTCTCTGTAATGTTGGGGCATCCATCTTCAGCCCATAGGGCCACAGTGTGTCTGGAAGACTTTTCAGCAAAGCAGGAAATTTCCAACTATCCATCTGTATCATCAGTCTGTCAGTCTTTTTCTGTGTCCTGCAGAAAGTCTCGTAGACTCTTCCATGAAGCTGGAACCCTAAAGGACTGTTTGAGTTCAGCAGTCACTTTTGTGTGGGTCCTGCATATCCGTTTTATACAGCAACAGTCAAGGAGTCCAGACAAGAGCAGTTTCTTGCCCAAATGGCTAATCTTGCCATTGAAAGCAAACTCCATAACGAGTTTCTTCGATGCCCATCTTCCTCTCAGACATAATTGGTGCTGCCAGGAGCAGACATTTCTCATTGTCAAGAAAAACCCTAAGCCATTTTAAATGCCATTTTCTGAAGGTCTTTGAAAGGTTTAAAGACTATCTATCTCAAATATATCTCTGTATATCTAGAAAACCTAACTTACCTAACTCTAAATTCTGACTACTATAAGTAACTATCTATAGTCTGTATTTAATTATGCATTACATTTTAAAAGATCAGTATAAGCACAATACTTAATCAAGAGGAGAAATATACATATCACAAAATTGACCTTGAATTTGTCTCAATAAATGAAAAACCATACAAATACAAAGTACTCATTTCCATACCATAATCCCCTTTTTCCTTTAAAAAGAGATTGGTTGTGATCATTAACCAATTATAAACAACCCCATTTAAATGAAAACAAAGATTTATAAAGAATATGGGAATTAGGACGTTGCTCATTCCAAACTGCTTCGTGCTGGAAGGGGGCACTGTTCTTACCATGGGGAGCATGAAAGAAACTCAGAAACCTATATAAGTCCTTAGTTTCAGGGTCTGTAAGACTGCATCATCTTAGCTGTTTTAGATGTTGAATCACTTGGGCCATTGCTTCCGGGGGTCTTGGTTCATCAAACCACAGAAGCCTGGAAGGAATCCTCAACTTTTCATTTTCAGTAGAAACATAAACATAAACTCTTTTCCCAAGTAACATATCCTTATACTTAAATTTTGAGTTCAAGGCATTTTCAAAAGATAAAAGTTGAATTAATTCACCAGCATGTATAATCAAGTGTACTTTAGTAGTTGTTCCTTCCTGAGCAATCAAAAAACTGAAAAATACAATAGCGTACAGTATCCAGACTTTCTGTGTATTTTCCATCTTTACGTGGCTTATTTGTTTATCTATTAATACTTTATTTCTTTTACTTTTATTTATTTTTCTCTGAGACAGGGTTTCTCTTTGGAAATCCGCCTGCCTCTGCCTCTGCAGCAAATCCTACTGGAGTCCGCCACCACAGCTGGCTTCTCTACTTATTTACCACTATGTTGTTTCTTTTTCTCTCTCAATCTTACACATATTTTTAAATACACTGTAAACCTTTAGAGGTTTTTCTTCATCCAAGTCTGACTTTACTGTCAATCTTTATGTTTTTCTGGCCATGTGTCTTACCTGTTAAAACCGCAGCTGTTTAAACTGCAGTTTTTCCAAGATGGTGGGCATAAGCGTGATTCCAGCTCACTGTCTCAGTCTATTTTGAGATCCAGCAAATGCTGTTGTCTTAAAGGTGTGGTCACTTCCACTTCCAGCTGTATGCATACCTTTCAATCATTAGCAGAATCTCTTAAAGGAACCTTGATGGTTTTTTTTTTTTGCTTATGCTGAGTCAGGAAGACTCCCTTAATCAAGCCACATGAGTCTCTGCTTGTCACTAGCAAAACAGAGCCCACCTGAGAAATGCTGCTACCAAAAACCCATGCTTTTCTCCGTTCTTTTGTTTCTAAAATTCCTTTAAAGCTTTTGTCATTCTGTGTGGAAATTCAATCCCATTCTGACACCATTTGTAAAGAGAGAAGCCTTCCTGCCAGCCTGGTTCCAGAGCCGCATCACCCTATAAATGTAAGCTCTGTAGTAAAGCCTTTTTATGTTCCTCTTTCCTACAAAGACATGAAAGGACTCACTGTGAAGAAAAACCCTGTGTATGTAAACAGTGTGGTAAAGACTTTAAAGATCAAGGTTCCTTTCAAAGACATAAAGTTTCTCATCTTGGAGAAAAACCCTATGACTGTAAGCAGTGTGGTAAGTCCTTTATTTATCCATGTTTACTTCAAGTTCATGTAAGAACACACACTGCAGAAAAACCCTATGAATGTGACAAAGCATTCGGAAGTCTCAGCTACCTTAGCATACGTGAAGGAAGTCACACTGAAGAAAAACCCTATGAGTACAAACAATGCGGTAAAACTCTCAGTTGTCTAGTGCTCTGCAGTTATACGAAAGAACACACACTGGAGAAAAGCCCTATGTGTGTAAACACTGTGGGAAAGCCTTCAGGGGTTTCAGTTATCTTCGAGTACACGAAAGGGCTCACACTGAAGAAAAACCCTATGAATGTATGTGGTGTGGGAAGACTCTCAGTTGTTCAAGTTCCCTTCAACTACATGAAAGAATCCATAATGGAGTAAAACCTTATGAATGTAAGCAATGCGGTAAAGCCCTTTCAGTTGTCTTCAAGTACATGAAATAATTCATACTGGTGAAACACCCATGAATGTAAACTTTGTGGTAAGGCCTTCAATTATCATAGTCTACTTCGAGTACATGAAAGAACCCACACTGGAGAAAAGCCCTATGTGTGTAAACAGTGTGGGAAAGCCTTCAAAAGTCTCAGTAATCTTCGAATACATGAAAAAATTCATAGTGGTTTCTATGGATGGAAACAATGCGGCAAAACCCTCAGTTCTGCCACTTCCCTTAAAGTTCATGAAAGAGCACATGCTGAAGAAAAATCTTATGAATGTAAACAATGTGCCAAAACCTTTAGACCTTTCAGTAATCTTGAGGTACATGAAAGAACTCATGCTGAAGGAAAACCCTATGAATATAAACAATGTGTCCAGGCCTTCATTTATCAGTATTTACATGAAAAGCATGAGAAGTCTCATACTGCAGAAAAGCCCTATAAATGTATGATATGCTGTAAAGCCTTTATTTGTGCATCTTTCCTTCGAAGACATGAAAGAATACATACTGGAGAAAAACCCTATGAATGTGGTAAAGCATTCAAAGGCCTCAGTTCCCTTCAATTACATGAAAGAGCCCATGCTAGAGAAAAGCAATATAACTGTACACAGTGTGGTAAAACCTTCAGAAGTCACAGTCTCCTTCATGCACATGAAAGGACGCATACCGGTGAAAAGCCCTATGAATGTGAAGAATGTGGCAAAACCTTCAAAAGTGCTGGTTACCTTAGAATACATGAAAAAACTCATAGTGGTTTCTATAAGTGTAAACACTCTGGTAAAATTCTCAGATATTCAAGTTCTCTTCAATTACAGGTAAGAACTCACACTGAGGAAAAACCATACAAATGTAAGCAGTGTGCTAAGACCTTCAGAAGTCCAAGTTCCCTTCGAAGACATGAAAGCATTCATGCTGGAGAGAAACCCTATGAATGTAAACAGTGTGGTAAAGCTTTGATAAGTAATAGTTCTCTTCAGAGACATAAAATAGCTCATGCTGGAGGAAGACACCATGAATGTAAACAATGTGGTAAATCCTTTACTTATCCATATTTACTTCAAATCCATGAAAGATCTCACACTGGAGAGAAACGCTATAAATGCAAAGACTATGCGTAAAGCCTTTGCAAGTTACCATTCCCTTCAAAGACACAGAAAAACACATACCTGAGGAAAATAACCCTGTTAATACAAGCAAATAAGCAAGAATATTTAGAATTTCTAGTTCTCTTCAAATATGTGGAAGTACTGGGAAAAGAGCTAATGAATATAAAACAAATGGTGAAGGCTTTAGGATTTTTTTATTTGTTAGTTTGCTTGCTATGGAGGACTCACTGGAGAAAATTCCATGACACTAAGAGATGTGTTAAGATATTCAGTTCCATTTGAAGACATGAAAATATCTAGTGTTAAAACCCATGAATGAATGGCATATATTTCATTTCTTAAACATCCACTCAAATATGTAAGCTAATGCACCATGAAGGTAGTCCTACAGAAGCAGGCATTGGATTGAAATTGCTGCAGTTTAAAAAGTGAAGCTTATATTTTACCACATTAAAAGTCATGTGATAACTCCAATTAGAAGAAGATTCTACAAATTTATATCTATTGAAATACTGAAGCAAATCATGCTCAAAGTGCCATAGCATGTAAGAAAAGCTATGTAATTTGTGAACGTATGGTATTTAGCAGTGATTTGGGTTTGAAGAATATTCCAGCAGCACCTGATAAAATGTAGGCCTGTACTCTTGGGTACTCTGGTTTTGAGGCAGGAGATAATTCAGGGCATGCCCAGATAACATATCTCAATAAAAATTGGAAAAAATATAGATAACTAGTTCATTTGTTTAGCACTAGTCTCCCAGTTTAATTCCCAGTCCCACCATCAAGAGAAATGAGAAGGTTCCCTAGGTGATGAATTTCTTTTTCTTTTTCAGGAAAACATAGAGATGAATGTTTTGTAGGACATGAAGTTTTAGCAGCAGAAATAATTGCTGATATATATTGTTAGACAATTTCCTAATCATAGTGTATTCATATACTATAGCCTATCATACACTTAAGCTACATGGTATAACTTCAAGACTTTGCTAGTCTGTGGAATGTTCCTTCATTGCATATTTTAGTCATAGTTCCAATAAATACGTATCAAACAAAAGAGTTGATATAAAAATAAATGTTCTACAAATGAAGAATACTTACTGTGGGGAGTTTTTAGGACTGGATTTTCTTCTGTCAGAGACTGTTAGGTGAATATAAAGTCATAGGACACATTAATATATTGTAAACTTTATCAACACTATAGACTGTGTTTATAGTATATTGCTGTTTTCCTAAAGAATAAATTTGATTACAACTTTTTACAATGTATATAATTGTAATACTTTTGATTTTAAAATAATACTGCTTAATATGTAAGCATTTTATGATTGTTTAAAACTATTTCTTTCTTTGCTTATTCTATAATTTTTGCATTGTATATTTTTAAATTGTTTGTGAGAAAAATTTATCATTTATAACACTAAGGCAGGAGATTGGTGTTTGTAGCTATCCCTGACTACATACTGAGACACTGAGTACAGAGAGAAAAAATGTTTTGGGTAACAGTACCCATTAGCCTGGAATAATCAGGTCACGACAGCCTGTCATCTTGTACATTCCCATCGGTCATGGAAAGTTTTCACGAACAGTAAAATGTGTAGGACAGATGACAGTTTGTGAAGGACCTGTTGAAATTCTTGAGAAACTCTCTCCCTTGATTGCTGTTTTTCATTGTTGATTCATTGTAAGCAGATAAAGCACACCATACACATTTCCTTGGTAATGGAAATTTTTTGGTATTGTGTTTAAGCTTTCAGATGGGTGAAGAATCTATTGAGATCTGTAACTGCTTCTGCTTATCCTTTTACTGAATTCATTTGGGCTTTAATTTTCCTTCTGCAGTTGCTTTAAGGTTATAGACTTTTGAAGTAGAACTACCTACATTATCAGATTGCCATAAGTCCAGGGAGTGCTGAGACAGTTTGTTTTGATTTGAATATGAAATTGTCTCCACAAAGTCTTGTGGTTGAACACATATTTTTAGTTTGTGGTTCATGATTCCTTACTGGGTTGTACTAACTGAGATCTCAAAGACAACTGGTAACACTTAAAGGTTTTGAATACAGTGTTTAAAGTTCAGACTTATATGTTCATTGATTCTCATATCACTGGCCTCACTCACCCATGTGTCATCATGTCATATAACTGTACCTCCATCTTGTTCTGATCATGCAACACGTATATTGCATGTGATGTCATACCAGCAATGCAAATTAACAGCTCCTTAAAGCACCTCAGCACACACACAAAACTTGCTGAATGTTGCAAATTGAAATGCTTTTACTAAATACCCAGAGTTTTTTGCTCTTATGTAAATACTGATTTAATTGTGGATAACAGACTTTTCTATTTTCCTAGTGTCACTCATCAACATGTAAGTATCAAATTAATTTATCTTTGTATTGTATAGTGTAACTTTAAAATTTTTTAAGTTACTGACTTGTATTTTATTTAAAAAAAGAATCATTCAATGATTATTAGGTTGCAATAAAGAAAACTATTTTAATAACTTATGAAATGGTTCTAACTGTATTTCTGACTTTTTCTACTGATTTATGTGATGTTTTACACAGGTGACAACTATAAAACCAAACTATAAATTAACTCTGAAAAACATTCTCTATATTATATATTATCAGCTAAGATTTAATATTTTATGTAAAAATAACATGCCCATTTCATTAATATACAAATTTGCTTTCATGGTAGTAAATGATAAAATTATATATTCACCAAATTGGTTTTAAGTAGAATCTTTGATTTATTAACAGTAAATAAATCATTTAAACACCCACTATATACTATATACTCGGGGTGTCATAATAATTTCTTAAGCAAAAGGAGTCACAAATAAAAAGCTGAATTGTCCAGTGATCTCCACCTTACGGCATTGTTTTGCAGGCTTGACAAACCTTTGGCAGGTATGGCCTAGCTTTAAGTGGGTCTGTGAAAATCCGGCTTTCAGAATTACAGCTATGACTCACTCCTGTCTCTGTCTTTGTACTATTGAAATGAGGAGTTACAGGCACACAGTCTGGCTGCCATGGAGACATTGTCACATTGCTTTCATGCCATAATAGGCCATGTCACCTTAAGTAACATCAAGAAATATTTCTGTAAATCTATTAGTATGGTATTTTTGACAGGAGAGAGAGGAGGGGTGGATGAATATAGCAAGAACTGACTGGTGCATTGTAGAGACCTCCCACATAAAAGTTTCTTTCAGCATTGTTTATTTCTAGAGAGTTTCATTTAGTTTAGATTTTCCCTTGGTTTGTAGACCAGAGCAGTGGAAAGGTTAGGTTTAGATTTTGGTTGTGTTAGGGTTAGAAATTATGGAGTTACAGGGTTGGGTTAAGGTTAACTCAATAGTTAATCTCCATTGTAATCTTTATGGAGTTTAGGATAGCTATGGAAGCAAATCCCTCCCAGAATGTGTGTAAGGGATTCTTTAGACTAGGTTAACTTCAAGTAGAAGTTACCCACCTAAAAGAAAATTACCTTTTGAAAATGATGATATAGAAATCAGTGACTGACACCTGAAGTGACCTTAGGAGGTATTGTTCTAACACTTAAGTACTCTTCTTCCTCTGTTACTCGATTTTAATTAATTTTTAAAAATTAATTTAAAAATAATTGGTGAATTTGCTTATTTGGTAGTACAGTGTCTCACTAGGTAGCCCAGGCTTTCCTCATATCCACAGTGGTCTTCCTACCTTTATATCCTGAGTGCTGGATAGCCAGCATGCTTTAAGACAATCCAGCTTAAGTGGCACCATCTAACCTATTTAGGAAGGCATCAGAATAGTCAGACAGAAAGAGTAATTGTGTTACAAGAGGATAGAGAGAAATGCCGCTTTGTGGTGCTTTCTGTATAATACAGTTCTTTTTCAGGGCCTCACCCCAGTGAAGCTGGGATTCCTGACTGCATTGTCAAAAAGAACTCTATCAATATGGAGCGGTATAAAGAGAAACCTTTTCCTTGAGAAAAGCCTTCCCGCCAGCCTGGTTCTAGAGCCGCATCACTCCCAAATAAACACACAGGAGGCTATATTAATTATGAAGCTGTTGGCCTTGCTTGTTTCTTACTGGCTAGCTCTGACTTAAGTACTTACCCCATAATTGTTAATCTAAGTATTTCTCTTACCAGAGAAATTTCCAGGCTTCCTACCCCATGGCGGTTACATCTTGACTTTTTGTGTTTCTCCTTCCCAGAGTCTTCCTGGACTCCTAGTCCCTCCTATCTAGATTCCCTATTGGCCAGACAGTGCTTTATTGACAAATGCACAGGACTTCCCCAACAGAGTGGAACTGGGGTTTTATTATTTGTTTATCAATATGGAGCAGAACCAGGGCTTTATTATTTGTGAGTGTGTGTCCGCCCGTGCTCACATGTGCCATAGCATCCAGTGTGAAGGTTAGATAAGGACAAATTTACCTTCCATTGAGTTTGAGGCAGGGTTTCTTGTTCGCCATTCCATTCCCATAATTATCTAAGAATTCTTCTGTATCTACTTCCTATCTTGTCACAGATGCACTGGAATTAAAAACATGCACAATTGTATTTGACTTTACCTATGTTCTGGATATGTGAACTCAGGTCCTCAGATGCAGGGCAAGCACTTTACATACAATAAACCATTTTTCCAGCCCAAGTATTTATTATAAAGAAGTTATTTTCAGCATAAATTTAAGCATAGGCATTAGCAAGAAAGGCACTTCAGCGAAATTTGTATACTTGTCAAGTGGGGGTCACACTTGAGTATTATAATAGCTGTGTATACAACTTTTGTGACTTCTGAAGTTACATCTCTAACAGTTCATAAAGGACTCTTTTTCTCTCCTATTTTAGTAAATGAGACCATGGGTTGTTTCCTGAGGTGCCTTGGATAGGATTGCAATGTCTAGTATTAGAGACAACATGGTATGTGTGTTCCTGAATTCTACCATCCCCACTTAGATTTCCATGCAACCCCCACTGTCTATGTAACTCACCCTGCCTGGCAGGAATAGTATTCTGAAGAGACATTTATGTCTATCTCTTTGGCCAATAGACTATTGAAACAAATTAGAGTTTTTCCAGGAATCTCATCCTAGAAGAAAGGACTGAGGACAACCTGAGGAGGAACTTGTCTATGGGAGAAACACTTGTAAGGCTGACTTTCTATCATACTATCAAGACAGGAGCTAAGTGGAGGGAGGAGGGTGGGTTATATCTTCCACCTTGACTGGACTACTTAGTTAAGCCTGATGCCTTATCCTGCCAGTAGTAGCCTGAAGATGGGCTAGGGAGCAATCATTCAGTTTCCTAGTGTAACCCACATTGAAAAATCTTTTCCCATTCTTTCCCTCCCTCCATTCCTCCCTCCTCCTCACTTTCTCTTCCTCGAAGGGTGTCTCTATTCTGTAGCTCTGACTGTCCTGGAACTTGCTATGTAGACCAGGTAGGTTTCGAAATCACTGAGATCACCTGCCTCTGCCTCCCTAGTGCTGGGATTTAGGTAACACGTGTGCCACCATGCCTGGCTGCATTTCACTACTAATTTAACTCTTGTTTTGAGGGACGATGAGTGGCAGAGACTGTTTCATTAGGGTAGTCAGGACTCAGGCTCTAGTCCCAACTCCAGTAACAGAGGGCTGCGTCCATCAAATGCAGCCCTCATGCCTTGAACTCCACAGTCTGCCCACTATGAGCAACATTGTTTTCTTTTATTATGGAGTCTGTTATAACCACATAAAAGGATTAGCGCACAGTTCTGTCCTTATTTTACAGATGGGGAAACCCAGGCTAAGAGATATAGTGGTTTTCTACTAATGTATAACTGTGCTTCTTATCCCTCCAGAAGCCACCACACCTAAGCCAAGAAGGGTGACAGGCCTGTAATCACTTGGAAGCTTGAAGCAGTTTTCTGAGGATTTAAGGTCAACCAAGGTGCACAACAGAGTAGGGAGTGCGTGCATTCTGGCAGTATTCAGATTGGCACTGGCCAAGCTTCTGTGCTTCCCAGCTCACCTCCCGGGCCTCCTAGCAGCTGCTGGAGCTGTTAATTCACAAGAGTCCTGAATCCCGCCCAGGACTCGGATGGGGAACCAGTGGTAACTCTCAGGCTCCGGAAGGTCCTCCCACTCCCGACTTTTCATTGCTCTCCTGGGCTCCGCCCCGTCCAGGTCTCTGACCTTTCTGCAGTGCCGTTCCGGGGCAGGCGGTGTATCGCTGCGAAGTGGAGGACCCTGCGAGCACTCGGTGAGGAGCAGGAAGGCCGTAGCTCTGGTCCCATGAGGAGCTGACAGGCAGCTTAGCACCAGGACAAGGGTAGGGGATGGGGGGCTCTGTTTGCGGCTGCGGTTTGTGTGATCAGAGGTCTGACGGAGGTGACGGGGTCTTTGGCGCGGGGACACTGCAATTCGGATACTCCCCTGAAGGTCAGTCTGCTGTCCGTCCACTCGATCTCCTCCTGTCCTCTCTGGTCTCCTTTTCCCTTGGGAACCCTGGCGTCTCTTCCTGTCCCTGGGGATCCCGTCTGAAAGATTTCCAGGCAGGAGTTAAAAAGAGCTCCTAACTTCCCCTTCCTTAGAAGACAGACACTGTCCCCGTCTATACCCAGTTCAAGAAGCCCCTTATGTCTGTGTTTCTAGTCAGGTCGGCCACTTTCCTGGCTTGAACCTGAGGAAGTTTGTCTGTGGTAAGCCCAGTAAAGAACAGGATTGTGTCTTCAGCCCTCTCTGTGGCAGAGCGCGGAGAAAAGGATGGCCATGCGCTCTGCTCTTTGTGCAGTGGCACAGATAAAGAGGGTGGTAGCCATAGCCCTGAAAATTTGTACTTCCCAGAGAGAATAGCTTTGGCTTCAATGTTCATAGGTTTGGGGTGAACTTACAAAAGTTAGTATCATATTTGATATAGGGAACAAGTGCCTTGTCCGCAGCATAACACGTTTTCTACGTGTGTGTAGAGTATGTGTGCTTTGCAGTGAGGAATTCTTTCTGAAGTGTGACTCTTATTTTCCTACTCAAACTTTTTTTTTTTTTTTTTTTTGGCTGGCTGGCAAAGGGTTGGAAAGAGGACAGGGAGAACTTTTCCAGGCTTTCACAACTGGGAAAAGTCAGTTTTCGTGTACTTCTTTTTTTTTTTTTAAGTAAATTTGTTAGGCTCTTGCATGCATCTTAATTTTAAGATGTTGTCACGGCCTTGGAGAGTAGATATTTAGTACTCTGCAGAGTTACTTTATGGGTTTTCTAAATGTGGAGCAAAGCTCAGTCTCTAGACAGTGAAATAGTTCATCAGTGGATGCTGAGAAGGTGGTTTGCCTTGATGGTGGAGCAGTGGAAACATCTCAGGAATGACCTGTAATGCTTTCTAATAAAATCTTGCCTTATCCTCCATTGGGAGCTGAATTCTCAGTGGACATACTTGTTGTTTCAGATTTGTAAAAATGATGTTCCACTGTCTTCTGGTTTGTTTTGTTGTTAGATTAATGTAAGTGTGAAATGACTACTTACATTCTATTAAGTAAGATTCAGAAGTCAAATATAATCAGAGAAGTGGCAGAGAATTGGCCAGTGACCACCCCTCTTTCTCTCTCCTTCCTCCTAACCCCATCCCTATTACTTCCTGTCTCCATATGTCCTGGATCCACCAAAACTTCTATGACTACTTCTGGTCCCCCCTAGTAGCTAACTCTGCCATCTGACTTAAGTTAAATTTTATTGCCAGTCTCAGGAGTGTCAGAGTACATACAATCAAAATATTCTACAACATAACGTGTATGTGAGTATTCTGCCTGCATGTATGTATATAGCTTATGACTGAGGAGGCAAGAAGAGGGCACTGAATCACCTAAATCTGAAGTTACAGATGGTTGTCACTTTCTATGTGGGTGCTGACAACTCAACCCTTGTCCTTTGCAAGAGCAGCAAGTGCTCTTAACTGCTGAGCCATCTCTCTAGCCCAAAATTTTATAAATAGGTTTATAATTGCATCTCATGTCTCCACAGTAGGTGCCTTCATTTTTTTTCCTCCTTCGTTTAAAGTCTTCTTTTCCTCTGCTTTAAGGTGAATTGATGATGGAGGACATTGGTATAAAATGGTCTCTGTGGGGGGGGGCACTTTTGGGATCACGATCACTGGGTTTATACTTTGAATTTCTGCAATATCATTCAGATCTTTTTCTATCCTTAGCCCCTCTCTAGGAGCCCAGTTACAGCTTGCTGTTGCCCCTCCTATTTGGCTCACTTGTGTTCTGTTCATTTTCTTTGGGTCTTTGATAGTTTCCATTACTAGACCTTTAGTTTCTTCTTACTTATCCATCTGGTTTTATTTTTAAAAATCGAAGACAGTTGCATCTCTGTGGATTTCTGTCTTTTTGTTTTTTGTTTTGAAACATTCTGTGATAAAATATGCATAGCTAGATTTAACTATTTCAACATTTTAAGGACACAAGCTAAGTACATTTATAAAGTCATGTTACCATTTGAGGGGGTCTCTACAGGTGTCACAGTAGGAAGGGAAGCAAACCTCAAAGAAGAGAGAGTGAAAACTCAGTTCAGATTGACTTTATTAAGCTAGATAAAACTTGGCAGAAGTCTGATGCCAGGTGGTTATATAACAGAATAATAGTAGGATGCCAAACATAATAGAATTTGGGGGAAAACTTCCAGGCAACAATCATTTCCATTCCAGATTTCCAGGAAACAATAGTTTGCCATGTGGCTACTTAGAAACTCCTTTACAAAGTACATATAACCATGAAGACGGGTTCTATAGCTAAAAGGCCTAAGATCTGGTGTGGTCTCTGAGATAGCATAGAGGTCAGCAGGCCATGTGATATCTCTCCTAATGATGGGGGCCTATTAAGTAGGAGCTAAAGGTAAAAGGTCTAGGGAGGGAGAGTCTGTGATAGACATTTTTGGTGAGGACACCAGGACTAACAACATACACTATCAGTTTTCTGGGTGGAATGTAGATATTGTATCTTTTCCATTGAGGAGACACCTACATGTTTAACCTTCCTGTTTTCTGTAGTAATCTGTGTCCAAAAAGAGCTTTGTGCACCTAACAATCATTACTGCTATCTATACACTTAACAATTCTTTTTTATGTTTTTGCTTCTCTGAGATAGTGTGTCACTCACTAACTCAGGCTAGCTTAGAACTTCTGATCCTTCTGGCTCAGCCTCTGAAATTCAAGAATGGAGTATAGATATGTGCTACTGTAACCAACATTTCTCATTTCAAACAGAAGTCTGCCAAGCCCCTGGGCTAGAGAAGTTTAGGGTAGGGGGCAAGGTACGGAAACCAGGAAGATCCTGGAACAAGTGGGAGAACCTGGTGGCCAGCTTCATTTTGGTATGCTAAATAGGCATATCAGCAGGCTACCCCACAGCTAATCAACTTTAGACTGGATTAACTGAGGTTCAGGGCCCTGGTTGTTCTTCCACATGCCAGGCGGTTTGCTTCTTGGCACTCATATCTGGCAGCTCACAACAGCCTGCAGTTGTAGCTCCAGGGGATACGATACTCTACACACACAAAATATAAAAATATTTTTTAAAAACTCAACTTTTGATATTAGTGGGGGTTTTTTTGTGGATGTTTCTGTGTTTTGAAGGGGTTGGGTTTTTGTTTTTTGTTTTGTTTTGTTGTTTTTGTTTTCGTTTTTGGATTACCCATCTCATGGGTTGTTGGTTTAATCTCTATTTTTGTTTCTAAACTCCATTTTTTCCATTAATACCTTTTTTCTCTTGGAAGCTGTCATTTATTAACAGTTGTATGGAAGCCAGCCTAGACTTGAACTATGTCCTAGTACTATGTCTTACGAGGATGAAAGCTTGGTACATGTTACTATTTTTCTGGCTAAAAATGTGGAGCCTGAAAGAGAAGGTATGGACAATCCTAGTGGTGCCTTACAGAAATTGCTGGACAGTGGAGGACTTGCCAGTCCTTTTCTGATTTTACCTTGGGTGCATTGGACATCCTTCCTGTTGTGAGCTATCACTCGTTGGGCTTTGTGTAACGTGTTATGCCAACACTAGCGACCCTGTGACCAGGAGGAAGGGCAAGGAGTGCCTACTGAGTGCAAAAAGTCAGCTCTGGGAGGCAGAAACGAGTTCCACTTTAAAGCAAACTTTGCCCAGCTGCCTAGGAAACTTGGCTTGCTCACTAAGGGAGCAGCGCCTGTCACTCAGGTCTTGCTAGCCAATCAGGGTATTTTAAACAGGCCTTCCAATCATGATCTCTGGTAGGCGGTGCGGGGCGGGCTTTTTCCGGCCACAGTGTCGTGGGCTCACCGTGGCTGAGGGTGGTGCGATTGGGCTACACAGTTACCGCTGGTACCGGGAACTGTGGGTAGAGTGGGCGAGCTCGGAAGCCACGCCATGGTGAGCGATGGGCCACTGTCCCTAGACCAGAGGAGCGGGGACTGAAGCGTGGGAGCCTGTGTGGCGGGGCCTCCTAGGGCTTGGGGCAGGGCTACGTCGTGAGAGGCAACCTAGGCCCGGGACCAGCGGCCTCAGGGCAGCTCTGTCCCGGCCGAGAGGCTCCGCCCCGTTCCGGGATGCTCTGCGTAGCTGGTGTCACATTCCAGATCGCATGTGTGGCCGGCGGGACTACCAGTTGCTAAAGGTGGTCGAGTTTCTCTTGAGTTATAGATGCTTGTATTTCCTATTTAGGTTTAGGATCTGCTTTTGAATTAGTTTTGTGAAAGCTGTAAAGTCTGTCCAATTTTTTGTTGATAGCGTGTTTGCTTTACTGCTTTGTTAAATCAGTTACTGTTTTTGTGGGTTTGCTTCTGGCTTTTTTATTCTTATTTGTGAAATACTGTACTGATTTGATTATTGTGGTTTTATTGGAAATATTAAAGTAAGATAGTGTACTGTTGTGTTAACTTTTTTCCTTCTCTTTTTTGAGACAGGATCTCTTGTTTCCTAGGCTGACCTCAAAGTTTGTGTTAGCCGAGGATGACCTTGAGCTTCTGATCTTACTACCTAAACCCACCTCTGCAGTGCTGGGTTTAAGGGTGTGTGCCTGTATGCCTTTTGTTTGTGTGTTTTGGGGACAGGAACCTAGAGCTTCACGGTAGTCAGACACACTACCAGCTCTGCTATAGCCTATTGTTCTCTTCCCTGAGTGTCTCTTGCCATATAATGTTTAGTTCAGTTTTGTTGTTTTCAACATAAGTTCTGAGAATTGGTATTCTGAGAATTTGTATTGGGGTGTGATGAATCTGTAGATTGTAATGATAACTCATTAGAAATGTGCAATTTCTGTCTATATGATTAGTTACATTAATATGCCAAGTCTCATTTTTTCTTTGGTGCTGTATAAGATGTGTGGTGGTTTTAATTTCACACTCTTACCAGTCTCAATAGTGCTTTCCCTTTTCTGGCAGTGGTTTTGTTTTGGTTTTTGTTTGCAATCACTAGTATTATGACATGATTTTTGCTATTAAATTTGTCAATTTGGTGAACTACATTTTTAAATTTTTCAGTTTTTGTGTTGATGGGGATTAAAACATCTATTTTCATAATGCTAGACTTTTGTTTTACCATGGAGCTTTGTTTACAGTCTGAGGTTAAAGGTTTGAATTGAATTTCTGTGTCTGTATGGATTCCAGCATGATTTTGGTATAACTTTGCTTCCAGACAGACTTTTATTCTGCAGACCAGGTTGACTTCAAACTCTTGCCAGTTCATTTGCCAAATGCTGGTGTTACAGGCATGTGCAACCCCACTGGCTCTGGTTCTTTTAATAATTTTAAAAGTACACTTGAAAATTCAGGTTGCTGATGTTGAGAGTTTTTGCATTAGTCATTCTTTAGATTTATTTGTTTTTGTTTTGCTTTGTTTTTTTCTCCTGTGTTGTTTTAGTGTTATGGTAATGTTGAACTCAGATTGAATTAGGATGTGTTTGCCTTTTAAGAGGAAGTTTTACAGAATTAGTGCCCTATCTTTATTGTTTGGAAAAATTGATGATTGAAATAATTTGAGTCTTAATCTGTCCTTGTTTTGAGAGTTAGTGATTTCATTTATTTAGCACATATAGGCTAATTTGTTCATTTCTTCTAAGTTACTGAATATGTGGTCTGGAGTTTTTCATAGGATGCCTTTATGGTTCCTTTAATCTTCATTCTAATGATGGCCCTATTTAATTCTCTCATCCAGGTACTGACCAGGTCTGATCCTGCTTAGGTTCCAAGATCAGGTGAGATCAGGTTTGTTCAGGGTGGTATGGCCATAGATGGCCCTTTATAATTGTAATCATTAGTCTTTGGTAAATGTGGCTGTAAGCTTCTCGCTTCTATCAGTATTTTTGAAGAGCCAGGTTTTGGAGTGATTGATTATCTCTTGGTTTCCTATCCACAATTTTTTATTCTCTAATTGCTATATTCCTATGCTTGATTTATTTCTTCTTTCTCTAGCTTCCTATTAAATGGTTTATTTTTCATTTGTCTTCATTAGTAGTATATGCATTTATTGATTGAATTCCTCCCAAACATAGCTTGTGTTTTGTGGCACATATTTTCCTAAGATGTACTTTTAATTGTTTTTGAAATATTTAGATTTCTCTTGGGACTTCTCCTTTACCATGTGTTACTTAAAACTTTGGTTTAATTAATCTAGGTTTTCCAATGTGCTGTCTTTAGTTTAGGAATTCTCAGTGCCTACTATTAGAGGTGCCAAAATTAGGGGGCATTTGCACTCTTTCTATACAGGGTGAAAGTGTCAGGGTGACTACCCCAGGATTTGTATTAGCTTTCCTTTTTATGATTTCATTACTTATTTTATGTGCATTGATGTTTTATCTGCATGTATGTCTGTGTGAGGGTGTTAGATTCCTTGGAACTGGAGTTACAGACAGTTGTGAGCTACCATGTGGGTGTTGGGAATTGAACCTGAATTTTCTGGAAGAACAGCCAGTGCTCTTAACAGCTGAGCCATCTTTCTGGTTCAGGGATTTATAATAAGTTTATGGTGATACCTCAAAATATATCTTTTTTCTGCATTGGAAAGAACTTTATTGGCACAGTCAGGAAGATATGGTAAGGTTGATTATTGTCTTGAGCTCCCTTACATTACCATAAATGTCCATACAAGCTATATTATCAATGTGGTAGGAGAAGCTATCCTCAAAGACAGCTACTCTTATTATCAGCATGTAAATCTGATCTAAAACACACTTCACAGACTCCTAGCACTTGTGGCACAGAGGCAGGTAGATCTCTGTGAATTCGAGGCCAGTCTGGTCTATAGCACAAGTATCAGGGCAGCCAAGGTGACATGGAGAAACCCTGTCCTATTAGCTGAAATAGAGATACTTGTCATTTTCAATGGAAAGTAAGAAAGGATCAAGAAATAAGTGTAATAGAATAGGTTTAGAGAAAAACTGTCAATTGGTCTTCCAGCTGGTTTTATATTTAATTTTGGCTGCTCACCTTAAAATGTTTTGAAATATGAAGTCTAACTAATGGTAATTTGTCATGATTTCTTCAATAGGGAACATAGATAGTCCTTTTGGGGGGGAGGCAGTGGGTGGTGTTTGCAACAGGGTCCCTGTATAAACCAAGGCTGGATTCAACTCAGATTTGCCTGCCTCTGCTTGCTAAGTGCTGGGATTGAAGGTGTGTGCCATTGTGCCTAGATTTCCTTTCTCCTTAGCATGTTAATCTAGGTGTCCTAGGTAATATAACTAATGCCAGAGGAGCAATCTGTTTTAATTGTAACTTAACTCATCTAAGAAAAAAGATAACAAAACTTAAGAGGTTTGGAATCTATCAGGATTGGTATTAAATTCTTAGTTTCCTTTCTGATGCTGTGGTAAAATACCTTGGTAAAAGCAACTTTAGGGAATTAAAGATTTATCCTGCTAACAATTTCAGGTTACCGTCCTTTGAGGAGAAAGCAGGACAGGATCTTGAAGCAGTTACATTCATACTAGAGAGCAGATGGAGAGTGAATATATGCATGATTACCTGTACTCAGTGCCCCTTCCTCCATTTATGTAGTCCAGAATCTCCTGCCTAGGAGATGGTGCCACTTACTGTGTATAGTCTTCCTGCGTTGGTTAATATAATCAAGGCAGTTCACAGTCTTTCCCAAAAGCCAACCAGATCAAGATAGTCCCCTCATTGAGATTCTCTTATGAGTGTTGTGTCAGGTTCATGGAGCCTAAGAGACCAATCCAAGGAGCAGACACTTCTGAAGCAAAAGCAAAAGGTTTCTGTTTGTTGTTCAATTTGGCCAGCTTGGATCTCACTCCATGGTGGAGAAATGAGATGCCAACCAGCCAAAAAGAGAAGCTTATAAAGGGGCAGACCATAAGGTTGAAGACCACAAATTTCAGAGTTACCATGGTTACTTAAGGTCATACAAACTAGAGTAAAGCAGTAACTATATATTTTAAGCAAGACACATTTGAGTGAGATAAGACAGGGCATGAGCTTGCAGATTACAGGGTCAGAGGGTCTGTCAGTTATCCCCTAGGCTGGGGAGATCTTTAAAACCAGCAGGGGACCTTTAAGACCTTCAGTTAGCAAAAGAGTGTTAACAGGAGTGTTGGACAGTCATTTCCCCTTCTCTGAGGTTATAGCAATGGAATGGAATAAATCTGCCCAGAAAGAAAATTAAAATCACAAGATAAAGAATTATTTCAAATACTCCAAAACATTAAAACATTTTGTAGTGTACAAACAGTTTTCACAATTGGGAATCAGACTCAGTCTACTTAAAGAGTATGACTTTGAGTCAGAATGTGGACATCTGAGATGACTCAGTTGGTAAAATCATGTGCTACATAAGCCTGAGGATTTGAGTACTAATCCCTGGGACTCACATAAAAACCAGATGTAATGTACATGTTTATAATCCACATGTGGTGAGATAGTTGTCAAGACAGAATCCATTTGGAGCTGGCCTAGAATAGTGCACTAACAAAAATGGGAGATCCTGTCTCAAGTTGGAAAGCAAGACCCAACACTGAAGATTGTCTTGATACCACATACATGCTATGATAATGGTGGATCTCTCTCAGACAGTAGCATCTAGAACTTAATGGCCTTAGGTCTAGAAGGTTTCCATAGTACCAGAAAGTTAAGCAAAGGCCTTCTTACTCAATCCTCCAATCAGACCCTATAAGCAGGAATTAGGAAAGCCAGTTCTAAATCTCCCAAAAGAGTCATCCCTCCAAGACTTAGTGACATCGAGTATATGCTTTCGGCCTTTTATCTGTGTCTGTAACAAAAGTCATATGGTTAAAAGTAGCACCACAGCATGACTCTTACAAAGAGAGGTAAGGAGTATGACAATAACAACTGGAAAGATGGGAACAACAGTAGGTATAGGAGCTCTGACATAATGGATATAAGAGGAAGGATAAAGGAGTAAGATGGGCATCATAATTGAAGGCAGGTGGTGTCCTTAGTTGTAGCATAGTTTAAAGCTCCCTGAAGAAACAGATTTAGAATAAATTTCCTGAAATGACAAGGGAGTAAGAAAGTAGGGCTTATGCACGTATAGAATCCAGAAAGATAGAATGAAAGACATTGGAGGCTGCAGGTATGTGAGGGTATATTTTGCCTTGGGCCTCAATGGAAAAGGAGATAGAAATCTTGAAGGGGCTCATAGAAGTAGACTTCTTGAGCTTTTGTGGGTAGGAAAGCTTTAACTGTAGCTAGATAACACATAGCCATAGGGTCTTAATTTTTTTGAAGTTGGAAACCTCATAGTTAGGATATCTGTCAGGTCTGGGAAGGTGTTTTGTGCCTACTGACTATAAAATAATTCACATGGGAATTGGTAACTTTGAAGGGGAAGTCTTAATGTCCTTATGAGACTAGTCTCTAACAAGTTATAGTAGTGTTTTAATGTGAGGTAAACGGTCTGTTAGGGGTTAATAAATCATCTATGCACTAAAGAGGCTATTCCTTTATGAACATTTCAAGGAAGAAAGGTTTTTGTGGCAAAGAGGTAGGGGCTGACCATGTGCCCTGAGGCAAGACACTCCAGGTGAGTAGATGAATATCTGAGACAAGTGGTCCTGTCAAAGGCAAATAAGAACTGAGTCTGAGTGGATTGGAACATAGAAAGAAAATATCCTTAAAGTCTAAACTATAAAACCAGGTGGCATTAGAGTATATTACAGTGTAAGAGTGGTTGGGATTACAGTTTAATTTGTGGCTCTTAGGTCTTGGGATATTCTTTAGGATGCATCTGACTCTTACTGCCAACATAAGAGTGGTAGGAGCATAACCCCATAATGGTTACAAATTTATCAATAAGAAACTCAAAACCCTTCTAGGTTTTAGTTTTCAATTTTAGTTTTAGGTTTCAGATGGACCTTTGAGGAAAGGTGTTAGTGTCTGTAATGACTGTTGTGACAGAAGTGACTGTTAGTGGGACTAGCTATGTCTCACACTTGAAGGGGAACTTATGAGATGTAGAAATAAGGGAGGATGTTTGGGGCTCTAGACATTATTGGATGTTTATAAGGAGGGGTTGGTGTTATGAGTATTTTAAGGTCCCAGGACCCTTCAGATGTCATAAGTGGGACTGGGGGTTGGATGCAATGTCCCTGCCTAGGAAGAAAATCTGGCAGCAGGGTAGAACCAAAAGGAATGAATGAATATCATACATGTTAAGAGGTTTAAAGTGTGCTGGTTGGAGTTTGCCATTGATACTAGGGAGGAAGATTGAGGACAGGAATGTTAAATTAGAAAGGTAACAGGGAGGAAAATGTAGCTCCTATGTTGGTTGTATAGTCAACAGCCCTTGCTATATCTTGGATCATCTGAAGCTCATACATAAGAGTCCCAAGGAAAACTTGGGAGCCTGTGTAACCCAGGGTCAGGTCTTCAAAGTGGAAGTCTCTTATTTTCCAGGACCAAAGTTAAGGATATTGTTAGTTTGACCCTAGCATGAGATTTTTAGATATAGGCTGGACCTCTCATGCAGGTGGGGACAGTTATGATTCTAATGGTCCTCCAGTCTGAAGGAGGACTACTATAGCTGGGTTATTTTGTGCTTTCACAGATGAAATACTGTGATTAACTACAAGGATAATCAGAGTGGTTCATTTGTTCCAAAATTAAGTTCGCTCCTTTAGCCTGAGTAGGGTACATTTAGATGGATTGCTTGGACTTCTGAAATGGTTAGGAAATGGGAAGTCACCACAGCAATCCCTTTAGTCTCCTGATTTGACTTTTCTGATCTTTGAGTTTTTTAAATATTAAATAACTGTATCTATCTAGAAAATAGGAGAGGAGTTTACTGTCCCTGTTCTGATTTTTGAAACTTTTCTCTTAATATCTGAAGAAGTTTTATAAAATTTACAGGTAGGTTGCCTTTGGCCCTCTTGGTTCTTCAGAATGTAGGCTAGTGTACTGGTGCATAATTTCAGCCATCCTGTATTAAAGTGAAGAGAGCAGGGTTCTTGAACAGTTCCTCATTGTTAATGGAGTTGATAACAGCTTATTTCTTTCTAGGACACAGGGAATCATGTATTCCAAGGGTCCTTTCCCCCATTGTTTCCCACGTTCTGATATAATCATTTGGGTTTCCTGTCAAGTACTATAAAGCAACATGTCTTCTCTGTTATCAGGGTTAAGACTGGCTCTCATCAACTCAGCTGCCTGCTAAAGTTTAGGTGTGGAACCTCTTTGTATGCATATAGCAAGTTGTTAGAATGATATAAATAGGCACTGGAGAGATGACTCACTAGTTAGGAACACTGGTTGTTCTTCCAGAAGACTTGGATTTCAGTGCCAGCACTCACATGGAGGATCATAACCATCTATAACTAAAGTTCAAGAGGATCTAGTGCCCAGTTATAGTCTCCATGGCCACCAGGCATGCACAGGCAAAGTATAGGCAAACACCTCATATTTATAAAAATAATTTTAAAAGTGTTATTAATATATTGCCCAGATTAGGTTAAAAGACTATGGTTAGCCCTTTGAATTCCTTAATAAAGATAGAGAGGAAGTGGAGGAAATGATCATAGTTGTTAAATTTGGAGCAGATCAGATGGGGAAAGAGACATATGTCTAGACTGTGCTAAGGTTCCTGCTAGCCACCTCACAAACAATATAGAGATTGGGTTTTTGAGATGGTGTCTCATTATTTAGTTTTGTCCTGGAACATGCTATATTGACTCACATTCAGAGATGGGCCTGGCTCTGCTCCTTTAGTACTGGGATTAAAGGTATGCACCACCACACCCAATACAAGGAATATTTTCTGAGGGTCAGAGTGTGGCTTTTGCTTGCTTCCTGAGTTCTCTGTGTCAAATTCCTGGGTGAATATGTGAAGGGGGAGTGTATCTGTTTTAGTAGGAAGAGTCATAGGAGACAGACAGGTGGAGAGAGGGGCAGCTTTCAGAATAGGAGAAATGAAGTCCCTTTCCCCACCACATCCCCATCACAGTAAAATACCAACAAAGAATTCCTTTGGCCTGTGTCCATCAGTTGTGAATGGCCCAAGAGGACTTCCTTATCTTGTCCTGTGATGGGAAACAGTAGTGTGGGCTTTAACTAAAAAACTTTTGGACCTTGTTTGAGAATCTCCTAAATCAGATACCTTTAGCTGACCACCACAAGCTTCAGAGGTATGAAGGAGAGTTCCTTTTTAAGCCATCAAAATACTGGACAAAACAGCAAAAGAAAGGCCAATAACAGTCAATCAAAAGGATTATCCAAGACATGTACAAAGAGTTTGTTGAATACTTAAGGAAGCAGTAAGCCCACAGAAGGAGTTGCCTACCTGAGAATGTGAAGGAGTTCTTAAGGGAAAGTGATTTAGTGGTCCATATTTGGGCAGATATGTGAGTACTTTATCTTGTGGAGTAGTAAATTTTGCAGTTTGTTTTTTCCTTAAACCTGGCCATTTTATAAAGTGCCACTAAATCTCCAAAATGTCGAGATGTGCTTCTATTTCTGGCACTTTGTGTCTACAGAGTAGTTTGAAAATCTTTTGTGTATGCAAGGCAAGCCATGATGTTACTGTCTAGAAGACCGACAATTGCTAAACACTTGGATTAGGAGAAAGTTGGAAAATTAATTATTGGTGAAGTCTAATGAGGTTTTTTTAATTTCATGTGATTTTATAATGGTATAATCCAGAAGAGGTAACATTTTGGAGACACTTCTCTTCCCCCGCCCTACCTTCTACCCTCCTGAGATGTGAGCCTTGATAGAGCATACAGGCTAACTCCGAACTCCTTGATGCTGGTGATTCTGTATATTGGTCTTCCTAGTAGCTGAGACTGTAAGCACATGTTGACATATCTGACTACATTGCATTCTTTGTAAAAACACATGCCATCTAATTGTTTCATGTTAATTTTTTTTTGGTTGGGTCATCAATCATTCTCGCTAGTGTAATTTCTGGGTGGTATAAATTATCTTTGAGGCTTCTAAATGTTTTCTCTTGATGTAATCACACAGGATGAGCTCAGTTTCCCCACTTAACAAATGACAATATGCATGAACTGTTACTGTTGTCTACCAGAAAAACTCAGTAGCCTCATTGCCCCAATAATTGGGGGCAGAGGCTGATTCTCTTGGTACTTATATATGTATAGAACATTCAAGAAGCTAATATTCAGAAAATTGCTGTGTTTATGTAAGTCATTTAGAAGTGTTGTTATCATTTATGTTAGTGGGATGTCTCCCATAATCTTAGGTTCCCCAATACCAGAAGAGTTCATACTTTGTAGAAATATGTAAGTAAAAGTAACATATATGTTAGCTCTCTTCTGCACATCATTTGGCAGAACTGGTTATTACAGGTACTAGAAGAAAAGGGTGACCTAGCAGAACATTCAACTCCCAGGCACAGTAATGAGGAGTGTTCCTACTATTTCTACTCTGCTGTTTCTTTTCCTTTCTTTTCTTTTCTTTTTTATCTCCATGCCTCCTCCCTGTGGAGTCAGAGTCTCACAGTATCGTCCTGGCTGATCTAGAACTCTCTGTCGCTGTCTCCTTTCTTAATGTCTCAGGGCTAGCATTAGAATTTCAGTTTGATTGAATAAATTCCTGAACAGCACAAAATTATATGGACATCTTATCAATTGAGTATAAATCTCTACATGTTAGTCTCATCTGTTCTTTTCTGTATATATTCATGATGTTTTAGGATTTTTTGGCCTTTGAGGATGTGGCAGTGAAATTCAGCCAGGAAGAATGGATTTTGCTAGATCCTTCTCAGAAGAAGCTATACAGAGATGTGATGTTGGAAACCTGCGGTAACCTTACTTCCTTAGGTAAGAATGACACCATTTATTTTGTCAAGGAACAAGTGTTCCTTGGTTCTATGATTTGGAATTTGGAAAGGGAAAAAGAAAGTGAATAAACAAGCATGGGTCCAGTGTACATCAAACCCAGAAATTCATTTTTCTGTAATTTCTAATAATATGTGACTTTTCTGGGTCTTCCCATTTTTAGGCATCAAATGGGAAAATAAGAATATTGAAGAGCAGTACAAACATTCTTGGACATATCTAAGGTAAGTTGCATATACAAGTGGGAGAAAGTTTTCCTTGAAAAACTCTTAATGTGTTATGAAAATTTACAAACGAAAGCAAAAGGAGCTGGAGAGAGGACTCAGTGTTAAGAGCAATGGAGGACCCAGATTCTAGTCCCCACACTTATATGATTCTCACAACCATTTGTTACTTCATTTCCAGGGCATTCAATATGGTAAACAGACATGCATATAGGCAAAACACCCATGCACATTAAGTAAGTAATAGTGAAATTTTAAATTAAAAAAGAAAATAAAAGCCAAAACTGTAACATTGACTTATTAGAAAAACTGCCCCAAAATACATATATCAGTATATATATTTGAAAAAACAGTTTACTTGGAAACAATATGTAGACAACACACATATACATATATAATGATTTATTTATATATTTCATGTATATGACTGTTTTATCTGCACGTATGTCTGCATACCAAAAGAAGGCTTTGGATCCCATGGGACTACAGTTAAGTTATATAGGCAGTTGTAAGTCACCACTTGGGTGCCTGAAGTTGAACGCAGGACCTCTGGAAGAGCAGCCAGTTAGGTCTCATAACCAATGAGCTATCTCTTCTATCTGTGGGGGCTGTTTTAATAGTAGTTCTTTAGGAGTATATTGTAGAGTCATCAGTTCATTTATTTGAAACTATTCAAGTGGTAAAAGCATACACTGATTTTTATGAATAGTGTAAGCCTAGCACCTGTTAGTAAGCAGAGTCATTAGTGAAACAGCCATTGCTAACATGTTTACTTTTTTTTTTTACAGAAGTTACATGGTAGATGCAATCAGTGAGCATAAAGAAGGTGATCAATTTCAAGAAACATATATCTGGATCCGAAATCTCCATAGAAGTGCAAACATTTCTGCTGGAATAAAACCATTTGCATGTGGTGTGTATGGAAAAGCTTTCACTTGTCATTCATCCTCTAATGAACACATCATGTCTCACTTGGGGGACAAACCATCTGAACACAAATATGGTAAGAAGCAATATAAATTTAAACAATGTAGGAAAGCTTGAACTCACAAATATTCAATGATACATAGGTATCTTATGAAAGTGAATGTTTTAAAAATATTTTTGTTTTCCAGGTTCATTTGGAATGCAGCAACAAAGTCACAGTGGTGAAAAATCCTGTAAGAAATGTGGTATGGCCTTTATTTGCCCCTGTTCATTTTCTGTAGATGGAAGAACCAACACTGAAGACAAATGTTGTGAATGTATACAGTATGATAAAGCTCTGAGTTCTTCTAGTGACCTTCAAAGTCATAAAAGAATTCATACTAGAGAAAACCCCTATGAATGTGAACAAGGTGGAAAATCCTTTAGACATCAAAGTTCATTTCGATTACACAAATTAACTCATATTAGAGGGAAACCCTATGATTGTAAACAATGTGGCAAAGCCTTCAAATGTCACAGTTCTCTTCGATTTCATAATGCAGAAAAACTTTATGTATGCAAACAGTGTGGTAAAGCTTTCAGATGTCAAAGTTACCTTCGAATGCATGAAAGAACTCATAATGGTGAAAAATGTTATGACTGCAAACAGTGTGGTAAAGCTTTCAGAAGTCACTGTTCCCTTCAAAGACATAAAATAGGTCATCTTGAGAAAAAACCTTATGCATGTAAACAATGTGGTAAGTCCTTCACTTATCTTTATTTACTTCAGACACATGAAAGATTTCACACGGGAGAGAAACCATATAAATGTAAGCTATGCAGTAAAGCCTTTCTTTGTTCCCCTTTTCTTCAAAGACACGAAAGATCTCATACTTGGGGAAGGCCCTATAAGTGTAAACAGTGTGGTAAAGCCTTCAGAAGTCACAGTTTCCTTCGATTACATGCAAGGGCTCATACTGTAGAGAAACCTTATAAGCGTAAGATGTGTAGTAAAGCATTTCTATGTCTTCCTTTCCTTCAAAGACATGAAAGAGCTCACACTGAAGAAAAGCTCTTTGAATGTAAGCAATGTAGTAAAATCTTCAGAGATGGGAGTACCTTCCAATTACATGAAAGATCTCATATTGTAGAAAAGCCCTATAAATGTAAGATATGTAGTAAAGCCTTTTTTTATCCCTCTTCCCTGAAAAGACATGAAAAGATTCATACTGGAGAAAAACACTATGCATGTAAATATGCATGTAAACATTGTAGTCAGTCCTTCATTTTTCCTTGTTTACTTGAGAGGCATTTAAGAACTCACACTACTGAAAAACCCTATGAATGTAAACAGTGTGGTAAAGCATTTAGAAGTCTCACTTATGTTTACATACATGAAAGAACTCACACTGAAGAAAGACTGTATACATGTAAACAGTGTGATAAAAGTCTTAGTTGTCCCAATGCCCTTCAGTTACATGAACTAACTCATACTACAGAAAAATCCAATGCATGTCTACAATTTGAAAAAACCATCAGAAAATTCAGTTATTTTCAAGTACCTGAAAAGACTCATACTGAAGTAAAAGCTTATGAATGTAAGCAATGTGGTAAAATTCTTGATTGTGTAAGTTCCCTTCAGCTACATGAAAGAATCCATACTGGAGAGAAATTACATGAATGTAAGCAATGTGGTAAGACCTTCACAGTTCTCAGTAGTCTTCGAGTACATGAAATATCTCATAGTCAAGAGAAAAACTATGAATGCAAGCAACGTATGAAAGTTTTCAGTCTTACTAATATACATGAAATAAAGAAAGCTGAAGGAAATCCCTGTGAATGTAAGCAGTGTGGCAAGTCCTTTGTTTCTCGATATTTACTTCAAATGCATGAAAGGTCTCATTCTGCAGAGAAACGCTACGAATGTAAGGTATGCAGTAAAACCTTCATTTATCCCTCTTTTCTTCAAAGACATGAAAGAACACATACTGGAGAAAAACCTTATGAATGTAAACAGTGTGGTAAGGCCTTCAGAGTTCAGAGCTCCCTTCGATTACATGAACGAACTCATTCTGAAGAAAAACCTTATGAATGTCAACATTGTGGTAAAGCTTTCTGGCGTTTCCCTTCTCTTCAAGTACATGAAAGAATCCATACTGGAGAAAAGCCCTTTGAGTGTAAACAATGTGGCAAAACTTTCAGATGTCACAGTTCCCTTCAAAGACATGAAAGAACTCATAGTCAGGAAAAACTATATGAATGTAAACAATGTGGTAAGGCCTTTAGAAGTCACCGGTCCCTTCAAAGACACGGAAAAACTCATGCTGGAGAGAAGTCCCCATGAATCTGAACAGTGCAAAAAACTTTTAGATGTTCTAATTTCCTTGTAATGTTTGAAAATACTTGTAGGAAGGAAATCTGGTAGTATAAAGCAGTTGTGAAAGCTACAGGGTGCTTTGTTGTTGTTAATGGTTTTGTTTTGTTTTTAAATCAATAGACTTACTGGAGAAAGACCTATCATATGTGTTAAGTTGTTCAGTTCCCAGCTGGTCATGGTGGTGAATGCCTTTAATCCCAGTGCTGGGAAAACAGAGGTAGGCAGATATCTGAGTTCCAGGCTGGCCAGGGCTACACCATGTCTCAAAAAATAATGCAAAAAAAAAAAAAAAAAAAAAAAAGATTTTCAGTTCCATTTGAAAACTTAGACATCTCTGGTAGAACACCTTAGGAATGAATGTAATGTGAGGTTTTCTAATTTTCATTCATACTCTTGAATAAATGGTAATACAAACAAGGGTAACTCTTATAAGAATGGATGTTGGTTTGTAACTAATTAGGAACGTAAAGTTTGTAAACTTTTAACAGTCAAACTTATGAAGACTATCAAAAGTAAATCTAAGTATTACAGGTTCATGACTTGGCCAAGTTATTTAAGTCCTATTCTGCAATCAAAAGTGGAAGAGTACTGTATATGTTTATCATTAGGTAGAATACTTGTTGGGCATATGTGAAACTGTAAGTTCAATCCCCAGTACTCTTAGCAAAAAAAAAAAAAAAAAAAAGAATGTCTTAAAAGAATGAGTTGTCATTTCTTTTAGAGGGGCATACATTGACGTGAAAATTCTTTATAGTGTAGTCTTCCAACAATAGAGGTAGTTTGGGATTTATATATATCACCAGACAACTTCATAATAAGATTATTGTGTTGTTACTTTCCCCAATGCTGTGATAAAATGTTCCAACAAAACAAGCTAGGAAGAGGTTTAAAGGTTGAGCTGTGTCACGGTCTGACATGGCACAGAAGTCACAGCAGAAGGAACTTGTTGGAGCATGTCACACTGTATCCACAGTCAAGCAAAGAGAGAGTGCTCATGACTAGCTTTTTCCCTTTTATACAGTCTGGAACCCAAACCCAGGGAATAGTGCCATCTCTTTCAGGGTGAGTCTTCTGTCTCATCTTAAATCCCTTACAGTCAAGCCCAGAAGCTTATCTCCCAGATGATTATAGATCTTCTAAAGATGTTGCTACCAAGTGTCACAAATATACTATAATGAACCAAACACTACTCCAAATGTACAGTATATTATTTTACTGCTTGTTGTAAACAGTGATAACAGTAATTATTCAGGAAAGTGAAAATAATTGAAAGGATAATGATGTAAATGCTACACTTAAGAAGGCCCCATATGGAGTCTTAAGGAATAGATGTTGCTCTGGGTTGTAGTGAGTTGTAGTTTTGTGAATGTTAAAGACATTACTATATACTACTACTATTAACTATAAATACTGTAGACTTAGATCTTATTATCCATAAAATACTGTTCTTAGTAAATTAGCTCATAATTTTTTCACTTTGCAAAGTTAAAAGTTTTTAATACTTTTCTACTTTCCTAGTCACTTACTGGTTTCAAGTAAGAAATTAGTATACTTTTGGATTACATTGTGTTAAAAAACTTGATTTTTAAAAAATTTCTTGCTAATTTACTGAAATATATTTTATGAAGATTGCTTAGTAGATTTTGGTTTAGGACTATCTAATAGTTTATGAAATGGTCCTAAATGTGCTTTCACCATTTTGTACTCAGCATTGATGATTCAACCATGGAAAATACTGGTTCTCTATATTTTGCATTCTCAGATAATCAGCTAAGATTTATTACCTTTTGGGAGTGTGGGTACAAGGTCTCACTGTGTAGCCCTGACTAGCTGGATCTCGGTATGTAGACCAGTCTGGCCTTGAATTCAGAGATTCACCTGCCTCTACCTCCTGATTGTTGGGACTAAAGGTGAGTGCCACAGTAAGGTAAGATTTAAGACTTGATTCAAAGTAAGTATCTCAATTAGTATGAAATATGGTTCATTTTTAATAAATGCTAAGGTTGTATTTACTAAAGAACCCTTTTTAAATAGATTTTTTAGAAAAGTGTCTTAAGTTACAATTATTTTTTGTCTGTGTGTGTAGAGAGAAGCAATATAGCCAGAAGCTGGTTCACACACTGGAGAGCTGCCAAATAAAAGTTTGCTTCTGTCGTGTTGACACCTGGTATTGTCTTGTTCTTTTTGTAGATCAGAGGATAGAGATGGTTAGAGTTAAGATTAAAGATTAGGGTTAAGCTTAGAGCAGTAGAAATTAGGTTTCAGGTAAGGGTTAATGTTCTTATTATGGATTAGGATGAGTCAGTGTGGTACAGCTAGACACCGTGTTTAGGGGTTTAAGTTTTAGGTTTTTGTTTTTGCATTATGGATTACTGTTTGGGATTTGGCTAAGATTAATGTAAAGTGTGGATAAACAGGTACAGTGCTCTGTATCATTAGGGTTTGGGTTGGGATCAGAGTTAGGTTATTAGTTGAGTTTAGACTAGTGATAGTGATAGTTCTTTGGAGTAGGATTGAGGATAGGATTAGTGTTTAGGATTTGGCATGTTAGGTGTTATAGTGAACATTAAAGGTGGCAACAGAGTTAGCATTAGGGTAAGAAATTGAGATTAGATCTAGAATATAGTTAAATGTTAGTTTGAAGCAGCAACATATTCTGTCTTCCAAACAGACTTTTATGGTAGTCTGAATAAAAATGGCCCCTGTAGGCCTGTAGAGAGTGACACTATTATGAGGTGGTTTTGTTGGAGAAGTGTGTCACTAGGGTACAGGCTTTGAGCTCTCAAATGCTCAAGTCAGGTCTAGGGTGACATTTCACTTCCTGCTGTCTGCTGACCTTGTATGAGGAACTCTAAGCTTCAGCACCATGTCAACCTGCATGATACCATGCTTCCTGCTATGACAATAATTGTGTAAACCTCTGAAACTGTAAGCCAACCTCAATTAAATGTTTTCCTTTGTAAGACTTGCCTTGTTTATGGTGTCTCTTCGCAGCAGGAAAACCCTAACTAAGACATATTTCTTATGCTTAGAAACTTTTAAATGAAAAGAAGTGTGTTAGGTTGGAAAATTCAGAAGCATAACTGTGTTTGGTGCTCAAGATGTTTCCAATGAGTCATGTTGTATTGAAATTTAGTATCCTAGAAGTACACTTTCCTTAGGACTCCCTAGGTCAATAGCCACTGAGGGAAGAGTCCTGTGTTAGGTCTGGGATAAGGGAGTATTGCAAAGGCTAAGATTGTTTGCTTTGCTCGATGAGAGAAGTTAAGTGTGAGGCAAATCTCACTTATCAGCACATTCTGTCTTCTAAGTACACATTCCATAGTGATCCTGTGTCCCAATACAGTATCCCACTTGTCTACATAGTGATCCACTGTCCCATCCCATACCTTCTCTGTCTCACCCTGGTGTTTTCTCTATTCCATTCCAGAGTTCTTCTATGTCCATCATAATGCTTATCTATTTTCACAATTTTCTGTCATAATATTCTTTTTATCTATCACTATGTAACAGTTACATCAGCAGTCTTCACTCTGCCATCTCAATCCTCCATATAGTCCAATTATAGTGCTCCTCTATTCTTCAGTGTCATTTTTCTGTTATATACCAGTGTGTCAGTGAAAGTGCTCAATTGTTTCATCTTGGTATTCCACTGTTCCCACCACAGAGCTGTACAGCACAACAGAACTATAACAGTAGTACTCCCCTGTTTCAGCACAATGTTCTTCTGCTTCATCCCCAGGTTCCACTGCCAAGTCTCAAGTGTCCACTGCCCCATCCCAAGGCTCATCTGTCCCATCATAATGCTCTAGTACTCCCAAGTATTAGTACTTCATTGCCCTATACCAATGCTATATTGTGATAATACAATCCTCATCCATTTTTTGTTTGCCACTATACTCTCCTGTGCTATCACTATGTACCACTGTGATATCACAACACTACTCTTTATTTCATCACAGTTTCTATTCTATAACAGTATGATATTGTTCAGCCTTTAGTGCTCTTTCTTATCAGTATCTCACTTTGTTTTTGCTTGTGAAACGTGTCTCAATCTGTAGTCCAGGATAGTCTGGAACTTGATATGTAGACCAGGCTGGCCTCAAATTTCCACACCTCCTAAGAACTAGGATTGAAGGTGTGTGCCACCATGTGTGGCTGATATTTTCATATAAGTCTTCTCTTTTCTCACTAAATGCTTCACTGTCCCATGAACATACTTCTTTGTCTGTCACAGTGTTCTACTGATCAATCATCCGATCCATATTCTTTC
Source organism: Mesocricetus auratus (assembly GCF_017639785.1). Lineage (NCBI taxonomy): Eukaryota > Metazoa > Chordata > Mammalia > Rodentia > Cricetidae > Mesocricetus > Mesocricetus auratus. Next base: position 4,517,985 of record NW_024429233.1, on the reverse strand, counting down.
TTTTGCCATACGTTTAGTTTACAAGTATTGTCACAAAGCTCCTCTCTCATTTCCCAATGCTGTCTGTCATATTACAGTACTACAGTGTCATTACAGTCCTCCATTGTTATTGTTCTGTCAATAATTTGCTGGTCAATCACAGTGCTTCTCTTTTCTATTGCAGTGCTCAATAAATGTAGCCCTACCTACCTCAGTTTCAGTTCTCATCAGTTCTTTATTCTATAGCATTTCGCATTTCTCAGATTTCCAATCATAATATTTCTCTATCCCATTTTGGCCCATTGTTCTCTCACAATAAACCTCTGTATTCATCACAGTTGTTCATTGTCTTATCACAATGATAAATTGGTCTCTACCACTGTATTCAACCACAATCCTCTTGTTCTGTCAAAATATTTCTTTGCCTTATATATTTTCTTTTGTCCCATCATGATACCCTTGTGTACCTTCAAAATCTCTACTGTCCCTATCACAGTGTACCACTTTTCCATTGTATTCCATCACAGTGCTTACCTGTCCTGTTACATTGTCCCCCTATCCCATCATAATGTTATGTTCCACCAAATTGCTCAAGTATCCTGTCAAAATCCTGCTCCATTGTCTGATCACAATTCTCTGTACCTATCACAATTCTCCACTGTATCCATCATAGTGTTCCACTGTCCAGTCACAATGCTCATTGCTGTCATAATGTAACACTGGGACTCCTGGGTAACATAGCAACCTAGAAGCCTGATCACTGAACCTCAAGAAAATAGACAGCAATCTCCTTTCCTACATGTGGCAGGGTATAGAAACAAAGTTAATAAAACTGAAAGATCTTTGCAGGAAACAGGTAAAATCAAGCCCTGGAGAGCAATAGAAACTGGATGGGAAGTACTGCTCTGCAAACATGCCACCTCCAGGATCTGAAGACATCAAAATGGAGTTCAGAGAGTAGTCTCAGGAAAGGACTTACAAATCCTCCCCCACATGCCAGAACTACCTGGAATATAGGCTATAGAGCCAAATGATTCCATTTACCCATCTCTTATACAGCACCAGAAACTATCTGAGAACTGCTTTTCAACTCTGTAGCTGTGTCAGCAATTTCATTCCATAAATATTTTAAGAATTCTATCATTCAATCTATTGAGTATGTGTCTCATCGTGCTTTTGTTTGCACATTGCTTTGTTAAGTTCTAGGATTTCTCTGTATATCTTTTCACCCATGGACACCCTACTCCGCTTTGACACGTTATCTCCTCATTTTTCCATGTAATTTCCTCCTTTATACTTAACCCCTCTTCTTTTGTACTTAAAACAAAAAAAATCTTCTATTGAAGTTTTCTGCTTGCATGTTTGTCTCTACCACATACACAATGCCAGCAAATGTCAGAAGAGTGAATCATTCTCTAGAAGTTGAATGCCAGAGAATCATTAGTGGTTATGTGGGTGCTGGGCACCAAGCCTAGGTCCTCTGCAATAGCAACAAATACTATTAACCATGGAGTCACCTCTCCAGCTCCCCTTTTCCTTTATAAACATTCAGAATGATACTGCTGACCTTCAAGTGCTACACACAGGCATGCTACACACATTAAAAATCTATAAGTTAATCCTTAAACTATATGTACTGACTTGTAGCATTACCCCAAATTTTCCTTCCCATCTACTTTTCCTATCTCCTTACCAACTCATACTAAATCTTAGTTACCAAAATCTAATATGGAATGGCCTAGCCCACTGTGCATGACTATCCCTAGGCAGGTGACGCTGGGCTGAGAATGAGCTAAAGCATGAACTACAGAGCAAGACAGCAATTAGTATCTCTTCATGGTTTCTGTTTGATTTCCCACCATGACTTCCCTCAATGACAGGTTGTTACCTATGAATTCAAGGCGAAATAAACTCTTTTCTTCCCAAGTTGCTTTTAGTCAAAGCGTTTTATTATAGCAAAAGCATGAAACTAGAACATATTAATTAAAGATAAGCAGGGTTGATAACGTCTTAGACAAATATGGGGTAAGAGTAAAGAGAACCTAACTTGATCAAATTAGAGCTGAACAGACAGCCATTAGACAGACACCAATGAAATTGAGAAAATCAAGTTTACACCTTAAAAATGTATCCATGAAACTGGAAAATAGTGTAGGAGAAACTGCCCACCAGCCACAGGTGCCCAGGCCAGCATGCATGAGCCTGCCTCTATGCCCGGAGACAAAGAGACACCTGACCCAGAGACACAAGTGAGGTAAGGACAACACAGCATAGTCAGCCACCTGAGCCAACAGGACCTTGGGAGGGGGTATAAGGGCAGTCCTAGCTTCCTTAATAAACGAGTCAGCAGCATGCTCTGGTACTCACTGACTCCCAGTGCCTGAGTTGTTGGTGCTGTGTCTTCTTACTCCCTCCCATAGGGATGTTCAAGTAGGGTCACCCACAACATCTAAAGAAATGGCTGAATTTCTAGATGCATATGGCCTAAAAAAATTAAACCAGGATGAGATTAACACAGGCATTGTTCAATATAAATCAATGATTTAATGCTATATAAGTGGATTGAACGGCCGAAGTCACACAGTCATCTCAATAGACGTAGAAAAGGTTTTCTGAGAACATAAATTGTCTCCTTACAATAAAAGTCCTCAAGAAACTCAGAATAGGAATATAACTCAAATTAATGAGGTTTGTATGTGAAAAGCCTATAGCCAACATTAGAAAACAAATAAACCATGCCCACAAAAATCAAACAAGACAAGGGTGTCTAGTTTTTCCACTCAATACAGTCCTTGATTTTTAGCCAGAGCTATAGGACAAGAGAAGCATGGGATACAAGTAAAAAGACAAAATATAATTGCAGGTGATGCCTATATACTCTAAACTATCCACCAGGAAACTTGCAATTGACACCTTCAGTAAATAGGCAGAATATAAAATTAATATATAAAAATTAAGATCCTTCATATATATACATTAGTAGCAAATATCCTGAAAAAGGAAACAATCTCATGTACTTTAATCTTTAAAGAAAAAAAGACCCTAGAGTAAGGGTGAAAAAATCTCTACAATTAAATTTTAAACCAAAGTGATCGAAGAATGAACAGAAGATGAAAATACCTATATTTATAGATCAGAATTACTACTGTAAAAATGGCTATGCTACCAAAACAATATAAATTCAAGGCAATTGTAATAAAATGTCAAATGCCATTGTTCACAGTTGAAAAATAATCCTAAAATTAATATGGAAGCATAAAAGGGCCTGAACAACTAAAGCAAAACTAAACAATAAGAATAATACTGGAGAATCTGGAGATACAGGTTAGCAATTAAGAGCACTGCTGGTCTTGGCACACCCTTTGTCCTCCACCCTCTGCTTGAGGTGAGTGTGGGCTCTGCTTGAGGCCCAACTCCTGCTATCCCACCCTCCTTGGATCATCTGGGCCTGCTCCACTCATAGAGTGGGCCCTTCCTATCAGGACAGACCAACCTGAGTCTTGTCACAACTCACTCTAGCGCCCCCATATGCCCTCTGCCCTCCTGTTGAGTGAAGAGAACACCAGGAGAGGCTGGACCATTCAGAGGTGCAGACCCACCTACCCCACTGGGACACTAAAGGATAGGGAGAGACGACACCTGCACCCACTTGAAGAAGGGATGGGAAGACAGTATAAGAACACACTCAGTAACAGAAAAACCAATATGACACCATCAGAATCTAGGTACTCCACACCAGCAAGACCTGAAAAACCCAACACAGATGAGGCAGAAGAGAAGGAACTTAAAAACAATTTTAAGAAGATGATAGAGACTCATAAAGAGGAAACAAGAAAATCATTTAAGAAATAGAAGAAAAAACAAACAAAATATACATGAAATTGCAGAAAAGACAAAACAAAAAATTCAAGAAATAAACAAATCTCTTAAAGAAAGTCAAGAAAAAACAACCAAACAACTAAAGGAAACAATTCAAACAGTTCAAGTCTTGAAAGCAGAAATAGAAACAATAAAGAAAACACAAAATGGTGGTGCTGGAAATTGAAACACTGAGTAAATGATCAGGAGCTAAAAATATAAGTATAACCCATAGAATATAAGAGCCACATCCCAGCATGGCTTCCAGTGATTGGGGAAACCCACAGAGCTTCCCATCCTGGCAGGTACCAAGCACCCCAGATCCCAGGTCTTCTCTTCCACCAGGAGACCAGGGGAACAGCTGGTTCACTAGGACCAGATAAAACAGGCCCTGCATCCAGGCCCGCATTCCAGTGCCTGGGGATTGCCTGGGAACTGCACAGAGCTTCCCATCCCGGCGGGAGCCAAGCACCCCAAATTCCAGGTCTTCTCTTCCACCAACAAGATGAGGAAACCAGCAGATCCATGTAAAGAAGGCCCCTGATCCCAGCGTGCCTTCCAGTCACTGGGGAGAGCCACAGAGCTTCCCATCCCAGCGGGAACATCCCAGATCCCAAGTCTTCTCTTCCAGCAAAGGGAACAGAGGACCAGGTAGGAGGCTAAGCAACCCAGATTCCTGGTCATCTTCTCTCATCAAGGGACCAGAACTAGAATGGGGAATAGAAGAACCACCAGAGTATTGGACTTGCTAGCACCCACCGAAAGGGAACTCTGGTCCACAAATCACCACATCAGTAAGGGGCTCTTTCTGCACCCACTAGAAGAAGAGATGGGAAAGAGACAATACAAAAACACACCGAGAAACAGGAAAACAAATATGACACCACCAGATTCTAGAGACTCAACACCAGTAAGGCACCAAAATTCCAATGCAAATGAAGCAGAAGAGAATAACCTTAAAAACAATTTCATGAAAATGATAGAGGCCCGAAAAGAGGATATAGGAAAATCCCTCAAAGAAATGGATGAAAAAACAAACCAAAAAATTCAAAAAATGCAACAAATGGATGAAAGATAAACCAAAAATTTCAAGAAACAATGCAAACAGTGCAAGGGCTGAAAACTGAAATAGAGACAAAAAGAAAAACACAATCTGAAGAAAGGCTGGAAATAGAAAAGCTGGGCAAATGGTCAGGTACTACAAATACAAGCATTACCAACAAAATACAAGAGATGGAAGAGAAAATCTCAGGTATTGAAGATACACTAGGAGAAATGGATTCATCAACCAAAGAAAATCTTAAGTCCAACAAATCCTCAACACAAAACATCCAGGAAATATGGGATACCATGAAAAGACCAAACCTAGGAAAAATAGGTGTAGAAGAAGGTGAAGAAAATCACCTCAAAGGGCAGAAAACATATTCAACAAGATCATAGAAGAAAACTTTCCCAACCTAAAGAAAGACATGCTGATGAAGGTAGAAGATAACAGAACACCAAATAGAGTGGATCACAAAAAATGTCCCCTCACCACATAATGATTAAGATCTCAAGTATACAGAATAAAGAAAGAAAGTTAAGAGCAGCTAAGAAAAAATGCCAAGTAACATATAAAGGCAAACCTATCAGAATTACACTTGACATCTCCATGGAAACTCTGAAAGCCAGTACATCCTGTATAGATATTCTACCAACGCTAAGAGACCATGGAAGCCAGCACAGACTACTATACCTGCAAAGCTCTCAATCACTATAGATGGAGAAAATAGGATATGCCGTGACAAAACTAGATTCAAGCAATACATATCCACTAACCCAGCACTACAGAAAGTTGTGGAAGGAAAACTCCCACCGAAGGAAGTTAACTACAACCAGACAACCACATGCATTAGATAATCCCACTTTACCAACAGTCAAAAGAACAAAGGGATGGAATTCCACACATAATTCCACCACCAACAACCATTACAAATCAAAGAAGAATGAACAATCAATGGTCTTTAATATCCCTCAATATTAATAGCCTTACCTCACCCATTAAAAGACAAGGCTAACAGAATGGATTCAAAGACAGAACCCATCCTTCTGCTGCATACAAGAAACACACCTCATCCTCAAAGACAGAAATTACCTGAGAGTTAAAGGTTGGGAAAAGATTTTCCAATCAAATGAACCCAAGAAACAAGCAGGGGAAGCAATCCTAATATATAACAAATTAGACTTTAAAATAAAATCAATCAAAAGCTATGACGGAGGTCATTACATACTCATCACAGGTGAAATACACCAAATTGAAGTTTCTGTCCTGAACATCTATGCTCCAAATACAAAGACACCCACGTTCATAAAAGAAACATTACCAAAACTTAAAACATATATAAAGCCCCACATATTTATTTTTGGGAGATTTCAACACCTTATTCTCAACACTAGACAGGAATACCAGACAGAATCTCAACAAAGAAGCAAAGGGTCCAATAGAAGTAATGACCCAACTGGGATTAACAGAAATCTATAGAACATTTCATCCACATAAAAGGATATACCTTCTTTTCCCCACCAAATGGAACCTTCTCAAATATCAACCACAACTTGGCAACATATCAAACCTCAGCAGCTACAAAAATTTTAAATAATTCCATGCATCTTATCAGACCACCATGCTTTAAAATTAGAATTCAACAACAACACAGATTGCAGAAACCCTACAAACACATGAAAATTGAATAATGCACAACTGTACCATTCCTGGGTCAAAGAAGAAATAAAAAAGAAATTAAAGACTTCCTAGAATTCAATGAGAATGAAGACACAACATATCTAAATCTATGGGACACTTTGAAAGCAGTGGTACGGGGGAAGTTCATTGCACTAAGAGCCCACATGAAGAAACTGGAGAATACTTATATTAGAGAATTAACAGCACAGCTGAAAGCTCTAGAACACAAAGAAGCAAACTCCCTCAGGAGGAGTAGATGCCAGGAAATAATCAAATTGAGGGCTGAAATAAATAAAGTAAAACCTAGGAAAAGAATACAAAGAATCAATGCAACGAGGTGGAATAAAGAAAGCATCTTCAACAAATGGTGCTGGCATAACTGGGTGTTGGCATGTAGAAGAATGCGGATCGATCCATGTATATTGCCATGCACAAAAATTAAGTCCAAATGGATCAAAGACCTCAACATATATCCAGCCACACTGAACCTCTTAGAAGAGAAAGTGGGTGGTACCCTTAAACGAATTGGTACAGGAGACAGCTTCCTGAACATAATACCACTAGCACAGACTGTGAGATCAACAATTAATAAATGGGACCTCCTGAAACTGAGAAGCTTCTGTAAGGCAAAGGATATAGTCAGCAAGACAAAAAGCCAGCCCACAGAATGGGAAAAAATATTCACTAACCCCACATCTGACAGAGGACTGATCTCCAAAATTTACAAAGAACTCAAGAAGCAAGTCTCCAAAACACCAAAGGATCCAATTAAAAAGTGGGCTACTGAACTAAGAAGCGAATTTCCAGTAGAGGAGTCTAAAATGGCTGAGAGTCACATGAGAAAGTGCTCAACATCCTTACCCATCGGTAAATGCAAATCAAAACAACTCTGAGATACCATCTCACTCCTGTCAAAATGGCTAAAATCAAAAACTCCAATGACAATTTATGCTGGAGAGGATGTGGTGAAAGCAGAACACTCCTCCACCGCTAGTGGGAGTGTCAACTTGTTTGGCCACTTTGGAAATCAGTATGGAGATTCCTTGGAAAAATGGGAATAAACCTACCAGAAGACCCAGCAACTCCACTCTTAGGCATATGTCCAAAATATGCCCATTCAGACAACAAGGATGTCTGTTCCACTTTGTTCATAGCAGCATTATTTGTAATAGCCAGAACCTGGAAGCAACCTAGATGCCCCTCAATCAAAGAGTGGATAGAGAAAATGTGGTATATTTATACAATGGAGTACTATTCAGCAGAAAAAAGAAACAATAGAATCCTGAAATTTGCAGGCAAATGGATGACACTTGAAGAAACCATCCTGATCGATGTAACCCAGACACAAAAAGAGAAACATGGCATGTACTCTCTCATATATGGATTTTAGACATAGATTTGGGGAGTGCCAGCCTACAATCCCATGGCCAGAGAGTGTGGAAAACAGAACCTTCATTCAGTGGCTGATGGAAGAAGAAGCAGACTCCCATGCCTAAGCTCTGAGCTGAACTCAAGAAATCCAGTGGCAGAGAGGGAGGACTGATGACCAAAGTCATTAAGACTTGGCTGGTTTAACCCCCAGAAACAGCTGACCTGACAAGGGTTAGCTCTCAAATTCCAGACTGATGCCTGGGAAACCAGCATGGGACTGATCAAGAACCCCTGAATGTGGGTGTCAGTGAGGAGGCCTAGGTAATCTTTTGAGCCTTGGGTAGTAGATCAGTATTTATTCCGGATATACAAATGGACTTTGGACTCCCATTCAACAATGAGAGATGCACTCTCACCCTGAACTCTTGGAGGAGGGTCTAGGCCCTGCTCTTGTTGAAATGACAGACTATAGATACCCCCATGGAGGGCCTTATGCTCCCTGGTGAAATGAGGGGACATTGGGGGGGTTGGTGGAAGTGCTCGGGAGGAGGGGAAGGAAACGTTGAGGAACGTGGAATTTTCATGTGAAGCAACCTTTTTCTAATTTAAATTTAAATATGTATATGTGTATATATATATATATATATATATATATATAATGGAAGAGATGGAAGAGAGAGTCTCAGGTGTTGAAGACTCACTACAGGAAATACATTGATTGTCCAAAGAAAATCTTAAGTCCATCAAATCCCTGATTCAAAATATCTAGGAAATATGGGACACTGAAATGGCCAAAAATAAGAATAATAGGTATTGAAAAAGATGAAGAAATACAGCTCATAGTTACCAAAAACATATTCAACAAAATCATAGAAGAAAACTTACCCAACTTAAAGAAAGATATTCCTATGAAAATACAAGAAGATTACAGAACACCGAATGGACTGGACCACCAAAAGAAGTCTCCTTGTCACATAATAATCAAAACACCAAATTTACAAAATAAAGAAAAAATATTAAGAACAGCAAAAGAAAATGAGCAAGTAACATATAAAGGCAGACCTATCTGAAACACACCTGACTTCTCAATGGAAACTTTGAAAACCAGAAGATCCTGGATAGATGTTATACAAATGCTAAGGAAATTTGAATGCCAGTCCAGACTACTATACCCAGCAAAGCTTTCAATCACTATAGATGGAGAAAACAATATATTCCATGACAAAACATGATATAAACAATACATATCCACAAATCCAGCCCTACAGCAAGTATTGTAAGGAAAACTCCAACTCAACAAAGGTAACTACACTCACAAATACATATGCAATATATAATCCCATTCTACCAAACACCAAATGAAAAAAAGGGGGGAAGAGGGAAATCTGCACAGAATAATACCACCAACGAAAAATAGAAAACAAACAAGAATCAACAATTAATGTTCATTAATATCCCTCAATGTCCATGGTCTTAGCTTGCCTATAAAAAGACACAGGCTAACAGAATGAATACTAAGACAAAATCCTTCCTTCTGCTGCATACAAGAAATACTTCTCAATGTTAAAGACAGACATTACCTCAGAATAAGGAAAAGTCCATCAAGATGAAGCCTCAATTCTGAACATCTATGCCCCAAATACGAAAGCACTAACATTTGTAAAGGACACATCACTGAAGCTCAAATCAGACATAAAACTTCACACACTTATCTTGGGAGACTTTAACACCCCACTCTGACCACTAGACAGGACCACCACACAGAAACATAACAAAGAAACAAAGAAACTAACAGAAGTTATGACCCAATTGGGATTAACAGACATCTATAGGACATTCCATCCAAACACAAAAGTATATTCTTTCTTGTCAACACTACATGAAACCTTCTCTAAAATTGACACATACTCAGCAAAATAGCAAACCTCAACAGATAAAAAAAATTGGAATAAACCCCTGTATCATATTGGATCACCATGCTTTAAAATTATTCAACAACCACACATTGCAGAAACTGGAAGCAACCTAGATGGACCTCAACTGAAGAGTGAATAGAGAAAATGTGAAAATGTGGTACATTTACACAGTGGCGTACTATTCAGCAAAAAAAAAATACAAACAAACAAAAACAATGGAATCTTGAAATTTGCAACCATCCTCAGAAGAAACCATCCTGAGTGAGGTAACCCAGTAACAAAAAGAGAAACATGGTATGTACTCACTCATATAAGGATTTTAGGCATGGATCAGGAGAGTGCCAGCCTGCAATCCTACTGTCAGAGAGTCTGGGAAACAGAATCCTCATCCAGTGTCTGATGAATGCAGAGGCAGATACCCACTGCTAAACACTGAACTGGACTCCTGGAATCCAGTGACAGACAGGGAGGACTGGTAAGCAAAGAGGTCAAGACTGGTTTAACCCACAGAAACAGCTGACCTGAACAAGGGGAAACACTTGGACCCCAGATTGACAGCTGGGAGGCCAGGATGGGACTGGTCCAGACCCCCTAAATGTGGGTGTCAGTGAGGAGGCCTAGGCCATTTATGGGGCCTAGCAAGTCAGTATTTATCCCTGGCATACAAATGGACTTTGGGTGCCCCTCACACAATGAGGTATGCTCTCTCAGCCTGAACTCTTGGGGTAGGGCCTAGGCCCTGCCATGAATGAAATCACAGAGTCTGGAGATCCCCATGGAGGTCTTCACTCTCCCTGGGAAATGGAGTAGGGATTGGGTGGGGGTTGGGGTTTTGGTGAGGACAGGAGTAATGGGGAGGAAAAGGGACCTGGGACTGACCTGTGAAGTAAGCTTGTTTCTAATTTAAATTTAAAAATTTTTAAAGCAAGTCTCCAAAACATCAAAGGATTCAATTAAAAAGTCAGCTACAGAACTAAATAGGGAATTCTCAATAGTGTATTCTAAAATGACTGATAGACAATTAACACAGTGCTCAACATCCTTAGCTATCAGGGAAATGCAAATCAAAAACTCTGGGACACCATCTTACTCCTGTCAGAATGACTAAAATCAGAATCACCAATGACAGTTTATTTGGGAGATGATATGGAGTAAGGGGAATACTCCTCCACTGCTGTTGGGAGTGCCAACTCATGCAGTCACTTTGTTAATCAGTATGGAGATTCCTCAGGAAAATGGGAATAAGTCTACCACAAGACCCAGCAATTCCACTCTTAGGCATATACCCAAAAATGTACATCCATACAAGGACATCTGTTCAACCATGTCCTTAGCTACATTATTGGTAATAGCCAGAAGCTGGACACAACCTAGATGCCACCCAACTGAAAAATAAATGTAGAAAATGAGGTACATTTATACAATGCAGTACTACTCACCAAAAAAAAATGGAGTCTTGACATTTGCAGGCAAATGGATGGAGCTAAAAGAAACCATCCTGAGTGAGGTAACCAAGTCACAAAAACAAAAAAAATGGTATATTCTCACTCATATATGGATTTTAGACATGAAGCAAAAGATTATCAGCCTGCAATCCACACTACCAAATAACCTAGGACATAAGGATGACCCTAAGACAGACATATGTCTTTACCTGGAGAAAGGGAAAGGGATAAGATCTGAACTAATTGGAAGCATGGGGGGAGAGGAGAGGTTGTTAAGAGAAAGAGAAGGGGAGAAGAGGACATGAGAGATCAGTAAGATCGAGTCATGGGAAGAATATTATTATTATTATTATTATTATTATTATTATTATTTGATTTTTCGTGAAAGGGATTCTCTGTATTGTTTTGGAGGCTGTCTTGGAACTGGCTCTGGAGACCAGGCTGGCCTCGAACTCACAGAGATCCACCTACCTCTGCCTCCCGAGTGCTGGGATTAAAGGCATCCCCCCACCAACGCCCGGCTTCAGGGGAAGAATTTAAGAGAACAAGAAAGGAGATACCATAATAGAGGGAGTCATTACAGGTTTAAAGAGAAATCTGGCACTCGGGAAATGTTCAGAGGTCTACAAGGCTGATCCCAACTGACAATCTAAACAGTAGTGCAGAGGTTACCTTAAATGACCTTCTCCCTGAATTCCAGGCATCAGCCTGGGAATCCAGCATGGGACTGATCAAGACCCCCTGAATCTGGGTGTCAGTGAAGAGGCCTAGGGAATCTATTGAGCCTTGGGCAGCAGATCAGTACCCATCCCAAGTATACACACGGACTTTGGACTCCCATAGAACAATGTGAGGTGCACTCTCACCCTGAACTCTTGGGGAAGGGTCTAGGCCCTGCCCTATATGAAATGACAGACTATGCACACCCCCATGGAGGGCCTCACCCTCCCTGCGGAAATGAGGGGATAACGGGGGGGGGGGGTTGGGGGGAGGGCACGGGAGGAAGGGAGGGAATGGGAGAGGGACCTGGAACTGACTTGTGAAGCAACCTTGTTTCTTACCTCAATTTAAACTGGAAAATAAAATTAAAAAAAATGACCTTCTCCCATAATGATATTGATGACTACTTTATATGCCATACTAGAGCCTTCATCCAGTTGCTGATAGAAGCAGAAACAGACACCCACAGCTAAACACTGAGCTGAAATCTGGAATCCAGCTGCAGAGAGGGAGGAGTGATGAGCAAAGGGGTCAAGACCAGGCTGGAGAAACCCACAGAAACAGCTCACCTGAACAAGGGGGAGCTCCTGGGCCCCAGACTGATAGCTGGAAAACCAGCATAGGACTGTTCTAGACTCCCTGAAGGAGGTTATTAGTTTGGAGGTTTGGTTAATCTATGGGGCCTGTGATAGTGGATCATTATTTAACCCCAGTACACAAATGCAATTTAGGAGCCCACTCCACATAGAGGGATACTGTCTCAGCCTAGATACATGGGGGAGGCCTTAGGCCCTACTCCAAATGATATAACAGACTGTGAAGATCCCCCATGGAATTCCTGGGGAGGAGAAATGAGATGGGATAGGGGCTAGTGGGGTTCAAGGGGGGAGGGGAGGGAGAGGGACCTGGGATTGACATGTAAAACAAGCTTGTTTCTAATTTAAATTTAAAAAGAAAAAATTTAAAAAAAAATAAGGCACATCTGCTCATATTAAGGCTGTAAAAGGTAACCCAGTAAAAGAAAAGGGGTTCCAAATGCAGGCAGAAATATCAGAGACATCCCACACTCTTACTCTTAGGACTCCCATAAGAGCACCAATCTACACAACCATAACATATATGCAAAAGACCTAGGTCAGATCTATATAGGCTCCCTGATTATTGGCTCAGTCTCTGTGAGCCCCTACAAACCCTGGTTAGTTGATACTTTTTTGTTATGGTGTCCTTGACCCTTCTTGATTCTACAATTCTTCCTGCCCCTCTTCTTTAGGGTTCCCTAAGCTCTGCCTTATTTTTGTATGTAGATCTCTGCTTCTGCTCCCTTCAGGTGTTGGATGAAGCCTCTCTCATAGCAATTATGGTAGGCTCTAGTCTATGAGTGTAGCAGATTATCATTAGGAATCATTTCATCTATCCATCTATCATCTATTTTTCCAGGTATGTTTGGTTCTCTCCTGGGTTTCTGGGCTATCCAGACTCTGGTTCCTCATCTTTTAGGTGATTTCAGGCACCAGCTGTAGCCTAGAACATCTTGAAGGTAGGACAAATTATGGGGCTAGGTTGGTGTATCAATTCCTCCACTAAAAGCCTTTCCTAGATATGGCCAGTTCAGGTTTTGTATCCCTCATCACTAGGAATCTTCTTTAGAGTCACCCTTGTAGATTTTGGAAAATATTCATTGTACTAGGTTTGTACCTCACCTCTGAAATGACCCCCAACTCCAGTTGTGTCTCCCAGCACTACCTCCCTCTCTCTCCACCCAACCCCTACTGTTTCCATCCCTACCTGCCCCCAGTCCACCCTCAAAAATCTATTCTACTACTCTTCCCAGGAAGATGCATGCAACCCCCCACCTTGAGCCTTTCTTGTTACTTAGTCTCTCTGGGTCTGTATATTGTAACATTATTATCCTTTACTATGTATTTAATATCCTCTTATAAGATCATATTTGTCTTTCTGGGTTTGGGTTTCCTCACTCAGGATAATTTTTCCCTAGTTCCCTCAATTTGCCTGCAAATTTCATGATGTTATTTTTTTAATAGAGGAGTAATACTCCATTGCATAAAAGTACCACATATTCTTTAGCCACTCTTTGATTGAGTGGCATCTAGGTTTTTTACAGTTTCTGGTTGTTATTATTAATAAAGCTTCTATGAACGTAATTAAGCAAATGTTCTCATGGTAGGATAAAGGATCCTTTGGGCATATACCCAGGAGTGGTATAGCTGAGTCTTGAGGTAGATAGATTCACAATTTTCTGAGAAGTCACCATATTGATTTACAAAGTGGATGTATACATTTACACTCCCACTAGTAATGGCGGAGCATTCCCCTTGCCCCATATCCTTGCAAACATGTGCTGTCACTTGTGGTTATTATCTTAGCTATTCTGACAAGTGTAAGTTGGACTCTCAGAATTATTTTGTTTCCCTGATGGCTAAGGATGTTGAATGTTGTTGTATTTCTCAGCCATCTGAGTTTTCTCTATTGAGAATTCCATGTTAACATCTGTACACATTTTAATTGGATTATTTGGTTTGTTATGTCTAGTTTCTTGAATTCTTTAAATATTTTGGATATTAGACCTCTGTTGGATATGGAGTTGGTGAAAATATTTTCCCATTCTGTAGCCTACTGTTTGTCCTAATGATATGGTGCCCTTGGCTCTGTAGAAGTTTCTCAGCTTCTTAAGGTATTTGTGGTAGTTTAAATTCAATTGACTGCTCCCACAAGTTCATAGGGAGTGCCACTGTTAGCATGTGTGATTTTGTTGGAATAATTATGGCCTTGTTGGAGGAAGTGTGTCACTGTGGGGATGGATTTGTGGCCTCATATATGCTCAAGCCACACCAAGTGTGGCCACTTCCTATTGCCTATATAAGATGTAGAACTCTCAAGTACTTCACTGTCACCATGTCTGCCTCCATAATGTGCCATGGTGATAATGAACTAAACTTCTTAACTATAAGCCACACAATTAAATATTTTCCTTTATAAGAGTTGTCATAATCATGGTGCATCTTCACAGTAATAGAAACCCTAACAAAGACAGAAATTGGTACCAGGCCTGGAGTATTGCTGTGATAGGCCTGAACATGTTTTGTTTGACCTTGGAACTGTGAATTAGAGGGGAGTTTAATGCTTTAAATGCTGATTAATGGATCATACTAGTAGAAGCAGGGAAGGCAGTAGTGCTTTGTGTGATTTGATGAACTGTGGGGGTCTGGCTCAAGAGGTTTCAGAGAAGAAAAATATTAGTATGTGGCCTAGAGATCATTCTTGAGATATTTTGGTGGGGAATGTAACTGCCTTTTGCCTTTGTCTGAAGAGTTTGCTGCCTGAGTATAAAGCAAAAAGTTTTGAATTAATTCCATTGGCAGAAGAAATCTCAAAACAGTGGTTATTAGTGGTAACTTTAATTGTTTTTTTAAATTTCATTTTTTAGTTTTACATACTAACCCTAGTCCCCCTCCTTTCTCCTTCTCCCCCTGTCTCCCACCCTTCCAAATCCCCATCTACAACTCAGAGGGGTAAGGCTTTCTTAGGGAAGTCAACAGAGTTTGGCATACCAAGTTGAGGTAGGACCAAGCCCTTCCACCATATCCTATTGAGCAAAGTATCACGCCATAAGGAGTTGGTTTCAAAAAGCCAGTTCATGCACCTAAGATAGGGCCTAGTGCCACTACCAGACCACTTCCAACATATCAAGTCACATAATAGCACTCACATTCTGAAGGTTTAGTTCAGTCCCATGTGGGTTCCCAGGTGTCAGATTATTAGCTAGGATGAGCTGACTCTGTGGTTTTCCCCATCATGGTCTTGACCCACTTGCTCATATGATCCCTCTTCCCTCTCTTCAACCAAACTCCATGAGTTCCAACCCAGTGCTTAGCTATGGGTTGCTATGCTATGGCATCTGCTCCCATCAGTTACTAGATATAGGGTCTATGGTTACAATTATGGTAGTCCCTTACCCTATTAAAGGGTAAGGCCTGTTCTGACAGCCTCTACACTATTACTTGGAGTCTTAGCAGGCGTCATCCTTGTGGATTCAAGAGAATGTTTCTAGCACCAGGTTTCTCCATAACTGTATAATGGCTTTATCAAGGTATTTCTTTCATTGCTCTCCTCCTCCAAAATCAGTCTTCTTGATCTCTCATGTTCCCATCCCACATCCCTTCCCTTATTCCACCCATCCCAATTTACCCAGGAGATCTTAACTGTTTCCTTTCCTGGGGCCCTCCATTTGTATCCCTCTTAGGGCTCCCCTGTTTACCTAGCTTCTCTGGGGCTGTGGATTGAAGACTGGTTATCCTTTGATTTTCATCTAATATCCACTTCTGGGTGAGAACATACCATGCTTGTCTTTCTGGATCTGGGTTACCTCACTCAGGTTATTTTTTTCTAGTTCCATCCATTTGCCTTCAAACTTCAAGATGTCATTGGTTTTTACTGCTGAGTAATGCTCCATTGGATAAATGAACAGCATTTTCTTTATCTGTTCCTTGATTGATGGTCATCTAGGTTGTTTAGATCTGTATCCCATTTTTAAATTGGATTACTTGGTAGTTTGATGTCTAGTTTCTTAAGTTCTCTATATATTTTGGAGATCAGTCCTCTGTCAGATGTGGGACTGATGAAGATCTTTTCCCATTCTGTAGGCTGAAGTTTTGGCTTACTGACCATATGCTTTGCCTTACAGAAGCTTCTCAGTTTCAGGAGGTCCCATTTATTGATTTTTGGTTTCAGGGTCTGTGCTACTGGTATTATATTCAGAAGTGGTCTGCTGTACCAAAGGGTTCAAGACTAATTCCCTTTATTTCTCCTATCAGATTTAGTGTACCTGGATTTAAGCTCAAGTCTGATCTACTTGGACTTGAGTGTTGTGCATGGGATTAGATATGAATCTATTTGCATTCTTCTGTGTGTTGACACCAAGTTATGCTATCACAATTTTGAAGGTGATTTCTCTTTTCCATTGTACGATTTTGGCTTCTTTGTCAAAAATCAGGTGTTCATAGGTGTGTAGATTAGTATCAATGTCTTCAGTTTGATTCCATTGGTCTGTGTATCTGTTTTTATGTCAATACTAAGCTGTTTTTATTACTGTAGCTCTATAGTAGAGCTTTTGATGTGAGGAATAGTGATGCCTCCAGAAGTTCTGTTATTGTAGAGGATAGTCTTGGCTATCCTGTTTTTTTTTTTCAATTTGAAGTTGAGTATTGCTCTTTTCAGGTCTGTGAAGAATTGTGTTGAGATTTTAATGAGGATTGTATTGAATTTTGTAGATTGCTTTTGGTAAGATTGTCATTTTTACTATGTTGATCCTACCTATCCAAGTGCATGGGAAATCTTTGCATTTTCTGACATCTTCTTCAATTTCTTCCTTCAAAGACTTAAAGTTCTTGTTATACAGGTCTTTTGCTTGTTTGGTTATAGTTACCCTAAACTTCTTTATGTTATTTGTGGCTATTATAAAGGGTGACGTTTCTCTGATTTCTTTCCCAGTCGGTTTATCATTTGTATATAGGAGGGCTACTGATTTCTTTTTAGTTAATCATGTATCCTGCCATATTGCTGAAGGTATTTATTAGCTGTAGGAGTTTCCTGGTAACATTTTGGGGTCACACATGTATACTATTATATATTCAAATAGGGAAACTTTGACATCTTCCCTCCTAATTTGTATCCCCTTAATCTCTGTTTGCTGTGTTACAGCTCTAGCTCAGACTTCAAGTACTACATTGAATAGATATGGAGAGAGTGGACAACCTTGTCTTATTTCTGATTTTAGTAGGAGCCATTTTGAATTTATCTCCATTTAGTTTGTTGTTAATTGTTGGCTTGCTGTATATTACCGTAATCATTTTTAGGACTGTTCTTTGTATCCCTGAACTCCCCAGAACTTTTATCATGAAGGGGTATTGGATTTATCAAAGGCTTTTTCAGCACCTAATGAGATGATGATGTGGTATTTTTCCTTCAGTTTATTTATATGAATTACATTGACAGATTTTCATATGTTGCACCATACCTGCATCTCTGCAATGAAGCCTACTTGATCATGGTGGATGATTTTTCTGATGTGTTCTTGGACCCAGTTTGCCAGAATTTTATTGAGTATTTTTGCATCAGTGTTCATGAGGGAAACCGGTCTGTAATTCTCTTTCTTAGTTGTATCCTAGTGTGGTTTGGGTATCAGGGTAACTGTAGCCTCATAAAAAGAATCTGGCAATGTTTCTTCTTTTTCTATTGTGTGGAACAACTTGAAGAATATTGGTATTAGTTCTTTGAAAGTCTAGTAGAATTCTATGGTTAAACCATCTGGTCCTGGGCTTTTGTGTCTGTGTGTGTGTGTGTGTGTGAGAGAGAGAGAGAGAGAGAGAGAGAGAGAGAGAGAGAGAGAGAGACACAGAGAGACAGAGAGACAGAGAGACAGAGAGACAGAGAGACAGAGAGAGAATGTGTGTAAGACTTTTAAAAACTTTTTCTATTTAATTAGAGGCTATAGTTCTATGTAAATTTCTGTCTGGTCTTTATATAATTTTGGTTTGTGGTACCTAATCAGAAAATTTTCCATTTCTTTTAAATTTTCCAATTTTTGTGGAGTTCAGGTTTTTGAAGTATGACCTAATGATTCTCTTTATTTCCTCAATGTCTGTTTTTTATGTCCTTCCTTTCTTTTCTGATTTGTTAATTTGGAATTTTCTCTCTACCTCTTAATTTTTTGGCTAAGGGTTTGTCTATTTTGCTGATTTTATCAAAGAACCAACTATTATTTCATTGATTCTTTATATTGTTCTCTTTATTTCCATTTTATCAGTATGATTATTTTCTGTCATCTACTCCTTTGTTTTGTCTTGTTTGTTATAGAGCTTTCAGAAGCGCTGTTAAGTTGCTAGTGTGAAATATCTCCACATTCTTTATGAAGACACTTAGTGCTATGAACTTTCCTCTTAGCACCACTTTCAAAGTGTCCCATATTTTTTGTATGTTGTGCTTTCCTTTTTGTTGAATTCTTGAGATGCTTTAATTTTTTTTCTTCCTTGACCCAGTGATGATTGTGCTGAATATCGTTCAATTTCTATGAGTTTCCTGAATTTCTGCAATCAGTGTTTGTGTTGAATTCTAACTTTAAGTCATGGTGATTATTCAAATTTGTTGTTTCTGTTGAGGTTTGCTTTTTACTGAGTATGTGATCAATTTTAGAGAAGGTTCCATGAGGTTCTGAGAAGAAAGCATATTATTTTGTGTTTGGGTAGAATGTTCTTTAGATGTCTGTAACATGCATTAGTAAATGACCCAGAGACTGATACTGGGTTCAAACTTCAATCTAAATATCAAAAAAGCAAAGAAGTTGGCCACTAGTTTCTTACCTCTTCTTTAGGCTAAATGGGCTGACCTGTTTCCACAAACCTCAGCATGGCTGGGGAATGAATGCCTCAACTCACTCTGAAGATCCTGCTTCTTCTATCTTTTATACCCCACTAGTGCTGGAATTAAAGCCAGGTGATCTGTTACTCTTTTAGACTGATTCAATCTTATGTATCCCTTGGTGGCCTTGAACTCAGAGACATTCATCTATCTCTTATTCCAGAGTCTTAGGATTAAAGGTGTGTACTACCACCTCATAGCTTTTGGTTGCTGGGACTAAAGGTTTGTGTCACCACTACTTGATCTCTATAGCTTGAAGCTGACTTTGCTTTTCTGAATTCTCTGTCAAGTTTTAATAAATCATAAATAATATATCACTACAGATGTCTGCTAAGTTCATTTGAATCATAAACATCCGTTAGTTCCCTTGTTTCTCTGTTAAGTTTCTGTCTGACAGTACCATCCAGGGGTGAGAGTGGGGTGTTGAAGTCTCCCACTATTAGTGTTTGGGGTTTGATATGTGATTTAAACTTTAGTAATATTTCTTTTTTTCAAATATGGGTGATGTTGCATTTGGGGCATAACTGTCTAGAATTGAGACTTCATCTTGATGGTTTTTCCCTGTGATGAATATGAAATGACATTTTCTGTCTCCTCTGCTTAGATTTAGTTTGAAGTCTATTTTGTTAAATATCAGGATAGCTATACCCACTTGGTTCTTAATTCCCTTAGATGGGAAATCCTTTATTCTGAGGTAATGTCTGTTTTTGAGCTTGAGATGTGTTTCTTCTTTGCAGCAGAAGGATGAATCTTGTTTTTTATCCATTCTGATACCGTGTGTCTTTTTATAGTCAAATTAAGACCATTGATATTAAGAGATATTAATGACCAGTGATTGGTAATTCCTGCTACATTTGGTTTTGTTGGTGGTAGTGATAGTGTTTTTACATTTCCCTTCTTTGGAATTTGCTGCTGTTGTCTGTGTTTTTGTGGATGCAGCTAGCTTCCTTGAGTTGGAGTTTTCTTTCTAGTAATTTCTGTAGAGCTGGATTTGTGGATAGGTATTGTTTAAATTTGGCTTTATCATGGAATGTCTTGTTTTTTCCATCAATGATGATCAAAAGCTTTACTAGGCATAGTAGTCTGGGCTGATATCCATGGTCTCTTAGTGTCTGCAGAATGTCTGTCCAGGACCTTCTGGCTTTCAGAGTTTCTATTTAGAAGTCATGTGCAATTGTGATAGGTCTGTCATTATATGTTAATTGGTCATTTTCTTTTTCAGTTCATAGAATTCTTTCTTTATTCTGTATGTTTAGTGGTTTGACTATTACATGGTGAGTGAACTTTTTCTTTGGTCTAGTCTATTTGGTAAGCTTCTTGTAAGTTCATAGGCATGTCCTTTTTTTAGGTTTGGAACGTTTTCTTCTATGATTTTGCTGAATATATTTTCTGTGCCTTTCAGATGGACTTCTCCTTCTTCCCTTCCTATTATTCATAGTTTTGGTCTTTTCATGGTGTCACAGATTTCTTGGATGTTTTTTGTTAAGAATTTGATGGTTGTAAAATTTTTCTTTGACTATTGTTGACTATTATTTTCTTAGTCTATTTACTCTATTGTATCTTCAATGCCTGAGATTCTTTGTTTTATCTCTTGTATTCTGTTGGTTATACTTACATTTTAGTTCCTGTTCATTTACCTAACTTTGTCATTTCCAGAATTTCCTCAGTTTATGTTTTCTTTATTGACTCTAATTCAATTTTCAAGTCTTGGACTTCTTTGATTGGTTTTCCTTCTTTCAGGGATTTATTGATTTCTTTGCATTTTTATTTGCCTTTCCCCCCATTTCTTTAAGGGAATTTTTGCATTTCTTCTTTAAGGGTCTCTATCATCTTCATAAAATTATTTATAAGATAATTTCCTTCTGCTTAGTCTGTGTTGGGCTGTTTATCTGTCTTGCTGATGATGAGATTTTGTAGAGGTTCCAGAGATGGGAGGAGAACTCTGTGTGCTCCCTGTAAGTGTTTGAACTGAACTCCTCAACTCAATCCGACCAGAGTAACATGCCCATCTCTCCAATAGAGCATTTACATTTTATGCATACCTATGTAAAACTCTACTCTACAAAACTGTAAAGCATATAGCATAACTATAAACCACCTATTTGGAGGCAGAATTGCATGATTTGAATTAGACTTGGATTGCAAAATGTGTGTTTTGCATGCATGTGTATATCTTGGTGGGCAGTGGTGGTGCACACTTTTAATCCCAGCACTTGAGAGCCAAAGGCAAACAGATCTCTGTGAGTTTGAGGCCAGGTCTACAGAGCGATTTCCAGGACAGTCAGAGCCACACAGAGAAACCCTGTCATGAAAAACCATGTAACTGGAGATTTGCATTCCAGGTGACAATCATACGACATACTTGTCACACACATCTTCCCACCTCACCCCCCACCCCTGCTGGAGGGAGACCTAGGCAGACTGGGGTCTGAGGCTGGTGACTGTCTATCAGATAAGCAGAACCTGAGGCCTCCGCTTCTACCCAGATCCCTGAATGGGACAGACACAGTAGTCTTTGAGGGAAAGGAACAGAAACCAGCCAGTGTGGGATTCAGCAGGAAATGAGATGATAGATGCAGTCACTGGCAAAGCTGTAGAACCAGACTAGAAAAGCAAACTGGGCAGAGGGAAACCTCACTGTGGAGAAGGTCCAAAGCACTCTGCAAAGCTACAGATTAAGAAATGGAATATAGTGGTGACATTAGGGCAAGATCCTACCAGCTAAGTTTTCAATTTGTGAAAAGGAATTAAAGAAAAATGTAGAGGTGCGTGTGGTGGTGCATGCCTTTAATTCTACCTCTTGGAAGACAGAGACTGCTGGATCTTTGAGATTGAGGCCATCCTGGTCTACAAAGCAAGTTCCAGAACAGTCAAACTTAGGCAGTGAAAGGAACCATCAAAAATACAAAGCTGATGAAGGTTTAATTCAAACAGCTCTGAGTTCAAGGCCAGTCTTGTCTGCACCCAGTTTCAGGACAGCCAAGCTTAGGCAGTGAAGGCCATGGAAAACAGAAAGTTGGTGAAGATGTAATTGAATAAGGAGGCCATGTCATGGCTCCAGCAAGTAGTAGAACATGACGACTTTGCATATGACATTTTGGGGTCAAGAATAGAATAAAGGGGGTATGAAAATTTCCTCCATGAGTAAGGAAAGCTACTGAGGCCAAGCATGTGTCAGGGGTGTCCCTAAATGGAGGTCCATAGAGGCCAATGTGTAAAGCTGTGAAGAAGTCTGGATTACCTCGAATAACTCAATATGTTAGAGATGCAAGGGCTGTGAGATACCTGCTGAGAAAAGCAGCTAACAGGGAGTAGAACAAGCCCAAGAGAAAGAAGTGTATTGCAGTCAACAAAGCTGAAAGGAACTGGAGATTAGAGAGTGTCTTGACATCAGAAATGGAGATTCAGAGTTTGGGTTTTGCCCAGTTAATATTTTTTCTTGCTTTGTCCCAGTATTTTCTTGCTATGCTTCCTGTCTAGGTTTTAGAATGATAATGTATATACTATGCCATTATGTGTTGGTAATATGAATCTTCTTTTTATTTTATAAGGGATTACAATTAGGAGATTGTATGAATATCAAAAGAAACTTTGGAGCGAGTCCAGCTTTAGGTGAGATTTGGTCTCTGGTGGGGACCGCCTGCCCAACACCCATCCTCTTGATCTTCCGGGCTGCTCCTGGCATCCAGAAGAACCGCCCACACAGCAAAGCTGTACTGCTTCAGGAGACCTGCCCACACAGCAAAGACGTCAGCCATTCCAAGACCCCAACCCCAGCGAGTCCAGCTTCAGGAAAGACATCAGCCCTTCCAGGCCCCAAACTCCATGTCAGCATCCCCAGCTTCAGCTTCAGGAAGGAAGGAGACCAGTGAAGACAGAAAGACCCCACCAGCACCCACTGGAAGAAGAGATGGGAAGAAGACAGAATAAGAGCTCACTCAGCAATAGAAACAGCAACATGAACCCACCAGAATCTAGGGATCCAACACCAGCAAGACCGGAAAAGCATTACATAGATGAAGAAGAGGAGACGGACCTTAAAAATTATTTCATGAAGATGATGGAGACCCTCAAAGAAGAAACGAGGAAATCCCTTAAAGAAATAGAAGAAAAAACAAACAAAAAAATCATTGAAATGGGGGAAAACTTCAAGAAATAAAAAAATCTCTCAAAGAATCTAAAGAGCACCAAGAAAAAACAACCAAAAAATTAAGGAAACAACTCAAACAGTTGAAGGACTGAAAGCTGAAATAGAAACGATAAAGAAAACACAGAATGAAGGGATGCTGGAAATAGAAAAGCTGCGTAAACAATCAGGAACTACAGATACAAGTAACACCAATAGAATACAAGAGATAGAAGAGAGAATCTCAGGTGTTGAAGACTCATTAGAGGATACAGAGTCATCAAGCAAAGAAAATCTCAAAACCAACAAATCCTTAACACAAAATATCCAGGAAATATGGGACACCGTGAAGAAGCCAACCCTGAGAATAATAGGTATAGAAGAAGGCGAAGAAATACAACTCAAAGGTACAGAAAACATATTCAACAAAATCATAGAAGAAAACTTCCCTAACCTAAACAAAGATATACCTATGAAAATACAAGAATCTTACAGAACACCAAATAGGCTGGACCAGAAAAAGAAGTCACCTCGGCATATAATAATCAAAACATCAAACCTACAGAGTAAAGAGAAAACATTAAGAGCAGCTAAAGAAAAAGTCCAAGTAAGATACAAAGGCAGACCTATCCGAATTACACCTGACTTCTCAATGGAGATGATGAAAGACAGAAGACCCTGGACAGATGTCCTACAAACACTAAGGGAACAAGGATGCCAGCCCAGACTACTATATCCAGCAAAGCTCTCAATTACCATAGATGGAGAAAACAAAATATTGCATGACAAAGCCAGATTTAAACAATACGTATCCATGAATCCAGCTCTACAGAAAATGCTAGAAGGAAAACCTAGATCCAAGGAAGATAACTACATTCACAAAAACACAGGCAATATATAATCCCACTTTACAAAACACCAAAAGAAAAAGGGAGGAGAAAGTACACAAAATAACTTCACTAACAATAAATCAAGCACAAACAAGGATCATCCATCAATGGTCATTAATATCCCTCAATGTCAACGGCCTCAACTTGCCTATAAAAAGACACAGACTAGCAGAATGGATACGAAGACAGAACCCTTCCTTCTGCTGCATACAAGAAACACATCTCAACATCAAAGACAGACGATATCTCAGAGTAAAGGGTTGGGAAAAGATCTTCCAATCAAACGGTCCCAAGAAACAAGCTGGTGTAGCAATCCTAATATCTAACAAATTAGACTTCAAATTAAAATTAATCAAAAGAGATGAAGAAGGACACTTCATATTAGGCAAAGGAAAAGTACATCAAGACAAAGTCTCAATTTTAAACATCTATGCCCCAAATACAAAGGCACCTACATTCGTGAAAGAAACATTACTAAAGCTCAAAATGCACATAAAATCTCACACACTAATAGTAGGAGACTTCAACACTCCACTCTCACCACTAGACAGGACATCCAGACAGAAACTTAACAAAGAAACAAAAGAACTAATAGAAGTTATGACCCAACTGGGTTTAACAGACATCTATAGAACATTCCACCCAAATACAAAGGGATATATCTTCTTCTCGGCACCACATGGAACCTTCTCTAAAATTGACCACATAATAGGAAACATAGCAAATCTCCACAGATACAAAAAAATGGAATAACCCCCTGCATCTTATCAGACCACCATGCATTAACATTAGAATTCAACAATAACACAAATCGCAGAAACCCTACAAACTCATGGAGATTGAACAATGCACAATTGCACCATCCCTGGGTAAAGGAACAAATAAAAAAAGAAATTAAAGGCTTCCTCGATTTCAATGAGAATGAAGACACAACATACACAAACTTATGGGACACTTTGAAAGCAGTGCTGAGAGGAAAGTTTATAGCACTAAGTGCCCACATGAAAAAACTGGAGAACAGTCATACTAGAGAATTAATAGCACAGCTGACTGTTCTAGAACAAAAAGAAGCAAACTCCCCCAGGAGGAGCAGACACCAGGAAATAATCAAATTGAGGGCTGAAATCAATCAAGTAGAAACCAGGAAAACACTGAGAAGAATCAATGAAACAAAGAGTTGGTTCTTTGAGAAAATCAAAAAAGTAGACAAACCTCTGTCCAAACAAACCAAAAAACAGAGAGAGAGAGCATGCTAATTAACAAAATCAGGGATGAAAAAGGGGACATAACAACGGACTCTGAGGAAATCCAGAAAATCATCAGGGCATACTTTGAAAATCTGTCCTCCACAAAATTTGAAAATTTAACGGAAATGGACAATTTCCTGGATAGATATCACTTGCCAAAACTAAATCAAGAACAGATAAACAATCTAAACAGACCTATAACCCCTAATGAAATAGAAGCAGTCATCAAAAGTCTCCAAAACGAAAAAAGCCCAGGCCCAGATGGCTTCAGTGCAGAATTCTACCAGAAATTCAAAGAAGAGCTAATTCCAATACTCCAGGCATGTAGAAGAATGCGGATCGATCCATGTTTATTGCCATGCACAAAACTTAAGTCCAAATGGGTCAAAGACCTCAATATAAATCCAGCCACACTGAACCTCTTAGAAGAGAAAGTGGGTGGTACTCTTGAACAAATTGGTACAGGAGACAGCTTCCTGAACATAACACCAGTAGCACAGACAGTGAGATCAACAGTTAATAAATGGGACCTACTGAAACTGAGAAGTTTCTGTAAGGCAAAGGACACAGTCAGCAAGACAAAAAGGCAGCACACAGAATGGGAAAACATATTCACTAATCCCACATCTGACAGAGGGTTGATCTCCAAAATTTACAAAGAACTCAAGAAACAAGTCTCCAAAATATCAAAGGACCCAATTAAAAAGTGGGCTGCAGAACTAAATAGAGAGTTTTCAATAGAGGAGTCTAAAATGGCTGAGAGGCACTTGAGAAAGTACTCAACATCCTTAGCCACCCGGGAAATGCAAATCAAAACAACTCTGAGATACCATCTCACTCCTGTCAGAGTGGCTAAAATAAAAAACACCAATGGCAATTTATGCTGGAGAGGATGTGGTGAAAGGGGGACACTCCTCCATTGCTGGTGGGAGTGCCAACTCGTTCAGCCACTTTGGAAATCAGTATGGAGATTCCTCAGAAAAATGGGAATAAACCTACCACAAGACCCAGCAACTCCACTCTTAGGCATATATCCAAAAATGCCCATTCATACAACAAAGATGTCTGTTCCACTATGTTCACAGCAGCTTTATTTGTAATAGCCAGAACTTGGAAGAAACCTAGATGTCCCTCAACCGAAGAGTGGATAGAGAAAATGTGGTACATCTACACAATGGAGTACTATTCAGCAGAAAAAAATAATGGAATCATGAGATTCGCAGGCAAATGGAGGACACTAGAAGAAACCATCCTGAGTGAGGTAACCCAATCACAAAAAGAGAAACATGGCATGCACTATCACATATATGGATTTTAGACATAGATCTGGGGAGTGCCAGCCTACAATCCTATGGCCAGAGAGTCTGGGAAACAGAAACTTCATTTAGTGGCTGATCGAAGAAGAGGCAGACTCCCTTGGTTAAGTACTGAGCTGAACTCAAGAAAGCCAGTATCAGAGAGGGAGGACTGATGATCAAAGGGATTAAGACTGGGCTGGTTAAACCCCAGAAACAGCTGACCAGACAAAGGTTAACTATTGAATCCCAGGCATCAGCCTGGGAATCCAGCATGGGACTGATCAAGATCCCCTGAATCTGGGTGTCAGTGAGGAGGCCTAGGGAATCTACTGAGCCTTGGGCAGCAGATCAGTACCCATCCCAAGTATACACACGGACTTTGGACTCCCATAGAACAATGTGAGGTGCACTCTCACCCTGAACTCTTGGGGAAGGGTCTAGGCCCTGCCCTATATGAAATGACAGACTATGGACACCCCCATGGAGAGCCTCACCCTCCCTGGGGGAATGAGGGGATAATGGGGTGGGGGTGGGGGGGAGAGCACGGGAGGAGGGGAGGGAAAGGGAGATGGACCTGGAACTGACTTATGAAGCAACCTTATCTCTTATCTAAATTTAAACTGGAAAATAAAATTTAAAAAGTGAACTTAAAAAAATACTCACAAACCAGATTCAAGAACACATCAGAAAAATCATCCACCATGATCAAGTAGGCTTCATCCCAGGAATGCAGGGATGGTTCAACATTAGAAAATCTATCAATGTAATTCACCATATTAACAATCTGTGAAAGAAAAACCACATGATCATCTCTCTAGATGCTGAAAAAGCCTTTGACAAAATCCAGCACCCCTTCATGATAAAGGTCCTAGAGAGATCAGGGATAACAGGAACGTACCTGAATATAATAAAAGCAATATACAGTAAACCAACAGCTTACATCAAACTAAATGGAGAGAAACTCAATGCAATTCCTCTAAAATCAGGAACAAGACAAGGCTGTCCACTCTCTCCATATCTCTTCAATATTGTACTTGAAGTTCTAGCTACAGCAATAAGACAACAAAAGGAGATAAAGGGGATACAAATAGGAAAAGAAGAAGTCAAACTTTCACTATTTGCAGATGATAGGATAGTTTACATAAGTTACCCAAAAAACTCCAAAAGGTTACTCCTAGAGCTGATAAACACCATCAGCAATGTGGCAGGATACAAGGTAAACTCAAAAAAATCAGTGGCCCTATTATATACAGATGATGAAGTGACTGAGAAAGAAATCAGAGAAACATCACCCTTTACAATAGCCAAAAACAGCATCAAATATCTGGGGATAATGTTAACCAAGGAAGTTAAAGACCTGTATATCAAGAACTTTGTGTCTTTAAAGAAAGAAATCAAAGAAGATACCAGAAAATGGAAAGATCTCCCATGCTCTTGGATTGGTAGGATCAACATAATAAAAATGGCAATCTTGCCAAAAGCAGTCTACAGATTCAATGCAATCCCTATCAAAATTCCATCACAATTGTTCAAGGACCTGGAAAGAACATTAATCAACTTTATATGGAAAAACAAAAGGCCCAGGATAGCCAAAACATCTGTATACAATAAAGGAACTTCAGGAGGCATCACCATACCTGACTTCAAGCTCTATTATACAGCTATAGTCCTGAAAACAGCTTGGTATTGGCACAAAAATAGGCAGGTAGACCAATGGAACCGAATCGAAAGCCCTAATTTTAACCCACACACCTATGAACACTTGATTTTTGACAAAGAAGCTAAAACTGTACAATGGAAAAAAGAAAGCATCTTCAACAAATGGTGCTGGCATAACTGGGTACTGGTATGCAGAAGACTGCAGAGAGATCCATGTTTATCGCCTTGTACAAAACTTAAGTCCAAATGGATCAAAGATCTCAACATACATCCAGCCACACTGAAACTTTTAGAAGAGAAAGTGGGAGATACTCTTCAACGAGTTGGTACAGGATACCACTTCCTAAACATAACACCAGTGGCACAGGCACTGAGATCAACAATTAACAAATGGGACCTTCTGAAACTAAAAAGCTTCTGTAAGGCAAAGGACACAGTCAAAAAGACAAAAAGGCAGGCCACAGAATGGGAAAAGATATTCACTAACCCTACATCTGACAGAGGGCTAATCTCCAAAATTTACAAAGAACTCAAGAAACAAGTCTCCAAAACACCAAAGGATCCAATTAAAAGGTGGGGTACAGAGCTAAATAGAGAATTCTCAGTAGAGGAGGCTAAAATGGCCAAGAGACACTTAAGAAAGTGTTCAACACCCTTAGCCATCAGGGAAATGCAAATCAAAACAACTCTGAGATACCATCTTACTCCTGTCAGAATGGCTAGAATCAAAAACACCGAAGACAATTTATGCTGGAGAGGATGGGAGAGAGAGGAACACTCCTCCACTGCTGGTGGGAGTGCCGACTCATACAGCCTCTTTGGAAATCAGTATGGAGATTCCTCAGGAAAATGGGAATTAATCTACCACTAGACCCAGCAATTCCACTCTTAGGCATATATCCAAATGAGGCAAGTTCATACAACAAGGGCATCTGCTCCACTATGTTCAAAGCAGCATTATTTGTAATAGCCAGAAACTGGAAGCAACCTAGATGCCCCTCAACTGAACAGTGGATAGAGAAAATGTGGTACATTTACACAATGGAGTATTACTCAGCAGAAAAAAACAATGGAATCTTGAAATTCGCAGGGAAATGGATAGCACTGGAAGAAACCATCCTGAGTGAGGTAACCCAGTTGCAAAAAGACAAACATGGTATGCACTCACTCATATATGGATTTTAGACATGGATCAGGATAGTGTCAGTCTGCACTTCCACTGATAGAGAGTCTGGGAAACAGGAAAGAACCTAAAAGATATGCATATATGCATAGTACCCAAGAGAAGAGGATTGAGACAAGATCCTCTGAATGGATGGGGAACACTGCGAGGGGGGGGAGTGGGATCTGGGAAGAAGAGAGGGGTGAAGAGGAAGAGAGTTGGTCATGGGGGAACAGGAAGTTGAGGGGGTGGGGTAGAATAAGGGGAAGAGGGAATCATAGGATCGAATACAGATCAGGCACCAGAGTGACCTCGAGTGATCTAAAGGGATAACAGCAATTGGCAAGCTAAGCATAGTGGAGAGACCACCACAAATGCCCATTCCTGATAATGAACTTGAAGCCTATAACCATCCGGGAGCCTTCATCCTGTGACTGATGGAAGCAGAAGCAAACACACAATTAATCACTGAACTGAAGCCAAGGAACCCAGTGACAGAGAGAGAGGAGTGATGAGCAAATTGGCAAAGAATGGGCTGGCAAAACCAGCAGAGACAGCTGAGCTGAACAGGGGAGAGCTCTTGGACCCCAGACCGACAGTGGGGAGGCCAGCATGGGACTCATCTGGACCCCCCCAAATGTGAGTGTCAGCGAGAAGGCCTGGGCAACCTATGGGGCCCTGAACTGTGGATCAGTGTCTATCCCTGGTATACCAACAGTCTTCGTGTGCTTATAGCACAAAGAGGGATGCTCTCTCAGCCTGGACTCTTAGGGGAGTGCCTGGACCCTACCCAGAGTAAAATGACAGATTCTAGATATCCCCTATGTAGAAGGATTTGGCAATAGCGTGGGAGAGTGGGGAGAAGAGGAGTGCAGGTGGAGGGGAGGGAGAGGGAACTGGGATTGACATGTAAAACAAGCTATTTAAAATTAAAATAAAAAATGATATAAAAAAAGGTTATTTCAAAGTTGCTTGTTTGATTAACTTCTTGGCAATCATAATGTGCTGTTTTGAGATTGCATTAAATCTGAACATTACCCTAACTTTCCCCCCTAAGTGTTTGCTCTGTATTTGATATCTCCACTGCCTACATTAATTTGAGAAGAGGGGACAAATAACGACAGTCTGGGCTCCCTGCCATCCTATCCTGAGAACACCTTTCCATATGAATCGCCACTGGTGAATTCACACATATCCTCTTTCTCTTATAGAATTAATATACCTTCTTTGGGAGAAATCACTCCAGCATTTAGAGATTAACAAAGGAAGAAACTCTTTAATAATAGTGCATGACTGGTTCTAGCTAATATACAAAATGGAATCAGCCTTGACCAGAAATTCTCATCAGTTTATATAGTTTCATGGCCTCAAGTTACACTTAGAACAATTAAACATGATTCACAGAGACAAAGATTCCAAGTCTGGGTTGCTTGGACAAATGGCTAGATTAACATGTAAAAACATTGTCATAGTTATTCCAGTACAAACCAGGCTATTCTTCTAGGTGACTGTCAATCAAGGCTGTCTTGACACCTAGCAGAATTATGCTATTTCTGATAAGAGAATCAAGACTTATTAATGACACTCTGACACAGTGCCTCTATTTTGAACTGCTCAATACAGGCATGTTCTTTGATTTGAGCGTAGGCATAATGATAAGCTGGGAGCTAGAGTGTCTCCTTTCTCTTATGGCATTAGGGTCTAATTAACAGTAATCTCAATGAGCAGATCTTAACAGATGCATAGGCTTAGCAAACATAAACTTTAATTATGTTGAAAGTAAAAAATTTCCTTCATATCATTTCTGCAAGTCAGGCCACTACATGACTCATGGTTGAGTGTTCTATTTGATAAATTCTATTCTGTAAAACTTAATATTTCCTAAGCAAGCTTAGTGTATTATTTCTAAGACTCTCTGTCTTCATTCTTAGATCTATATGGATTGCTATATGCCCCTATTATGTTCCAAAATGTTCTTCTGTTACCTTGGTTCAGGTTTCTTTCATCAAGTTGTTTTTGTTGATGTTCATTGGTTTTCTTTTCAGCACTGGGAATAAAATCTAATACTTTGCATAGGTTTGGAAAGCACTCTTGACCACTGAGATTTTATTTATTTTTGAGACAGAGCCTCTCTAAGTTGCCAAGAATAGCCTTGAACTCATTCTGCAACACAGGCAGACTTGGAATGCTAGATGATTCTGCCTCAGCTTCCTGAGTAGCTGGGATGACAGGTGTGTGCCACCACACCTAGTTTAAGCCTCCTAGCACATCCTCCGTAAGTATTCCCCACACTACTAAACAAAATAATACAAATTTAAATGGTTTTTAGGCCCAGGCAGGCCTGCCACATGTGTATAGGAACCTGAAGTAAGCAGGAACAGGCTTTGAGAAACTCTGGTTGGTGAATTCTCTTCAAGAAGGCTTATTGTTTGTCTGTGGGCGGCTACCTCCCATCCTCTGCTGCAAGGCAACTCAGGTGTTCTCTGTATACATTTCCTCTCGCTCTAAACACTTTGCTATGTGAGATGTTCATTCTTTGGGATGATGCTTGCCATTGTCTCCTAGGGCTGGGCTCAGTGACATGTAATGGGAGAGTTTGGGAAGGTAAGATTGGGTCATTGTTCTTCCCATTGTGTCACTCATGAATTCATGATCTTTTCCAGTGCTCAGACTGCTCTACCAAGCTGGAAGTTCAAAAGTGGGAGGGTTTTTTATTGTTTGTTTTCTATTTAGTATTTGTGCTTTTTTTTGTCAATTTGTACAGGTCAGGGTCATCTGGGAAGAGGGAACTCTAACTGAGAAAATGTCCCCCAAGAGATTGCCTGTAGGCAAGTCTTTGGGGTGTTTTCTGGATTGATTGATGTGGCATGGCCCAGCCCACTGTCAGCAGGGTCATTCCTAGATAGGTGGTCTGGTGTTGTTTAAAAAAGCAGGCTGAGCAAGTCATGATGAGCAGTGTTCCTCCAAGATCTCTGCTGCTCTTCCTGCCTCCTGGTTCCTGCCTCATTTTCCTACCTTGGCTTCCCTTGCTGATGAACTGTAAGTTGTTATGATTATTTGAATCACAATGGTCCCAATAGGCTCTTGCATTTGAATGCTTGGTCACCAGAGTGGTACTATTAGGAGGTGTGACGTTGTTGGAGTAGGTATGGCCTTGGAGGAAGTATGTCATGTGGTGTGGGCTTTAAGGTTTCAAATATTCACACCAGGCCCAGGGACTCCCTCTCTTCCTTGTGTCTGCTGATCCAAATGTAGATGTCTTGGCATCTTCTCCAGCACCATGTTTCCATGTTTCCCACAATGATTCTGGCCATGAGGATAATGGATTAAACCTCTTAACTTGCAAGCCAGCCCAATTAAATGGTGTTTCTTTACATCAATAGAAATCCTAACTAAGAGAGTTGCTTCTGGTCATAGTGTTTTATTACAGCAATACAGAGCAAAAGAGGACAGAAACCTTCCTACACTTCAGTGTCCATCCATCTGTCCATCTTCCCCACTCTCCTCCCCCACACACAAAGAAAATAAGCCTTGTAGAGTTTTGTGTAGAATTTCTTTGAGGGCTGAAACATGACATAGTTTTAAAGACTGTATTTCTACTAATGCTGTTGCTCTGGAAACTAGAGCATGTGTTGACTCTGGACGTTTGAACAGATGTATTAGGAATCCGATATACAAAATTATAGGGTGAGGACAATAGATGCATGGGGCAGAGGACTGCAGACTGACTGTATAAATTTTGGGCAAGGGCTCTAGGGTGCCTGGCAGGGTAGCAACTAGCATCTGCAATGGCTGTAAGGCCAGAACGTCACTCTGCTGTGTTATTGGGCTGTTGCTGGAAGGAAGTCTTCCATTACAGCTCTATGTTCAGAGAAACTTGGGCTTTATATCTTCATTAAAATATAAGGTAATGAAGAGTTAGACAATCCACGTCACAGCAAACTTTGAATTTTTAAAGCACCATTCCATGGAATAGAGCCTACACTCCTATTATCCAGTTGACTAGAGGGGAAAATTAATTTGGGAGTGTAATTAATGTGACTTCTAAACTGAAGTGATGTGAAGAAAATGACAACTTAGTATTAGAGAGGTCTCTCCTTCTGGAGTTCATGAGGAAAGTCATGAGACCAAGGTGAAGAAATTTGAACCCATTAGGTTTAGGGATAGTATATTGTCCTTTTATTTACCCAAACTCTGTGCTTTCTAGGGACACAGAGTTTGGAGTCAATATGAAACTTAAGATAGGGTATTAAAAATGGGAATGCTTTGTTTGACACATATAATTTCTTTTTAAATTTAGTGACCAAAAGAAAACTAAAATCCCAGGAGTTTACATAAAACTCAGACTTTCCATTGTCTTCTAAAAATTACTAGAAATCACAGCTAAATCATCAAGCTGAAATGAATTTCCAAGTGTGAGAGCTACTTGCCCCATAGGAATTGAAACACAGATAACTCACTTTAGGTTATCACTGCCCATCCAAGTCCTGCCAGGTAGATGAGACATATAACCAACTCAAAGCTAAACTTTGAAAGCAAATCCATGCTTACTCCTAAAGTAGGGGCTGTGGGGAAACAAATGACACAGATATGAAACAATACCAAAGAAACTGCTCTCAGACAAAAAATGCATGTGGGTTTTCTTCTTTGCTCCCAAGAGATAGTGAAAAAAATAATAGTTATTGTCAATTTAAAGAGGCCTTAAGGCAGTGAATCTCAGCCTGTAGGTTGCTGCCACTTTGGGAATTATATATTATATATCCTACATATCAGATATTTACATTATGATTTATAAGAGTAACAAAATTGCAATCATGAAATAACAAAAAAAGTTTTACAGGAGAGAGACTGGAGGCAGACTGAGCCAGCCATGTGCCGCCATTCCTATCTTTGACCAACACCCACAGGAAGAGGTGAGTGCCGGGCTTTTCCCTGCCCACATTTCCCTGAACTGAAAACTCCCAGTCCTGTCCTGCCACCGAATCCCCCAGAGAGACCTGGAGGCAAACAGAGCTATCCAGCATCTGCTGTCATCCCAGACTTGGACCCACCTATATCCACCAGGAGAGAACCTTGGACCCATAACCACCAGGAGAGGGAGAGAACCTATCTATCCATTGGAAGAAGCAAAGGGAAGACAACAGTATAAGAACACATTCAACAACAGAAACACTAATATGATACCACCAGAGTCTAAGGATTCTACAGAAGAAAGACCTGAACATCCCAATGCAGATGAAGCAGTAAAGAACAACCTTAAAAAACAGGTTTATGAAGATGATAGAGACTCTCAAAGAGGAAATGAGGAAAATTCCCTAAGGAAATGGAAGGAAATGTTCATACCAGCACTATTTGTAATAGCCAGAATCTGGATGCAACCCAGATGCCCCTCAACAGAAGAATTCATAAAGAAAATGTGGTACATTTAAACAATGGAGTACTACTTATCAGAAAAAAAACAATGAAATCTTGAAATGGATGGAACTAGAAGAAACCATCCTGAGTGAAGCAACCCAGTCACAGAAAGACAAACATAGTATGTACTCACTCATATATGGATGTTAGACATAGAGTAAATGTTGAAATTGGCGAATGTATCTCCTCAACATGCTCAGCTAGAGTTCAGCCTCCCTCTCCTGCTGAATCACAAGTGCAACTTGTTCTTATGTCAGCAGGTGGGAAGGTTGGTGCAGTTATCCCCCAGGATACACAAGGAAACTGGGAACATGAACAAAGTTGTCTTGCTTCTCCTTCTGTCTGTTGGGTATGTTGATCTTCTTACCTGTGACAAAATGTCATCTTAAACTTCTCCCATGTCTCCTTTTTTCTGTCCTTTATTCTCATCCATGATTGAGACTGATGAGTGAGCTGTCCTTTTCTTTGGTAGATGCTTTCCAGGCTACCCACTAAATTGTCTAGAAGCCTTGGGATATTGATTCCTGGGCTCCGTCTCTAGCCACCTAGATTTTTTTGGTCTGGCTGAATCCTGGGAATAGGTAAATTTAGAAGGCTTCAAGCAGTACTATGTCCAGCCAGAGTTAAGAGCTGTAGTTATAAGAGCAGCCTTATGGAGAACTTTCCAGCAGGAAAGAAAGAAAGTGCACCCTTGAGATCTTCAAGTGTGGAGAGATCTAACACTTCCCCCAGCATTGCAGGTACAGCGAATCTCCACCTGGAAAAAAAATGGGGGTCAAGAATGGGATGGGGTGGGCATAAAGGATGGCTCAGCTGTTAAGAGCAGAGCTCAAGGACTGGGTTTTATTTCCAGCATCCACATGGTGGCTCACAACCATTTGTAAATCCACTTCTAAGAGATCTGACTCCCTTGTTGGCCTCTGGGAGCACTAGGCATGCACATGGTGAATACACACAAGCAAAACATCCATATGCATAAAATTAAAAACCCCGGAGCATGTTAAGCAGATACTTGCTTAGGGCATAGCAGTACTGATTGATAGCTGTCCTTAAAGAACATTCCATCAGTCATTGGCATAACAGGGCGTGAGCAGGAGAGTCACATAATTAAATTTGATTTTTACAAAGATTCTCTGGTCATTTTGCACAAAGAAGAAAGATCTTCTGTTTACAGGGGATCGGAGAGAGCTGAGATCCAAGTTGAATGAGGAAGCCTCTGCCTATTTGTTTCCCCACTCTAAGGCTGGCAGGAAACAGCAACATCAGATGCCTGAAGAATCTGAAGAATTGACTTCAGGTTGACAGAGGTGAACCCAGAGAGCTGAGGTAATGCTTTTAGGAGCACATTTGACCCACTGGACCATTGAGAATCAAAGACAAGCCTTCAAGCACTGGAAACAAAGATGGTGCCTCCCCCAGTTTCTTTAGATTTAATTGAAGAGGCTTTTGTGCAAAGTGGCAATCAATAAAAACAGAACTGGCTACATCCCCTCCATTATCTGGGCTTGCATCCCACATCAGCATGCTACTTTGGGACTGTTGGATCCAGTTCATCAGTTAATAGAGACCTTAGTCTGTGTCCACAGAAATGCACTTTAAGTTGTCTGACCTTAATCTAATTTCAGTTCTTTCATAAGAGCACACAAGGTCACAGTAAGGATAAAGTAATGGTGTTGTCGCTCCAAAGTCTTTACCATCATCCATGTTTTGGCATTTGTCCAAGATGAAGGGAAACCAAAGATGTTGAGACTTGTAGAACTCTAAACACCTTGATTTATGGGAATTTTGAGGTAATTGAATGATTAAGCACAAAGTTTCCAGCACGGAAATTGACTTGTACAACTCTTGAGACCTTGGCCTTGTCTTCTTACTTGCAAAGTGAGAATGAAGAAGTGTTTCTGTTAGTCAGACTTCCATCCCTAAAACAAAGTACCCAAAAGAATCCATTTCAAATTGTGGAGGTTTACCTAACAGTTTATCTAAGAGAAGCCCCAGTGAGGGACCAGTATTGATGATACAGCAAAATCCAGAGTCTTCAAACAA
The DNA here is from genome assembly GCF_017639785.1 of Mesocricetus auratus. Taxonomy (NCBI): domain Eukaryota; kingdom Metazoa; phylum Chordata; class Mammalia; order Rodentia; family Cricetidae; genus Mesocricetus; species Mesocricetus auratus. The sequence continues at coordinate 4,480,700 of NW_024429233.1, read as the reverse complement.
GACCAACGACTCATTGCAATGACTACTTGCAAGAAACAATAGATAGACTGTGTGGACTGTGTGACTCACTGTGCCACACTACAGCTCTGACAAAGATATTTTTTTTCATTTTTTCTCTTTAAAATTTTATCATTTTTATCCAGGGAGGGGGAGATGCATGATGTGAAATACACAAAGAATCAATAAAAAGTTATGTTAAAAAAAGAAAACCCAATTAGAAATAAGCTATGGAACAAAGTAGGCAATTCTCAAAAGAAGAAAGACAAATGGCTAGGAAGCACCTAACAATTGACACCACTTTCAGAAGTGTCAATCCATCGTCAGTCTACCATACACACTCCAGATATTGCTTTTAACACTACTCTTTCCCAAACCTCATTTTCCTCATACTGCGGATGTGGGCAGCTTGAATAGTGATATACAAACTCTGTTGACTCTGTTGACTCGAGCTAATGATTCTGCAAGGATTCCCAGGACTGAAAGAAGTGAGAAGGGAGGCAAACAGTTTAGTTTCAGTATTTACCCATCTTATTTTTACAGAGTTTTCAGAATTATCCTTTAGAATTAGAACTCTGTAGCACACAGGAGTCCCTGCATGCCTTCCAGTTCAGATTCCCAGAAATCCAAGCTCCAACTCTCATAAAATGGTCCACCAAGGGAGGTTTTCCCACTAGAAATATTTTGGAACACCAACTTTAAGGAACTTAAAATGTCTTTTTACATAAATATTTTCTCATCTTAAAGCACATTTTGAAATGGATATGTTTTGAAGAGAAGAGTGGGAAGTCCATCACTGACTGTTGCTCTTGACTTATGGCTCACAGATGTTCAGAACTGGTTCCTAACTGACCTCCCTCATCAAGGACCATCAAGAAAAATGAGCACCAATGGGTCTCAGCCTATTCTATTTACAAAGATTCATTCAGAACATTGTGCAGTTCTTACACAGGCCTTTGGGGCCCTATCATATTATAGGCAGTTGGGGTAATGACAGGGTTGTAGGCCTTTCTAAGTCTCATAGTTTGAGAGTCTCTGTCTCTGTCTCTGTCTCTGTCTCTGTCTCTCTCTCTCTCTCTCTCTCTCTCTCTCTCTCTGAAACAGGGTCTTTCTTTGTCACATAGAATCCCCTGGAACTCTTGATCCTCCAGCCTCAGTCCCCTCCATGTCCTTCTATCTAGGTCTTTTTTTTTTTAATTTTATTTTCCAGTTTAAATTTAGATAAGAAACAAGGTTGCTTCACAAGTCAGTTCCAGGTCCCTCTCCCATTCCCTCCCTTCCTCCCGTGCCCTCCCCCCCCTTATCCCCTCATTTCTCCAGGGAGGGTGAGGCCCTCCATGGGGGTGTGCATAGTGTGTCATTTCATATAGGGCAGGGCCTAGACCCTTCCCCAAGAGTTCAGGGTGAGACTGCACCTCACATTGTTCTATGGGAGTCCAAAGTCCGTGTGTATACTTGGGATGGGTACTGATCTGCTGCCCAAGGCTCAGTAGATTCCCTAGGCCTCTTCACTGACACCCAGATTCAGGGGGTCTTGATCAGTCCCATGCTGGCTTCCCAGGCTAATGCCTGGGATTCAAGAGTTAACCTTTGTCTGGTCAGCTGTTTCTGGGGGTTAAACCAGCCCAGTCTTAATCCCTTTGATCATCAGTCCTCCCTCTCTGTTACTGGCTTTCTTGAGTTCAGCTCAGTACTTAACCAAGGGAGTCTGCCTCTTCTTCGATCAGCCACTAAATAAAGTTTCTGTTTCCCAGACTCTCTGGCCATAGGATTGTAGGCTGGCACTCCCCAGATCTATGTCTAAAATCCATATATGAGAGAGTACATGCCATGTTTCTCTTTTTGTGACTGGGTTACCTCACTCAGGATGGTTTCTTCTAGTGTCATCCATTTGCCTGCGAATCTCATGATTCCATTATTTTTTTCTGCTGAATAGTACTCCATTGTGTAGATGTACCACATTTTCTCTATCCACTCTTCGGTTGAGGGACATCTAGGTTGCTTCCACGTTCTGGCAATTACAAATAAAGCTGCTATGAACATAGTGGAACAGACATCTTTGTTGTATGAATGGGCATCTTTTGGATATATGCCTAAGAGTGGAATTGCTGGGTCTTGTGGTAGGTTCATTCCCATTTTTCTGAGGAATCTCCACACTGATTTCCAAAGTGGCTGAACCAGTTGGCACTCCAACCAGCAATGGAGGAGTGTCCCCCTTTCACCACATCCTCTCCAGCATAAATTCTCATTGGTGTTTTTGATTTTAGCCATTCTGACTGGGGTGAAATGGTATCTGAGAGTTGTTTTGATTTGCATTTCCCGGATGGCTAAGGATGTTGAGCACTTTCTCAAGTGCCTCTCAGCCATTTTAGACTCCTCTATTGAAAACTCTCTATTTAGTTCTGCAGCCCATTTTTTAATAGGGTCCTTTGGTGTTTTGGAGACTTGCTTCTTGAGTTCTTTGTAAATTTTGGAGATCAACCCTACGTCAGATGTGGGATTAGTGAATATTTTTTCCCATTCTGTGTGCTGCCTTTTTGTCTTGCTGACTGTGTCCTTTGCCTTACAGAAGCTTCTCAGTTTCAGTAGGTCCCATTTATTAATTGTTGATCTTACTGCCTGTGCTACTGGTGTTATGTTCAGGAAGCTGTCTCCTGTACCAATTCGTTCAAGGGTACCACCCACTTTCTCTTCTAAGAGGTTCAGTGTGGCTGGATTTATGTTGAGGTCTTTGATCCATTTGGACTTAAGTTTTGTGTATGGAGATAGACATGGATCAATCTGCATTCTTCTACATGCCAGTCTCCAATTATGCCAGCACCATTTGTTGAAGATGCTTTCTTTATTCCATTGTATATTTTTAGTTTCTTTCTCAAAAATCAGATGTTCGTACGTCTGTGGGTTAATACCCGGATTTTCAATTCGATTCCATTGGTCTACCTGTCTATTTTTGTGCCAATACCAAGCTGTTTTCAGGACTATAGCTCTATAATAGAGCTTGAGGTCAGGGATGCTGATGCCTCCGGACGTTGCCTTGTTAAACAGGGTTGTTTTGGCTATCCTTGGTCTTTTGTTTTTCCATACAAAATTGATTATTGTTCTTTCAAGGTCTGTGAAGAACTGTGCTGGGATTTTAATGGGGATTGCATTGAATCTGTAGATTGCTTTTGGTAGGATTGCCATTTTTACTACATTGATCCTACCTATCCAAGAGCATGGGAGATCTTTCCATTTTCTGAGGGCTACTTTAATTTCTTTCTTTAAAGATTCAAAGTTCTTACGATACAGGTCTTTCACTTGTTGGGTTAGCGTTACCCCAAGGTATTTTATGTTGTTTGTGGCAATTGTAAAGGGTGATGTTTCTCTGATTTCTCTTTCAGCCCTTTTATCATCTGTATATAGTAGGGCTACTGATTTTCTTGAGTTGATCTTGTAGCCTGCCACTTTGCTGAAGGTGTTAATCAGCTGTAAGAGTTCCCTGGTAGAGTTCTTTGGGTCATTGATGTAAACTATCATATCATCTGCAAACAGTGAAAGTTTGACTTCTTCCTTCCCAATTTGTATCCCCTTGATCCCCCTTTGTTGTCGTATGGCAATAGCTAGAACTTCAAGTACCATGTTGAAAAGGTATGGAGAGAGTGGACAGCCTTGTTTTGTTCCTGATTTTAGAGGAATTGCGTTGAGTTTCTGTCCATTTAGTTTGATGTTGGCTGTTGGTTTACTGTATATAGCTTTTATTATGTTTAAGTATGTCCCTGTTATCCCAGATCTCTCCAAGACCTTTATCATGAAGGGGTGTTGGATTTTGTCAAAGGCTTTTTCAGCATCTAGTGAGATGATCATGTGATTTTTGTTTTTCAGCTTGTTTATATGGTGGATTACGTTGATGGATTTTCGTATGTTGAACCATCCCTGCATTCCTGGGATGAAACCTACTTGATCGTGGTGAATGATTGTTTTGATGTGTTCTTGGATCCGATTTGCCAGTATTTTATTGAGTATTTTTGCATCAATGTTCATGAGGGATATTGGTCTGAAGTTCTCTTTCTTAGTTGTATCTTTGTGTGGCTTGGGGATCAAGGTTATTGAAGCCTCATAGAAAGAGTTTGGCAAAGACCCTTCTGCTTCTATTTTGTGGAACACTTTGAGAAGAATTGGTATAAGCTGTTCTTTGAATTTCTGGTAGAATTCTACACTGAAGCCATCTGGACCTGGGCTTTTTTAGGTTGGGAGACTTTTGATGACAGCTTCTATTTCAATAGGGGTTATAGGTCTATTTAAATTGCTTATCTGTTCTTGATTTAGTTTTGGCAATTGATAGCTGTCCAGGAAGTCATCCATTTCCTTTAAATTTTCGAATTTTGTGGAGTACAGGTTTTCAAAGTATGATCTAATGATTCTCTGGATTTCCTCAAAGTCTGTTGTTATGTCCCCCTTTTCATTTCTAATTCTGTTAATTTGCATGTTCACTCTCTGCTGTTTGGTAAGTTTGGACAAAGGTTTGTCTATCTTGTTGATTTTCTCAAAGAACCAACTCTTCGTTGCATTGATTCTTTGTATTGTTTTCCTGGTTTCTACTTTATTGATTTCAGCCCTCAATTTGATTATTTCCTGGCGTCTACTCCTCCTGGGGGAGTGTGCTTCTTTGTGTTCTAGAGCTTTCAGCTGTGATGTTAATTCTCTGGTATAACTGTTCTCCTGTTTCTTCATGTGAGCATTTAGCGCTATGAACTTCCCCCGTAGCACTGCTTTCAAAGTGTCCCATAGGTTTGGGTATGTTGTGTCTTCATTCTCATTGAATTCGAGGAAGTCTTTAATTTCTTTTTTTATTTCCTCTTTGACCCAGGGATGGTGCAGTTGAGCATTATTCAATTTCCATGAGTTTGTAGGTTTTCTGCAATTTGTGTTGTTGTTGAATTCTAATTTTAAAGCATGGTGGTCTGATAAGATGCATGGAGTTATTCCAATTTTTTTGTAGCTGCTGAGGTTTGAAATGTTGCCAAGTATGTGGTCGATTTTTGAGAAGGTTCCATGTGGTGGTGAGAATAAGGTATATTCTTTTTTATGTGGATTAAATGTTCTATAGATATCTGTTAATCCCAGTTGGGTCATTACTTCTATTAGCCCTTTTGCTTCTTTGTTGAGTTTCTGTCTGGTATTCCTGTCTAGTGGTGAGAGTGGTGTGTTGAAATCTCCCACTATAACTTTGTGGGGCTTTAGATGATATTTAAGTTCTAATAATGTTTCTTTAACGAATGTGGATGCCTTTGTATTTGGGGCATAGATGTTCAGGATAGACACTTCATCTTGGTGGGTTTCACCTGTGATGAGTATGTAATGACCTCCTTCATCTCTTTTGATTGATTTTATTTTAAAGTCTAGTTTGTTAGATATTAGGATTGCTACCCCGGCTTGTTTCTTGGGTCCATTCGATTGAAAAATTTTTTCCCAACATTTAATTCTCAGGTAATGTCTGTCTTTAAGGGTGAGGTGTGTTTCCTGTATGCAGCAGAAGGGTTCTGTCTTCGAATCCAATCTGCTAGTCTGTGTCTTTTTATGGGTGAGTTAAGGCCATTAATATTGAGGGATATTAATGACCAATGATTGCTCATCCTTCTTCGATTTGTTATGGTTGTTGTTGGTGGAATTATGTGTGGAGTTTCACCCCTTTGTTCTTTTGGCTGTTGGTAGAGAGAGATTCTCTAATGCTTATGTGTTTCTGGTTGTAGTTAGCTTCCTTGGGTTGGAGTTTTCCTTCCAAAATTTTCTGTAGGGCTGGGTTAGTGGACACATATTGCTTGAATCTAGTTTTGTCATGGAATATCTTGTTTTCTCCATCTATAGTGATTGAGAGCTTTGCCGGGTATAGTAGTCTGGGCTGGCATCCGTGGTCTCTTTAGTGTAGGTAGAATATCTATCCAGGACCTTCTGGCTTTCAGCGTTTCCATGGAAAAATCAGGTGTAATTATGATAGGTCTGCCTTTATATGTTACTTGACCTTTTTCCTTAGCTGCTCTTAATATTCTTTCTTTATTCTGTATGTTTGGGGTCTTGATTATTATGTGGCGAAGGGATTTTTTTGTGTTCCACTCTATTTGGTGTTCTGTAGGCTTCTTGTACCTTCATTGGCATGTCTTTCTTAAGGTTGGGAAAGTTTTCTTCTATGATTTTGTTGAATGTGCCTTCTGCCCCTTAGAGGTGGATTTCTTCTCCTTCTTCTATACCTATTATTCTTAGGTTTGGTCTTTTCATGGTGTCCCATATTTCCTGGATGTTTTGAGTTAAGGATTTGTTGGATTTAAGGTTTTCTTTGGTTGATAAATCCATTTCTCCTAGCGTATTTTCAACACTTGAGATTCTCTCTTCCATCTCTTCTATTCTGTTGGTAATGCTTGTATTGGAAGTGCCTGTCTGTTTGTCAAGCTTTTCTATTTTCTGCCTTTCTTCAGATTGTGTTTTTTTTAATGACTCTATTTCAGTTTTCAACCCTTCCAGTGTTTGCATTGCTTCTTGCAATTTTTTGTTTATCTGTTCGTCTGTTTGTTGCCTTTTATGAATTTTTTGGTTTGTTCTTTCTTCCATTTCTTGCATTTTTTGGTTTGTTTTTTGTTCCATTTCTCGAATTTTGTGCTTTGTTTCTTCTTCCATTTCCTGCCTTTTTTGGTTTGTTTCTTCTTCCATTTTTTTTCATTTTTTGCTTTGTTTTTTCTACCATTTCTTGCATTTTTTGATTTGTTTCTTCTTCCATTTCCTGCCTTTTTTGGTATGATTCTTCTTCCAATTCTTGCATTTTTTGCTTTGTTTTTTCTTCCATTTCTTGCATTTTTTGCTTCATCTCTTCTTCCATTTTCTGCCTTTTTTGGTTTGTTTTTTCTTCCAATTCTTGCATTTTTTGGTTTGTTTTTTCTTCCATTTCTTTGAGGGATTTTCCAATATCCTCTTTTAGGGCCTCTATCATTTTCATGAAAGTGCTTTTAAGGTCGTTCTCTTCTGCTTCGTCCGCATTGGAATGTTGGGGTCTTGCTGGTGTGGAGTCTCTAGAATCTGGCGGTGTCATATTTGTTTTTCTGTTGCTGACTGTGTTTTTGTATTGTCTCTTTCCCATCTCTTCTTCTAGTGGGTGCAGAAAGAGCCCCTTACTGGTCTGGGGACCAGAGTTCCCTTTGGTGGGTGCTAGCAAGTCCAATAATCTGGTGGTTCTTCTATTCCTTGTCCGAATGCTGGTCCCGTGGGTGGAGAAGAAGAACAGGAATCTGGGGCGCTTATCCTCTTACCTGGTCCCCTGGACCCTCTGCTGGGTCCTGTTGTACTTGATCCAGAACAGCTACTCCCCTGGTCTCCTTGGGTCCTCTGGTTTCCTGGTCTCGTTGGTGGGAGAGAAGACCTGGGGTCTGGGTGCTTGGCTCCCGCCGGGATTGGGAGCTCTGTGCAGGTCCCAGGCGATCTGCAGGCACTGGAGCACAGGCCGGGAAGCCGGCCTGTTTACCTGATGCTCTCCGAGGAACAGCTGCTTCCTTGGACTCCCAGCCTCCTCCCCTTTCCTGGTCTCGTTGGTGGGAGCGAAGATCTGGGGTCTGGGGTTCTTGGCTCACCCCGGGATTGGGAGCTCTGTGCAGGTCCCAGGCGATCTGCAGGCACTGGAGCACAGGCCGGGAAGCTGGCCTGTTTACCTGATGCTGCTGGAAGAACCGCCGCTTCCCTGGACTCCCAGCCTCCTCTCCTTTCCTGGTCTCGTTGGTGGGAGCGAAGATCCGGAGTCTGGGGTGCTTGGCTCCCGCCGGGATTGGGAGCTCTGTGCAGGTCCCAGGCGATCTGCAGGCACTGGAGCACAGGCCGGGAAGCCGGCCTGTTTACCTGATGCTCTCCGAGGAACAGCTGCTTCCTTGGACTCCCAGCCTCCTCCCCTTTCCTGGTCTCGTTGGTGGGAGCGAAGATCTGGGGTCTGGGGTTCTTGGCTCACCCCGGGATTGGGAGCTCTGTGCAGGTCCCAGGCGATCTGCAGGCACTGGAGCACAGGCCGGGAAGCCGGCCTGTTTACCTGATGCTGCTGGAAGACTCTATCTAGGTCTTAAAGACTAACCAAGCACTCTTCCCGCTGCACCAAGCTGCCTACAGACACAACTTACTTGGATCCCCTCAATAAATCTCTCTCTCTCTCTCTCTCTCTCTCTCTCTCTCCAGTGTGTGTGTGTGAATAACTTGGAAATCTCAGGTAGAGATTTTGAACAGGAGCAGAGAGCTCAACATGATTCCTGACTACACTAAGGGGACAGGTTAGAAGAAATGCTACCAGGAAGAAGAGACCTTGTGGCTAGAGAGGTGAGAAGAAGAGCACAGTACACACAGAGACCATGAGTTGAACAAATGTGGAAGGGTACACCATTATCATCAGTGTACATGCTGCTGGGATAGAAAATAATCACTAGGCAGAGCAGAATGATTGATTCCTGAAAGACGGACTGAGTAAGAGTCTCATTTGCTCCTGGATGATCTGACTGTAACTCTCTTAGAAAAGTACAGAGTTTTAGTTGTGTGTTTTGTTATTGTTTGTTTCTATTGGCTTGCAAGGAACTATTGAGAGTGACGGAAGGGTCATGGCATTGCAGGGTGTAACAAATGTCAGATTTTAAAATTTTCATATGACTGCAGGATCTGGGAAAAGGGTGCACATATCTGTCCTGTATGGGAATGATGTTTGGGCCAGGATTTTTTCTGTTTTTGCATGGTGTCTGGAATAGAGTTCTAGAAGTAGGGATGGGTGTGGACTGCAGTTCTCAAGAATCAAAGGGGATGAACTGTGAACAGTGGCAAACCAGAACAACATGCTCAATGCATGACCACTGTCTTCATTAGGGTTTTTATTGCTGTGAAGAGACACCATGACCACAGCAACTCTTTAAAGGAAAACATTTAATTGGGGCCTGCTTACAGTTTTAGAGATTTGGCCAGTTAACATTGTGACAGGAAGTATGGTGGCATACAGGCAGACGTGGTGCTGGAGAGGGAGCTGAGAATTCTACATCTTGATCCACAAACAGCAGAAGGGGACTGTGTGTCACACTGGGCATAACTTGAGCATATGAGACCTCAAAGACCACCCCCAGAATGATACACTTCCTCCAACAAGGCCACACCTACTCCAACAAGGTCACACCTCCTAATAGTGCCACTTCATTTATGCCAAGCATTCAAACATATGTATGTCTATGGGGGCCATACCTATTCAAGCCACTACAAGCACTGTTCAGGGAAAGAGTTACATCAACAGTGTGATGATGCTTAATATTGACTTTCAACACCACAGAACCTAGAATAAACTAGGATACAATCCTCTGGTCATCCTGTAAGGGATCATCTTGATTAGCATAGACTCTGAGGATGTCTTTGAGGCACTACCTAGATGGGGTTAAATTTATTTTTTAAATTAATTTTAATCATGTGTCCACATGTGTGTGTTGGTATGTGCACATGAGTGAGGCATTTGTGAAGGCTAGAAGTGTCAGATGCACAGGTGAGTGTGAGCTGCCCAATGTGGGTGTTAGGATCTGAATTCTGGTACTGTGCAAAAGCAGCAAAGGGTCTTAAATTCTGAACCATCTCTCCAGTCCTGATTATGTCAACATTTGACAGAAAGACCAATCCCAAATGTGAGTGGCACCCTGGGTTTTGGGTTCCAGACTGAATTAAAAGGAGAAAGCTAGTTGATTGCAGGCACTATCACTTTCTGCTTCCTGTTGTGGATGCAATAGAATCACCATCCTTAAACTCCCACTGCCACGCCTTCCTCACTATGATGCACTTCCACTTCATCTGTAAACCAAAACAAACCCTTCCTTTCTTGAGGTCAAGGATTTTGTCCCAGCAATGAGACAATTCACTAACAGACATTTTTAATTTCCTTTGTAGCCACGGTTTAAGATTAAGAGTTCTTCAAGGTTATATAGCTAAAAGTAGACAAAGCATAGACAACAGCCCCAAATCAGGTCTCTTGTAGGTTTTTTGTTTTGTTTTGTATTGTTTTTACTCTTTCCAGGGCTGCCACCCAGCTCCCAAATACACAAAGACTTATTCTTACTTATGAATGTTTTTGCCAGCTTTTCTAATTTTTCATCTCATTTCTCTTTATGTTTTGCCTCCAAGCTTTTTACCTTTATTTATTCTATATATCATTTTTCCTTCTTATTCTGTGACTAACTGTGTGTCTGGGTGGTTGACTCCTGGTGTCATCCTCTTCTCCTTTTCCAGATACTCTCCCTCTTCCCTAAATTTCTCCTCCTACTTACTCTCTGCCTGCAAGCCCCATCTGTCCTTTCTCCTGCCTAGCTATTTATTAGACCAATCAGGTGTTTCAGACAGACAAACTAACACAGCTTTACAGAGTTAAACAAATAGAAAATAAAGGAATAAAACACATCTTTGCATCATTAAATAAATGCTCCACAGCATAAACAAATGTAACATCTTAAACTAATATTCCACAGCCTCTTAAATGACCATTCTAACAGTTAAGGGAAGGCCTTTATATCCATTTCTCCCTTTTACCCAGAGGAAATTCAGAGGACTGTCATATCTGGTGTGCCAGGGCTTTGTCTGAAACTAGAACCTCTCCAGGTCAGCTGTTCCATTGTTTGTACTGTATATTTTGTTCTGTCAACACTCCTCATTTATTGTTATTTGCATACTGCCTATCATTTGCCTTCTAAATGTTAACTTTTATTTTCTACATATGAGGGTTTGCCTATACATGTCTGTCTGCTATGTACATGCATTACCCAAAGAAGCCAGAAGAGATTATTAGATCCCTCTGAAAGTGGAATTACAGATGTTTCTGAGCCACCATGTGTCTACTGGGTCTCAAACCCAGCTACTGTAGAAGAACAACTAGGGTTCTTAACTCTTGAGCCAACTCTCCAACCCTTTACAATTTTTGCAATTGATTAAACCATGTTTGTGTGAACCCAAGGAAATGAATGGCTGGCCTTTTGATACTTTCAAACAAAGGAGAGAGAGCGGGAGAGGGAGAGAGAGAGAGAGAGAGAGAGAGAGAGAGAGAGAGAGAGAGAGAGAGACAGAGACAGAGAAAGAGAGAGAGAGAGAGAGAGAGAGAGAGAGAGAGAGAGAGAGAGAGAGAGAGAGAGATCCACATAAATGAGCTTGAGTGTCATCTTGGTGTTTTGACTGAGGTGCCTAGACATTGTTTCTCTGGGTAGTCTCTTAGGAAAAAGACTTCCTGGTGGAGTTTTCCCCTTGTTCTGAAAGAATTTCAGAACCATGGCACAGTCAGTGACAGAAATGTCTGCCAAATCAAGCTGGACAATCAGCATTGATTGGTTCCACTATCTGAGCCATTGACAGCTGGGGTGGTATCAGGTGGTTATTGTTGTTTTCTTTTGCTTTATTTGGGGGAAGAGTCTAGCTTCATCATATACTTGACCTAGACCTTACTCTAAAGCACAGCTTTAGAATTCTGAATCTGCCTTCCGCAATCATCGTTAGGACTGTAGGTACATGCTTCTAGGCAGTTTCTTTAGGTGGTCTGGGGGGGGCTTAAACATGTGTTCCTGTCACTTCAGACCCTAGTAACTGATCTGACTCCAGTTACCTTAGCAGTTCAAACTTAGTAGGATGGCTTCCATATAAACCCAAAGTCACTCTGATAGCAACAACATAGTCAAGTTTCCACTAGCCTTATCATTGCAGTCAGTGACTGTAATTGGCAAAGAGGTTTATCACATGACCCCACCAAGGGTGCAGGGGCTAAAGGAGTGGGCCATCTAGGGCTAAGGAGATGGGGGGACTAGATAGTTGCTAGAAGACTATCCTCACATCACTACATACATGCTCAGTGTATAACAAAAAGGACCATTATGTCACTTTCCAAAGTTCCTTACTAATTACAGTTTCATTGCAGTTCTCCAAATGCTGCCTGTGACTCCTGTGGCATAATTTTCTTATGAGGTCATTTATGCACATCACCAAGGGGGCCTCCGGTGTACCCCTGTATCTTGGGTATGGTGCCTTCTTACTAATACAGATATGCTTAATCTCTTTAATATCTGTACGGTGTTCTGAAGGACAGATGTCAGACTGATGTAGCATACTTTATTTAGTCAGCTCTGGGTTTTGTTTGAAATAATGCAGATGAATTAGAGAGATGAGTGGTGAGAATCCAGTATTAGTCCTGAGGAGGGAAAAAGAGGGGCATGCCCTCTTGCTGAAAATGTCAAGATTGTCCCATTGAGGGAGGACAGGTCTCCTCTGACAAATCAAACTCTTCTGTTCTGGTTGAACCTCATTGCCAGTGTGGCAGGCGAATAAGTAGCCAAGGCTGCATCAATGATGGCTCAGCTCAGAAAATAACGAAGATGTCTGCAGAGGCGCAAGTACCTCCACCGATGCCACTTCCTGTAAGAGGTTTCAGAGGATGACAATGTTAGGATTGTTATTACTTTTCTAATAGCCAGACAGTACAAGAAAAAATGAAATTGCCATCAAAGGTCTTTGTAGCTCAAAATAGCACTGAAGGGCATCATGCAGTCTGCTTAGTGATAAATGCCACAACTTGCTGGGAAGGAAGCTGGCCTTGACTATGATTTTCATAGAGAACTAGACTTGGGGGCAGGTCAATGATGAGGTAAGGGGAAGGCTTGTAAACAATGATCAAAAACTCTTGCCATCTTTGCCTTTTGTCATGATGAAGCAAAGCAGAGGCAATATTCAAAGACCATGGTGAGTAAAAGTAAGCCTTTCATGTAGATCAAGCAATAGCCAAACTAGTGTAGAACTTGTTGACCGCCTGTTTCAGACTCTCCCTGCTGAGATTTTGGAAGTGCACCCCATGACTGGCTCCCACAGACTAGTTGCCACAAGTGATAAGGTACAGTAATCCTAGTGGATGGAGGCTAGAGACACTCCTAAGCTTTAGCACATTGGATAGCCAACCCCCACACATTCACAGCCAAAGACTTCTCCAGTCCATGGAACCAGTCATGCCAAGGTAGTAGTCTTCCCTGAAGAACCTTCACTCCCTTCCTTTCCTAGCATAGCTTTCAGGGAGTTGTTAGCAGGAAGAAAAAAACCCAGATATCACAAGAGCAGCTACACAGTTTTGAAACACCTCAGAAGACCTATGAAGGCAGTTTCCCTTGCCCCTCTTCATGGTCCCTCCCCTAGTGTAGGTTTTTTGTGTGCCAACATTTTGTTCCTTCTTCTTAAGCTAGAATAAATTGGGGATTGAAAACTACTTTATAGTCTGGTTATAAATTACCACAGGGATTAAAATGGGGAATGAAATATGAAGTAAAAATAGATAAGACACAACAACTTTGTGTTGAACATGACTTTGTGAAGAACACTTTTAGAGGCCCACTACCAAGAGTGACTATATAATTTAAGGGAATTATCTTTTATAAAAATGTACTTGTTTTGGACCAATAGCCTCCAAAACAATACAGAGAAACCCTGTCTCGAAAAACCAAAAAAAAAAAAAAAAGAAAAAATTGTACTTGTTCATTTTAACTTTTATCTGTTTGTATATCTACGTATATCATGCCTGGTGCCTGTGGAGATCAGAAATGGGTATCAGATCCCTTGGAATTGGAGGTACAGATAGTTGTGGTCCATTCAATGAGAATTGAATCCTAGTCTGTTTCTCCTGCCCATTTTCATCTATAATACATGTCTTATGTGGGTAGGCTGTTATTGAACACTTTCTCTTCCTTCCTCTGTTTAGATAACCATATAATTTTGTGATTTGTTAGTGTGGTGAATATATTAATAGATTTTTCTGATTTACTTTCTTTTTATTCCTGAGGTGAAGATATTCTTGAATTAGTTGTAGATGAGAGAATTTATACCTTATTTTGAATTATACATTATAATGAACTAACACAGTGTCACACTGGTGGTCTCCAGCTTTAGTTTTGAGGGTTTATTACTACATTTTTCCAGTTTTCATTATGGTCACATTTTGTTGTAATTTTAAATAGTGAAAATAATACTTTCAGTATGAAATTCAAACTAGAATTTATCTTCTCCCTAGTTGGTTGCAAGATATAAATTGGGCTTTGTCCTTGTGTTGCTGAATATCCAGTCAGAATAGGCAACTGCCAGTGTGGGCCAAGGGCTTAAAAAGATACCTAAGGGACCTCTCCTTCTGCATTACTGAAGAACAGGTAATAGTCTTGCCCTTCTGACAGAGCCAAGTAGGTAAGTTATCAGGCACTGACCAGTATACAGTGCAGAGCTGTAAGGACCAAGAGGCACACACAGCATGAACACACAGGTTTTTAAATACAGGCTCTTCTCAGTTGCAGTGCATGAGGTAACACAGTGCTGTTGGCTCGACCCTGAGGATGCAATGAGCCAAGTTGTACACTATTAAACTTAGAGGGAGGGGCACAATAGAAGGAAACTGAGCCTGTAGGGACAGCAGAATTCTTCCCAAGAGTTGAATGTGGCTCATCAGGATATTCTGGATCCTTGGCTACACAGGCATGTGACCCTGTCATAAAAGCCACTCAAACTTTCCAAGCACCCCTGCTAGTCCCTTCTGGGTTCTTCCGTAGTGAAGGCTGTGCTGGCCCTGTCCATCCTTTGCTAAAACCTAACACGGACTTTCTACATCTACCAAACATAACTGTTTAGATTTCAGTGCAAATTCTGGGATGATGATCTTCTCTGATGATTACACAATCTTTTCTTTTTATATTTTTAAATTTTATGTGTATGAATGTTTTGCCTGCTTATATGTATGCACACCACATACATGAATGGAGTCCAAAGAGGTCAGAGAATCTTCTTGAGATGTTGACTGGTGGGTGCTTGCAGAAGAAACTGTGACTAGCCTACCCAAGTCGCAGGTACCCAGACCAATCTATATGAGCATACATGGCAGGCTCTTCTTCCCTGAGTCGAGTCTGTCTCTATGGCCGGAAACTGGTGACTAAGGAAGAGACGCCTGACCAGAAACACCAATGAGGAAAAGACAATGCAGCAGAGTCAGCCACCTGAGCCAATGGGACCTTAGGAGGAGGTATAAAGGCAGGCCTGACTTCCTTAATAAACAAGTCTGCAGCATGCTCTGCTACTCCCAGTGCCTGAGTCCTTGGTGCTGCATCTTCTCACCTCCACCCCCAAAGGTGTCTGCACAAGGTAACCTTCAACAGGTGCTGGGAATGAAAGTCAGGGTTTTTATAAGAGTAACTTGTACTTTTAACCCCCTGGGTCATTTCTCCAGCCCTTATATAGTTTTTTTTCTTTTCTTTTCTTTTTTTTTGATATTATCCAGATCAAGCCTTTGTACCTGTTATACAAATACTCTGTCCCTGAGTCACATTTAGCATTGTTTTGGGGATTTGTTTTTTGTTTTTGATGTTGCTCCTTTTGAGACAAAATATTCCTAGGTGATCTGGTACTCAAAATTTTGCCCCTGTAACTCAAGTGCTAACATAAGACACCACAGCCAGTTAGTTCCATGGTGGTATTTGTTTGTTTTGTTGTTGTTTAATGTCCTTCTTGACCAGAAGTGTCTCAGTTAGTAACTGCCTGAAAGAGAATTCTCTCAGTCTTACTTGATATGAATACATAAAGACCTTACATGTGATCACTAGCATGGGACAGGTAGAGAAATAAAAGAGAGGGATCTTCTGTTACGATGCAGTATGAGTGATCTATCTGCATGTATGTCTGTTTGTCACATGAATATCTGTTGCCTATGGCATCCAGAAATGAGAACGGTGACCCTTAAACTGGTGTCACAAACCTACAGCCATGTGGATACTGAAAATCTGAACCCCTCTACAAGGGCAGCCAGTGCTTTTAACCACTGAGTCATATCCCAGCTACTAAATACTTGTTTGTCAGCTGTCTATATACCCAATTATAACTAAGTTCCCTAAATGTTCTAGACCCTGGTGTTGCAGCAGAGATAAACAATTGTGTGATCTGGGGAAGCTATTTCTGAGTTGAATTGAGTTTATTATACTTATTACAATCTTTAGAAAGTGTAAATTTTATAATTGTAGAATACTCTATTCTTACCACAATTTTATTTCCTCGCTCCACTCACCTCCACTTTCACCCTTTTAAACAAAGTATATTTACAAATATGTTAAATTATTCCACATGGGTGTGAGAACAAGGACAGCTCTCTTTCTGTTACTGCACATTGACCCCAAGGTCTCCTTTACTTTTTAGTTTCATGTTCAAATAAGGTTGGATAAGGGTGTGCTCTGCAGTGCATTTTATACCAGACTCCAGCCAGACAGGCTTTGCAAGCTTGGGAATGGGAGAGTATGATGAAGCATGGAGCCTGCCTGGGGAGGATGTGGCTTCATTCTCCATCAGGAGGAATGAAAGAAATCAGCCACCTACTGAGTGTTCTCTTTGACCTCTGTGCCCAGTGCACTTTTTCACCCAACTTATCAGTGCCAAGAATAGGCACTTGTGACTTCAAGTGGGATATTTCTATGTTTCCTGACATCTCCCGCATTTCTTGGCACAAAGAATAAATTATATTACTGGGATAATGACCCATTTAATGGCTTCTTGTGTTTATTTATCAGATGGTGCTAGCAAGGCCAATTTAAAAATATTAAGTCGTAAGTCACCCACTCAAATAATCTGGCAGGCTGCACAGCCAGACCCATCGTGTGTTAAACACAATGCTGTTGGCCAGGCTGGCAGAGCAAGGACTAAGACACCCAGTGCTCTTCCCTGGTAAGATCATTCATATAGCTTTGGTTGTGGTGTTTGTTTTGTCTACATGTTTCACTTAAAGGGAAAAAGAAACTTAAGGAATAAGAAAGTATCCTTATTAGACCAAGGCACCCCAACTCTGGGTCTCCTGGGATATTAGGAAAGTGTGAAAGATGGCAATGGCTAACTGAGCCCTAGTTGAGTCCAAGGTAGCAGGGGAGAAATGCTACAGAAAGCTTTTTTGGTACTTAATAAGGGAACACGGGCCTGGCACTGTCAGTCTTCATAACTGACCTGGATCACGAGGCAAGGTCCACACCCTCTGGGCAGCATCACACTCCTGTCATGGATCAGTGAGTGTCTGGTATTTTGCTGTGGCAAAGCCCTCAGAGGTAAGTAGCTGCTACTACCAGAGGCCACAATGCACACTCTGAGTATTGGTGAGGAAGATACTGATCTAGAAAATAATAAACCATGAAGGAAGCAAGTAGTTCTCTGAGCTACTTCATATTGTACAAAACAGTTGGATTTTTGTTGTTTTGTTTGAAGACTGTGCTTTTGGTTCCATTTTGATGATGCAGGATGACTGCACATCTGTCTGGAAATGTGAACAACATCCACTGTCTGGCACCACTCACACAGCACATACTGATAAATGACTTATTCCTGATAGTAGAATGGTGCCATCTTAATTTACTGGGGTGAGTTGAAATTGTAAGGACACATAGGTATTTTGAAATAGTATCAGAGAAACTGACCTTGTTGGACATACCAGACCAAGGATAAGAAACAACTTCTTCAGCTGGACTCCATACAGAGGTGGATACCTTATAAAGAGATGGCAATGATCCCCACTGACCTGTCATCTGACTACCAGGGAGTGTGTCAAGGACCACAGGGAGAGAACTAATCATTCCTGTGGCTTTATCTTTGCTTAGTTACCATTGTTGATCTGGAGCTGCTGTCCATCCATCCCTTCATCTGACTTGGTGCTGGCCATTTTACTTCTACAGCTAGATTCAAGTCTACAGCTTCACTTTCAATTCTGTGACCTGTAGTGGCCTGCCACAGTAGCATCTTCTGTATGACTCAGTTTGGGTTCATTATCCAACCACTATAGAGACTCATACAGTCTTATAATTTTGGCTTTGGCTTCTTAGGCTCCTTTGAAACGCCTTGCTTTTTAATCCTTTGTAATCTGTGACCTGCATAGATAGCTTAGTAGACAGACAGATGGACAGATAGATTTACCATGTGATGTGTCATATGTGGTCTGAGAGTCAATATTAGCAATTAAGATAGAGATAAAAGAACTTGTTTGTTTTGGCCAAAATTATCAAGGAAACTGGGAATATCTAACAAGCTCCTGCCATCAAGACAGCTATACCTTGTGAATTTATTGTTATCCAATAAATTCTGACATTTGAAAGGTGCGACATGTTTACCTGTATTTCTGACACAGTGGCTCAGTGTTTTATGCAAAATTCTCTTGGGTACAGCTCACAGGAGATGGAACCAGAATGTATTCTTGACTCTGTACAAACTGCCTTAACCACTAGACTTGCTGCCTCCTTTTCCAGAACAGGAGATCTGAAATAAACAAGCTACATCTGCTCTTTGAACAGAGATGATACTAAATGAGCTGTACCTATGTCCCTGACCCACTTTGAAGAGCCACAACTAAGAACATTAGTGAGTGGAAGGTGAATGAGCAGGAGGGAAGCATCAGCAAGGTCCTATTATGAAGCAGACATGGTTAGCACTAAGGAAGATGTTTTCCTACTGCAGAGCTGTGACAATTTTCCATGCAGAGCACCTGTTCCCAGCCTCTCTGTCCTGTTCAGTCTGCCTCACTGTGCAGAGCTTTTGTCAAGGTCATTAGTTGCTGACTCCCACAAACACAGTAGGTTTTACCCTGTTAGATCTCAACAGCACTTAACACTTGTCAGTTCTTCATTTTGTAAAAATTAGTCTGCTAGTACCATTTGAAAAACAATTTTAAAAATACTTTTTAAAAAATTAGCATGTTGTTAGATTATAGAGCCTATAGCTTCTTGTCTGTTGCCCAAAAATGAAAGACTGCTGTGCTGTAGCCTTGCAGCTGAAAGATAGCTAATACTCAACTCCATGGCAGGAGACACATGGGCATGGCCAAGCTAAATCATGTAGTGTGGAACTTCCCTCCATCCTTATAGATGACATAGCTGTAGATATAATTCATTGTATGATGCATACTGTATGATCTGAGAGTTACTATTAACTCTGGAAACTTCTAAAAGTCAGATATCCCTTTTCTTCCAGGATTTGAAAGCTATTTCTTACATAAAAGCTCTCTTTTCTAACACAGTTCCTCTCTGGACCTGAAGGTGGTTGTCCCATTTCAGGGCTCTCTGTCTCCTAATGTACCACCTTTCTTGTTTTGTTTTTGTTTTATTTATTTCGAGACAGGGTTTCTCTGTGTAGCTTTGGAACCTGTTCTATAACTCACCCTGTACACCAGGCTGGTCTCAAACTCATAGAGATTTGCCTGCCTCTGCCTCCCAAGTGCTGGGACTGAAGTCGTGTGTCACAAGCCGGCACCTCTCTGGTTTTGAAGAAAAGGCTCTCTCTCCCCTCAAGGCCCTACCATGCTGGTATCATTTTCTATCTCTCCTCATTGCTTTTCTGTTCGGATGGTGTCACTAAAAGACAAGGGATGTGAGAAAAGACAATACCTCCTGTGGCTGAACAGATCTGACTCTCCAAAATACTAGATGACATAATGAAGTCCCAGCTAACTGGAGACCCTCTAATTTGGTGTCAAAGCCCAGGGCATTGCCTGGTTCCTGACTTTTGTCTGCAGACACATTGCCTTCACATACTCCCCACCCCCCCCACCACCCCTAGCCATATACCCTCACATAACATGCATTGTGTGTAATTTGGACTCACTGGAGAGTAACTTGATATAACCTTAGATGATTTGGTAATTTATGCATATGTGCCAGCTAAAAGAAACATTAAACCAGATCTGTTCCTCATTGCTGGACTCCAGGGTCTGGAGTCTGCTTTCCCAGAAGCTCCTCATGACTCTGCCTCCCTCACACCTCCCTCAAATGTACAAAACCACCAGTTTCTTTATGAAGCCTTCACACATGTTCATTACTGTACTCTGCTCATGCTTACCTCATTATCCTCCTTTGTTCTACTACCTCCCTTTGGCCCCTTTATTCTCTCCAAATGGAGCCCCCTTTCTGCTATTGTGTCATCTGTGTGCATGTGAGTGTGTTAATCACAAACATGTGATATTTGTCTTTCTAAGTCTGGCTTATTTTGCTTGACATGTTATGGCTAGGGTCATATGAACTTTTCCTGGGGAGATGTGAACAAATACCTATTCATTGTGGATAGGGTGCCAACAATAAGCCACATTGCAGATTGGTGAGTCAATGAATTTTTTTTAGGTTAAGTACAGAATACACAAGATGGTCACTTATAGGAGCATGGGTGACCCCAAAATGGCTTTATTACCCCACCCTGGGTAATGACTACTTTGAAGCTGTATCAGTTAACTTCTCATGTCCTATACACTCTAGCAGCTACCAAGATCACTTGTGGCTGGGCTGGGATGGAGCAATGGTTGAAATCCTACATAAGGGACCTGTGAACCCTTCTCTGTTTACTAGGAAGTGTTAATAGCTCCATGCTGTTATGACAGATTTGATTGTCATTGTACTGTTCTGTTCATTAATAACCATGGCTACCAGGCAGCATTAATCTCTACTCCAAGATGATATTAAGGTATACTTTTAGGAAAAAATTTATATGCTATCTGGTTTAGTCCATTTTCCTTCCGATTGTATGATTATGTTATTCTTTGTGGCTGAATAATGCTCTAATGCTCTACTGTGATGTGCAACAAATTTGGTTTATGTACTCATCTGTTGATGGACACTTAGGTTGATTCCATATATTAATTTCTTTAACATATTTTTATTAATATTTTTCATACTACTCAGCCATCTTTCTTAGTCTCCTATGCTCAATCCTCAACTTCTCCCTCCCTCCCTCCCTCCCTCTCTTTCTCTCTCTCTCTTCTTTATGTAGCTGAGACTGGCCTTAAATTCTCAGTCCTCCTGTTTCATTTTCATAAGTGGTGGAATGACCAATGACATGACTCACCACATTCTGCTGCCCTATACATTCCTAGACCTTAAATGTCACTGCACTCCTAGGCTCTGCCTCTGCAGTTGTATCACAGCAGCTCATCACTGTGCAGTATTCAGGTGCCTCATTCTGGAAGGTGGCTGATAATTCATTAGAACTCCTTTCAACTCTATTTCAAGGGAACGAGTTCCCACTGGCTTGTGACTTTTCCTAGTCCCAGTTAAGTTCCTCAGGAAATTTATATTTCTTTGGGGTCCATTTGGACAGCTTGGTAGTCAGATTGAGAGACCTAAGTGTCTCTTTACAATAACTTTATTTCTATTACAATTCAACCCAATAATTTATTGCATAAAAGGTATGTTAATAATTAATTTTACTTAAATTATATATTTGTTGTTTTTAATTTTTATTGTTTGTTTTTTATGAAATAGGATATTGCCATTTGGCCTCAAACAACTTGGAATTCATTGGTAACTAGTTGACCTCAAACTTATGATAATCCTCTTGCCTCTGCCTCCAATTGCTAAGATTACGAACATGTACTGCTTTTCTGGCTAAGGATTAATTTTTTGAGTTTTTTATAATTTTCGAATCAATTTTATGATTACCATGCAAAGAAAGGTGTTCAGTTGTGGCATTCCCATGCATGTATCATCAGACTGTGTTCTCATACACCCCACTGCTTTCCCCAGTTCTTCTACTTGTCTTCCTAGCATCTTTCCTCCTCCCAAGGATCCCCATTTAGGTTATTCTAATGTCATAATTTGTGTTCTTTTGTTCCATCCTGCCTTCCCACTTTGGACCTCTTCCTCTCCTCTCTCCTTATCTAACCCTTTCTACTTTTATATATTGTGCACACCCACACACACACACACACACACACACATCCCTAGATTTTTACATATGAAAGAAAACATGTAATCTTTGTCTTTCAGAGCTTAGATTATTTTGCTAATAATTATCTCAACTCCCATCCATTTCTTTACAAATATCGTTTCTTTCTTTTTTACAGCTGAATAAAACTCAATTGTGTATTCCTACTATTTCTTTCATCCATTTATCTTTTAATAGAATCTAGCCTCATTCTATATCTTAACAATTGTGAACAGAATAAGCATAGATATGCAAGTATTTCTGTTGCTCTGGCATGCAATCATTTGTGTGTGTAACCAGAAGTGCTACAGTTGAATTATGTGGTAATTCTATTCTTACTTCTTGGAAGAATTTTTATGCTGATTTCCATAGTGACAGTAGCAAGTTCTGCTCCCATTCATTGGTTTCTGTTACTCCATAAGCTGAAGAGATACCCAATCACATTATATTTGGTTCTTAATAGTAAAAGGTACCACCACTAAGAATTAGTTTGTCCATTTTTTAAATGATATCCAATAAAGCCCCAGACCTCTGGGCTCTAAACCACCTGTACCAAAATGATACACCTCCTGAATTTAAATGTTCATGTTCCACTTTTTGGACTTGTCTTATTGAGACATCTAACATATTTGTGCTTCTCATCTATTCAGCGAAAATTATTGTACCATTATTGTGGTAGCCAATATGACATTCTGTAGTGTTTCCCTTTAGACTATATTATTAGTGAAGAGCAGTGTTTGAACAGTATTTGTCTTTTTTAGGGGTGTTAGTGCTATAATAAAACACCATGACCAAAAGCAACTTAGGAAGGGAAGGGTTTATTTCACTTTTACTTCCATATACTAGTGCATCATCCAAAGAATTCAAGACAGGAGCTCAAGCAGGGTAGGAACTTGGAGGCAGAAGCTGACTCAGAAGCCATTATGGAGTATTACTTACTGACTTGCTCCTCTTGGCTTGCAATGGCTGCTTTCTTATAACACCCAGAGGTACCAACCCAAGGGTGGCTCTACCCACAATGGGCTGTGTCCTCTCCCATCAATCACGAATTAAGTAAATGCTGTACTTGTTTATCCTATAGAAGCATTTTCTTAATTGAGGTTCCCTCCTCTCAGATGACTCTAGCTTGTATCAAGTTGACATAAAACTGGCCAGAACAGCTTTGTCTGGGAATGTCTGCAATTGTCCACTCTTAGGAAAGTTTCTGAATTTACTTTGTTATGGACATTGAAACAATGCCTTTGCCACACCAGGAAATGTGTTGTAGTGAAATGCTACACCCAAATGCTACAGCCATTATAGTGGTAAAAAGGGCTGCTTTTTTTTGTTTTGTTTTGTTTTGTTTGATTTCCAGCAGTTTGTTGTCTGTTGTGACTTATTTTATCTTTGCAAGAACCAGACTAGTGAATTAAACAGTGTCCTTTAAGTATGAGAGTAGAACATATCTCCATTTTGCCAAAGATTTGTGTTTATCCTTTCTGGTTAAGAAATGGCATGGAAGATGATTTCAGAGATTTCCATTTGGTCTTATTGCCATAAGCTGAGGAAACAGTTTGAGGATTATGCAGCATCACTAGATATTTCCAATAACAGAATCAGGAAGCAGGACAATGGCTACCTTATGGACCCACAAAGAGGCAGACCTGGTCCAGGGCCAGGACTCCACTTAATACCTGGTCCCACATGTCTCTGCTGCATAGCACATGTGCACAAGATGACACACTGGGGAATGAGAATTCTTGTAATGCTACTGTCCAGAATATGCAAGCAGGACCCAGATGCTCAGCACACACTTAATTTGGGCTTGCTCCTGCGCGTGATTTGAGCTGTTGAGTTTTCACACCATTAAGTACAGCTAAGATTATATCATTCTGTAAACTTTCAGAGTAATGCTGGAGGGGTTCCAGAAGACCAGGCTTCAATTTCCAGAACCTATGTGGCAGCTCATAACCATCTGTAACTGCAGTCCCCAGGGAATTCAACACTCTCCTGTAGCCTTTTTGAGAACTGTGTGCATGTGGCACCGGCAAGACACCCATACCTATGAACAGAATAAAGTAAATACTGAAAAGTTTTCAGAGCAGTCATTTATTCTTTCCTCATCACAGCTGTAAACTTTTAGCTGTTTTAGTGCTTGCTTTGTCTAGATTCTTGACTGTTCACTGATTGCTTATCTTTACGTGAAGTTGTTAACTGTATAAATCTTTTTAAGATTTATCTTGCTCTTTCTCATTTTTTCTGTATTCTCTGTGTACCCTCTCTCATATTCATTCTTCCTATAATGATGGTCTTGGGTCTTGTTCATTTCTGGGTCTGGCAATGAATTTAATGCCTAGCCTGACAGTCAGTGGACATTTTATGACCACTTGTCACTTAGCTGTCCTTTGTTGGGAAGGGTAGAAGGTGGTCCCTCCCTTCAGGAACTCTGCCAAGAGAAAACAATGTCAGGCAACATGGAAAGTGGCATTTGCTACAGGTGTAGCTCTCTTCTCCAATTTGAGAGTTAAATTCAAAACAAAAACACAAGACATCCCTTGAGTCCATAAACCCCGAAGTAAAGAGTTAAGACACTAAGGCAGTAGGGCTCCCCCACAACCTTTGCAACTTTGCCTTTCTCAAGGTATCCCTTAACTCTGAGCTTGAGATTGACTAGATCACCTGCGTGCCTCTTGGAAACACTTCAGTTAACACAAGATGAGTGGCAGTTGCCTTTCTCTTCCAGGAGTTTCAGTTGTTGTTGACAATAAGTGCTCTTTAAAGGATATTAAACTACCTTAATGGCAGTGTTTATTTGACAAAAAAAATTCATGCTCTTCCTTTTCTGCAAAATCTTGAACTGTTTGCTTTTCTCCCTTATTCTCTCCCAAATGTCTAGAAGGAAGGGGGAAGAAAGAATGCCATTCCTGTGGCCTCAAGTCTTTCAGATAACTTTTTCATCACAGAAATTCAGTCCAGCCAGGCATTCTCATTCATGCCTGTCATTCCAGCATCTGGGAGGCTAAGACAGGGTGGCAAGATTGTGGACACCCTGGACAGATTAGAGGGACCCTGTCAATTTGTGTGTGTTTGGTTTTTGTTTGTTTGTTTCTTTTGTTTTTTGGTTTTCTTTTGGTTTTTTTGAGACAGGTTCTCTCTATGTAGTCCTGACTGTCCTGTAACTCTCTATGTAGATCAGGCTGGCCTCAAACTCACAGAGATCCACCTGCCTCTGCCTCTTGAGTGCAGGGATTAAAGATGTGAGCCATCACACCCAGTTAAAGAAAATCCTTCCAAGTTCCAAGTGCACCGCCTCCCTGTTTCTTTAACATCGCTTCTATGCCAGTTTCTTTTGCTTTTCTAGTCTCTATCCTTTCACTGGAACAGGTTCAGAGCTATTCTGCAACCAGCAGGAATTGGTCTCCTGTTTATCCCTCCCAAAGTCTTTGCTCAGTTACTTGCATTAACAGGTGAAAACAGCTCCCACTCCACCCCCCCCACCCCTCACCATGTTCCAAATCTGTTCAGAGGATCTTGCCTCATTCCTCTTCTCTTGGGTACCATGCATATCTCTTAGGTTCTTTCCTTTTCCCCGACTTTCTGTCAGTGGAAGTGCAGACTGGCACTATCCTGATCCATGTCTAAAATCCATATATGAGTGAGTACATACCATGTTTGTCTTTTTGTGACTGGGTTACCTCACTCAGGATGGTTTCTTCCAGTGCTATCCATTTACCTTCGAATTTCAAGATTCCATTGTTTTTTTTTTCTGCTGAGTAATACTCCATTGTGTAAATGTACCACATTTTCTCTATCTACTCTTCAGTTGAGGGGCATCTAGGTTGCTTCCAGCTTCTGGATATTACAAATAATGCTGCTATGATCATAGTGGAGCAGATGCCCTTGTTGTATGAATTTGCCTCTTTTGGATATATGCCAAGAGTGGAATTGCTGGGTCTTGTAGTAGATTGATTCCCATTTCCCTGAGGAATCTCCATACTGATTTACAAAGTGGCTGTACAAGTTGGCACTCCCACCAGCAGTGGAATAGTGTTCCCCTCTCTCCACATCCTCTCCAGCATAAATTGTCTTCGGTGTTTTTGATTTCAGCCATTCTGACAGGAGTAAGATGGTATCTCAAAGTTGTTTTGATTTGCATTTCCCTGATGGCTAAGGATGTTGAGCACTTTCTTAAGTGTCTCTTGGTCATTTTAGCCTCCTCTATAGAGAATTCTCTATTTAGTTCTGTACCCCACCTTTTAATTGTATCCTTTGGTGTTTTGGAGACTTAAGAGGAAGAGAGAGTAGGTCATGGGGGAGCAGGAAGGTTGAGTGGGGGGTAGAATAAGAGGTAAAGGGAATCATAGGTTAGAAGACAGATCAGGCACCAGTGTGACCTCTAGTGATCTAAAGGGATGAAACCAATTGGCAAGCTAAGCAATAGTGGAAAGA
Organism: Mesocricetus auratus; assembly: GCF_017639785.1. Classification (NCBI taxonomy): domain Eukaryota; kingdom Metazoa; phylum Chordata; class Mammalia; order Rodentia; family Cricetidae; genus Mesocricetus; species Mesocricetus auratus. Next base: position 4,454,558 of record NW_024429233.1, on the reverse strand, counting down.
TCACCTCGAATGCCCATTACTGATAATGAACTTGATGTCTATAACCATCCTGGAGCCTTCATCCAGTGACTGATGGAAGCAGAGGCAAACACCCACAGTTAAACAATGAACTGAACCCAAGGAACCCAATGACAGAGAGGGAGGTGCGATGAGCAAATTGGCAAAGAATGGGCTGGCAAAACCAGCAGAGACAGCTGAGCTGAACAGGGGAGAGCTCTTGGACCCCAGATCGACAGCTGGGAGGCCAGCATGGGACTGATCCAGACCCCCCGAAAGTGAGAGTTAGTGAGGAGGCCTGGGCAACCTATGGGGTCCTGAGCAGTGGATCAGTGTTTATCCCTGGAATACAAACAGACATCGTGTGTCCATAACACAAAGAGTCTTGGGGGAGTGCCTGGACCCTACCTTGAATGACATGACAGACTCTAGATATCCCCTATGTGGAAGGAATTGGCAATAGGGTGGGAGGCTGGGGGGGATGGTGTGGGGGTGCGGGAGGAGGGGAGGGAGAGGGAACTGGAATTGACATGTAAAACAAGCTATTTAAAATTAAAATAATAAAAAACAGGTGAAAGCAGGGGACATTACACAAGAGTTTCTGAAAGCTACCGATAAAGCCCTCAATCAACTCCCCATCAAGTGTTCTTTATCATACTACTCAGATAGCCCACTGCTCGAATGACTTGATCAACTTGGTGCTTCTACTCAAAGTGACTCCTCATTTTTTTCACCCAATTCTTTTTGTTCTTTAGCTCACATGTTCCCTGTCTTATGTCACTGTTCTGTTGCTGTGAAGAAACAACAGAACCAAGGCCACTTGTCAGAGAAAGCATTTGACTGGGGGCTTGCTAGCAGTTTCAGAAGGTGAGTCCATGGTCATCATGGTGAGGAGCATGGCATCATGCAGACATGTCATTGGAGCAGTAGCTGAGAGCTTTCACTCTGACCCACAGACAGGGCAGAAACAGCCAACTGTGCCTGGTGTGGGCTTATGATATTCAAAACCTACCACATTGACACACCCCCCCCAAAAAGGCCTATCTCCTAGTCCTTCCTAAACAATTCCATTAACAGGACAGCAAGCATTCAAATGTGTGAGCCTATTGGGGCCGTTCTTATTCAAAACACCACCCTCACCCACTCTGGAAACATTTCCCTTTTCCATTCCAATCATTTAATCATCTTAACGTGATTGTCAAAATATAATTCTAAACATGCTAAACGTGTGTTTTCATAGCCATGTATCATTATCATGTTTACCTCTTTGACAAGTTGTATTCAAGAAGGGGATATGAAAATCTGAGATTTTATAGTCAGTGGCAGAAAAAGAAGTCTTGTGAGAGAGTTTGAGAGATTGCCCAGATCACACATGTGGCCATGCTTGTGAGAGATTACACTGATGATAAATCACATGGGAGGGCCCAGCCCAAAGTACACAACACCATCCCTAGGTAGGTGTATCTAGGCTGCATAAGAAAGCTATTTCCCTTTGAAAGCAAGTCAGAGAGCAGTGGATAAGCAGGGTTCCCATGCAGTTTCCGTTTCAGGTTCCTGCCTTAAGACCTGCCCCTAACCTACTCTTTGGACTGTAAGTTATAAAATGAAATAAACCCTTTCCTCCTCTATCTGTGTTTGATCAGAGTGTTTTATCAGAGCAACAGAATGAAACTAGAACAGAAATCAAGAGGAGGAGTTATGGAGGACAGAGGAAGGAAACCACAGAGGGGGACAAGGCCCTGTTTTTATCTCTGCCTTTCTGAGGAAGTGGTATAGGATCAGCCATAGGAGTGTGAAAGTTGGGGCTGGGATGCTTGGATTTGAACCTTTGCCCTCCAAGTATCTAGGTGTTTCCTTGCTCAGGTAACCTAATCTTTTAAATATGAATTTCTTTAATCATAAAGTGGGGATAATGAAGGCAGTTATACTCCATGTAACTATTTTAAAGAGATGGTGTGCTATATGTAAAGTGCAGTAACCAGAACAACAAAGAGCTGAGAATTATGAAAGACCATATTTTTCTGTCCTGTGTCCCACAAAACCCAATTTGATTCAGAACATGTGTAAACATCCCTGGGTTTCTTTCATCTTCCAATAGACAATATTGTTGTTTGTTACTCAGAAATACAAGACAGGTTATTCTCAGTTCTCAGTACTTGCACCATCACTGACTTGAATTTCATTTGCTAAGATTGAATTGAAACAGGACACAGGACAAACACTGTCAGGGAATAACATGCCATCTCTGCCTGCATTAGGGATGTTCTGATTTGATTTTGATCAGAACCAAGAGCTCCTGTGTAGTTCTCAGACCTGGTACCTAAAGCCCATATTTTAAGCAAATGAACCAATAACTGTAAAATATTGTGTGGTATCACTTTGTTAGTCTGGAGTTGAAACAAGAATTTCAAGTAGTTGTGGAGAAGCTAGGGACAGTGATGGTCTTCATCATCCTAGTTTCATGCATTTGGATATTGAAATGAGAGATCCACTCTTTAAAGGCTGAATTTTGTTTTGTTTCATAAATATTTTGGGTTTTTTTGTTTTTTGGATTTCGTTTTGTTTTGTTTTGAGACAGGGTTTCTCTGTATAGCTTAGGAGGTTATACTGTAGACCAGACTGGTCTCAAACTCAGAGTGCTGGGATTAAAAGAGTGTGCTACTACTGTCTGGCTATAAACACTTTTATCACTAATATTTTAGGCCCGTCCTAGGCTTTACTTTTCAAAGATAATCATCCTGAATTCTGTCATTGATTCATTATTTTTATTTTTAAAGTTTTAAGCATAATTTTCCTACTTCCCTTTCCTCCCTACTAAAAATCCCTCACCCCTGCATAACTCCATTTCAAATGTATAGCCCCTTTTTCTTTGTTATGTACATATATGTTTGTATAGGTTCGAAGTGTATAAATATACCCTGTTGAGTCCATTTAGTATGGCTTGTGTGTATGATTTCAGGGCTGTCCACTTGGTACTGGATAACCAATTAGGACCTCATTTCTGGGTAAGAATAATTCTCCAGATCCCAGGATTCCTTAGACACCTGTAGTTCTTTGTCTAGGGCTGGAACCCTAAGAGTCCCCTTTTCCATATTGTCTAGTGATGATGTCCTTATTCAGTCTTGTTTATGAAGCCATATCGTTGAAACATTGTGGATGCAGCTGCTCTGTCCTTTCTAGCAGACAGGATTTCACAGCAGATTTTCCACTCTTCTGTCTCTCTGAATCTTTCTGGCTCCTCTTCTGTGGTAATCCTTGGGGGTAGGAGTTGTCTTTTAGATGTATTCATTGTGGCTCGGCATCCCACAATCAGTTATTCTCTACATTTTAGCCAATGATAGTTTTCTGTAATAGCCTCCAAAATGCTGCAACTTTGTGTTTATTTGTTGGTTTTGTTTTTTGAGGCAGGATTTCTCTGCATAGCTCTGATTATCCTGGAACTTGCTCTGTAGACTGGGCTGACCTGAAACTCAGAGAACCACCTGCCTCTGCCTCCCTAGTGTTGAGATTACAGCTGGGTGTGTACCACCATAACCATCTTAGAAGACTATAATTTTTTTATAAATCAAATTTACCAGGAATATACTGGAGTCTAGAGTTCCCTCCCAGTATGAGCATAGGTTTCTGTAAGAGCCAGAGCAGAACATGAGAAAACAACCCATTTGCAGAAAAGTGAGAGTAACTATTCCCCTGAGATAGAGAGTTGTTAGGCTACATGTTCTGAAGCTGGTTTTTGTGGCAACATACAGAGTGCAAAATGCATGCCACGAATCCATAGCAGACACAAGAGGCACTTAATATAGAGCCCTTAACATCTAGCCTGATGGATAAAGAACAAGGATCTCACCTGTCTGATGGTGAAGATAACCCAGAACACAAAATGTGAAGAAGACAGTGAACACTCAGAAGAATATTTTTGATTCAAAATAAAGCAAGAGATTCTAACAGTTTCTGAATGATCAAAACATTTTGGTTGGACTGTGAAGATCTATTGCTCCAATTCTCTTGATAGAAGCACAGAACTCAAGACAAGAATTGATATGTCATGGTTATCAAAAGGGAAAGATATAGACAGAAAAACTAGAACTCCAGTGAACTTAGTGGTGTACAATGCAGTGAAGACATGTGGGAGAAAGACGAATGCTATATTGAGAAGAAAAGGCTCTGGGTCATGGTCACTGGGAGCATTCCCATGAGAATCAACTTCTTGAGTCAGTTACCATGACATGATTCATGCTTTGGCCTTAAGCACAATGACTGGCCAGAGAAGAGTGTTTAGAAATAAAAAATCAAGTAGGGTGGGGCTTAGGTGAGGTTGGAAGAGTAGAGGCTGAAGATATGACTCAATGTTTAAAAGCACTAATGCTCTTGCAGAGGACCCAGGATAAGTTCCCAGCATCCACATGGCAGCTTACAAGCATCTGCAAATTCAGTTCTAGAGGGTCTGATGTCCTCTTATGACCTTCTCAGATATTGCACACAGGTGGAGCACATACATACATATATACATACATACATACATACATGCATACATGCATGCATGCAGACACTCCTACACATAAAATAACAATAAATACATCTTTAAAAAGAAACATTAGAAGAATAGTTAAGTACATTAAGGATTAGAGGATGCAAATACCACAGTGGATAGAACAGTCCAGTACTGATTCATTCCACTCTCACCCTACTGATTGGAGCAGTCTGTCTGTGAAATATCTGGCATGTGAGTCACACATACTAAGTGTGATTCATACATGTATGGATGTGTAAATGCTTGTTTGTGCATGCTGCATATGCACACCTGTGCTTGTATATCTGTGGGAGAGAGGGGAAGGAGCTGCTGAACCAGGACCAAAATGAATCAAGTTCCACCAAAAGAAAAGGAATCCGTGCATGGTAAAAACATGCAAATTTGTTTTCAATATAACCCAGGCCACAGTTGTGTTCAAAAAATGCAAATTTAGCGAGCATTTCATTTTTTTAATTTCACAATGTGCATTTCAGAGTCAAACTCTGAAACTCCCATCTCCTGCTGGGAAAGAGACATTTTTGTCTGTAGCATTCAAAAGTTCTCAAAGGAACTTGCTCTATTGCCTGCCTCACTTTACAAGAATGAGAAATGGGGGTTAGGGATGAGGGACAGTGACAGGGAACCAGAGGACAGTAGGGTAAGGGTTTTGCATCCACCTCTGAGCATGCCTTTATCCAAAGCAGGTGTGATCACAATGACAGGTGGCAAAAGCAGAATGATGTCACCTTAGAATGGCTGGCTCATAGTTTCCTGGGAAAAAGACGTGGGCTTCTGGTCCTTGATTCTTGAAGTACTGGAGGTGCTGAGCAGTGCTGAGCCCTCAAAGCTTCCTGGGAAACATTCCTTGTTTGTCCCAGGGAGGTGAAAGTGGTCCCTGAAAACAAAAGCTACTTGACACCTTCAACAGATTTGGTTTATTAATACCAAGCTCTTCAGACCTGAGACCTCTAATGCACAGTTTCTGCATCATGCAATTTAGAATGAGTTATGTTGGTTATCTCTACCCACGCACACTGGAAGTGGTTTTTGCAGCTAAAGATAACTTCTTTTCTACCAAAAAAGAAAGAAATGAAGGAAGGAAGGAAGGAAGGAAGGAAGGAAGGAAGGAAGGAAGGAAGAGAAAGGAACAAAGAAAAAGTCCTCCTTGTGTGCTGTTCAGCTTCTTGATCAATGATTCTTATTTAAAAGCCTTTGACATTTGTATAATCTATTCATCTATTCATTTTTCATGTAGTATGAGGGGCAAAGTCATTCAAATTACCAATATCTCTCATCCCATGTTCCATAGAACATTTGGAGCAGAGCCATTTACATGGAGCAATTCTAGAAGCTGTGATCTCTGCAAAACAGAAGGAAGGTTATGACCTTTGAAAGGGCCTTTGTGAGATAATGTCAGGCCTTGGGTGAGAAGGTGAGGGCTTTACCATGCTTGAGAAGGTTCTGTGAACTGATTGGAACAAAGTCAGGCTTTAGTGGTTATTTTCTTTAGCAAGCCTTCTTGCTATCCAACTTGAAGCTAATAAATTTTATTTAATTTTTTATTTCCTTACATCTTTTCTATTTCCTCAAATGTCTGAAAGCTCTGCTTTATTTCATTTTCTAACAATACTAAATGACCACAGTAAGACCTAAGAAGAAAAAGAAAGGAAGTAGACTCATTTGTTAAGACCTGTGGTGAACGGAGGCATGTGAGGAATTTACTGACAAACCCTAGAAGCCAAACTCCACTTTGTTCCTCATCAAGGACACAGCTCCGAGTGAAAATGTTCCACTGTCGGCATGTTCTATGAAGCAAGGGGGTGGAGAGTGATCAAGAAAGGACTAGTAACACAGCCATGTCTGATATGAACAGCAAAAGTCATAAGACCAGCACAAGCACAACTGTTTGGCAAAAATCCAGCAAATCTGAGACACATGATGGCGCCTGTGCCACCTTTGATTTTCATTCCACCTGTTGGGAGACTTTTAATATTTGTACAACTTGGGGATATTGGATTGACAGAATATGTATGAATCATTTGTGTCTTCTCCCAGGAGAACTGCTTCTCAGCTTTCCCAGGAAAGTCCTAAGCATAGCACCCCTCCCACTTTAGGGAGATACCCTTATCTACTTGCAGATCTTTCTTATGCCTTGGGGGTTGTGACACACATAAAAAAAACCAGGGTTCTCTTTATGAGGCTATGAGATGTTCTTTAAACATCTGCCCCTTTACTTACACAGGAACAAGGTATTCAAAACAAAGTAAACTCAAAAAATTCAACAAGACTCAGAGGGCTAGAGGAGTTGGCCACAGTTCAGATTACAACCCTCTTCCCACTACACACTTAGGCAATTACAAGGCATATACAGCAACAAAACTAGATTAGCTTAAACTATCTCTGTCCTACACAGAGAATAATGTAGAAAGATTATAAAAGTATTCCATAAAGATATAAATGTGAACAATTTATTATGCCAGAATTTGAATAATAACTACAGCAGTTTTGGCCTGAGGATATCCCTTGGGCACTCTGGCCATTAAGAGTTAATAATACACTGACATGGCAGCATGCTCAAGCTGACTTGAAGACATTTTGGTCTCGTGTCCTTGTTCCTATAAAAGCTGCCAGCCTGGAAACAGGCTGTCATATGCCTCTAGACTCTTAAAAATTGGATTATGGAGTTGATGATTAAAATGGTTATAAAAAATAACTTTATCAGTAATGCCAAAACTTGAGGGCTATAAAAATAACTTTATCAGTGATGTCAAAACTTCAGGGAAAATATGATAACCCTGTTTTGTCATAGTCTATTAATGATGACTAAAAGATGAATAAGAGAAAACGTTAAATACACGTCCAAAAACAAAAATGATATGACCTATGTTTTGGAACAACATGGATGTATCCCTGCTTACTAAATTCTGTAGAAATAGAGAAGCAAGCTGGCTGCTAGTCAATCAGGCTGCAAGATTCTCCCAACCACCATGGCCTGAGTCATTTTTTTCCCTTGCCAACTCCTTACATCCTCTGCTGGGACCTGTTCACTGCTGGGGATGGCTCCTGGAAGACTAGTCTTTTCCATTACTTGTAGATGTTTTGTGATGGTCCCAAACAAAAGCAAGAAATTAAGAAAACATGAAGATGTAGAGCCATCACAATGCACACCGGCAAGACAGAGACAGATCATAAGAAGATCATGAGTTAAAGTCCAGCCTGGGCTTCACAGTAAGTTTGAGGCCACCTGGAGCAATTTAGGGTGATCTTGCCTCAAAATAGGTTGAGATGTATTTTGGTGACAAAATGTTTTTCTTATATGCATATTAGCAAGTTCTGTCCCCAGGATCATGAGATGCTCGGGCAGGGAGTGGAGAGAGGAACTGAGGATGGAGAAAACTTAAACCATGTATTCTGACATAAAGCTCATCTCGACAACTCTTGTTTTTCTCCTTGCTTTTATTTCTCATTCATGTTTACCTCCATGTGGCACTTCTTTCTCTACCTTTTTTACTGTCCAAATTGTCTCTCTCTTCTACACACCTAATCTCAGGGCTAAGTCAAGGCACCAGGATAGAGCAGCAAAGTTATTCATTGAGGTCTGTCTTTTTCTTTTCTTTTCTTTTCTTTTCTTTTCTTTTCTTTTCTTTTCTTTCTTTCTTTCTTTTTTTTTGGTTTTTCAAGACAGGGTTTCTCTGTATTGTTTTGGAGGCTCTCCTGGAACTCGTTTTGTAGACCAGGATGGCCTCGAACTCACAGACATCCGCCTGCCTTTGCCTCCTGAGTGCTGGGGTTAAAGGCGTGCACCACCAATGCCCAGCTGAGGTCTGTCTTTTTCTGCTTAACATAAAAACATTAGAATATTAGAACGTTTTTGTGTATTTCTATTAAAATCGCACCATTGCTTGTGTGTATAGTAAAATGTCGTGTTCCCCCCACTGCTAGGCTTCAGGTTCTTTGCTCAGCTGCTTTTTCTTTTTTCCTTGCTATTCCCTTTGTCAGGAATTCTGTCTCCTCATGGCCGGTTCATGTACTAATGCTACTCAGTATCTCTTACTGGATGCCTCCCTGGTCTTCTGGTTACCTGGTACCTACTTAGTGCCAACACAGACTGCAGGTCTAAGATTGGCAGTACAGCTTGTTGGAAGAGTGGCACACATAGGCCTTCATAGAATTTCTACAAATGAATATCTCTAATTTCATGGTTTATGAAAGCAAGTCATTAAAATGTAGTTTGAAAATGTCTGATAACATACTCTGTTATGGGTAGTTCTGAGGCTTAAAGATCCCAGAGATTCATTGGTTTGCTCTATGCCCCTCCAAATGTCTAGATAGTTACTGTGAAAACTCTGCATAAAAATACAAATGGATTGTGCACAATGATATACACCTACTGCAGTCATTTAAATTCAAACAGAAGGGTTTCAAAAAGAAAGCTGCAGGAATCAGAGATGTCCGAAGCTAACCAGTCATTCCCATCTTGCAATACTCAGCTACACATGTGGCTTCCACTGCAGTAGCTAAGGCTTGTCAGGAATCTTGGCAAAAAAGCCTTTGTACTATTTCTCTCCTTTTTGAACTCTGGGAATTCAGATGTCACAATGGCAGCCTGGGGAGAATGTGGTATTGTAGTTTAATACTGAGACCTTTGCTTATCGGTAGTGACCACAGGGAAGACTCCAAGTTATCAACACAAACAACAACAGCAACAACAAAAGCCACATCTGTATTGTTCTTGATGAATGAGGAGATTGTTCACTCAAAAACACTTTATAAATTGTGAAGGCCCATGCTCATTCCTTCAATGCTAAACAAGATCACAGTTCAGCATATGACACATCATGCACTAGGTAGGTTGGATCTCTATCTACCAATGTTCTGTACGAATCATGAGCCTGAAGAGAGGGCTCAAAGGGTTAAGTGGAGTAATACCTCCTTCCTATCAAGGAAGGGACTATCCATATGTGTTTTCAATGGCCCTTGCCAAACTAGAAGAGATGACTTGATTCTGAGAATCAGAAGAAATCTTTGTTCCTGTTCTTTTGCTGTTTTATGGCAGGAAAGAACAATATTTCTAACCATGAGCACTTATCCACAGGCCCTTCAGGGAGTGTCTGGGTTTGAAATTAAGAACAAAAACTTCAAAACCTAAAGTCACCCATGCCTTTTCTTCTTCACATGTGTTATGCTGTGGCATGTTGGGAAAATTGTTTTGTTTTCCCTCTTAGCAATCATACCTAACAAACTGTCTTCACTCATTATTTTCTACTCTCCCAACAATTGCTTTCTTGTAGCCCTTCCCACCAGCCTTTCCAAAACCCACTACATGGGATTACTTTTTGGCCTTTGTATTTATTTAAAGGCCACTGAAGATAAACTCAGGAAGGTGTGATTTTGAATCAATCCATCCAAATGTATTGACTGCATTCTCAACCCTGACCCAGCAAGATGGGCAGTCAGAGGAGGAGATATTACTATTGCTTATCAAGAAGGAAATTGGCTTTACCACAAATCACTCCAGAATGTTGCTGATATCAGACTTTGGGAATAGGATGCTGAGTTTTTTACAGTTTAAATCTGGGAAAGACAAAGATGGGTATGAGGCTCACTGGCCTAGCATTTTCTAGCATTGTGAGGCCCCAGATTTAAACCATGGCAGGGAACAAAAGACTATAAAGCTGGAAAGTAAGAACAGGGTTCAGGAATGGGTGTGCGTGAACAAGCAGAATCTTACCATGAAGGAGTTAGCTATGCTTATGAATGGGGGATGGTGAGACCCTAAGGGATGAAGACATGTCCTGTTGTCACACAAGTGGTAAGTGGGGGAAATAGAAGCATTATGATTGAAGCATGAGTAGGCCCTTTGAGCCCTATCTCATTCTAGATAATCTATATTCTTCTCTTCCTAAATACCTGACTCTGTCCACAAAGCAGGGAACTTTTAATTACATACCATGAGATAGATGTATGTGTTGGTGTTTGGAGATGATCTACACTTGTTTAGGATCTGCTAAACAGCCAATAGGATGTTTCAGAATATTATTAGAAAAGGAAACTATGGCTCTCAGAATATCAGCTGGCTTTTAGATGAGTTCTTCCAATGTTATACTTAGTTAGTTGGCCATGTAGGGCAATTCCTAAAGGAAATATAATTTTTTGGCCTTGGGGAATTACAAAAAGTACTTGTTACCAAATGAGTTTATTTAATAAGAGGCCTCAAGTTATTAGCAAAGACAGAGAATAAAACCTCAGTATTGGAAAAAGAAATAACATTTTTATCTACACTTAGTTACCTAAAGTCCCTCCATAGCAGTCTTTAGCTGCCGAGTGGGTTTTCAATCAATGGATATTGTCAGCATCAATCTTTAAAGGCATCTATCATTGGACCTGAAGGTCCATCTTTCCTGCAGAGAGTAGGACACTGTCCCTACAGTGATTTTCCCCTTTTTTAGAGGGAGCAAAGCCCTGTTTCTCCTGAAACACTGAGGGCTGCTATTTCACAGAGCTATTTCCCACAGCTGTTTCAGTTACTGCACTTTAGTGTTCTTTCTTCATCCCAGGGTTTCTGAGTCCACTGGTAGTTCTCTGTCTGGGAAATGCATTACTTCTAGGGTTCCAATGATCTATTCTTTATAAATCATTTCCCATTTTATCTCTGTTGTTGACAGCCCCAAAGCCAAACTTCAAAAATAACATGGAGTGTCCAGAGTTGCATTGTTTCTTTTTGAGCTTCCTCCTAACATCTGGAGCTGACTGACTGATAAAAAATACATCTAACAATAATCTGAGTGAGCCTGAAAGCCTTTCATTATGGCTAAACTCAGTTACATTTTTGCCAGTGTTATGTTTCATCTCTCAGAAACCTCTTTCTGCATTTCACTCATCCTTGTGCTATGTGCTTAAACATTCTGATTCTGTTCTTACTATTTTTTTCAGCTTCCATCTTACAGGTTCCTTTATTTTAGAGCAAAAATTGCCATCTAAAATCCTTTCTCATCTGCCAACATTATCTTAACCTCTTTAATCTTTACCAAAACCATTTTTAATGGCAATAGTGTTTTGTTTTTAATTAAGTTTAGAACTCATGCTGCTTCCCCAGAGATGGGCTTCCTTGTCTGCTGCCCCATTGTGACCACACTATTTCCTTTGTCCTTCATCATCATTGTCTCCTTAGTTGGTGTCTTGGGTCTAGTGATCAAGTTTAACCTGTAGAGACATTTTAAAATCTCAGATTTCTTTTCTTTTTTAAAGGAAGTATTTTGTCGCATATCCTTAGACATACTGTTTGTCATTTTGAAGTTAGACTGTTGGTTTACTATTTCCTTCATAGCATTAAGTGATCCTTAACCCAAAAAGATATTCTTCTAAAGATATGACTCTCAATATCAATAAAGTAGGAGGCACTAAGATTCCCAAGACACATCTCTAAGCAGATTCAGAGGTGCCAACAGCTTGACTTTAAAATGACCCTCTCTCCATTTAGTCTTAAACTGGACAAGATAAAAATCCTGTTAAATTCTGATGGCTAAGGATTTTGAGCACTTTCTTAAGTGTCTCTTGGCCATTTTATCCTCCTCTATTGAGAATTCTCTGTTTAGTTCTGTACCCCACCTTTTGATTGGATCCTTTGGTGTTTTGGAGACTTGCTTCTTGAGTTCTTTGTAAATTTTGGAGATTAGCCCTGTGTCAGATGTGGGGTCAGTGAATAAATTTTCCCACTCTGTGGACTGCCTTTCTGTCTTGTTGACTGTATCCTTTGCCTTACAGAAGCTTTTTAGTTTCATGAGGTCCCATTTGTTAATTGTCGATCTCAGTGTCTGTGCCACTGGTGTTATGTTCAGGAAGCGGTCTCCTGTACCAATACGTTGAAGAGTATCTCCCACTTTCTCTTCCAAAAGTTTCGATGTGGCTGGATGTGCCAACTCATGCAGCCACTTTGGAAAGCAGTATGGAGATTCCTCAGGAAAATGGGAATCAATCTACCACAAGACCCAGCAACTCCACTCTTAGGCATATATCCAAAAGGGGCAAATTCATACAATAAGGGCATCTGCTCCACTATGTTCATAGCAGCATTATTTGTAATAGCCAGAACCTGGAAGCAAACTAGATGCCCCTCAACTGAACAGTGGATAGAGAAAATGTGGTATATTTATACAATGGAGTATTACTCAGCAGAAAAAAAACAATGGAATCTTGAAATTCGCAGGTAAATGGATAACACTGGAAGAAACCATCCTGAGTGAGGTAACCCAGTCACAAAAAGACAAACATGGTATGTACTCACTCATATATGGATTTTAAACATGGACCAGGAGAGTGCCAGTCTGCACTTCCACTGACAGAGAGTCTGGGAAACAGAAAAGAACCTAAAAGATATACATGGTACCCAAGAGAAGAGAAATGAGGCGAGATCCTCTGAACAGATGGGGAACAGACAAGGAGTGAGGGGGAGGGGGACCTGAGAAATAGAGAGGGGGAGAAGTGGAAGAGAGTAGGATGTGCAGGAACAGGAAGGTCGACTGGGGGGGGGGGTAAGATAGGGGGAAGAGGGAATCATAGGTTAGAAGACAGATCAGGCATCATTGTGACCTCTAGCGATCTAAACGGATAACACCAATTGGCAAGCTAAGCAATAGTATAGAGACCACCTCGAATGCCTATTCCTGATAGTGAACTTGATGTCTATAACCATCCTGGAGCCTTCATCCAGTGACTGATGGAAACAGAGGCAAATACCCACAGTTAAATACTGAACAGAACCCAAGGAACCCAGTGACAGAGAGAGAGGAGCGAAGAACAAATTGGCAAAGAATGGACTGGCAAAACCAGCAGAGACAGCTGATCTGAACTGGGGGAGAGCTCTTGGACCCCAGACCGACAGCTGGGAGGCCAGCATGGGACCGATCCAGACCCCCTGAATGTGAGAGTCAATGTGAAGGCCTGGGCTACCTATGGGGTCCTGAGCAGTGGATCAGTGTTTATCCCTTGAATACTAACATACATCGTGTGTCCATAACACAAAGAGGGTCACTCTCTCTGTCTGGACTCTTAGGGAAGTGCTTGGACCCTACCCTGAATGAAATGATAGACTCTAGATATCCCCTATGTGGAAGGAATTGGCAATAGGGTGGGAGGTTGGGGGGAATGGTGGGGGAGTGCAGGAGGAGGGGAGGGAGAGGGAATTGGGATTGACATGTGAAACAAGCTATTTAAAATTTAAAAAAAAATTTAAAAATCGTGTAAAACTCAGGCTTGGTGAACAGGAAAACACAGAAAGATAGGAAACAACTCTCATACCTTAACACCACAATTACAAATTACAAATATATATATATGTATATATATGGATGTTTTGTCTGAATGTACATCTATCTGTACACCAGAAGAGGTCATCTGATCCCATGAGACTATAGTTTTAAACAGTTTGAGCAAGCTATCATGTAGATGCTGGGAATTGAACTCAGGATCTCTGAAAGAACAGCTTAACTGCTAAGCCATCTCTCCAGCCCCACAATTTCAATTTTAATTTTATTCTAAAACTGTAAGGTATTAGTCATCTCTCTTTGGGCTAAGATTTGCTAGCACAATCCTTTCCATGACATACATATTAGGCTAACTCAGAATGCTACTAGGGCTTGTTAGATTGTATTTCTTTCACTTTTCAGTGCAGAAAATAAATTTAACATAAAAATCTTTGACAAACATATATCCATTATTTATATATTAATAAAAATCTTGATAAAAATCTCACATTTATCATTGGCATATTCAAAATATTCCTTAAATATTTCTGGAAAAGAAACCTGTAACAATTAATATAATGGAAGGATTTTAATGTATATCACTTAGAGGTATTTTGATTAAAAAAGTATTTTTATGGCTTCTCTTGTTTTTTATTATCTTTGACTATTTATAAAAACTAAATAAAATTTAATTCCCTTCCAGTGTCCATTTTGAGAAAAAATCTTTACGAGAAATCTTTATAGTCAATATAAATTTTATAGCTAAAAGAAGCTTTTATCTTATGATTCCAGTGGATGATGTTTAAGTATACAAGTTGTATTTGAAGCATTTTAAGGTTTTATAAAACATTTAATAGACTCCAAATACCACTTTATTAGAGTTAAGGAAATTAAGAGTACCAAACTTTATAAGGTAATATATTTTTTAATATATCCCCAGAGCACTCACATTAGACCAGAAATGAACTAGACACAATAGAGAACCATGGGAGGGAAGTACAGAATGAAACTGGAGAATGCCAAGGACAAGAAGATGAAGTTAGGTAGGTGAAGTGCTAACAGAATGGGAAAGTTGGGAGCCTTTTACTACATGTGATGGCGGTAGACCAACAATGACTGGTGCACCTTGGATCTAAGATATGGTTGCTGCCATATTTCATGTGTGTACTGACAGATTGGTTGCTTTGGGAGAAGTTCAAGTATCTTCGAGGTATACGTCCTCAGGGGATTGTGACTCCATGGCACTTTTGGTGTCAGGCAACTGTAGGCAGGAAAATTAGTAAGCCTCCCAGTCTAAGGGCAGGCTTTCCTTGACTACTATAGGTAGGAACACACTCTGGTGTCAGACATTTCCCATCACAATTGCCAGTGTGGCTGGCATTAGCCAGACAGACATCTTTGTGTCATGCGCTTCATTGGCTCCAGCATGACCCTGACTATCTCAGGTCCAGACATGCCATCAGCCACCAACCCTAAGGCTTGAGGAAAGAAAGGTTGGGTCTAGGTAACCATATGGGATCTGTGGGTGTTTGCCTGCTGTCTCTAGGCCTTTTGGGGAAAGACAAAGGAGAAGAAAAGGAAGGAAAAATAGATCAGAGGAGAAATACTCAAGGAGATTGGAACTGTCTTACCTCCTGGTTGGTTTACCAAGCTATTGTAGGTGGATTTTGAAGTCTTTCAGCTTCTTGTGTCTGAGCGAAGATTTGAACAGAGATATGTGAATAGAATAGTCAAAGGTGGAAAAAAGGCACTTTGGAGGGTGGCAGTGGACTGAGCTGAAGAAAAGTCAAAAGTTCAATGGTGCCTGTGCCTGGCAGGTCAGGATATCTGTGCTGTTCTCAGTTTTTTGCTTTTTGTTTTGTTTTGTTTTTCTTTTCCTGAGCATGTTTAGTAACAGGAGTTCATGTTGGTGGGGAGGAGTTTCTTTTATATGCTAATTTTGGCCTCACTGGTCACACTATGCTTGTACTCTCTGGCTGAGCTTTTGTCCCTCTTCCTCCTGCCTTTCTCTGGCCTCTGAGTCTCCCCTCTGTTCTCCCCCCTCCCTTGATTTATGCCTTTATTGAATACTTGCTGTCTACTGCATCTTTAGACCCGCCATTCTACACAAGCACGTAAAGAGCTCACTGAATAAGTAAACATTTGTTGTCTGGCACTGTCTTTCAGAATAGAGCTGAGAACAATGGACTTCCTTTTGAAATACAGACTATTGTTCTTATCCCTCCATTCTTAAAGCATCAACTTTCAGACAGAGTGGAGCAGCAAGTGGGAGGGTGGGAATAGGGGGAATGGCCCTTTTAACAGCATTAAGCCAATTAATTGACAAACCTGTAATTTGTAGGAGGAAGATTAGTCCCCAAATGCATGTTATATCACTGAATTCCAAATCATGGTGCTCTTGCTGCAAATGGTTTCTGTCCAGGAAGAGACAAAGTCAGTCATGACACTTGCTTTCTGGTGAGCTGCACTTTGCAGGCAGTGTTCCAGCTCTACACAAGTGGAAACAGAGAACAGAGTGACTTTCTGTTTTGTGTTCTGCTCCTGTGGGAGCACTTCAAGAAGGGGACATCGGCAACCAGTGAGCTCATAACATACATTTTACTTTCATATGGAGGTACATTTTAGGGGTCCTATGGCAAAGCACTGCAGGTGTTTGAAGTTGCAATAACCAGGATCCAGATTCAGCCAGTTTGGCTAAGGCATGAAGCAGGGCTACACATTCAGGATGTGATGAGAGCTTAAAACGGTTAAAACTTCTGATGTGGCTGTGTCTGTGCTGATTCTTTGTTATATTCCTGAATTTTACCCCTAGAAACCATCTTCAAAATGTTGGAGGATTCTCATTAAGGACTGATGGAGACCTTCAGACACTTGAAAAGGACCTCTGCCAGGCTCTCCAGGCCCCTCCCAGGACAGTCTCCTGGTTGTTCTGTCTCCTCTTTTCTAAATACAGCTCCTTTTAGGAATATAGCAAAGCCCTGCCCACCCATTCCATCCCCCCTTCCCCCAGAGAATCAAGGGACAGTTCTGTTCTCACCTCTACTGACAAACAAACTGATCTCAGCAGGTGAGCAAGCTTCAATGACTGTCTCAGATCACGTTGCAGAGCCTGGGACAGCCAGGTCAGACTCCAGTTTCACTCTCCATCACAGTCCTCACACCCACACTGTGGTACACCCTACAAAATGACTCTCCATTTTGATTCCAGAGGTAGTGTGAGCAGCTGTGACTTCCTCAAAGATGTGAGGATTTAAAAACTGATCAATAACTAGTGTCTCTGCTATTTATTTAATAAAACCTGCCTCTAGAGGGAGATGAGAGAGTTAACACATGAGCAGATGGTGTTCAGTTTTCCTGTGAGGCCGCTCTCTAACTTTAAAGCTATGAAATATTCAAGGCTGTTTTGGGAAATGACCTTTTAATCTCTTCATTTCTAAAGCTCATATTCTCTTTCTTCTTGATAGTTATTAGATGAAAGAAGGGTTTCAGGAATGCAGCAATGAACTTGAATTCAGATTGCAGTCTTCAGTTTGCATCTTGCAGATGCTCTTGGAATAAACATCTAGTTGATGTTCCTGATACTCTAGGAAATTAGGGTTTCTTTCTCATCATTTTAATACAGCAAAATCACCAGATGTCTATACATGTGCACACAAACACACAGATGCACTCATACATGTACACAGGCACTCACATGCCCACCTCTTCTCAGCTGAGACTGGTGGGAATCATGAGGATTAAATGTCATCATGGCTGTGAGGGTCGCTGTAATGCATAGCTCATAAACCTTCTTTTCATACTGTTTGCTTCCCAAGAGAAAGGATGCTCTGGATTTCTCTTGTTTTCTTCGGTGACAAGTACACTTTTCCAAAACTGTGTTGATCCACTCATTTGAGGAGCCTTTCTGCCCTGCGCTGTGTCCTATTAATAACCAGCCTAATAGATATGACATGGTAAAAGACCCTTGTGTCTCTCTCTACTGGTTATGAGAATACTGAACTGATAGATCCCAAGAAATTGGAATTCCTCCAGGAACCTCCTGATGGGAGAAGAAAAATGATAAATCCTGAGTCAGTCAGAAGGGAGCAAGTCTCAGGGAAGGATTTACAACTTGTGTCTTGTAGGAGAGACTCAAGCAGAAGCAGTGAGGAGCTGGACCACACCCTGACTATGATGCTTCACTATTCATATAACTACAGCCCTCTACTTAACCCAAAACTTCATCTTGGAACCCTGAAGATGGACTGGGGTTTAGGATGGGGAGCATCATTAGTTCTCGTTTTCTCCTTTTCCTGTGTGGCCACATTTTCTACTTTCTTCTATTGATTTAACCCTTTTTAATTAACTTATTAAAGATGAAAAAAGGGCCCAGCTTCTGAGGAGTGTCAGAGCACAGGCTCTGACCCTTGTAACCCCATTAGCAATTTGTCCCATCTCACAATCATTTTCTCTTTTTCTTTCCTTTGATGACATCTGCTATTTTATTCTTTTTTATTTTTAAGATTACAATTTAATCACAACATTTTCCCTTCCACCTTCTCCCTGAAAACTCTCCCACACACTCCTCCCTGATCTCCAAATCCGTGGCCCCTTAGCAGTTGTTCCTGCATATTTAAATATTCATATATATGTATGTGTGTATAATATGCTCCATCTGTATAATGCTATCTGAATGTATCTTTTCAGGGTTGTAGTTGGCAACTCTTAGGTGTGTTCTTCCTTGGGAAAGGTAACCTCTCCAGCTCCAAGCATTCCTCAGTGGCCAATAATTCTTTATGTAGGAATGCAGCCTTGGGAATATCTCCCCAAGAACATCTCTCTGTCCAGTTTGGTATATCCTGTGATGTCATCCTTGTTCAGTAGTCATGTTGGTGAAACTCTGTGGGTATAGCCTCTGTTATTCCCAGCAGACACAATTGCAATCAATCATTTCCATGCTGCATGCTTGCTGTGACATTGTTCTCTCAATGCTTTCAGGCATTTCCACCCCACACCCTTCCTCAAACCAGCATCACTTCTTGCCAAGTTATCAAAAGCCTGCATCATTTGCACCACTCATCCTCACTTAGGTCTGAGGTTGGACTCCCTTGACACCTTTTATGCTAACTCACGGGAAGAGGTCAGGATGGAAAACTGTTGTCTCACACATCAAGTAGCCAGAGGTGGAAAGGGCTTTCCTGGTGGCCAGCTGAACAGTTTGGTCAGGGTTTTAAGGGCCTGCATTATCTCCACTCTCTGCAATGATGGTATGGGTGCCATGCCCTGACTCATTTCTTCTGTCCATCTTAGCTGCTCAAGCTTCTTCAGTCATACTGAACAAGAGACAGTAAGACAGATCTTGCCCCACAGCCTAGAGCAATTTGCTCAGATATCCCAATCCACACAGCAATCCATAACATTCCAGGAGTAGAATGACTATTAAGCCACCTCCACAGTCCTGCTTCCCCAAGGGGAACAAAGTTCCTCACATTTCACTGGTGCAACCCTGTGGGAGCGGTGGGAGAATGACTGGGGAGGTGGCATTTTTTTCTTTCTTTTTCCAGGGTTCTCAGATACTGCTGCTCAGAATCACCTGTGGCATCTTAAAACTAACCAAACCACAAGCTCATTTCTGGTCAGCTAAGTCATAATGTCTATGGGAGTCAGTCTAAACCAGTTGTTCCCAAACTCTGCTGTGTATGAGATGTATTTGAAAACCATTAACCTCTCACTCAACACCTGACTTAATCTTAGGCCACTCCCAGGTGAAGCCCAGGTGCAGGCAAGCTTGGGAGCAAATGTGTGCGCATGTCTGTCTTTCATGTTTTATATTTTTAGAAAATTTTAAGAGAGTCTGAACCTATTTTAGCTCATAGAAGATACTGACCTAATTTCTGTCATCATAGAGTTTTGATATTTCATGTCAATAGAATTTTGATAGCACAACTAGCTGTCCCCTCCACATTTGTGTACTCACTTAATTGCAGGTAGAAAATAGTAGAATAAAAGTTGTATCTCTATTGTGCTTGTAAAGACTTTTAAAAAATCACAATTACCTAACAATATAGTACAATAACTATATAACATTCTTGTGTGTTACTGTAAGTTTCCTATATGTGATTTGAAATATTCAGAAGGATCTGCATACTTTACAGACAAATGTTATATCACTTTATGTGTATGCAAGTTATATACAAAAACGACATACCACATGAATCCAGTGCCAAAGGAGGAAAGAAGACTTCAGATGCCCTGGAACTGGAGTTGCAGATAGATGCAAGCCGTCATGTGGGTGCTGGGAATTGAATCCAGGTCCTCTGCAAGAGCAGCCACTGCTTTAATCTGCTGAACCACCTCCCTAGTACCTGGATTGCTTTTTGTAAATCTTCCTAGGGGACATACCCAGCTGTTCTCAACAATAAATCAATCAAGTTAAGGTAGTGTGATCAACTTCTGTGACTTTTTTGCCCAGACAGTCTGATCTGAGCTCCCTGCCTCCAAACTCCACCCTTGTTTCTGGTGCTTGCAGAGCAGTCTTGTGTGTGCAGGCTTTTCTGTGACTGAAGTGTGGAGGCCTTCCTGCTCCTGCTAACCTTTGTTGCAGAGAGGTCACTTCCTTACGTCCCTCAAGATACTGTGCCAAGTTCTGTGGCATATTTCCCATATCCTGTGTACTTCAGTCACATGACGCTGTGGTTTGTGTTGACTTCTCTGAAAAATATCCCCTGGCCACACACTGAGAGTAGCTTTAGTTTCTTATGGCATACTTCTGCTTCAGTCTCCACAGGCTTCTCTACTCTATCTCTCTGCACACACTGCATAGAGTCTGTCTTAGACAGGGTTACTATTGCTATGCTAATACACCATGACTAAAAGCAAGTTGGGGATGAAAGGGTTAATTTGACTTATATTTCCACTTTGCTGTTTATCACTGGAGAAAGTCAGGACAGGAACTCAAACAGGGCAGGAACCTGGCAGCAGGAACTGATGCAGAGGCCATGGATGGGTACTGCTAGCTGGTTTGCTCTCCATGGCTTGCTAAGCCTGCTTTCTTATGGAACCCAGAACCACCAGACTATGGATGGGACCACGCACTGTGCCCTCCTACATCAATCACTAATGAAGAAAATATCCTACAGGCTTGCCTGCAGCCTGTCATTATGGAGGTGTTTTCTCAACTGAGGTTCCTGTGTCGAGTTGACATAAATAGCCAGCACACAGTCTCTGCTGGCATCTCCGCAGTTTGGATAGCCTGTCTCTGTCTCTCATGGTATCTGTAAGATCAGTCCCTTGGCAGCTATAGTTGATCTTAGCCTGAGGTGAACAGATGGTGTGGCTGGAAGTCATCTAATACAGAAATTTCCACCTAGGTTTTTTTCCTATTTCATTCACTTCTTTCTTTTTTGTAGGAATAGAATCTATTTATTATCCAATTTGCCACTTTACCCGGAAGTCTCAAAATAAAATCACATTTGTTTATCCATTCATCAACTGGTGAATACTTGGGTCGTTTCTACCTTGTGGCTGTTATGAATAACATTTTTCTGTATATTCATGTCCAAGACGTGGCTTCATTTTTCTTAGTTAGATAAATATTTAGAAGTAGACTTTCTGGATCATGTGATAGTTCTATGTTTGACATTTTGAGGGACTGCCAAACTATCAGTGCAACTGTACCCTCTACTTTCCCATGAGATGCATGAAGCTTCCAATTCTGCACATCCCTGCTGACACTTGTAAACGTCTTCTTGATTGAGACGAGGTGGAGTGGTATCTCCTGGCATTCCTTCCCTGGCTGCTGGTGAGGTTTGTCTTCATACATGCTCATTGAGTAGTGTCAATTCTCGTATTTTGTCACTTTGCCTATTCTAAAGCTGACTGCGCTTTGCTTTCTTTGTGGGTTTCCTTCTTTGGTTTTCTCCTTCTTAATACACTATGACATATAGCCTTAGCTGGCTTCAACCTTCCAACCTTCCTGCCTGTGCCTGTGACTGTTGCAGTTACAGATGTTGGGTTGCTCTGAATTGAGGAGGGGTCCCCAAGCTGGATTCGTCACCCCAAGAATAAAGAGTCCACACGCCAATTGATGCAACACGCAAGAGGCTTTAATTAGGCATCTGCAGATGGGCCTCTTGGTCAGCTTTTAGACCGATTGGCCTTTTGTGGTTTTACAGCCCTTCTGCAATTAAGGTTGCTAAACCATACATTCCATTCTGTGGTTTGGCCAGTTCCTGGGATGGGGTCCTTTGTTCACTTCCCGAGTTCTCTAGTGGGGCGCCCTCCCTGTTTAAGCTTATATTTTATTTCTACAAATTCAGGGTCTTTCACAGACATATGCCACCCACCGCACCTGGCTGCCTGCCATGTCATGAGGGTCTTTAGTCTAGTAAGAGTTTTTATTTATATTCTACTTGCCAGTATTTGCTTTCATTTGATAGACTATTTTTCCCCCACTTCCATGACAAATCATCTGAGACTCAAAAAATACATCTTAGTAAAGTTCAACTATAGTGTGTATTATATTAGTATTATCATGTGTGGGGTTGACCCCAGTGTCACTTTAGCATGTTTGACTCAAAATATCATCCAATGCCCTTTGTCTGCCAATGGGCTGGTCCTCTACATCTGTGACAGGGAAAGAAGGGAACAGCAAATCAGCCCAACAGTAAAGACAGTGTGTCCTTGAGAAGAGCTAGAAGGCCAGTCACCTTTAACAGTGTAATCCCAAGGTGTAAAAGTGCCCACAGCAGGAGAGGGAACCTGCAAGTTCCACCATAGGAAGCTCAGCCTTGGTGTGAAAGCCCAACCAGGAACTCCACCTGTCTCAGCGTCTCCATTTGGTTTCTGGAGGATGTTTGGAAGACCCAGACTTTATGATTTTACTGTTCTGGTGACATTTGTTCTTTTTACTGAAAGTCACACCTGAGGAAACACTGCTCTTCCTGGGACTCTTGATCAAGAACTGGAACTGACTGCCTCAATGGTGCATCTTAGACTGCTTCTGCTGGGTATTTTGTCTACCCAATTTAATGATGTTTTGTTCTCTTTCTCTCCTTCTCCATCTTCCTCTCTTTTCTGGGTTTTCTTGTGAACAGCAATGATAGGACTTTCCTGCCTTCCATGGCCAGCACGTCACTGAGCCTTGAGCACAATACAATTCAGGGATCTGCTTCAAGGCTATGTAATTAAGAGGCCTTTTCTATTGCAGTCCCCAAACTGCTCTTTGACTCTGATTTGATTAACTCTGACATGGCTGTAGAGAAGAGTGGAATCTTCATGTAAAGAGAGACCCTCTAGCAATAGAAAGAACTGAGCTTGTCTAGAAAGAAGCTATCAAATGCATACTTATTGAGAACATTAGCAAACTTCTTTGAAGTAGCAGGGAGATGTAAAAATTAGCACATGAATCAGGAATGTTCCAGTGATAATCAAAATGAGCACTTCATGAGTCTGGACTTCTCACCACAAAAGAAGAACAGTGTAAAGGGGGAATGAAGACTCTTTCAGAGCAGGGGATGGGGTAGGGTAGAGTGGTAGGCTTGGTTTTCCTACAGAAAAAAAAAACAAGAAAACAAACAAACAAACAAAAAAATAACCCACTGTTTTTCAGTGTGTTGGGTCCTAGTGGACCCTGGAAAAGTTGAGAACAGTTGCTTCAGAATCAATAATCTGAGTCTCATATTTAAGCGTCTTGTTGAACAGGATCTATTCCAAATGTCTTTGGGGGCTTGAGGAGATGGAGGGACAGAAGCTCACCCATTCAGGGCATTTCCTTACAGAAAAGGAGTCATTTTCATTTGAGTTAGAATATAGAGGTCATATTACTAGGTACCAAACAGCTCTACACTTGCTTGTTTTCACTGTCAGATTCTTCAGATACCATTACCTTTCTGACTCCAAGCTGATTGTTGTGTTTCCTGTAGCAGGGGGGTGGGAGGTGGTCAATTGTGCATTTGCTGACAGCACCGTGATCTGCTATGGGTTCCCAACACTGGAGCAGTTCAAAAGCTCTGTCAGAGAGTGAAGGACCCTAGGACAGGCATCAGCCAGTGGTGAAGATGAGCAATGAGGTTGTGAGCATTAACCTGGAGGGTGGAGAGGACCCCAAGACATGTTCTACAGACTTCGAGAATTTCCTAGGGTGTTAACCTCCAATGATCCATGGTGGCACCTGTGTGTTAGTATACTCTCTTGATTGACACTCTACAATGTCACATCCACAGTCCCCCCTAATAGTGCTGGGCTCACCTTCAGGGTGATTGTCACTGTCAATTCTTCATCTTAGGTCTTTTGGGAGCCCAGTCTATCCAGGATGGTTGCTTAAAGAGATATGCACTTAGATGAAGATGATGATAGGTTGTGTCATCGTGAGGTCTAAGCCAGCTCTCCTGGTGTGTACTTTCTTCTTTCCCCAGGGTCCCAGAATGGAGCTCCTCTCACAGAAAACTGAAGTCACTGGAAGTGACTCTCATGCTGATAAGCTTGCTATGATACTCTCATTTGTCTTCTCAATTTTCTTGAGAGAACAAGGCCAAAAACTTTATGCCAATTGGCTTAAAGAATGGCTCCAGTCCGCAGAAGCTATAGCCAAAACCTGTGGAATGTGAAGAAAGTTCTGATGAGGCCCTGGCAATTTCTAGAGTTGAGCCTCTGATAAGTCATCCTGCAGCCTCAGGCACATAGGCTTTTCCTACAGAAAGAGGGAGAGAGGGAGATTGGGAGAGCAGGAGACAGGGAGAGAGACTTTGGCTTGGGGTTATAGTCATTTCTCTTTAAGACTCTTGGGTTTCAGATCTTGCTGCTGTTTCCAAATAAACAAATGTACTGCTTCTTCCTAGGTCATCAATATAAAATGCAGTACAAAGGTTATTTATTTTTTATATTGTCTTATTTTTATGCTTTTTAATTATTATTTTTATCTTATGTGTATGAGTGTTTCCCTTCTCGTGTATATGTGTACCATGTGTATACAGTACCAGCAGAAACCAGTAGAGGGTGTCAGATCTCCAAGAACTAGAGTTACAGATGCTTGTGAGCCATCATGTGACTGCAGCAATTCAAACCTGGGTCCTCTGTAAGAGCTGCCAGTGCTCTTAACCTCTAATCAGTCTCTCCAGCCACAATATCATGATTTTTTAACAAAGAAGTCAGACATTTTTATTTTATTTGGCATCTTCCCTGGCTTTTCCTTCCATCTTTCCTTGCTCTCTTTACCCCTGCCCTTGCTTTCCTTCTTGACTTCCTTCCTTCCTTCCAACATTGTCTAAGCCCAAACAAAACTGTTTTTTGCTTTTTTTGTCAAAAGTATTAAATGTTTTATTAGAGATAAGAAATACATAGTAAAGAGCTAAAAATTAAAACCATACTACGATAAATATAGAGAAAAATTAAATTACTTAGAAGTGTGCATACAAAGTAATGATTAAAGTTAAATAGTATTCCATGATAAATTATATTTACCCAGTCAGATATAGACTTAAAACTTAAAAGAAAAACATGAGCCATGAAGTGGTGACACACGCCTTTAATCCAAGCACTAGGAAGGCAGAGGCATGCGGATCTCTGTGAGTTTGAGACTAGCCTGGTCTACAAGAGCTAGTTCCAGGACAGCTGCCAAAGCCACAGAGAAACCCTGTCTCTAAAAACCAAAAGAATAAAAAATAAAAAATATGAAAAGAAGGAAAACATGACTATAGAATTTATTTTTATTTTATTTCTAAATTTAAATTAGAAACAAGGTTGCTTCGCGTGTCAATCCCAACTCCCTCTCCCTCCCCTGCTCCCACATCCTTCCACCAACCCCTCCCACTCTCCTCCCCCAATCCCCACTCCTCTCTCCAGGGAGGGTGAGGCCCTCCATGGTGGGTATCCATAGTCTGTCATTTCATCCAGGGCAGGGCCTAGGCCCTCCTCCAAGGCTCCAGGCTGAGAGAGCACCCTCATTGTGCGATGGGCACCCAAAGTCCATTTGTATGCCAGGGATAAGTACTGATCTACTACTACCTAAGGCACCATAGATTGCCTGGGTCTCCTCACATTAAGGGGGTCTGGATAAGACACATGTTGGATTCCCAGTCGTCTGGGGTTCAAGAATGCCCCCTCGTTCAGGTCAGCTGTTTTGTTTGGAAAAACACTATGGGTGGGCCAACTCATTATTTGAGTTGTGATCTCTGACCTTAACAGTTAACTTGAGACTATTTTGTAACCTCATAAGAAAAACTGAGAATTAGACTTTTGTCCAGTGAACAGGCAAAGTCCACTTGTTTACAGTGTCTGCTGGCCACCTCTCCATCACTTGCTCAGGCTCTGGGAGTATGAAACCATCCCTGCTACCAGTGGCCTTTCATATGAAGGAAGCTATGGGCTGAGTCAGCATGTGTTTGGTCTAAGCCAAGGTAGGAAGGCAAATTTACTAGACAGAATGTGTACAGCTGTGGCTTCTGTGGAATGTATGATTGGCCAAGTCTTACAAGAGCATGAAGTCATGGCCTGGAGTCAGAGTGCTCCCTTGAGCCCACAGTCCTATTTCTCATTTGCTTTCTCTCTCTCACTTTTGCCTTTGCATTCTCTTCTTTTCTGTCTCTACTATTCCCTTCTTCTCCTCTACACAAACTGACATGTGTTTCTTTCTTTTCTCATTGTATTCCTCACAAAAACAACCACGGTTTCTCTGTTATTTTTTGTCTATCTATTACCTAGTGAAGCCGTAGGCCTTGCTACCTTGAGATGAGTTCTTGTCCAAATTCCCAGGAAAACAATGGTTTGGTCCAGCTCTAGTTGGTGCCAGCCTCTGATCCTCTGATTCAAATATGAGTCTCTACCCTCTCATATTGGGTGTGGCCCCCAGCTGGCCATGCTGTCTTGACATGTTCTGGACATTTTAGGGAGTATGGCCAAGATAGACGAAGTAAGCTACTGGGAGTAAGTACATGGGAATATATCCCTTGACCTCCCAAAACCATTCCTGTTTCCTTCTCAGACTCCAGGCCAGCCACTAAGCATGTGGCTTCCATTTGCTATATGTTCCTGCTGTCACAAAATTTTTCCTGAATGCGTAACACCAATTGACTACCTCCTGGACCAAAATAAGTATTTTTTTTCTCTCAGATATTTATAGTGTAACAAATAGGCTAATGTAAATGTTGGAGCCTGAGTAGGGGTAGGGACACACTATTTACAGCTTCTAGGGACCCATTGATGGTGTTAAGTTTTCACAGAAGCAATATAATCAGAGAGTCACTTCACTCATTTGATGAAGCCTTCCAAGCACTTGTTAGACAGCTGGCTTAGCCAAGATCTCTCAATGGGTAGGAACAGTTAATAAGGTACACACATCCTTATGTACTTCACATACATTGTTTTCTCTTGAGAAGAGAAGGATGAAAATAAATGAACAAAGCAACTGGATGTGACAATGAGGGTCAAGGAGGAAATGGCACAGTGACTTGGGGTGTGGGAGACCCAAGGCTGCAGGTAGAGCAGGGTCAGAAGTCCTTCTATGGGGTTGGCATTTGAGAAGAAGCCAAAGAAACATGTAAGGATTTATGCAGTGTGGAGGAAGGGGACCCCATCACCACCATCTCAGGGAGCAAAATCACTAAAGCAACTTGCTAGCTAAGAACTGAGCTTCCTAGGACACACACTAATATGACCTTGTCATCTTCCATCACCCTTGTCAGATTGGCATCTTGGAGTAGTCAAAATGAGCTCTTACAGTATCTCTTACTGTTGTTGATGAGTTTATCCTCAGAGTACATCTCTAAAGTGAAGAGTGCCATGTTTGGCTAAAACTGTGGTTTTCCCCAGTAGCTTTGATTCCAATAGGATCTTCCAGGAAATGTGCCTATGTGCTTTCTTTGAAATGGCCCTCAGAATTTAGCAGTGGGTTACTAAGTCCTAACCATCCTCTCCTCCTTTTGTCTAAGCTGTAAAATACTTCTTTAAAAATTAATTTCTCTCCCTCTCTCCAGGATAATCAATTCTGATATCTCCCTCTGTAGGAGCCATCTGTTACATAGTAGAAACCCCCAGATGACCACACAACTGTTTCCTGTAATAAGGGTGTAACAGGAGTCCTTTGAAAAAGAGGAAGCCTGATATTGGGGTAAAGTGAATGTTAGTCCTTTACACAATCTTATGACCAACATACCTTACAGAACAAGTTGCTTATTTTTCAGATTTATTTTTTATTTGAACACTTTTCTGTATCTTCAAGAGTTTATGTGTGCTGTGTGCCTGAAGGAAGCTGTGAAGACTAGAAGAGTCTATTCATACATTGTAACTGAAATTATAGGTAGTTGTGAGATACCACATGAGTGCTGGGAACTGAACCTGTGTCCTCTGCAAGAGAAGAGAATACCATAACTACCAAGTCACCTCTTCAGAGAGAATTTTTTTGGTTTATTTTTTATTTATTTATTTAATTTTTTAAAATTTATTTTTCAGTTTAAATTTAGATAAGAAACAAGGTTGCTTCACAAGTCAGTTCCAGGTCCCTCTCCTTTTCCCTCCCCTCCTTCTGTGCCCTCCCCTCAATCCCCCCCATTATCCCCTCATTTCCCCAGGGAGGGTGAGGCACTCCATGGGGGTGTCCATAGTCTGTCATTTCATATAGGCCAGGGCCTAGACCCTTCCCCAAGAGTTCAGGGTGAGAGTGCACTTCACATAGTTGGATGGGAGTCCAAAGTCCATGTGTATACTCGGGATGGGTACTGATCTGCTGCTCAAGGCTCAATAGATTACCTAGGCCTCCTCACTGACACTCACATTCAGGGGGTCTTGATCAGTCCCATGCTGGATTCCCAGGCTAATGCCTGGGATTCAAGAGTTAACATTTGTCAGGTCAGCAGTTTCTGGGGGTTAAACCAGCCCAGTCTTAATCCCTTTGGTCATCAGTCCTCCCTCTCTGTTACTGGCTTTCTTGAGTTCAGCTCAGTACTTAACCAAGGGAGTCTGCTTCTTCTTCGATCAGCCACTAAATAAAGTTTCTGTTTCCCAGACTCTCTGGCCATAGGATTGTAGGCTGGCACGCCCCAGATCTATGTCTAAAATCCATATATGAGAGAGTACATGCCATGTTTTTTTTTTGTGACTGGGTTACCTCACTCAGGATCATTTCTTCTAGTGTCATCCATTTGCCTGCGAATCTCAGGATTCCATTGTTTTTTTTTTCTGCTGAATAGTACTCCATTGTGTAAATGTACCACATTTGATCTATCCACTCTTCGGTTGAGGGACATCTAGGTTGCTTCCAAGTTCTGGCTATTACAAATAATGCTGCTATGAACATAGTGGAACAGACATCTTTGTTGTATGAATGGGCATCTTTTGGATATATGCCTAAGAGCGGAGTTGCTGGGTCTTGTGGTAGGTTTATTCCCATTTTTCTGAGGAATCGCCATACTGATTTCCAAAGTGGCTGAACCAGTTGGCCTTAACTCACCCATAAAAAGACACAGACTAGCAGAATGGATTAGAAGACAGAACCCTTCCCTCTGCTGCATACAAGAAACACACCTCACCCTCAAAAACAGACATTACCTGAGAGTTAAAGGTTGGGAAAAATTTTTCAATCAAATGGACCCAAGAAACAAGCAGGGGTAGCAATCCTAATATCTAAGAAACTAGACTTTAAAATAAAATCAATCAAAAGAGATGAAGGAGGTCATTAAATACTCATCACAGGTGAAACCCTCCAAGATGAAGTGTCTATCCAGAGAGAATATTTTAAAGTGGATGATTTTCTTTAGATAACTGTTTCAGAAGGTTCTGGACATAGATGATTGACCCATATACTTGGGCAAAACCTCATGGAAGTGTCATAGTATTGCAAAGGATCTCTTCATGGAAGACAGAAAGCAAAGAGGAAGAGTCCAGGAGTTTGTTAGAAGGAAGTTCAGGGTCTCAAAGAAAGAGATCACCACTCCAACTGACATGTCTGGAAAAGGCAATTTTAACTCTTTGTTAAGATGGTGTGCTCACAAAGGGAACTCACCTAGACAGGAACTTGGGTTTTACTGTAAAGGTGGTCTTTTCCCTATTTCCTGGAGTCCCACCTAATCCTTACTCCATTGGCTAGTCTGAAAAGCTACAGAGGAAATGAAGGAGGAAGGGGACAGGAGGCACTGTTCCAAGGGAAAAAAAGAGTCAAAGCTCCAGGCCATCAAATTCCTAGAGTAGGGACACCGGCATTTGAGTAAAAAAAGTTTTACCATGTGGAGAGATAAAAATATTTGAATTCCTCATACTCAAAACATTTTATGGTATTTAGTAGAAAAGACTCATAGATTTCTTACATAGCCCAAAGAACTCAGCCTGGGTGACCCGCTTCCTCCAACTAAGTCTCACCTACCTTTAGCCATAATTCAACCCCTCCACACAAAACAACAACAAAAATCATCATGCTGTAAATCCAACAGAGTCCTGATGATCTAAATGCCTTTTGAAATGTTGTCTCAGTCACATCTAGATGTGTGCTTCACTACCTGATTCCACATGTGTTTCTTAATCCAATCAAGTTGGAAACCAAGATTAATCACCCTGTAGGTTTATTCAGAGAAGTCAGGAAAGTTTCATCTGCATAACAGTCTGGTCCATTCAGAAATCATCCAGTAGATGGCAATGAAGTTTCATCTAACTTTTATGGGGTCCCTTGTCCTAGTAAAGTCTGCATTAGAATTTTTTTTCAACAGTTGGAGTGAAAAATGTGTCAAAGGGGAAAAATGTGTTTTTCTCCTCTTGTTTGTACAAAGGTTGCTTATCAGTTAGTGGTGCCACAAGCTTACATCCTAGCACACAGTATTGTGGAAACACCAAACTGACATTTCTGAGACTATTTTGAAGGATGCAAAATCCACCCAGTATGAATAGGTATCTGAACAAAGGGTATTGAAATATATACTGAGATATATTGAGAATAAAGAATTGCAGCAGAGAAGCCTATCACATCTGCTAAACCTGACATTACCTGCACACCTGTACTTTTGGAAAGACTTGGCTGGAATGAGACACTGCCCAGAAGTCCTTTTGAGTTGAGCTCTGGGAGAGCTGCAGCAAGGCTGGGCTGTAGAGTAATTGTGTTGACAGGCTCTCAGGCTGCCACAGAACGAGCATAAGGCAGAGGGTCACTTGTCATCAAAATCTTTTCACTTTCCAAGTGTTATATGATAAAGCACAAGGTGAACGTCGGAGTTCATGGCAGGCAAAAGTGACCAAGGACAAAGAACAAACAAGCCAGGCAGACAGAGCTTAAATGAGAAGTTTTATTAGAAAGGGGATGGGATGGGTAAAGAGACACAGAGACAGAGAGAAGTAAAGAAAACAGAGGATAAGAGAGAGAAAAGTCCTGTCTGACCCAGGGGAACAGCGGGAAAGAGAGCCGAAAAAAGCCTTAAGTGGGCTAGGGTCTTTCTCTGAAGTGAGTCTATTGTCCCTGTGTGCAGATTTGGCAACCGTGGACCCTGGACTGACCGGAGTACTGTCTGAGCATTCTGCCAGGTGACAGGGGAAGGCAAGCATGATGCCTGATCCTTTCACCAAGTGCAATGAGGATTTGAATAGTGAATTCAGATAGAAGTCACCAGCATCTTACCTTGGATCCCAAGTTTTCAGAGAGAGGCAAGAATTCAGTTTAGTGGGGCCATAACTGTCACATTCAGTGCTAGTCTAAGGCGAGGAGCTCCGTGTTTAGAAGGAAAGGGGACCTTGGTCACAGAGGGCTAAATGGGAGAACAGGCTTTGCAGAGTCTCAGCAGGGGCACTATCCCCCACGTGCCTCCTCTGGGAGCTAGGTTGGTTAAATACTTGGGAGTAAGCAGGCTTTCACTTTCACAGTTTGGGAACCCAGCAGAGAGCAGGGAGCCCCTGCTGTAAAGGTAATTAGAACTCTCAGTCAGAGGTAGAGCACTTCTCACCCTGTAAGGGAAAACAGGAAGATAGTGGATGAGATTATTGTGTCTCCCTGGATAGTAAGCTCCAGGGAGAGCCTTCATATACTCAACCTGCCTCACCGATTAAATTGCAGACTCCATGTAATCAGAACATTCTAATGAAGTCTGGGGGCACATTTGGACCTCACATGGCTATCTGCCTGGTTGAAGCTCACGGCCTGTCTGTGACTCCGACTGGGCGGGAGGGCTCTTTCTCCTCTCTTTTACATGAAGCACATGGGAACCTCAGTCTTTCTGAACTTCATAGAGAAATAAACTGGGAATTCTTAGAGTAAATATTACATCCAACCTTAAAACTGTCTCATACAACAATATCTTTAGAATCTAATGTACACTTCTCTTTCCCAAAGAAGCAACACAGCTTGGTATGTTGCACCACTTTCTAGTCTGTTTGGTTCAAGTTCTGGACCTCAGTGTGTCTTTATCTCATGTGCTTTAAATTTGCAAAGTCTTTATGCTACAGCTCATATTTTTGTTTGTCTGTTAAAATGTTCTTGATAAGTTACAAGAAAAGAAAATCCCCTAACTTCTTTCCTAATCTCAGAACATCAGGTTTTGCATCTGAGGTTGCCCTGTTCCATTTGGTAATCTCCAGGGTAGATGGAGGTTTTGAAAAGCCCTAGACTATACCTTGAGTCCATCACAATCAGTCTAGTCTGGATTTTCAGGACATAAGGGTCTTTACTTAATGAAGGCTTCCAGCTGAGGATGGTTTGTAGTCAGTGCTTAGATCTGTGGTGTTGAGGTCTGTAACGTGTAGTCTTCTGGCCAGCCGCCTGGGCCCTGCTGCAGTTTCAGCCCCCAAATAACACACAGAACACTATATTAATGATGAAGCTGTTGGCCGTTTGTTATGGTTTTGGCTAGCTCTGACTTAACTATTGACCCATAATCACCTATATATATTTCTGTAAGGACTTATCTTTCCAATAACACTAGACTTTCATTCTCTCCTCCAGGGATCACATCTTGACAATTCTCCTTACTACATTTCCCAGAATCATCCTAGACTCCTATTCCCACTTTTCTTGTTTCTTTTTATGCCAAGTCAGGAAGACTCCGGTAAGCAAGCCACGTGAATCTCGGCTTGTTGATAGCAAAACAGAGCACAACTGAGAAAATGCTGTTACCAAAATTCTGTGCTTCTCTCCGTTCTTCTGTTTCTAAAATTCCTTTAAACCTTTTGTTGTTTTGCGTGGAAATTCAATCCCGCTCCTGACAACCATTCTGTTAAGAGAAACTTTTTCTTTGAGAGGAGCCTTCCCGCCCGCCTGGTTCTAGACCCGCATGAGTCCCAAATAAACACACAGGAGGCTATATTAATTATGAAGCTGTTGGCCTTGCTTGTCCCTTACTGGCTAGCTCTGCCTTAAGTAATTACCCCATAATTGTTAATCTAAGTATGTCTCTTACCGGAGAATAGTTCCAGGCTTCCTACCCCCAATGGCGTTACATGTTGACTCTCTTGTGTTGCCCCTTCCCAGAATCCTCCTCGACCTCTAGTCCCTCCTATCTAGGTTTTCTATTGGCCAGACAGTACTTTATTGACAAATGCACAGGCAAATAACAGGACTTCCCCAACAGCCAACAGTACTTTATTTACACCAATCAAACACATATTTACAGAATGACCTCTCCCAACAGAGGTTGCCCCAGCACAGGACTCCACCTCTTCAGGAGCTCTGACTCCCTTCCCTGTGGGGTTTCAGCTTGTAGAGTCTGGGGCACCCTGCTTACTTACTGTGATGGTGGAGTCTGTCTACTCAGAAATGGACTGCTATGCTCTGTGACTAGATACTGTTTTCCTTAAGTGTGTCATGGTGTGGATTTTTGTGAATGTAATGATAAAGCAAAGACTTTCTTCCATCCTTCTGGGTTTGGGCTGTATGAGGCAGAAATAGAGGCACCTGGAGCCTCCCCACTATCTTGGTGTTGGTTTGTGTCAAGTCTTATTGTGGCTCTATAAAGTGGGCAACAATGTACAGAAGGGAAACCAGAATGCATACTGTTGGGGAGCCTGGACCAAAAGTTTTCAACTTTTGTTTGTTTTGTTGTTTTTCCTGGTACTCTAATCTTCTCTCTCATATGTGGAGTGCCTTGAAAGTTTAGATGGTAACCATACTGTTTTGTGGAAGACAGCTATCTACATGACCATTTGCACTCATTATCTAAAGCTTCCCAATCATACACACACATACACACACACACACACACACACACACACACACACACACACACACGTCACTGTAGTTCTACCTGTTCTGGAACTTATGGTGTAGACCAGGTGTTGTGACCAAACTCTGAACCTCAAAATCACTAAGAGACCTGATGCAAAAGCAAAGAGTATTTAATTTATTAACAAGTTAACTGTATTAACTCGGTTCCTGTGTCTGTCTGACACATCTTGTGGAGGAAGAAGGACCCAGAGGGACCATGAGGCAGGGAAATATTGGGGTAGAGCAAGGGGAGTGTCTGGGGGTCTGCTAGTTTTATAGCAACAATCTCAGGATTGGTGCACCTCTGAGTTTGGACAACCTGTCATATGTTGATTGGTCAGTTGCACCTGCAAGAATGGTTGCTATGGCTTAGAGGCCCTCCCAGTGTGGTTACTATGCTCTGCATTCCAGAGCCTGCCAGCTAACTTCTGATTGGTTCCTTGCCCCATAGAGGGTATCTGGCTGCTTATTCCCAGTAATTAGGGAAGGTTGGGAACTCAGCACATGTTGCTGAGTCAGAGGTCGATATCTTGCTGGGCCTTTTCTACAGCCTGTCATGTCTGCCAAATCAGGGACCTGGGTGAGGGTCTGGTCCCTTCACAGCATGGCCTCAAACTCATAGAGATCTGCTTATACCTGACTCCTGGGTTCTAGGATTAAAGGCCTGTTCTATTACATCTCCTACTGATAGGTTATTTAGAAACCCCTTATCCTGTGACCTTTATTCTACTAACATCCCACTTATCTCCATCTATATTACCGCTGCTCATCCTCAGTTATGGTCTGTGACTATCAACACCCCTCAGTAGGTGACTAGGAAGTCTCCTTAGTACATGACCAAGAAGACTCCTTGGTCCGATTACTAGGCAATGACCCCTCCTGAATTCCAGCCCTAACTGCTATATAATGTACCTAAGGAAAATAAAATATTATAACTTGATCAGAAAGCCTGTCTTGCTGTCTGTTTCTTGTATCTCTTGTCCAGCCATTTCAGGTTCACATGGCCTCGACGACTGTTGTGCCCTGCTGGACAGGGCAATTTAATTCGGTAGCTCACAGTTCCAGAGGTTTAGTCCATTATTATCATGGCAGGACATGGCAATAGGAAGTGAAATGTCTACTACATTGAGCGAGCATAGTTTGAGCAAAGGAGACCTCAAAGACTACTCCATCCCCCAGTGACACACTTCCTCCTACAAGGTCATACCTACTCCAACATAACCACACTTTCTAATAGTGCCACCCACTTTGTGGGCCATATTCTCTCAAACCACCACAGTGAACTATAATAGTTAAGACAAGTAAACCCTTTCCTCATGGTATTATAACCCAGCAATATAAACCGTAATTAAGGCAAGCAAACTAGTCCTGGTGAGAGTAAGAAGAAATTTTAAAATGACTTTGGGAGGAAGCCAGGCATTGGTGGTGTTCACCTTTAATCCCAGCACTGGGGAAGCAGAGACAGGAGGATCGCTGTGAGTTCAAGGCCAGCCTGGTCTGCAGAGCAAGTTCTAAGACAGCCTCTAAAACAATACAGAGAAACCCTGTCTTCAAAAAAAAATCTTTGGGAGGAAAAGAACCCTGCAAGCATCCACAGGAGGTTATGCATACATAGAGTAGTCGGTGAAAGGGTAAATCCAGGCAAGGTGGTTCTTTTGTCATAAGATACCTGAGAGAACACTGGATGGAACAAAGACTCACAGTTTCAAGAGGCTCAGCCATGACTGCTGGATGTCACGCATTTGGAAGGATCGGTTGGCAGTGAAGCCTGAAGCAGAGGAGCTTCTTCAGACAGTGTCTGGTAGACTTGGAGCATAGAGAGGTAGGGGCTGGAGAACAACTATAATATGTGCCTGCAGTGAGTCGCCCAGAGTCAACGGTGCTAGGGCTTGCCTTCCAAAATTTTCATTACATTTCCAGATAATGCCACCTGCTGGCACCACACCTTCAACACATGAACCTGTGGGAACACTTGATATCAAACCATAACCATTAAAATGAATGTCTGATCCCCATGACTCAACCATTTCATCTGTCAATGTCTACTCTAGACAAGCCCCTGCACCTTTGAAAGGGGTGTATGTAAAGTTGCTTATCATTGCATTGTTTGAGATAATAAAAAATGGGAATAAATTAAATGTTTATTAATCATAGATTTAATAAATATAATGCTAAATAATTACAAAGTTATGTAATACTTCACATAATGTAATAATAGTAGATGAATTTAAATGTTGTAACATAGAAAGACTTCTACGATAAATTATAAAGAAGAGAGAAGGTTGTGAAACTGAAAGAATAATATGAAATCATTTCTATGAAGGAAAATAAAATGACACATTAATGCATAGAAAGAAGTTCAGGAATGTACACGGATTTGAAAAGAATAGTTATTGCTGAATCAGGAGGAGGGAACTTCTGCTTACGGCTGTGCTAAAAGGGTGCCTTCACTACAAGTCAACTATTATTTTACAAATGAATGTGCCCATCCATAGATGAGTACATTTGGCATGTGGACACACAGTGGTTTTGTTTTGTTTGAAGTTCCATGAAGTAAAATTGTACCATTTGCAGGAAGATACATAGAGCAAGGTAGAGATCATCATGTTAAGTGAAATAAACCAGACCCAGAAAGAGTTCACTGCCACACCCCCCTGCATGTGCAGCGCATGCACACACACACACTCACACACACGGAATTTGGAAGGAGATACAAAAGTAAAATAGTGGAAGCAGGAGAAGGGGGAGGGCTTAGGTTAATAGAGCAGTGAATATGACCAAGTCTGATATATGCATCTTTTGAAATATGATCATGAGTGAGATCACTTTGTACTCTACATATAATATGAGCCTCTAAATCATATTAAAAACAAGGGAATCTGGGACTGGAGAGATGGTTCAGTCAGAGCTACCAAGTGAGACCTTGTCTCAAAAACCAAAATCAAAATAAACTAACAAAATGAACACTGATTGCTCTTCCAGAGGACCTGAGTTCAGTTACCAACACTGACAGGACAGTTCACAACTATCTGTAATGGTAGTCCTAGGACATGGTACCCTATTCTGTCTTCCTCAGGCACCAGGCACATAGATGATGCACAGACATGCATGTTGGTAAAACACCCATTACATAAAAATTTTAAAAATAGAAACAAGTGAGTCATCGTGCCAACCTGACTAATTGTCTGGCATAGTCTATGCAGGCTGTGGCATTGCCTCTTGAGAAGTTGGTAGACTTTTTTGGTTTGTGATTTATTTTAGATTTATTATTATGTATACACTGTTCTGCCTGCATGCCAGAAGAGGACAGCAGATCTCATTATAGATCATTCCACGTGGTTGCTGGGAATTGAACTCAGGACCTTTGGAAAAGCAGCCAGTGTTCTAAACGGCTGAGCCATCTCTCCAGTATGAGAAGTGGGGTTTTTAGGAACTCAGTAGACCTGCATCATCCTCCCTCAGCTTACGCACAAACCACATTTAATTTGGTTCAAGGACCATCAAGCCATACTTAAGAGGATCAGGAACAGTCCTGTGATTGTCACCATTTTAGCAAAAAGTCAAGTTCGGTGCAGCAAGGCAGATGGCCCTTGACTTTTTCAGAGTGTTCTTCACAAGCATTGTTGGCCTGCTTTTGTGCTCTGGGAAAGCTGCGTGGGAGTTGAACTATGGCATTTGTTCAGCTCCCTGAAAGCCATGCTATGTCATGAGGAATTGGAAGGAGTTTTTTAGGCTGTCGGTTTGTGCGAACTAAACTTTGATCAGGGCTCCAAGAAAGAGGATCTTGCTACTTCTTACTGTGCTTTCTGAATCATCACCTGTGTTCTTCCCTCCATAAATGTGCTGCTGGTTTCCTTCTGCTTGTTACTCAGTTTCAGAATCTCTGCTGTGTGTGCTATTCATTGATTTGACAAATCTTTTCTTGTTTTGTTTTGTTTGAGGACAGAGAAGGATTTTTGGCTTCTGATACGTTTTTTAATGCTATTTTTGTGCCTGGTACACAGTTGGTGCTCAATAAATATTTTTTGAATAACTTAATGAAATATTTATTGATTTTTCCATTGTGACCAAAGAGTATGTAGTGAAGACAGTAATGATTACAGACACTCCTTGCCCCGTGGAGATCTGTGTTGTGAGAGAGGTGAGCAACCTTGAGCAAGAGAGACCAGGGATGGAGGTACATTCTTGTCATCTCAGCAATGGGGAGGCTACAACAGAAGGATCAAAATTTGAGGCCAGCTCTTAGCAACATGTCAACATGTTTCTCCTCTTCCTCCTCCTTCTTCTCCTGTTTCTCCTTCTCCTTCTTCTCCTCCTCCTCTCCTCATCCCTCTTCCTCTTCTTCTCCTCCTTCCTTTTCTTCCCCTTCTTCTTTTTTTCCAGGTATGCTTCCTTTGAAAATCTCATATTCAAGAAGATTCTCTGTAGGCTTCAGTGGCTTTCAGGTACTGTCTGTATCCCCAGACCCAGCTGTGCCTGAAACATGATGGTGCCCTATGATGTATATCAATACAATTCCTTAATTTCATTTATTCTGATTATATCAGCCCTGTCTGATGACAAAAGACTATGTCTAACATGTCTTTTCAGTCAGTCACTAAGCCTGGGATTGTGTCCAGCACAAAGCAGCTGCTTAGTAAGTCCCTAGTGATTAAATAGAACCTAGGTCACAGAGCTTGATGACCCTATGATGGATGTTTCAATCCAGAATTAATCAGTGGCATAAGAGCAATTCAAAATATAGGTCTACATTTCAATTTCAGAGAGATTCCATGAACTGATAAATGGCTCCATGGACTGAATGATTTGTTCACCCTCCCTCTCCCCTCACCAGCTTGAAAAAGGAGAATGTGGTAAGAGGAATTCCTGAGGTGAAGTGGCCACAGACACCTATGTGGCATAGGGTGACTTGTGATGTCTTTTGTATTTTCCATTCTTTCTATCTTGCAAACAACCATAACCTTTTTAGTGCCTTTAGTGTGTTCAAGAGACAGATTTAGAAGAGGGTGAATGGTATAACAATCAACAGTGACATGTTCTATGGCCTCCTGAGATGTGCAGAGGACACTGCCTCTCCCCTTGCTACCTCCCAGCTCTATCTCTGTCACCATCACTGACTGTCCATCATAAACTTTTGCTTTATTACAAAAGCCACGAAAAGAGATCCTGATTTTTTGCTTGATTATTGATGGTGACTTGATGGAATATTTTTTTCATTGTACATGCAAACCAAATTGACAGAATAAATCTAAGCAAGTTGTTTTCCCATATCCTGTAAGGACATTGCATGTCATCCATTGTGGGAAGTACAGTGGCAGCAAGTGGGTTTTAAATCTTACTACCTTCACTAAGTCAGAATTTGACAGGTGACTTTTTTTTTGACTTACTGATTTTTTTATTCCAAAGAGTTTCTCAAAAAGTATAATTTTATTTACATGTAGAAGGAATAAGTAAATATAAATTAAAATATTCTTTTTTTCCAGTTCAAATTTAGATAAGAAACAAGGTTACTTCACAAGTCAGTTCCAGGTTCCTCTCCCTTTGGCTCCCCTCCTCCTGAGCCCTCCCCCCCAACCCCTCCCCCCCGTTATCCCCTCATTCCCCCAGTGAGGGTGAGGCCCTCCATGGGGGTGTCCATAGTCTGTCATTTCATATAGGCCAGGGCCTAGACCCTTCCCCAGGAGTTCAGGGTGAGAGTGCACCTCACATTGTTCTATGGGAGTCCAAAGTTCGTGTGTATACTTGGGATGGGTACTGATCTGCTGCCCAAGGCTCAATAGATTACCTAGGCCTCCTCACTGACACTCACATTCAGGGGGTCTTTGTATTGTTTTCCTGGTTTCTACTTCATTGATTTCAGCCCTCAATTTGATTATTTTCTGGCATCTACTCCTCCTGGGGGAGTTTGCTTCTTTGTGTTCTAGAGCTTTCAGCTGTGATGTTAATTCTCTGGTATAACTGTTCTCCTGTTTCTTCATGTGAGCACTTAGTGCTATGAACTTCCCCCCGTAACACTGCTTTCAAAGTGTCCCATAGGTTTGGTATGTTGTATCTTCATTCTCATTGAATTCGAGGAAGTCTTTAATTTCTTTTTTATTTCCTCTTTGACCCAGGGATGGTGCAGTTGAGCATTATTCAATTTCCATGAGTTTGTAGGTTTTCTGCAATTTGTGTTGTTGTTGAATTCTAATTTTAAAGCATGGTGGTCTGATAACATGCATGGAGTTATTCCAATTTTTTTGTAGCTGCTGAGGTTTGATATGTTGCCAAGTATGTGGTCAATTTTTGAGAAGGTTCCATGCGGTGGTGAGAAGAAGGTATATTCTTTTTTATGTGGATGAAATGTTCTATAGATATCTGTTAATCCCAATTGGGTCATTACTTCTATTAGACCCTTTGCTTCTTTGTTGAGTTTCTGTCTTGTATTCCTGTCTAGTAGTGAGAGTGGTGTGTTGAAATCTCCCACTATAACTGTGTGGGGCTTTAGATGAGATTTAAGTTCTAATAATGTTGGTAGAGAGGGATTCTCTAATGCTTATGTTTTTCTGGTTGTAGTTAGCTTCCTTGGGTTGGAGTTTTCCTTCCAAAATTTTCTGTAGGGCTGGGTTAGTGGACACATATTGCTTGAATCTAGTTTTGTCATGGAATATCTTGTTTTCTCAGTCTATAGTGATTGAGAGCTTTGCCAGGTATTGTAGTCTGGGCTGGCATGCATGGTCTCTTAGTGTAGGCAGGATATCTTTCCAGGACCTTCTGGCTTTCAGAGTTTCCATGGAGAAATCTGGTGTAATTCTGATAGGTCTGCCTTTATATGTTACTTGACCTTTTTCCTTAGCTGCTCTTAATATTCTTTCTTTATTCTGTATATTTGGCATCTTGATTATTATGTGGCAAGGGGATTTTTTTGTGGTCCACTCTATTTGGTGTTCTGTAGGCTTCTTGTACCTTCATTGGTATGTCTTTCTTAAGGTTGGGAAAGTTCTCTTCTATGATTTTGTTGAATAGGCCTTCTGCCTCTTTGAGATGGATTTCTTCTCCTTCTTCTATACCTATTATTCTTTCATGGTGTCCCATATTTCCTGGATGTTTTGTGTTAAGGATTTGTTGGATTTAAGGTTTTCTTTGGTTGATAAATCCATTTCTCCTAGTGTATCTTCAACACTTGAGAGTCTCTCTTCCATCTCTTCTATTCTGTTGGCAATGCTTGAATCGGTAGTGCCTGACTGTTTGTCCAACTTTTCTATTTTCTGCCTTTCTTCAGATTGTGTTTTTTTTAATGTCTCTATTTCAGTTTTCAACCCTTGCAGTGTTTTCATTGCTTCTTGCAATTTTCTGTTTATCTTTTCTTCCATTTGTTGCCTTTTATGAATTTTTTGGTTTGTTCTTTCTTCCATTTCTTGCATTTTTTGGTTTGCTTTTTGTTCTATTTCTCGAATTTTGTGCTTTGTTTCTTCTTCCATTTCCTGCCTTTTTTGGTTTGTTTCTTCTTCCATTTTTTTCATTTTTTGCTTTGTTTTTTCTACCATTTCTTGCATTTTTTGCTTTGTTTCTTCTTCCATTTCCTGCTTTTTTTGGTATGTTTCTTCTTCCAATTCTTGCATTTTTTGCTTTGTTTTTTCTTCCATTTCTTGCATTTTTTGGTTTGTTTTTTCTTCCATTTCTTTGAGGTATTTTCCTATATCCTCTTTTAGGGCCTCTACATTTTCATGAAAGTGCTTTTAAGGAGTTCTCTTCTGCTTCATTCGCATTGGAATGTTGGGGTCTTGCTGGTGTGGAGTCTCTAGAATCTGGCGGTGTCATATTTGTTTTTCTGTTGCTGAGTGTGTTTTTGTATCGTCTCTTTCCCATCTCTTCTAGTGGGTGCAGAAAGAGCCCCTTACTGGTCTGGGGACCAGAGTTCCCTTTTGGTTGGTGCTAGCAAGTCCAATAATCTGGTGGTTCTTCTATTCCTTGTCCAAATGGTGGTCCCGTGGGTGGAGAAAAAGAACAGGAATCTGGGGCGCTTAGCCTCCTACCTGGTCCCCTGGACCCTATGTTGGGTCCTGTTGTACCTGATCTGGAATAGCTACTCCCCTGGTCTCCCTGGCTCCTCTGGTTTCCTGGTCTCGTTGGCGGGAGAGAAGACCTGGAGTCTGGGGTGCTTGGCTCCCACAGGGATTGGGAGCTCTGTGCAGTTCCCAGGCAATCTGCAGGCACTGGAACACAGGCTAGGAAGCCGGCCTATTTACCTGATGCTGCCGGAGGAACAGCTGCTTCCCTGGACTCCCAGCCTCCTCTCGACAGGTGACTTCTTATAGGTGAAAAATAGGCCATCTTGTTAAATGATCCTTCAGGTTTAGGCAGTGCTCAGGCAGGCATGCCTGGCCAGCAAAGGAAACTGTTTTTGTTTGGTGATGCTAGAGGATAAACTCAGGGCTTCCTGTTTTCACATCTTCAGGTTTACTACTGAGCAACGCTCCAGCCCCATGGTAATGAAGTTTAGGCAGATAGTTTCCTACCCTCCACCACTCAATGGTGCATTGTAAACATGTAAACAAGAACTCTGTCTTTGAGGTGCCTTTAGCCCCACAGCATTTTCCTTGAATTCTCAGCCCTTTTAAGCCTCCTATCACTGAGATTCTCTTTGTTTGAAATCTTGTCCCCTGTCTTGTCCCCTGTCTTGTCCCCTTGTCCTGTGACTTCTTTGAGTCTGACAAATTTGCTAGTGAGGCTGATAGAGCTCAGTGAAGCATTTCTTTACATTTCCTGTTTACTATATTAATAAAATGTTGGATGTAGAACACATTGAAGAAACGAAGATGGTAAGAAGGACAGCTTTGGGTGTGGGTATAAACACTCCTCCTGCTGCACTCCAATCACCTTCAGTCTCCATTGAGCATTATTTCCTTGTTCAGGAGACTGGTCAGCCATTGTGGGGCCTGCAATTTAGGAAGTGCTGGTGTTAGTGTGCACTATTTGGATTTCCTTTGTAAAGAAGCTTCATAACCTGTAGGAGAAACTGCCCCCCAGCCTAACCAAGCCACAGCTGCCTAGGCCAGCCTGCATGAACCTGCAAGGCAGGCACTTACCCCCTGAGCCAAGTCTGCCTCTATGCCCAGAGACTGCTGACTGAGGGAGAGACACCTG
This sequence comes from Mesocricetus auratus, assembly GCF_017639785.1. Lineage (NCBI taxonomy): Eukaryota > Metazoa > Chordata > Mammalia > Rodentia > Cricetidae > Mesocricetus > Mesocricetus auratus. Next base: position 4,411,540 of record NW_024429233.1, on the reverse strand, counting down.
ACCCAGAGACACCAATGAGGAAAGGACAATGCAGCAGAGTCAGCCACCTGAGCCAAAGGGACCTTGGGAGGGGGTATAAAGGCAGGTCTAACTTCCTTAATAAATGAGTCTGCACCATGCTCTGCTACTCACTCAGTTATTGGTGCTGCATCTTCTCACTCCCTACCCCAAACGTGTCTAAGTAGGGTCACCCAAAACGGTAGCCAAAGGCCAAAAGGAGAGATTTTAATTTTAAGTTAAAATAAACTGTTCTAACATGCAAAGACATTTAGTCAAGCAAATAATGACACACATCTGCAATCCCAGCTTGTACTGAGGTGAAAGGATCATGAGTTTGAGGCCAGCCTGGGCTACAAAACAAGACCTTGTCAAAAAAAACAAACAAATAAGCAAATGAAAACCAACAAAGCAATAAAGAAAAGAAAATCTGATCCCCAGGCCTTGCCTGGTAGCCTTGCTTCCCAGTTGGAGCAGGCTGGGCAACAGAAACAACACAGATGTTTTGTGTCCTGAAACCCTTGCATCTGCCTCCACTGCCACCACCAGCACTGATGAGTGAGAGATTCTGTGCCTGGTGGCAAGCCACACTGACTGCCAATGGCTTGCTCAGTGGCTGCTAGGGAAGCTGGGTCACATGACCTGCACTTGTAAGTCAATGCAGACTGTGTAGTCTAGGTATAGTTTGCAGATTAGTCTGACCACTGTGTCACAGTTTGGTATGGCCTCTCTGGCCATGCCTCCGTGATTGAGTAATCTACAGTTTTCTGGGACCACCTTGGAGCTGCACCTATTAGTATTTATTTGTTCTCTCATTGACTTCACTTTTTCTGCATTCTTGTTTCCCTGACAAAACTTTAGAATGTAAGGTTTTAGCATAAAATCTGTTTTTATGTGTTTGAGAAATAGATTGCTAATGTCCATTTTCAGTGTGAGGTTCAACTAGAGCCCAGCTGAGCTACAGATGATCAGGTGACAGTGATGCTGGGCCCTTCTTTCTTCTCGCTGGCAGCTGGCTCTTGCTTGTGTCAGAACTCTGAGAGCTGGAGAACTACAAGTAATCTGCTAAGCAATTGAGTCCACTATGAGAAAAGAGGGCAGCCTCAATCCCCAAAGTGTTCATTAGATAAAGCTTTGTATCCTAAACCAACAAGATGGGGAATTTAAAAGGGGGCAAGTCCCAACCTATGGGAGAAGGACACCGGAATGTCTTGCAATTCAGGGACTTTAAAATAAACACACCAGTTTTGGGCTCTTGTTTATGCTGGTGCCCCCTCTCTGTAGAACTATATTTTAAAAATGAATTCTTTCTTACTAGTCTCTTATTTCCCACATAGGGAAATTGAAATAACTTGAAAATGCTAAGAAACAAAAAGAACACAATTCCAGGGTTTGACCACAATCCCACCTCTGTGAAATGCTGTGCTACTAGGGCTGTTTCCTGTCTGCCTCCTCTCCCTATACCCTCCTTCTCCCCCCATTTCCTCCTCCTTCTCCCTATCTCCTCCTCCCCAATCTCTTCCTCCCCATTTCCTCTTTCCCCATCTCATCCCCATCCCCTCCTCCCCCATCTCCTCCTCTCTATTTCCTCCTCCACTGTCTCCCCCATCTCCCTTCCCCATATCTCCCTCCACCTCCTCCTCCTTGGACCTCTCCTTTAAACAGATTGAACCAAAATTGAGGCTAGGATGAAATAATTTGGAAGAGATATGACTGAAGAAGACTTGATGACTTTATTTAATATAAAGAAGAAATATTTACAGTGAAAAAAATATATAAAAATAAGTAGGAAAATCAGAAATGTTAGAAGTTAGAACCACAAGATTACATAACAGGACTGGGGATTATACTTCAGCAAGGCTTCACCCCCAGGACTGGGAGGGGGAAATAAAACGCAGGCTCAAAGCAACAAGAACAACAAACCCTCAGTTCCCTTGTTAGTTCAGATTGGTGATGCATACCACTGAGTCAAGATCATGGGTTTCAGGCCAGCCAGGTTTATCTGAAAAGACCCTGAGTAGCTGGGTTCAGAAAAGCTCTAGGAATGGCCAGAATGCAATGCTGTGTTGTCGAATTCCTCCCAGAAGGATGTTGTGGCTAAGGGAAGAACAAAGCCACTGCTCTGGGCAGGCACTCAGAGAAGCATATTTTTCTGTCAGAAAAGAAACAAGATACGTTTAACAGAAAAGAAACAGACATGAGAGGAGATGGTATAAAGCAAACAAAGTATATGGTGTTTGCCCAGACTAACCTATGATTAACAACACCTTGAGTTGTCATAAGAAGTTGTTTGGCAGTGGAGAGAAGGTTTTGTAAACAAGCACGTGTAATATGTAAATATGTTTTTGTAACACACCTGTGGGCATCCAGTGGTGCTGGGAGGTGCTACATGGTTGTGAGCAATAATGCAGTGTGGCCCAACACCATGCTCAGTTCTTTTTGTTTTATTTTTAAGTTTAAATTTAGATTAGAAACAAGGTTGCTTCACAAGTCAGTTCCAGGTCCGTCTCCATTTCCCTCCCCTCCGCCCATGCCCTCGCCCCCAGCCCCCTCAATGTCCCCTGATTTCTCCAGGGAGGGTGAGGCACTCCATGGGGGTGTCCACAGTCTGTCATTTGACCTAGGGCAGGGCCCAGAACCTCCCCCAAGAGTTCAGGGTGAGAGTGCATCTCACATTGTTGGATGGAAGTCCAAAGTCCATGGGTATACTCGGGATGAATACTGATCTACTGCCCAAGGCTCAGTAGATTACCTAGGCCTCCTCACTGACACCCCCAGTCAGGGGGTCCTGATCAGTCGCATGCAGGATTCCCAGGCATCAGCCTGGGATTCAAGAGTGAACCCTTGTCAGGTCAGCTGTTTCTGGAGGTTAAACCAGTCCAGTCTTAATCCCTTTGGTAATCAGGCCTCCCTCTCTGTTGCTGGCTTTCTTGAGTTCAGCTCAGTGAGAGTCTTCCTCTTCTTCCATCAGCCACTGAATGAAGGTTCTGTTTCCCAAACTCTCTGGCCATGGGATTGTAGGCTGGCACTCCCCAGATCTATGTCTAAAATCCATATATGAGAGAGTACATGCCGTGTTTCTCTTTTTGTGACTGCGTTACCTCACTCAGGATCATTTCTTCTAGTGTCATTCATTTGCCTGCAAATCTCAGGTTTCCATTGTTTTTTTCTGCTGAATAGTACTCCATTGTGTAAATGTACCACATTTTCTCTATCCACTCCTCGGTTGAGGGGCATCTAGGTTGCTTCCAAGTTCTGGCTATTACAAATAATGCTGCTATGAACATAGTGGAACAGACATCTTTGTTGTATGAATGGCATCTTTTGGATATATGCCTAAGAGTGGAGTTGCTGGGTCTTGTGGTAGGTTTATTCCCATTTTTCTGAGGAATCTCCATACTGATTTCCAAAGTGGCTGAACAAGTTGGCACTCACACCAGCAATGGAGAAGTGTTCCCCTTTTACCACATCCTCTCCAGCATACAGAGTCTTTGCTGTTTTTGATTTTAGCCATTCTGACAGGAGTGAGATGGTATCTCAGAGTTGTTTTGATTTGCATTTCCCAGATGGCTAAGGATGTTGAGCACTTTCTCAAGTGCCTCTCAGTCAATTTAGTCTCCTCTATTGAGAAATCTCTATTTAGTTCAGTCCCCCACGTTTTAATTGTGTCCTTTGGTGTTTTGGAGACTTGCTTCTTGAGTTCTTTGTACATTTTGGGGATCAACCCTCTGTCAGATGTGGGATTAGTAAATATTTCTTCCCATTCTGTGGGCTGCCTTTTTGTCTTGATGACTGTGTACTTTGCTTTACAGAAGCTTCTCAGTTTCAGGAGGTCCCATTTATTAATTGTTGATCTCACTGTCTGTGCTACTGGTGTTATGTTCAGGAAGCTGTCTCCTGTACCAATTCGTTCAAGAGTATCACCCACTTTCTCTTCTAAGAGATTCAGTGTGGCTGGATTTATGTTGAGATCTTTTATCCATTTGGACTTAAGTTTTGTGCATGGTGATAAACATAGATCTATTGACATTCTTCTAGATGACAGCCTCCAGTTAATGCCAGCACCATTTGTTGAAGATGCTTTCTTTATTCTATTGTATATTTTTAGTTTCTTTTTCAAAGATCTGATGTTCATACATGTGTGGGTTAATATCTGGGTTTTCAATTCTATTCCATTGGTCTACCTGTCTATTTTTGTGCTAACACCAAGCTGTTTTCAGGACTATAGCTCTATAATAGAGCTTGAAGTCAGGGATGGGGATGCCTCCGGACGTTGCCTTGTTGAACAGGGTTGTTTTGGCTATCCAGGGTCTTTTGTTTCTCCATACAAAACTGATTATTGTTCTTTCAATTTCTGTGAAGAATTGTGCTGGGATTTTAATGGGGATTGCATTGAATCTGTAGATTGCTTTTGGCAGGGTTGCCATTTTTACTACATTGATCCTACCTATCCAAGAACATGGGAGATCTTTCCATTTTCTTAGGGCTTCTTTAATTTCTTTCTTTAAAAATTCAAATTCTTGTGATACAGGTCTGTCACTTGTTTGGTTAGTGTTACCATCAAGGTATTTTATGTTGTTTGTGGCAATTGTAAAGGGTGATGTTTCTCTGATTTCTTTTTCAGCCTCATCTGTATATAGTAGGGCTACTGATTTTCTTGAGTTGATCTTGTTGCCTGCCACTTTGCTGAAGGTGTTAATCAGATGTAAGAGTTCCCTGGTAGAGTTCTTAGGTTCATTTATGTAAACTATCATATCATCTGCAAATAGTGAAAGTTTGACCTCTTCCTTCCCAATTTGTATCCCCTTGATCCCCTTTTGTTGTCATATGGCAATGGCTAGAATTTCAAGAACATTGTTGAAAACGTATGGAGAGAGTTGACAGCCTTGTATTGTTCCTGATTTTAGAGGAATTGCGTTGAGTTTCTGTCCATTTAGTTTGATGTTGGCTGTTGGTTTACTGTATATAGCTTTTACTATGTTTAAGTATGTTCCTGTTATCCCAGATCTCTCTAAGACCGTTATCATGAAGGGGTGTTAGATTTTGTCAATGGCTTTTTCAGCATCCAGTGAGATGATCATGTGATTTTTGTTTTTCAGCTTGTTTATATGGTGGATTAGGTTGATGGATTTTCGTATGTTGAACCATCCCTGCATCCCTGGGATGAAACCTACTTGATCGCGATGAATGATTGTTTTGATGTGTTCTTGGATCCCATTTGCCAGTATTTTATTCAGTATTTTTGCATCAATGTTCATAAGGGATATTGGTCTGAGGTTCTCTTTCTTAGTGGTGTCTTTGTGTGGCTTGGGGATCAAGGTTTTTGAAGCCTCATAGAAAGAGTTTGTAAAGACCCTTCTGCTTCTATTGCATGGAATAATTTGAGAAGAATTGGTATAAGCTGTTTTTGAATTTCTGGCAGAATTCTGCACAGGGGCCATCTGGACCTGGGGTTTTTTTGATTGGGAGACTTTTGGTGACTGCTTCTATTTCCATAGAGTTTATAGGTCTATTTGAATTCCTTATCTCTTCTCGATTTAATTTTGGCAAGTAATAGCTATCCAGGAAGTCATCCATTTCCTTTAAATTTTTGAATTTTGTGGAGTACAGGTTTTCAAAGTATGACCTGACGATTCTCTGAATTTCCTCAGAGTCCGTTGTTATGTCCCCCTTTTCATTTCTGATTTTTGTTAATTTGAATGTTCACTCTCTGCTGTTTGGTGAGTTTGGAGAAAGGTTTGTCTATCTTGTTGATTTTTCTCAAAGAACCAACTCTTCATTGCATTGATTCTTTGTATTGATTTCCTAGTTTCTTCTTTATTAATTTTAGCCCTCAATTTTGATTATTTCCTGGCATCTACTCCTCCTGGGGGAGTTTGCTTCTTTGTGTTCTAGAGCTTTCGGCTGTGCTGTTAATTCTCTAGTATAACTATTCTCCAGTTTCTTCATGTGCTCACTTAGTGCTATGAACTTCCCCCATAGCACTGCTTTCAAAGTGTCCCATAGGTTTGGGTATGTTGTATCTTCATTCTCATTGAATTCTAGGAAGTCTTTAATTTCTATTTTTTATTTCTTCTTTGTCCCAGGAATGGTGCAGTTGTGCATTATTCAGTTTCCATGAGTTTGTAGGTTTTCTGAAATTTGTGTTGTTGTTGAATTCTAATTTTAAAGCATGATGGTCTGATAAGATACATGTAGTTATTCCAATTTTTTGAAGGTCCTGAGGTTGGATATTTTGCCAAGTATGTGGTTGATTTTTGAGAAGGTTCCATGTGGTGGTGAGAAGAAGGCATATTCTTCTTTATGTGGATGAAATATTCTATAGAAGTCTGTGAATAACAGTTGGGTCATAACTTCTATTAGACCCTTTGCTTCTTTGTTGAATTTTTGTCTGGTATTCCTGTCTAGTGGTGAGAGTGGTGTGTTGAAGTCTCCCATTATTAGCATATGGGACTTTATATGTGTTTTCAGTTTTAGTAATGTTTCTTTTACAAATGTGCATGCCTTTGTGTTTGGGGCATAGATGTTCAGGATAGACACATCAACTTGGTGGATTTAGCCTCTGATGAGTTCGTAATGACCTCCTTCATCTCTTTTGATTGATTTTATTTTAAAGTCTAATTTGTTAGATATTACAATTGCTAACCCTGCTTGTTTTTTGGGTCCATTTGATTGGAATATTTTTTCCCAACCTTTAACTCTCAGGTAATGTTTGTCTTTGAGGGTGAGGTGTGTTTGTTGTATGCAGCAGAAGGATGGGTTCTGTCTTCAAATCCGTTCTGATAGCCTGTGTCTTTTTATGGGTGAGTTAAGGCCATTAATGGTGAGAGATTGCTCATTCTTCTTTGATTTGGAATAGTTGTTGGTGGTGGAATTATGTGTGGAATTTCACCTCTTTGTTCCTTTGGCTGTTGGTAGAGAGGGATTCTCTAATGCCTATGTTTTTCTGGTTGTAGTTAACTTCCTTGGGTTGGATTTTTCCTTCCAAATCTTACTGTAGGGCTGGGTTAGTGGATACATATTGCTTGAATCTAGTTTTGTCATGGAATATCTTGTTTTCTCCATTTATTGTGATTGAGAGCTTTGCTGGGTATAGTAGTCTATGCTGGCATCCATGGTCTCTTTGCATTGGTAGAATATCTATCTGGGACCTTCTGGCTTTCAGAGTTTCCCTGGAGAAGTCAGGTGTAATTCTGATAGGTCTGCCTTTATATGTTACTTGAACTTTTTCCCTAGCTGCTCTTAATATTCTTTCTTTATTCTGTATATTTGGCATCTTGATTATTATGTGGCAAGGGGACTTCTTTTTGTGATACACTCTATTTGGTGTTCTGTAAGCTTCTTGTACCTTCATTGGCATGTCTTTCTTAAGGTTGGAAAGTTTTCTTCTATGATTTTGTTGAATATGTTTTCTGCCCCTTTGAGGTGGTTTTCTTCTCCTTCTTCTATACCTATTATTCTTAGGTTTGGTCTTTTCATGGTGTCCCATATATCCTGGATGTTTTGTGTTAAGGATTTGTTGGACTTACGATTTTCTTTGGTTGATGAATCCATTTCTTCTAGTGTATCTTCAACACTGAGATTTTTTCTTCCATCTCTTGTATTCTGTTGGTAATGCGTGTATCAGTAGTACCTGACCATTTGCCCAGCTTTTCTATTTCCTGCCTTTCTTCAGATTGTGTTTTTTTTTATTGTCTGTATTTCAGTTTTCAAGCCTTGCACTCTTTGCATTGTTACTTGCAATTTTTGGTTTATCTTTTCATCCATTTGGTGCCTTTTATGAATTTTTTTGGTTTGTTCTTTCTTCCATTTCTTGTATTTCTTGGTTTGCTTTTTTTCTATTTCTTGCATTTTTGGGCTTGCTTTTTCTTCCATTTCTTGCAGTTTTTGCTTTGTTTTTTCTTCCATTTCGTGCCTTATTTGGTTTGTTTCTTTTTCCACTTCTTTCATTTTTTGCTTTGTTTTTTCTTCCATTTCTTTCAATTTTTGCTGTATTTCTTCTTCCATTTTCTGCCTTTTTTGCTTTGTTTCTTCTTCCATTTCTTGCATTTTTTTGCTTTGTTTCTTCTTCCATTTCTTTGAGGGATTTTCCTATATCCTCTTTAGGGCCTCTATCATTTTCATGAAAATGGTTTTAAGGTCATTCCCTTCTGCTTCATTTGCATTGGGATGTTGGAGTCTTGCTGTTGTGGAGTATCTAGAATCTGATGGTGTCATATTTGTTTTTCTGGTCCTGAGTTTGTTTTTGTATTGTCTCTTTTCCATCTCTTCTTCTAGTGGGTGCAGAAAGAGCCCCTTACAGGTCTGGTGTTTAGGGGACCAGAGTTCCCTTTTGGTGGGTGCTACCAAGTCCAGTAATCTGGTAGTTCTTCTATTCCTTGTCCTCCTTCTGGTCCCGTGGGTGGAGAAGAAGACCAGGCATCTGGGGTGCTTAGTCTCCCACCTGGTCCCCTGGACCTTTTGCTGTCTCCACTGGTTTCCTGGTCTCACTGGTGGACTCTGGGGTGTTTGGCTCCTGCTGGGATTGGAAGCTCTGTGCAGTTCCCAGGAAATCCCCAGGCACTGGAACACAGGCCCAGATGCAGGGTCTGTTTTACCTGGTCCCACCGGAACTGCTGGGTCCGTGGTTTCCCTGGATCTGCTAGTTTCCTGGTCTTGTTGGTGGGAGAGAAGTCCTGGAGTCTGGGGTGTTTGGCTCCCACTGCAAATGGAAGCTCTGTGCAGTTCCCAGGCATTCCCCAGGCACTGGAACACAGGCCCAGATGCAGGGTCTCCCATCCTTAGTTCTTATCACTGTTTGCCCATTACTTCTGGATGGGTGGCAAGTTTGGGGAGTTGGACTCTAAAGTAATTTTGTGGCAAAACTCAAATATTGTGAGCATAATGTGTAATTTATTCTCCTCAGAAGAACAATGTATAATGCCATATCTAATTTTACATGCCCAGCAATATCATTTGTCATGATTAGAGGGAGTGGTGAAGGAGTGATTGGCATGTTTCAAAAAAAATTAAAAGCCCTGAAAAGAGGCTCTAAAGCCAGCTGCAGGCATGAATAATGGTGTGCATTCCAATAATCAAAAGCAAATGACCCATGAATCCTAGCCACTTTCTTAGGGAGCTCATAATGGGTTTATTCCTTTCCTTTCCAGCTCATTAACAACCCGTGTTTGAAAATAGGTCTGAACCTGGGTGGCTCCCTCTTAAGAAGGATTTGCATTTGCATGTTGGAGAGCTAAATGTAAGTGCTGGGCTTCATAGGGTTTGTCTCAGAGCTTCTGAAGTGATAGTCGGTCCCCACACCAGATGCAGCCCTCCTATGTGGACACACCTAGCAGAGTATTTAAAAGCAAGTGAATTTATCTCCGATGCTTAACAATCAGATTTCATATGCACTCAAGATTTCAGGTTTCTTTACAAAAATATGGAAAACCAAAAAAAAAAATAAGAAGAAAAAAAAAAAGAAAAACTGGCTCCTTGGGTATGTGTTTTCACCAGGTGCCCAGTGCCTGTTTCTCTTCTGAGCAAGCATGGGTTCTCCAGTCTGCTGTTTTTTCCCTCTGTTCCTGGATTCTGTGACACTTGGGACCATTCGTCCATCTCTATGAGCTCTTCCCCTCCATCCTTTTATTCCCACCCCCATTCTATTTCCATGGGCAGAATTTTGCTTCCCCTAAACTCCATGTTGCAAAGCAGAAGGTGGCATCTTCTGACTTATTGCCAGACTCCATGCTCAAGCAAGGCTGAGATAGCAAAGGGAACTGGAAAGGATCAGACAGTGCTGCTGTGATGCTTATAGGGGATGTGCAGAATGTTCTAGGAACTGAAGAGGGAGGCAAATGGGGGCAAGAGGGTGCTGGCCTCCACCTGGCCCTTCTTCACTGCTAGCAGAAGCCCTGAGTTCTCCCCTCTGCCCACTGTTACTGTCTTTCCTCAGTATTCTGCAGGGAACCACTGTGTTTCCTGTTTCCTTAGCACAGTTCCTCTGAGGAGGATCCCATGCACTAAGGCTGGTGCTGGGGAACAGAGAGATATGCTCACTTTTACTGCCTGGAAAGAGGAAGTGTCCCATCCTTTGGGAGGCTGACTGCTTTGGAATCTAGTCTGTTCTTTTCTGCTTGGAAAAACAGTTTGCTTGTAGACATGACAGAGGGGTCCGATAAAGCAGCTAATGTCCTGCTTCCTTTTCCTCCATGGACACTGATAAAGACTACTGGCAGGAAGGGAAGGCCCTGTGAACTCTGTTTTGAGAACTTGACTGTGTTGCAGGACCCTACCTTCCATCACTGGTTCCAGATAGTCTTTGATGGATTGGGGCATATGCATTACAGTTGAAAGTGAGGATGGGAAAAGTTTACCTTTTGATTCTGACTGTGACTTCTCAGCTCTCTGAGTGTTTTTGTTCTCTGCTTTGAAAATTAGGCAGAGAGATGCAGTGGTGGCACATACCTTTAATTGCAACACTCGGAAGGTAGAGGTAGGCAGATCTCTATAAGTTCAAGGATAGCCTGGTCTATAGAGAGAAACCTTGTCTCAGAAAAAAAATAAAGCAAAACAAAATAACAACAAAAATAGGCAAGATAGAAGTCTTAACTAGTAGTTGCATATTCTCCTGGCTTGTGTTCTGGGTCTTCATGGCAGGTTTGAAATAAACTAAGGAATAAATGCAGGAAAATAACAATGAAATGAACTGAGGTAGAAGGAATTATGTGAGGAGAAGAGGGAGAAATTAGGGAAGCAGAGAGGAAGGATAAAAACATCACACAGAAAAGATAGCAGGAATGAAAAGGGAGAGAAAAAGGCATAGGGAATCAATGAATAAATGAATGAAGGAATGAATGGATGAACAGAGAGAGTGAGCAAGAAAGTGAAAGATTATAAATAAGTAAATTACAGGGAAAGGGAATTGTTGTCTGTCTGTTTCAATTCTACCCTGAACGCTAGTGAGTCTCCATGGTGATAGGACACAGTGATGGGGCCAGATGGCTGGCATCCTGGAGCAAAGCAGTTCAGGCCCAGGAAAAGGCAGTGTGGTGGAACAACAGTCTATGTACTTGGTCTAGCTTCACCGTCAGAACGCAGGAATCAACTCTGAGAAGACCTCTTCTGGCTGCCCAAATTGACAAGGGTTGTCTCTTGTGTTTTCTGGGGTGCCTAGGACTGTCATATCACAGTGTATTCAAACTATATTCTACTGATTGAAAGCTGTTGGGGGAGTAATAGCTCAAAGGCCCTTTAAACAATAACAACAAGCTTGTTCTATGTATGCTGTCAGTAAATGAAGAGGAAGAGTATTCAGAACTAATAAATTATATTGAAATATAACTAGGAGCATATTAAAAGGATTATAGAAGAACATATGCTTCTCCATTAATATGGTGACCCTAACAGGCCTTATAATTACAAGACAATGAATGTGGTACCCACATATACTGTGCTGCAATGTGGAAACACTGGGGCTGTGAGGACCTTCCTCATCAGCATTACAGATACCATTATGGGAAGGTATAACAAGTTCAGTTCAGTTACAATTTAGTAAATACAAAAATAGAATTTTCCAGACTCACACTGCCTGTGTTCTAGTGATAGCCCCATGGGAGTTTTCTGAACTTAGATTAGGCATCCTCCTGCATTTTTACACTACCTCTTTTCTAACTTTGCCCCAATTTCTTGAGCTTCTGGAAGTTTGTATGTGACTATGTTAAATGTCTCCTAAATCAGTGTTTTTGTATCCATTGTCTCAACTGCCACAATATGCTTCCAATCCTTTATGGAATCTTAGTAACTTCACCTCTCCACTCACTTCCACAGCTGCCTTTCCTAGAATCTCAGATTATAATTGTGAGTTTTCTGGCCTGGCAGGTCACACGTACCTTGAGCCCTAAATGAACACATGGATGCTGGCCAGTATCTTGGGATACTTATTGGCTAGGTCTGTCTTAATTATTAACCCATAACTGCTAATCTATGTATTTCTACATGGTCTTATCTCACCGAAGAACACCCGACTGGCATCGTCTCTTCCATTCCAGGTTCCCATGATGACTCTTACTGCCTACACTTTCCAGAATTCTCTTCATCTGGCAGCCCTGCCTATCCTTCTTGCCTGGCCACTAGCCAAACAGTGCTTTATTCATTAACCAATAAGAGAAACATATGTACACAAGGGCAACACCCACCACCTGATGACACAACTGTTCCTGTTTTGTTTGCTCCAGACTGTAGTATTTCCCGGTTCATATTATTTATAGTTTATAGCTAAGCATCAAGCACATAAATGCACAGAGAGTCACATATCTACCCAAGATGATGCTAAAACCCACAAAGACTGGGCCCCTTTTATGAACCCAGAGCTGAAACACCAATTACCTAGCAGAGACCAATAATGCTTATAGAATGGATGAGTGAATGCAGACAGACTGAGACCTCACCTAATAAATCAGCCTTTGTGCTTTCAATGATTGACTCTGTGCCTGATACATGGGGGTACAATGACAGCTCAGAGAATAAAAAGCTAGCTGGCTACTCCAAGGTTGAAGGTCGGGGTGAAATACAGATATACCAGGCTTTAGCCTGACAGGCAAACCTACCTTGCTGAGACATTGTGCAGATCTTGGATGGCCTTCCAAAGCAGCTGCTTAGTTCACTTCACATTCTTTTAGTTTGATCCCATCTGTTTTTGGTGTCTAGTTTGAAAGCAGCTGATTTAGGGGCTGAGTCTTAAGGATTTGATTGTTTTGAGCCCCTGGCTGTGTCACCATCAGAGCCACCTCTGGTTGGGTTAGGTGTCTTGAGGAACTAGAACTGGTTGAGGATGTGAGGATGTCTTTTCTAAGCTGGTAGAACTACTCCATATTGAGGACCTCCACAGGACTCATCTCTTCTAATCAATGGGTTTTACTTTCAATTTTTATTAATTTATTCATTCGTGTGTGTGTGTGTGTGTGTGTGTGTGTGTGTGCGCATGTGTGCGCGCGCACGCGCGTGTGAAGGCCAGATGGCAAACCTGTTGAGTTGTGTATTCTTTTATGTGAGCTTCAAGGATTGAACTTGGGTTATAAGATTTTCTCTGCAAGTGTTTTATCCACTGAACCATCTTGCCAGCCTTGTTTCTAAATTCTTTTGATTTATAAGCAACTGTGGCATCTCATGCTTCTTTGCTTGTATTCTGTGACCCTTACTATTTTTAGATGATGAGACAGAGCTGCTGTGGTGGTGGTGACAGGGGAGCCCTTGTCCTGCACCAAAAAGAGAGGGATGCCCTGCTGCTTCCTAGCAGTGTCCTGACCTTTTCCTGCCAAGAAAAAAGGCAAACTAGTAAAATTAAGGCAGATATCTAATATTCATGAAGCCTGATTGCTTACAAATAGACAGCATCTTAAAATATAAGGTGTCAGAATTACAAAAGCTTTTGATAAATATGCATGTTCACAGGACAAAGAGAATAGCTCAGTCAACATATTGATTAATTCCAAAGGAAGATTTGGAATAGCCAGCTGTAGCTGGTTCATCATGAGACATTGGGTTGGATGAGCAGAGAACAGCAGGCTAATTACATGTTGTATGCAGCATATATGAATCTTCTCACAGATCCTGGGGACACAAGACAGGGACAAGCTTTATTCAGAAGCACTGAAACCCCTAAATTATTATTTACCTTCTGATACTTCGAGTTTGAACCACTTTCACTAAGTGCTAATTAAGGAATCCACAAAGTCTGCTGAGGGCTGATTAGGTACCTGGTGGAATTAAAAGTTCTTCCTCATAAATGGCAAATAAACTAGATATCATTAAATAAAACATGACAGACTAGAAATGTACTATCATTAGCCTTTAGCTTGCATTTAGGCAAGGGTGTGTGCGTGTGCCGGTGTGTGTGTGTGCACTGGTTTGTGTGTGTGATGTATGTGTGAATACATTGTGTGTGTGTGTTTCTCTTATTTAAGGGTTTTTTTAGAGAAAGTACCAAAAATATATATTTAAACTAATTGTTTGCCCCCAATATTTTCTCTTATGAAACCAAACCTATTCTACGAAAAATCCTTTCTATTAATTAAAATTCATCTTGTATTACCAAAGGAGAATTTAAACCACCATTGCTGTGTTAATTTCTTCTTCTGATATCTGTAAGTAATGTTTCTCAAAAGTAACCACCTCTCTGTCTCCTAAATCAGCAGTTCTCAACATGTGGGCTGCAACCCTCTTGGGGATGAATGACCCTTTCACAAGGGTCACCCAAGACCACCAGAAAACACACATACTTATATTATGATTCATAGTAGTAGCAACATTACAGTTATGAAGTAGCAATGAAATAAATTTATGGTTGGAGGGCACTACAACATGAAGAACTGTATTAAAGTAGAAGAGTTAGAAAGGTTGAGAACCACCTGATCTAAATGCTTTCCTACTTTTTTTCTTTTTTTTTTTTTTTTTTTTGGTTTTTATGAGACAGGGTTTCTCTGTATTGTTTTGGAGGCTATCGGTCCAGCCCAGCCTTGAACTCACAGAGATCCGCCTGCCTCTGCCTCCCGAGTGCTGGGATTAAAGGCGTGCGCCACCCCTGCCTGGCTTTTTTTCATTTTTTTAAAGATAGGGTTTCTCTGTGCATCCATGGCTGTCCTGGAACTCACTCTGTAGACCAGAATGGCTTTGGCTCAGAGATCTGCCTGCCCGTGCCTCCAGAGTGTTGGGTATGTGCCATCACTCTAAAGCAAAATGCTTTCTTTAAATACTTTTTGGCCAAAGGCAAGGAGATTGACAGCTTCTACTGACTTTCATTCCTTCACACTCAATGCAAAGGAACAAGTGGAGAATAATGGTAAGAAGGATGCCAAGCTTCACACAGAGGGAGACAGATCTCTGAGCATTCCAGTTTTCTCTTTCTTCCTTTCCTTCCAGACTCCAGCATTTTTCTCTTACCATTTGCTCCTAAAAGGAACAATTAGATGATCTGTAAATCATCTTTTGTCATGCCCATTTTCTTAAAGCAAAGCTCTTTCAGGACTA
Organism: Mesocricetus auratus; assembly: GCF_017639785.1. NCBI lineage: Eukaryota > Metazoa > Chordata > Mammalia > Rodentia > Cricetidae > Mesocricetus > Mesocricetus auratus. The sequence continues at coordinate 4,396,537 of NW_024429233.1, read as the reverse complement.
AACACTGGACTCTCCAAGGTCCCTTGCCTTCTTGTCGTCATCATCATCATCATCATCATCATCATCATCATCATCATCTGTCTCGACCACCCTCGGCCAGCAAGAATGATGCGGCAACGAGGAATCTTCTTCTCACGGTTTATTCGGGAAACTTGCTTACAGGGAGTGGCCCCCACCCCAGGAAGACGGGGCTTAATATACTCAGCGATAGCCAATCAACTAAACCCAGATGGCACGCTAGGATAGGTTGTCACCAAGCAGATCTAGAAGGGTATATGGCCTTACTCCTAGTAAGGAGTTGTTTACTTACTGAGAGCACTCGACAGTTGGGCTGGCAGAATGCAGAAACTGGCGCCATCTTACGGGCGTGGTACTCTGCAGCTCCCAACAATCATCATCATCACCATCACCACCAATCATTGTTTAATGGTACTTTTACCCAGGCCTTCAGCCTCCTGTGTAGCAATAGGCTCAGGTCTTCACCCTTGGAGACTTTGCTTTTATTTCCTGGCCTCTACTTCCCATTGCTCATGTTCACTCCTAGATCTTAACTATCCAGGATCTGTCAGGAAAATTTGTTGTAGGAGAGGCAAAAATTTACGTCGAATTTTATAAGGTTTTGTTTCCATTTTTGCTGGTTCTGGAACCTAAATCAATGTCAGACAGAGCTACAGAGGAAAGCAGAGAGATTCACTTAGAGCAGTAGTTCTCAACTTTCCTATGCTATGACCCTTTAATACAGTTCTGTAAGTTGTAATGACCCACAACCATAAAACTATTTCATTGCTACTTCATAACTGTAATGTTGCTACTGTTATGAATCATAATGTAAATATCTAAAATGCAGAATATCTGATATGCAACCTCATGAAAGGGTCACCCACCCCCAAAGGGGTCATGACCCACAGGTTAAGAACTGCTGACTTAGTGCAAACATTATGTGACCAGAAGACTTTACAGGGGACTTCATGATGAGAGTAATAATGAAAATTGACAAGACTCGGGCTGCAATGGGAAGATTAAGTTTCATCTAACAGGATCTGTGTGGGCAGACTTCTCTAAACTTCTGCTTTTCATGTCCTTGATGCCAAAGACAACACATATCATCTAATATAGTGGACAGACTTCACTTATCAGTTTCATCTCCTGTTTCTAAGAAACAAGGACCATACAGTGATCTTGCACCTGCTTTTTTTCTTTCTTTTTAATGTTTTTTAACTCAAAATAGTCAGTTTGCATATTTTTGAGTGGCATGTTCTGAATTCTTTCATCAGGAAACCATTTATTTATGCTTGGGGTCACCACTGTCCAGATAGACATCCCCCAGAACAAGACAACAGCCAAAGAAGACAGCACTTCATTCTGTGAGGGAGAGTATTCACTACCAGTAGGACAGTTCCAGAAGAAGTTGTTAAAGAAACAAGACACTAAAACCTTTATTAAAATTTGGGTCTTGAGAATTTGGGAGAAAAATGTAAGTGTATGTTCTGGAATAGATACTGACAGAAAGCAGAGATATATAATGGATAGCTTTTGCACTAACTCTAACTGGTTGAGAGGGAAGGCTAAAATGAGGGCAGAGCTTTAGTTCGTGCTGCAGTAACAGCCACTCATTTCAGCTAGAGGAGGATGGCAGGCTGTATGTAGTTCATTTAGGATATTGCCAGATGCTACTGCTATGTGAAATGAGGTAGGTGTCACATGAGAGCATAGTGGTCTCTCTGGGAGCATTAGACTGCCCCAGATATCAGGAACCTACATTTTTGTATGACACACACACCTCACGTCTTATGCCACATTTTCCCTCCCCCCAGTTCTACCAGGTATCCAAGGCCATGGTATACTAGTTTTCTTTCTGTCAATGTGATAAGCACCATGACCTAAAGTAGCTCAGGGAGGAAGGAGTTTATCTCATTGAACACTTCCACATTGTAAGCCCGCGCTGAAGAAAATGAGGGCAGGAGTTCAAGGCAGCAATCTGGAGGCATGAACTGAAGCAGAGGCCATGGGGTACTGGTTTGCTCTCTGTGGGTGCTCATCATGTTTTCCCACATTAATCATCAATCTAGAAAATGCTCCATAGGCTTGACTACAGACCACTGTGACAGGGGCATTTACTCAACTGATGTTCTCTCCACCCACATGACTTTAGCTTGTGCCAAGCTGATAAGAACTAGTGGGCACACCAGGCTCAGCCTAATCCATGCCTAACCACCCCCTTAAAAAAACAGACACAGTCTAGTGATGCACAATTGTAACCCCAGCACTCAGGTCACTGAAACAAGGCATGTGCAGGGTTAGGGCCAGCTTGGCCTACAAAATGAGACCATGTCTTAAAAATAAATCAGGCAGGCATGGCACACAGTTTTAATTTCAGGGCTTGATAGGTAGAGGTCAGCCTGGTATACAGAGAGAGTTCCAGGACAGCCAGAGCTACACAGAGAAACTCTGTCTTGAGAAACCAAAGCCAAACCAAAACAACGGAGATATAATTGTACAATGAAGTCTGAAGATGGATGAGAAACACTTTCCAAGTCTTTAGGGATCCTTACTTTTCTAAACTGCCTGTGGTTATGGGAGTTCAGCACACTAGCTCCACATTGATTATTGTTGATGTGAGTGGGGTCTCTGCTTCCCACACACCTGCTACTTGCTTTTCGCTGTCTAATTCATGAGCTTGTTAACACTGGCCTCTCCAGCCCTATGATGTCTAGTTGGTTTTGGTCAGTGAAGATAGAAGTGGTCTATGGCTGTGACTTCTCTGCAAGGCAGTTTCTCTCTGGGTTCTAGAGAATGTCCACCCCCTTTCTCTTAGTATGAACACTGCAGGCTTACCTTGTTCAACTCCCCTGAGTGCACTATTTCCAGGGTGTTTCTAGTACCTATCAATGTGGTTAGCTGCATGAACAGTCACATCAGCTCAGGGGGAAATTTCTGGGTTCAGGTTTCCTGGTTTCTAGTTTAATGATGTTTTCTTTGACCTTCTAATTAAAGTGGAATTAGTTTGTGTAACAATCAGCTCCAGTGGTTTCTTATGTTCTAGACTGGTGTTTTCTAAACTGTGGAGCTATGGAACTGTTTAAAGTGTCAAGACCCAGCATTAAGAGGGAAATGGAACAGAAATGATTGGAAAGCATCACATATGATATGGTTGGTATAGCTTCTCTAAAGTTTGTCTTCAGCTGTCTTTGTGTGCATACATGTGTACATCTGTATGTGTCTCTCTGTGTGTGTCTATGTGTGTGTCTGAGTTTTTATGTGTATTTCTGTATGTGTGTGTCACTTTCTGTGTGTATATATGTTTGTCTGAATGTCTATCTGAGTGTGTGTATGTATTTGTGTAGGCATGTGTGCACCTGGGTGTCTATGCATGTGTGTCTCTGTATGTGCATAAGTGAGAGTATATCTGAGTGGGTCTCTTTATGTCTGTCTGTATGTATACATGCATCTGTGTGTGTGTGTTTGAGTGTCTATGTGTTTGTGTGTGGGAGAGACATTTGTATAGCACTACAATGTAGCATTCATGCATTTACTACTGTGGGCCAGAGTTCCAAGAATTTCAGAGCTGCTGGTCTGTAGAGAGCAGTGAAGTTCCTAGAAATTCATATTAGTGATCAGCTCCTGCACTGTATCCTGTAATGTTCACTGTCTTTTGTATAAGTTATTTTTCTTGTTGCTGCCATCAAAAAAGTTACAACAAACAACTTGAAGGAGGAAAGATCTATTTTTGCTCCTGTTTTACAGTGTATGGAAGGGAAGACATGATGGTAGGGGTGGCAGGAAGTATAGCCCAGTGTGTTATAGTATGAACAGGAAGCGGAGAGACATCAGGCCAGAAGTGGGGCTGTGCTAGTACCATCAGAGCCCTGCATCCAGTGGCCTACCTCTATATTCAGACCTCCTGCTTGAGGATACAACCTCCCAAACAGCCATGTGTTGATTATTTCACATTCAAATCAGAACACACTATAGAGATGCTTCATTCTGCAAACTTCCCAAACACCAGAAGAGTCGCCTATTTTAGAAAGTGTCTGAAGACCACAGTTGAGGTAGAGCAGTTCATTGGAGGACTGAGATGGAGAGGAAAGGCAGATCTTTCCTCCAGGTGATCCACTCGTGACAGAGGCCCTCAGGGAAAGCAGGTGGCTAGCTAGGAAGGGCAGAAGAGTAGGGCTGCCAGCCTGTTGGATCAGGTTCTTTGCACATGCATGGAACTGAACAGGTGTTAGGTTGTGCTCCAGAACTTTGGAATCCTGGTAGCAGTTCTAGGTCACCCCACAGTAACTTAGATCCCATCAAATACATGGATGCTCCAGCTATTGCATGCTATTGTGGAAAAGAATGGCTTTTGGATGAGTCAGAATCAGATACTGGTTTGTGGCTTCGGAATATGTTACATTTCTCTCTGAACTGTGGTTGCAAAGTTCAGAAAACATCATATTTCCCAACATTGTCATGAGTGTTGATGGTATAGTTTCTAAGTCCAATCAGAATGCTCAACCACAGTGGATAGTCTGACAATCTTATTTTTCTTCTTTCCTTTAGAGTTCTTCTTTTGTCAAAATTCCTTCAACAGCTTTTCAGAGGTTGCCTTTCTATCATCTTCTTGCATGCCTCCAGGACAGAGTGACTGCCACCTTGTCTGTCAACTCTGTGGAGTTGACACTTATTGGTACTGGAACTATTTTGCTGTTCTAGAAGGAGCCTACATTGGGGAATGGTGGAATAGAGGAGTAGAGCTTCAGAGAACTAAAAGGAGAAAGATTTATCAGACAATCATAAACTTCTCAGATGAGCAAGATGGAAGGAACTGCCCATATTTACTCCTGTGCATTTCCCAGCCACTCTGGACCCAGTCCCCTGCCCAGCCCTTAGTGATAGCACATTGCAGGGAGCTGTGACCATCATCCCATGGACTTCTCCTTGGAGCTTTGAAAGCATTATATAGTCTATTTGTAGCAATGATGTGAAATTTATCTTTCTGGGAAACGTGGGACTTACTTGAGGACAACAGTTAACAGTGACGATCTTTATGTCCAATATTTTCCCAAAGAGAGAGGAAAAATAAGATCACTAAAGGTTTAGTGAGCATTAAGGGTCCTTCAGGCCCATAACACAGTTTAAGACAATGTAGTGAGTTGTTTCTGTGGGAAGGAGTGAATGATTGAGTAGACATGCTGCAGGAAGAGGCATGAGACTGGACCAGCCCCACAAGTGTCCTTCCACTTTTCCTGAGAATCAGTTGACACCCAGCCTGGAGTCTTTCTCCCCAACACACACATAGTGGGGCCAGATTCAGTCAGGCTGGGAGCTAGAGGCAGGCATATTCTCAGGTTGATTACAGGGTGAAATTCTGTTCCAGGAGCCAGTACAACTAAGTATGCTCTAGCCATGACAAAGATATGTACAACTAAAAACTTCCCTCATTTGCCTCCGAGGCATTCTAAGATACACATCTCTGCCCTTCCATATCTCCTATTCAATTCTTATGGTTACATTGACACTGCTGAGTAAAGATCTGTTGAATGACTGACCCAGTGAGCAACCAAGTAGAAGGAAACAGATCTATAAAATCTGGGTCTTCCTAAAGTCTGCCACCTCCAGGGTAGTGGCATGCTAGTTTGTTCTCTGGAACAAACTACTGACTCAGAATGAGCAGGGATCCTTAACTGTGGGAACATTATCTCTCCAATAAAATGATGCAAGGACTGAAAAACAGCTGTGAAAACACTTGGTTTGTATAGGCCAGGGCTAATAGGAATGAACAGAGGTGGCTTCTTCTGGTTGATACAGGTGAAACTTTTTCTTCATGAGAGGTGGGAGATGGATGGTGAGGTGTAGGGGCCTGGGCTTGTGGGTATGTAGGGGAGAGGGATGTGGGGATGTGAGGGAGGAGCTAGAGGTAAGAGGATAGGGTGGTCTTGTTAGAGGAAGTGTGTCACTGTGGGGCAGGCTTTGAGGTCTCAAATATGCTTAAGCCACACCCAATGAGTCAGACCACTTTTGGTTGCTTGCAAGTGAAGATATAGAACTCTCAGCTACTTTTCCATTGCTATGTCTGTCTGCAAGACACCATGACCCAGCATGATGATAATGGACTAAACCTCTGAAAATGCAAGTCACATCAATTAAATATCTTCCCTTTATAATAGTTGCTGTGGTCATGATGTCTCTTCACAGCGATAGAAACCCTAACTAAGATGGATTGTGGAGGTGAGGTGTGAAGCATCAGGATATGGTGAAGGAATATATGTAGTAGAGGGGTATTGTGGTGAAGGGAAATATGGGTATATGGGGTGTTTGAGTTTAGGAAGCTTGGGTGTGGGATTAGGGGTACAGGGTGGTGTGGGATGCTATAGGGTTAGTAGGTCAAAAATAGTTGCTAGGGGTTGGATGTTGAGCAGGTGTGATTGGGAGTGGAGGTTGGATTGTAAGAATGTGGTATATAAGTAGCTGTCCCTCCGGCATCATCAGGTAAACAGGCCATCTTCCCGGCCTGTGTTCCAGAGCCTGCAGATCGCCTGGGATCTGCACAGAGCTCCCAATCCCGGCGGGAGCATCAGGTAAACAGGCCAGCTTCCCGGCCTGTGTTCCAGAGCCTGCAGATCACCTGGGAACTGCACAGAGCTCCCAATCCCGGCGGGAGCCAAGCACCCCAGACTCCAGATCTTCTCTCCCACCAAAGAGACCAGGAAACTACAGGAGCCAGGTAGACCAGGGGAGTAGCTGTTCCGGATCAGGTACAACAGGACCCAGCATAGGGTCCAGGGGACCAGGTAGGAGGCTAAGCGCCCCAGATTCCTGTTCTTCTTCTCTACCCACGGACCAGCATTTGGACAAGGCATAGAAGAACCACCAGATTACTGGACTTACTAGCACCCACCAAAAGGGAACTCTGGTCCCCAGACCAGGAAGGGGCTCTTTCTGCACCCACTAAAAGAAGAGATGGGAAAGAGACAATACAAAAACACAGTCAGCAACAGAAACACAAATATGACACCGCCAGATTCTAGAGACTCCACACCATCAAGACCCCAATATTCCAACGCGAAGGAAGCAGAAGAGAACGACCTTAAAAGCACTGTCATGAAAATGATAGAGGCCCTAAAAGAGGATATTGGAAAATCCCTCAAAGAAATGGAAGAAAAAACAAACCAAAAAATGCAAGAAATGGAAGAAAAAACAAACCAAAAAATGCAAGAATTGGAAGAAAAAACAAACCAAAAAAGGCAGGAAATTGAAGAAGAAACAAAGCAAAAAATGCAAGAAATGGTAGAAAAAACAAAGCAAAAAATGAAAAAAATGGAGGAGGAAACAAACCAAAAAAAGGCAGGAAATGGAAGAAGAAACAAAGCACAAAATCCAAGAAATGGAACAAAAAGCAAACCAAAAAATGCAAGAAATGGAAGAAAGAACAAACCAAAAAATTCATAAAAGGCAACAAACGGACGAACAGATAAACAGAAAATTGCAAGAAGCAATGCAAACGCTGCAAGGGTTGAAAACTGAAATAGAGACACTAAAAAAAACACAATCTGAAGAAAGGCAGAAAATAGAAAAGCTGGACAAACAGTCAGGCACTACCAATACAAGCATTACCAACAGAATAGAAGAGATGGAAGAGAGAATCTCAAGTGTTGAAGATACATTAGGAGAAATGGATTTATCAACCAAAGAAAACCTTAAATCCAACAAATCCTTAACACAAAACATCCAGGAATTATGGGACACCATGAAAAGACCAAACCTAAGAATAATAGGTATAGAAGAAGGGGAAGAAATCCACCTCAAAGGGGCAGAAGGCATATTCAACAAAATCATAGAAGAAAACTTTCCCAACCTTAAGAAAGGCATGCCAATGAAGGTACAAGAAGCCTACAGAACACCAAATAGAGTGGACCACAAAAAAAAAATCCCCTCGCCACATAATAATCAAGACCCCAAACATACAGAATAAAGAAAGAATATTAAGAGCAGCTAGGGAAAAAGGTCAAGTAACATATAAAGGCAGATCTATCAGAATTACACCTGATTTCTCCATGGAAACTCTGAAAGCCAGAAGGTCCTGGATAGATATTCTACCTACACTAAGAGACCATGGATGCCAGCCCAGACTACTATACCCGGCAAAGCTCTCAATCACTATAGACGGAGAAAACAAGATATTCCATGACAAAACTAGATTCAACCAATATGTGTCCACTAACCCAGCCCTACAGAAAATTTTGGAAGGAAAACTCCAACCCAAGGAAGCTAACTACAACCAGAAAAACATAAGCATTAGAGAATCCCTCTCTACCAACAGCCAAAAGAACAAAGGGGTGAAATTCCACCCATAATTCCACCAACAACAACCATCGCAAATCGAAGAAGGATGAGCAATCAATGGTCATTAATATCCCTCAATATTAACGGCCTTAACTCACCCATAAAAAGACACAGATTAGCAGAATGGATTCGAAGACAGAACCCTTCCTTCTGCTGCATACAAGAAACACACCTCACCCTCAAAGACAGACATTACTTGAGAGTTAAAGGTTGGGAAAAAATTTTTCAATCAAATGGACCCAAGAAACAAGCAGGGGTAGCAATCCTAATATCTAACAAACTAGACTTTAAAATAAAATCAATCAAAAGAGATGAAGGAGGTCATTACATACTCATCACAGGTGAAACCCACCAAGATGAAGTGTCTATCCTGAACATCTATGCCCCCAATACAAAGGCATCCACATTCGTTAAAGAAACATTATTAGAACTTAAATCTCATCTAAAGCCCCACACAGTTATAGTGGGAGATTTCAACACACCACTCTCACCACTAGACAAGAATACCAGACAGAAACTCAACAAAGAAGCAAAGGGTCTAATAGAAGTAATGACCCAACTGGGATTAACAGATATCTATAGAACATTTCATCCACATAAAAAAGAATATACCTTCTTCTCACCACCACATGGAACCTTCTCAAAAATCGACCACATACTTGGCAACATATCAAACCTCAGCAGCAACAAAAAAATTGGAATAACTCCATGCATCTTATCAGACCACCATGCCTTAAAATTAGAATTCAACAACAACACAAATTGCAGAAAACCTACAAACTCATGGAAATTGAATAATGCTCAACTGCACCATCCCTGGATTACAGAGGAAATAAAAAAAGAAATTAAAGACTTCCTCGAATTCAATGAGAATGAAGACACAACATACCCAAACCTATGGGACACTTTGAAAGCAGTGCTACGGGGGAAGTTCATAGCACTAAGTGCTCACATGAAGAAACAGGAAAACAGTTATACCAGAGAATTAACATCACAGCTAAAAGCTCTAGAACACAAAGAAGCAAACTCCCCCAGGAGGAGTAGACGCCAGGAAATAATCAAATTGAGGGCCGAAATCAACAAAGTAGAAACCAGGAAAACAATACAAAGAATCAATGCAACGAAGAGTTGGTTCTTTGAGAAAATCAACAAGATAGACAAACCTTTGTCCAAACTTACCAAACAGCAGAGAGTGAACACGCAAATTAACAAAATCAGAAATGAAAAGGGGGACATAACAACAGACTCTGAGGAAATCCAGAGAATCATTAGGTCATACTTTGAAAACCTGTACTCCACAAAATTCAAAAATTTAAAGGAAATGGATGACTTCCTGGACAGCTATCATTTGCCAAAACTAAATCAAGAACAGATAAGCAATTTAAATAGACCTATAACCCCTATGGAAATAGAAGCTGTCATCAAAAGTCTCCCAACCAAAAAAAGCCCAGGTCCAGATGGCCTCACTGCAGAATTCTACCACAAATTCAAAGAACAGCTTATACCAATTCTTCTCAAAGTGTTCCACACAATAGAAGCAGAAGGGTCTTTGCCAAGCTCTTTCTATGAGGCTTCAATAACCTTGATCCCCAAGCCACACAAAGATACAACTAAGAAAGAGAACTTCAGACCAATATCCCTCATGAACATTGATGCAAAAATACTCAATAAAATACTGGCAAATCGGATCCAAGAACACATCAAAACAATCATTCACCACGATCAAGTAGGTTTCATCCCAGGGATGCAGGGATGGTTCAACATACGAAAATCCATCAACGTAATCCACCATATAAACAAGCTGAAAAAGAAAAATCACATGATCATCTCACTAGATGCTGAAAAAGCCTTTGACAAAATCCAACACCCCTTCATGATAAAGGTCTTGGAGAGATCTGGGATAACAGGGACATACTTAAACATAATAAAAGCCATATACAGTAAACCAACAGCCAACATCAAACTAAATGGACAGAAACTCAACGCAATTCCTCTAAAATCAGGAACAAAACAAGGCTGTCCACTCTCTCCATACCTTTTCAACATGGTACTTGAAGTTCTAGCTATAGCCATACTACAACAAAGGGGGATCAAGGGGATACAAATTGGGAAGGAAGAAGTCAAACTTTCACTGTTTGCAGACGATATGATAGTTTACATCAATGACCCAAAGAACTCTACCAGGGAACTCTTACAGCTGATTAACACCTTCAGCAAAGTGGCAGGTTACAAGATCAACTCAAGAAAGTCAGTAGCCCTACTATATACAAATGATAAAAGGGCTGAAAGAGAAATCAGAGAAACATCACCCTTTACAATTGCCACAAACAACATAAAATACCTTGGGGTAACGCTAACCAAACAAGTGAAAGACCTGTATCGTAAGAACTTTGAATCTTTAAAGAAAGAAATTAAAGAAGCCCTCAGAAAATGGAAAGATCTCCCATGCTCTTGGATAGGTAGGATCAATGTAGTAAAAATGGCAATCCTGCCAAAAGCAATCTACAGATTCAATGCTATCCCCATTAAAATCCCAGCACAATTCTTCACAGACCTTGAAAGAACAATAATCAATTTTGTATGGAAAAACAAAAAACCCAGGATAGCCAAAACAACCCAGTTCAACAAGGCAACGTCCGGAGGCATCACTATCCCTGACCTCAAGCTCTATTATAGAGCTATAGTCCTGAAAACAGCTTGGTATTGGCACCAAAATAGAAAGGTAGACCAATGTAATCGAATTGAAAATCCGGGTATTAACCCACACACATATGAACATCTGATCTTTGACAAAGAAGCTAAAAATATACAATGGAATAAAGAAAGCATCTTCAACAAATGGTGCTGGCATAATTGGAGACTGGCATGTAGAAGAATGCGGATCGATCCATGTTTATCGCCATGTACAAAACTTAAGTCCAAATGGATCAAAGACCTCAACATAAATCCAGCCACACTGAACCTCTTAGAAGAGAAAGTGGGTAGTACCCTTGAACGAATTGGTACAGGAGACAGCTTCCTGAACATAACACCAGTAGCACAGACAGTGAGATCAACAATTAATAAATGGGACCTACTGAAACTGAGAAGCTTCTGTAAGGCAAAGGACACAGTCAGCAAGACAAAAAGGCAGCCCACAGAATGGGAAAAAATATTCACTAATCCCACATCTGACAGAGGGTTGATCTCCAAAATTTACAAAGAACTCAAGAAGCAAGTCTCCAAAACAGCAAAGGACCCAATTAAGAAGTGGGCTGCAGAACTAAATAGAGAGTTTTCAATAGAGGAGTCTAAAATGGCTGAGAGGCACTTGAGAAAGTGCTCAACATCCTTAGCCATCCGGGAAATGCAAATCAAAGCAACTCTGAGATACCATCTCACTCCTGTCAGAATGGCTAAAATCAAAAACACCAATGACAATTTATGCTGGAGAGGATGTGGTGAAAGGGGGACACTCCTCCATTGCTGGTGGGAGTGCCAACTGGTTCAGCCACTTTGGAAAGCAGTATGGAGATTCCTCAGAAAAATGGGAATAAACCTACCACAAGACCCAGCAACTCCACTCTTAGGCATATATCCAAAAGATGCCCATTCATACAACAAAGATGTCTGTTCCACTATGTTCATAGTAGCTTTATTTGTAATAGCCAGAACTTGGAAGCAACCTAGATGTCCCTCACCCGAAGAATGGATAGAGAAAATATGGTACATCTACACAATGGAGTACTATTCAGCAGAAAAAAACAATGGAATCATGAGATTCGCAAGCAAATGGATGACACTAGAAGAAACCATCCTGAGTGATGTAACCCAGTCACAAAAAGAGAAACATGGCATGTACTCTCTCATATATGGATTTTAGACATAGATCTGGGGAGTGCCTCCCTACAATCCTATTGCCAGAGAGTCTGGGAAACAGAAACTTCATTTACTGGCTGGTTAAGTACTGAGCTGAACTCAAGAAAGCCAGTATCAGAGAGGGAGGACTGATGATCAAAGGGATTAAGACTGGGCTGGTTGAACCCCCCAGAAACAGCTGACCAGACAAAGGTTAACTCTTGAATCCCAGGCATCAGCCTGGGAATCCAGCATGGGCCTGATCAAGACCCCGTGAATCTGGTTGTCAGTGAGGAGGCCTAGGTAATCTATTGAGCCTTGGACAGCAGATCAGTACCCATCCCAAGTATACACACGGTCTCTGGACTCCCATAGAACAATGTGAGGTGCACTCTCACCCTGAACTCTTGGGGAAGGGTCTAGGCCCTGCCCTATATGAAATGACAGACTATGGACCCCCCCATGGAGGGCCTCACCCTCCCTGGGGGAATGAGGGGATAACGGGGGGGGGGGGAGGGCACGGGAGGAGGGGAGGGAAAGGGAGAGGGACCTCATACTGACTTGTGAAGCAACCTTGTTTCTTATCTAAATTTAAAATGGAAAATAAAATAAAATTAATAAAAAAAAAGAATGTGGTATATATGGGTGGAGGATTTAGGGATTGTGGGTGGGATAAATGAGTGACAGGATAGGGGTTGGGGAAATGGGATACTAATGGATGTGTAGGATGGGGATGCTGGGTGTGGAATTGCAGGGCACTAGGGTATGGCTTTGGTGGTTGTGCCTTGTGGGGACTGTAAGGTGAGGGCTGAGGAGTGGTAGGATGGGTTGGGAGTTGAGCTGAGAGAGTGAAGTGGAGCACTTTGTTCAGAGGTATAGGATGTGAGGTGCTTATGTGTTGTATGGGTGTGAGGCATGTGTATGAGAAGGTTTGGGGACCATGGGGTAGAGGTAGGGGAGTGCCAGAAGAAATGGTAGAAAAATGGGGAAGGCTGAGAGAATGGTATAGGGTGTTAGGTGTTAGAGATTGAAGGTACAGTGTGGATTTTGTGGGTGAGGGATATATAGGAGGAGGGGTTCATGTTCTTCTCTTCTTCTTTCCCTTCATACTTATTCCTCTCTTCCTCCCCCCTCCTTTTTTTCCTCCTCCTCATCTTCTGGGGACAGGTTTTCATCACCCAGTCCAGGCTGTCCTGTTTCACGGAGTCCCATAGACCAACCAAAGGAGCCAACACCTCTGATGCAAAAGCAAAGTTTTCTTTTTATTGTTCAAGCTGGCCAATTGGATCTCATTCCATGGTGGGGAAATGAGGTGACAACCAGCTATAAAGAGAAGCTTCTAAAGGAGCAGACTATCATGTATAAGGCCACAAATTTCAGAGTTTCCATGGTTACTTAAGGTCATACAAAGTGCAGAGTAAAGCAGTAACTATACATTTCAAACAAGATATATTTGAGTAAGATAAGGCAGGGCAAGGGATTGCAGGGTTGCAGGGTTGCAGGGTCACAGTGTCTGTCAGTTATTCCCTGTGTTGAGGGATCTTTATAACCTTACAGCCAGCAATTAGCAGACAGGAATAGTGGACAGTCACCTCCCCTTCTCTGAGAGTGGGATTCAGGTACCAGCCACAGCACTCCCAATCATTAGAAGTTCCCTTTTCAGGGCCTAAGTTTTTCAACTTTTATTAATTTTAATTTTTGGTCCTTCACACCAGCAGGTCCAGCTTGCAAGTTGTCTTCTTGTCTCTCCTGTGAATTGTTAGCTGGCTGGCTGTGCCTCTCCCAAAGGCATTTGATGTTCTCCACTAGCCTTGCTGTATCACTTACATGAATCCACTCCACATTTGCCAGACGAACACAGCACAAGTGACAGACAAGTGCATGTCTATCACTGTGACTGGGGATCTTGTGATGTTTTCCACTGTTTATCATCCACAAAGGAAATGAGAGAAGCCATAGCATCTAGTGACAACAGACCTAGCATCATCACAGGTATGCTGGTGACAGGCTGTTAGCCATTTCCCCCAACCACAATCCCATCATGCCATGCCCACATTTAAGGAAACAGGCAATACAAATTAGAATACTGGATTAGCTTTAAGAGTGTCAAATTGAAGGCAGAGGTGTTTGTGATTTTGTAAGTGAAACACAGCTCTCCAAAATGACTTGCTCTTTAGGGAAAGGTAGACACTAAAGGAAAGAGACCTGGGAGGGGCAGATTATGAACTGTAGCAGGTAGTTCCCAGACAGAGGTATGAGTCTTAGCCCTTAGTCACCTGAAGAAAGACTCAAGGAGTTTGGATAGGCAGGCTTTTTTCTAGGTGACATTAGCTTTCTTTGGAGCCTCTGACATTTCACTGGAACACACATGGGCCATAAGCTTCTATGAGGTATTGTTGGTTGCTTGATTTTGTTTATTTCAGTGCTGTGGACTGGGCCTTAAAGGCTGGCACAAGCTAGGGAATCAGACTATCACTGAGGCACACTGCAAGCTGTTCCATACACTTTTTTTTTCCTTTTCTTAAAATTTAAATTAGAAACAAACTTCTTTTACATGTTAATCCCAGTTCCCTCTCCTTCCCCTCCTCCCCTTCCCCCACAACACCCTATCTCATCCCTTTTCTGCTCCCCAGGAAGTGAGGCCTTCTATGGGAGATATTCAAAGACTGACACATTATTTGGAGCAGGGCCTAGACCCTCCCCATGTGTCTAGGTGGAGAGCATCCCTCTATGAGCCCAATCTGCACATGTTCTTCTAGCACCATAACCATGATAACAGAGACTAGCCACCTTTCCCAGTGCCTCCACCATTCTTTGACTCACCATGACCCTCAAGGAGCCAGCAGCAAGGCCACAAAGACTATCTCCCCCATCCTGCAGCCTCTTTGTTGCTAATTCACATTTCTTCAGCCTCCTTCCCTCTATCTCCTGGCTAGTAATTCTTCCTGCTCTTCTGAAGAGAAACACTAGTTCATAGCTCTGGCTAGTGTAAGCGTAATTGGTGAGCTTAAAATAAATTCCATGAAATAAACAAATAAATACATACATACATACATACATAAATTCCATATTCATGTGGTGCCCAGGCCAGTGAAATCTGTCTCTCAGGGTGAGGAAGTTGGATATGGCTAACACATGCTCTAAAGTGCCTTAAGTAATCTCTCTGAGTTGCCAAAACCATGGAATGTGGAAGGGGCAAAATTCTTTGGGGTTCAGTCCAACCTCCACACTGTACTCCTCAGCCTGTCACCCCATTAGCTCTGAGTGGGGGAGAGGCCCCAATCTGTGCATTCTGCATCAGCCAGAGAAGAGAAACAGCCCATATATTGGACACTTTAGGGATGAGAAGCAGGATGGGCAGACTCGGCTCCTTGGAGCTTTGGGGTCTCCCTGGGAAGCAACAGAGGAACCTGGGAATGACACAAGGGGCAGAGCAGGCTTCTTTCTAAGCTCATTTTATCGTGCCCAAATTCTGAACCCCAAAATCACCAAGAGGCCCATTTTGATGCAAAAGCAAAGAGTCTTTTATTGTAGATGTTTAACGAGCTAACCCCATTTGCTCGGGCCCTTCACCCAGCCACCATGGCAAATGGCTGGAGAAAGGCCCCAAGCAACCTCGAGGCAGGGATCTTAAAGGGCAGCATAAGGGGTGTGTCTAGGGGTATGAAACAGTTTCAGCATTGGTGCACTTCCAGGTTTGGGTGATCCATCCTGTGTTGATTGGTCAAATGGTTGTTGTGGCCCATAGGCCCTCCCAGGGAGGTTGCTATGTTCTACAAGTCACTGTTGTGCACTGTCTGTAAAGCACTCCCAGAGCCATAAAGCACAGATCTGCCAGCTAACTTTTGATTGGCTCCTTGTCACAAGGAGTGCATCTGACCTTAGTGACCAGGACAGGAGCGGCAAGGACATGCAAGCAAATGTTAGCCTGTCATGGCTGCTAAAATGGGGGACTCATCACTACAATTTCAAATGCACTCAAGTGTTCACTGCTTTTTTATGAAAACTTCACTTCTTATTAAAACAACTTGTTGAAAATGACAATCTTTCATCAAGCACATCTTAAAAACTCCCTTTCTTCACTGTGAGCATTATAGAAATCTCACTTTCCTAGGCTGTGGCCTGCACATGTGGGACAAGCTTTAATATAAAAAAAGGACTATATATTGCTTTCAAAGTTCTTTAATTGCCTAAATTAATAATTAATTTGCCCCCCACTCGTATAAGGGCCAAGTGAATTTGAATCTCTCTAAAGGATTGAATCTCCAGCTATCTCATTCTGACTACATTTTGCATTCTTTATAGAAACTAAAATGATCTAGAAGGTCACTTTTCTGTTTAACCCCATCTCCTCAACTCTGTCCCTTCTTCTAGGAGGGCTGGGTTGGAACCAGAAAATAGTAACAAAGTCCCCAGCTTTCTCCACACTGATACTGGCCTTGTTCCCAGTAGACTAGACATTGTTTGTTATGGTAAATTTCTGGATTCATTCCAAGAAACAATTGGCCTCAGGAAAATTTCAAACAAGCCAGAGTACTTCACATTTTACTGTTAAATAAGCCCCTCAGCCTCAATTATACAATTTTGCAGACTCTTTTTCAAAATATCTGACCTTTTTTTTAATGTACATGTCTCCCACAGTAGGACCTTAGCTACAACACCACAAAATCACTCAAAGCTACCACATTTACAAGAGCAATAACAACAGAGCACTATATTTAGTTTCCTTAGGGAAGGCACAGGACACTTCTTTGTTGTTTTGATTTTATTTTTCAAGACTGGGTTTCTCTGTGTAACAGACCTGGCTGTCCTGGAATTCTGAAGACCAGGCTGACCTGGAACTCACAGAGACCCACCTGCCTCTACCTCCCAGGTGCTGGGATTAAAGGTGTAGGCCACAACTGCCTGACATGAAGGACACTTTTTAAGAAGATGTATAAGATATTCAGGTTAAAGGAAACCACTGAGTTACTGACTTTGAGCTGCATATCCATTGCAGAATACAAAGATGGAATCTTTTCCAAAATTGGTAGACTGGTGAAACAATTTGACTTGTGCCCCTTAATGGGAAAATTTATTGCTTTACTACTGAGATGACTAGTACAATGGACAGCCTCTTTATTCTTTTGAGAACACCACAGCCAAGAGATCTTGCAGATATTATTATGTGCTGAATGCCCTGGGCCTTTGAGAAGCATTTATTTGAAATTATCATATGTTCCAAGAGACTTAACAGTATAAAAAAGCAACAGCAATTAAACACTCAACTGTAGGCTCTAGGGAATTTATTTCTTTGGAAATAATCAAGTAATAGTGTCTCAAAGATGTTTAGTGATATTATTTCTTACAGGTATGTAGCTTAAGCATGTTCCTTGTCTTAAATTTGATGTTAGAGGAATGTGATTGGAAGAAGTGTGATTTCATGGAATCACAGCATACCAAATTGAATATAATCTAAAAATCTTAAAAAGCCAATAATGGTTTCTCAATGTGAGTTTTGAACTGGTATGAAAAGGTACCTGAAGGAGGTCACACATGGCTGAGGTATTTGCTGGATGAGTCTTGACCACTGAGTAGCAGACAGAAATGCCAAAACATTTGTACTTAGATCCATGGTTTGCATGTCTCAGCTTTTTCATTGTAGTAACTGGGGGGGTGGCTATTGTAGGAACAAAAGTGTGAAGGAGTAAGGGATGTGAGTTCTGTGTGGAATGTTCCCCTGCAGAATGGTTTTGCTATTTGTATGAACAGGAAATCAACTTTGGACTGTTAGTTTTCTTGGAGACAGAATCTTGCTGTATACCCGAAGTTGACTTTGAGCTCCGGATCCTGCTGCCTCAGACATTTTATACTAGGCCTAGAAACTTTAGATTTCTGGACATTTCATACTTAAGTTATTATCTCAGAATAGCCTAAGCTATCCTGAATATAACAACAACAATAACAGCAGTAACTATAGATGATAGTCAATGCTATAGGGAAAACAATATATTTATTTACCAGAGAGAGAGTTGCACAAGCTAGGAGTTAGAAGCATGGCTGGCTTCCAAGAGAAAGAGAGGGTCCTTTTCCTTTTCTTCTCTCTGCCCTCATGGGTGGATAGCTTTGTGGGGTTCACTCCTACAATTCCCCTTTTAGTCTAAATAAAAGATTTAAATTTGATACAAACTCAAACATATGCAAAATATATACATAGAGGGTGATAATCAAGTTATAGTCTACTTATCCTAAGCTAAACATATCCATTCCACCTAAATTCTAAACTTATCTGAAAGGGATGCCTAAGTCTGAACACCTCCTTCCAATCCCAACCCTAAAATAATTGCAAATTAACACTAGCAGGTGTAAACTATCCTCTAATATCAATAGTAGAGAGAAGGGACATGGAGTTCTCAAATTTACTTCCTGCTGAAGTGGGACAAAGACAATCATGGGGACCTGTGGGAAGAAATTGTTAGTGTAGCAAGAGTCTTAAGTAGGTTAATTAGTCTCTGTTTGGCAGGAGATGCTTGACTGAAGTTCTTGATTAGAGTTTTAATTTTGATTGAAGCTCTTATATGAAGCTCTGATCAGATTGCAGAAGATGCACTGTATCAGTTCCTTGGTCTGGAGATGTGTCGAGTGATGTAGTTCCAAGCTGGTTTTAGGATGGTGTTTGTCAGGTGGGGCCAATGATGTGGGGCAGTTTAGATGTATCCAGTCAAATCAGGCGGAGTTGGGGAAGTGAATCCACATTCTCTTTCTGAAGCAGTTGAAGACCACTGTCAAAAAATCCCTTTTTCTCTGGAAAACTGAAATATTAATGTTAGCACAGTAATTTTTAACTTTTATATGTATGTATACTGGGAAAGGCAACCCTAAGGAAGATAATACACATGAAGGAGATTAGAGTTTTAGAAAAAGAACCAAGTATACACAGATGACACTCCCTATTTTTGTTTTCTTCTGTTTTATATCAATGGCTCTTTGATATACTACAGAAAGTCTGAATTGCATTTTAACAATATGCTTGGGTTTAAAGCAGGAGAGCCAATCCAACTCTAAAGCCAGCATTAATTAGATGAATTGGGACTCGGGCATATTAAGAAGCGAAGAAAATAGAAATCACAATAACAAAATAGAGAGATTTAGACATTGATAACACTTTGTATCATTGCATGTTTGGTGGTCCTCTGGGTAGCTATCCTTTCTTCTTTAGGTATCCATAAACCTAGTATTTTTTTCGCTGTTCAGAACTAATTTTTCCTGTAAGGACACAAACAGAACACTTCTCTTTCCTTTGATGATGTCTCCTTATATATAGCAGTACATGGTAGAATCTGACCTTGTAGATGAGCCATTATCTTTCCTCCTCCTGAGACATCTTCTGTTCTGATTGAATCTTAATTAATTTAGATGGGACCCAAAGGTTTTCTTCTCCTGTGGAAACAAAGGCAAAACCCCTTCCCCAATGTAACACATATTCTGGTTTCCAGACTAAGGTCATAACGTCCTTAAAATACACTGGTTGGTTCAGTTCAGAAGTCTTCTCTGTAGTCCACTGTCATTCTGCTGCAGTTTGTCCTTTTTCATTAGCATTAAGAAAATTTAACGTTAGTAAAGCATTATGTAACCTGTGTTTGGGGGTCTTTATTCCCCCTGGCTGTTTATGAAGCATCTCTTTTAGGTTTGGTTAGATCTTTCAATCACTGCTTGTCCTGTGGGATTGTAAGGTATACCAGTTACATGTTTTATATTATAATATTGGAAAAATTGTTCCAATTTACTGGAGACGTATGCTGGAGCATTGTCAGTCTTTATTGCTTTAGGTATACCCATGACAGCCATCACCTCTAAAAGGTGGTAATAACAGAATCAGCTTTGTCAGAGCTGAGGGCAGTAGCCCATTGGAAGCCTGAGAACGTGTCTATGGTATGGTGTACATATTTCAAACTGCCAAATTCTGGGAAGTGAAATACATCCATTTGCAAAAGTTCATTTCTGTGATTACCTTTAGTATTACAACCTGCTGACCTGCTGGTAATGGAGTTTGATTGTAGAATGAGAAAGTGGGGCAATTTCTTACTATTTCTTTGGCTTGTTGCCAGGTGATAGAAAAATCCTTCTTTAAACCTTTGCTATTAACATGGTGTTTTTTATGAAATTCTGAAGATTCCAACACATTACCTATTAATAAACAATCAATTTCATCATTGCCTTATGCCAGAGGACCTGGCAGACCTGTATGGGATCTGATATTTGTTATATATATAGGATGAGTCCTGTTTCTGATGATTTCCTATAATTGTAAAAAGAATGAGGTTAATTCTGTACTATGAAGAACAAATTCTGCAGTCTCAGTGTGCAAGACAACTCTCTCTGCATAGTGAGAATCTGTGACTATATTGAGAGGCTCTGTAAAGTCCTTAAGTACCATGAGAATGGCATATAATTCTGCCTTTTGTACAGAGTTGTAAGGGCATTGCACTACTTTACTTATATTTCCTGATTTATACCCTGCCTTACCTGATTTGTTTGCATCCGTGTAGAAGGTAAGAACTCCAGAAATAGGTGTTTGTCTCATGATACGTGGAAGAATCCAAATTGTTTTCTTTATGAATTTGATTCTCTCTGTTTTGGGATAGTTCCGAAAAAGTCACTGCAAGCTATTTGCCAATACTCATTATCCTTCCATAAGGAGGAAATTTCATCATTCATTAAAGGTACAATAATTTCAGCTGGGTCTTTCCCAGTCAGTTGACGAAGCCTTAACTACCTTTGAATATCAAATCGGAAATCTTTTCTATATATGTTTTCAATTTTTTATTCTGTTTATGTGGCAGAAATACCCATTCTAGTATGATGTCTTCCCTCTGCATTAATATTCCTGAGGGGTATTCTCTAGATAGTAAAATAACCAGAATACAGTCCAGTTTTGGATCAACATGGTCCACATATGCTTCTAATATTCTCTTTTCTACCCATTCTAATTCTTTTTCAGCCTCAGCTTCAGCTCATGGGCTGTTTAGGTCTTTATCTCCTTTTAAAGCGATTTTTGGGTGTTTTAAATCATGCCCTTCTACACTGATAATTGTCTGTAATTGAGAGATTTCTCCTGATAGTTTTTGCAGATCATTAAGAGTCCGGTAACGATCTCTTCTGATCTGTACTTTCTGCAGTCTAATTTTCTGAGCATCTATTTTATAACCTAAATAGTTAATAGAGTCTCCTCTTTGTATTTTTTCTGGGGCAATTTGTAATCCCCAGTAAGGCCGAGTTTCCTTTACTGCTTCAAATACCTTTTCTAAAGTATCCTTATTTGAATCAGACAGTAATATGTCATCCATATAATGATATATTAACGAATGTGGAAATTTTTTACAAATTATTTCTAGAGGTTTATGCACAAAATATTGACACAAAGTTTGGCTATTTAACATACCTTGAGGCAGTACTTTCCATTGGAATCTCAGGCCTCTACGGGGAGGCCCCTGGTCACGTTTCCTGGCTGCAAAGCTTACCTTGTCTGTCTGTGGTTGACCAACATTTTTTGGTCCAGTATCTCCCTTTTCCATACCTCTTGCAGAGACCAGGAGGCTGAGGCCTTCTGTGTGAAGTATTTCTGGTAGAAGCATTATTTCTGGGAATGGTTTGTCTACAATTCCTACTCAAATATCCTATTTTACCACAATTAAAACATCTAAGGTTTCAATGTCTTTTGAAACTTCTGAAGATTGCTTTCCCAACCCAATTCAGTATCTCCTCTTGGATAGGCCATTTTTCATCCTGATTCCTCTTACATCATTTAGAAATGGCTTCTCCTATCCAGGTTCCTGCCTCTGGATTGTCATACTCAACATTAGTTGTATATATGACCCATTCCTCCAATGGTGCTGATCTGATCTTTAATGGCCACAATATCTGTTTGTAATGTGGGTTTGCATTCTCATAAGCCAAAGATTCTGTAAGAAGTTACCTAATATTAGGATCAGTTTTCTGTAAATCTACTGCTCTGGATAATCTTTGTAAGAATTCAGAGAATCTTTCTCTTGGATCCTGTATGACTTTTGAATATGATTCAACTCTTTCCCCTGGTTCACAAACTTTATCCAAAGCATTTAGTGCTGCTGTTTTGCATAAATCAAATGTATGCTCATCATAACCAGCTTGGACCTGCGGGTCAGAAAATTGCTTCTCCCCAATAATCTTACTTTCGGGAGCTTCAAAGCCATCCATCAAACCTTGAAATTCAAGGGCCTTGGCTTCCTGTCTCCACAAAGCTTTCCACTGTATTTGGGAAGACTGGTCCAGCACTGTAGATATTAAATCATGCCAATCTGAGGGAGTTATCTTAGTAGTAGCCCATGTGTTTAGTAACTGTTTTACATAAGGGCTGTGGGCCCCAAAAGACATTATCGCTTGCTTTAGAGCTTTCATTTCTTTCATGGGAATAGGTTCCCATTTATGTGTATTGGAACCAATTTCGTTCCTCCACGATGCTGGCTTTTCTACCATGGTTACTGGGAAGGCCACCTTAGGATGTCTAGTAGCCATATTTCGTTTATTTCCTGATAGCCTAGCATTTGTTGACTCAGCATCTGATGTTTTAGATGATGTGAAATTTTGCAACCATTTCATCCTTTAGGTCTTGGATTTCCTGAATTAAAAATTGTTCCAAGTCCTTGGACTATTCATTGAGGTCTTAGATTTCCTGCGTTAAAAATTGTTTTAAATGTTTGGACTGTTCAGTTAAATGTGATTCCAAGCTTTTCATACCATCCTCCCTAAAAACTCCAAAGGCATCTATTTTTCCTTCCAGGAAACACATTCGGTCCACTAGATAGTCATTATTGTCAGACATAGATTGAATTGACCTTGCTAATTTTGAAAATTCCTCCTGGCTAGACTCCATCTTTGCCATAAATATAGTGGACAATGAATTGAATGTGTCTCGAAGGTTGCCCTGATCAAATGTCAAATTATCTATTTTGGTAACTAAATCCCTTGCTCCTGAATTTTTGACTCCAATTTTTAATCGACTCTGCTAATTTGGAAAGTTCCATCTGGTTAGGCTCAATCTTAGCCATAAATGTAGTAGACATGTGCCTCAAAGATTGTTCTCATCAAATTCCAAATTATCTGTTTTGGTAACTAAATCACCTTTTTCCTGAACTTTTGACTCTATTTTCGAATCATATGCACATGTTTCTTCCATGTGATTACATGTATTAACACAATAATCACAAGCATGGCACACATATATATATGAAAAATATCATATTTGTCTCTTACTGCATAATCCATGACATTGGTAATGAAATCTCTAAAATCCTGCAGTGTTAAACTACCTGCCATGTTATAATTAGATTTCCTTACCACCAACTAGTAATTCTTGAATTGGAAAAATCACCTCTTGTTTTTTCTTAAATCAAAATATCTGTAGTTACCAAGCTTGGCCAGCAGATGGCAGATGTGTACTGCCAAACATAGCTTCTCCCCGGAAAATCGATTGTTTCCCAAGGAACCTGTGAAAACTTAGCGAACAGATTTGGGAACAAAAAGTAATTGTGGAAGTTGGGGGATTCGCTGCACTGCAGTGGAGCTCACAGAGGCTTTAGTAGCTGCTACACTACTAAACACAGGTTGGTTCCCTGATGGCTGGGGGTGTATGCAGGCGGCGATGGCAGAAAACAAACCGGAGGCGGGCAGCAGGCAGCTGCTTGTGGTGGCGTGGATGGTGGGTCTTGCGGGTGGCTGGTGTTGCTGCTTGTGGCCATGGGGGTGGGGGTCGTGGGCGGGATCTGGAGCAGCAGCAGAAGATGTGAGGTGGACAGGGCCAGCTGAGGTAGCGTGGCCCCACTCTTGCAGATGAAATGGTCGCGTGTTCAGAGGGATAGGATTTGAATGGAATTCGGGAGCGAGCGTGCAATGCAGCTGCAGCCACAGCAAGAGGGCCCTGGGATCCCAAGGTGCAGCAGCCCACGGGATGGCTGGAATGCCGATTAGCACTCACCTCGGGATGCGGAGCCAAGCGGCCACTGGCCACAGAGGCGTGGGCTTCCAATCCACTCAGCTGCCACCAGATATAGATGATAGTCAATGCTATAGGGAAACAATATATTTATTTCCCAGAGAGAGTCACACAAGCTAGGAGTTAGAAGCGTGGCTGGCTTCCAAGAGAAAGAGAGGGTCCTTTTCCTTTCACTTCCTTTTATATCTACCTGTGCTAATATACTTGTCTCCGCCCTCATGGGCGGATAGCTTTGTGGGGTTCACTCCTACAAGTAACAAAGATTTATTTTGTTTTTTTCACTGTGTATATCTGTGTACATATGTGCAGATGAGTGTTAGTACCCAAGGAGGTCAGGAGAGGGCATCATATACCTTGAAACTAGAATTACAGGTGGTTGTCAACCACCTGACATACATGCTAGGATCCAAACTCAGGTCTTTGGGAAGAGTAGTACATGCTCTTAACCACTGAGCCTTCTCACCAACCCATAACTAAATCTTATTGCAACAGCATTGAGTGAAGGTTGATATAGCCCCAAAGCCTCTTCATACAGTAATCTGTGTTTTCCTTATTGTGAGAAAGCAAGCAAGCAATGTCTACAGAACCTCTTAGTACAACCTGGATATGAAGTATTCTTTCTGGGCTCACCTTTTGGTCCCCTGCTTGTAGTGGTTTTAGGAGGTTGTAGAAACTTTAGAAGGTAGACTTAGCTTGAGGAAGTTGGTCCCTGGAATTAGAATTTTGGTGATATCTCTTCCCCACCCCTGCTGTCTCTGCTTCCTGTCGCCCCAAGAAATGATTATAGCCTCCTTTGTGTACTCTTATCACTCATTCCTACCACCATTATGCTATTCCCACACAAGGAGCTGTGTTGGGGGGAAGTCCTGTGCATTTGTCAATAAAGCACTGCTGGCCAATAGGAATCTAGATAGGTGGGACTAGGAGTCCAGGAGAACTCTGAGAAGGAGAAACACAGGGAGTCAAGATGTAATGCCATGGGGTAGGAAGCCCGGAACCATTCTCCGGTAAGAGAAATACTTAGATTAACAATTATGGGGTAATTACTTAAGTCAGAGCTAGCCAGTAAGAAACAAGCAAGGCCAGCAGCTTCATGCTTCATAATTAATATAGCCTCCTGTGTGTTTATTTGGGACTGATGTGGCTCTAGAACCTGGCTGGCAGGAAGGCTTCTCACAAGGAAAACTTCTCTTTACAGAGCTGAGCAATGATGGATGAGAGGAAGCAAGCAAAACTTTCTTCCTTTATGTTATTCATGTTGTGCCCAAATTCTGAGCTCCAAAATCACCAAGAGGCCCATTTTGATGCAAAAGCAAAGAGTCTTTTATTGAAATTATTTAAAGAGCTAAAACCATTAGCTTGGGCTCCTCATCCCTCTACCATGACAGATGGCTGAAGAAAGACCCTGAGAACCCACCAGGTGGAGATCTTAAAGGGCAGCATAAGGGGAGTATCCAGGAG
This sequence comes from Mesocricetus auratus, assembly GCF_017639785.1. Taxonomy (NCBI): domain Eukaryota; kingdom Metazoa; phylum Chordata; class Mammalia; order Rodentia; family Cricetidae; genus Mesocricetus; species Mesocricetus auratus. The sequence goes on along the minus strand of NW_024429233.1, from coordinate 4,370,901 downwards.
TATGAAACAATCTCAGTACTGGTGAACTTCCAGGATTGGACCACCTGCCCTGTGTCAATTGGTCAACTGGTTGTTATGGCACCTAGGGCGGGTGCTATGCTCTGCAAGTCACTGTTGCATACTTGTCCATGAAGTACACCCAGAGCCTTAAAGCACAGTCCCAGCAGTGAACTTCTGATTGGTTCCTTGTCATGTGAAGGGCATTGGACCTCCTAGTGACCAGGACAGGAGCTGCAAGGTCATGTGAGCACATGTTAGCCTGTCATGGCTGCTAAAATGGGGGACTGGTCACTACAATGTCAGGAGTCCTATCACACAAGTAACAAAGACAAGCATGCATGACAAGGGTTCAGATGTAGGCTTTCTCATTTACTATATGATCTAGGCCAAATTATTTGTGTTCTTTGAGGCTCTCTTGGCTTATTATAGATGAAACCTAGCAACACAAGTATCATTTAGAGACCATGTTCATACTGTACACAGAGATGACTGCTTTTATCATTATATTTCAGAAAGATTGACAAAAAGAGTACAAAGAGTTTGTGATGAGTTTAGGGAAAAGAGGCAAATAAAAGTTTCCTGTCTCTAGTGATCTCTTATTATTCCTCATATCCTAACCTCAGGACCAAAGCAAAAGTGCGAGGGTCCCCTGTCTTATTCCATTGCTGTGATAAACCCCATGACCTAAAGCAACTTGAGGAGGGAAGGGAGGAAATCCTTAAGCTTACGGAGTATAAGAAAGGGAAGGAATACAAGCGAGATGCCTGGAGGCAGGAGCTGATGCAGACACCATAGAAGAATGCTGCTTATCTGCTTGCCCTTCACAACTTGCTCATCTTGCTTTTTTATACAAGTCAGAAACAGAACCACCTGCCCAGGAGAGGCACTGCCCAAAGGGAGCTGGACCTTCTTACATCAATGGTTAATCAAGAAAATGCTCCACAGATATGCCTGCAGATCACCAGATGGAAAGATTTTCTCAAAGGTGGTTCTGTCTTCCCAGGTAACTCTAGCTTATGTCAAGTTGAAAAACAAAAACAAAAACTCAGCACTCTCCCTGGCTTGTGGTATGAGTGTGCACATATATACACAAAAGTGTGATCCAGGAGGATGCAGCCTGCCTGTGCAGTGTGTAAAGGCATAAGGATCTCTGCTTAGCAACAACTGGGCAGAGAGGCCAAGAAAGAAGATACTCTCTTTCCTGTGTATTTAGATGAGTTGGGTGGTGAGCAGTTGGCACCCTGATAATTATAGCAGCACAATCCTGCAGGTCATTGTTATTAAGCTTCATTTTCCCAGAACCCTTGGAGATGGGGGCAGACAGATGCTATCTTCCTTGCTAGTTGCCTTGACACTTTCATGAAGCAAGAAGCTGAGATCCACACTTGTCAGGGAACTTTACAGATCTTGCTGCTTCTAGTTACTTCCAAGTGTTTCTGGGAGGGGTGCAATGAGGGGTGGGTTGGTTGTCTTTAATGGGGGTTCTGGCTGGGCCTGCAGCTGATATGTTTCTCCAGAGCCCATAAGCTCACACCCTATAGAAAGGTTACAATGTAATTTTCAGAGACAAATGTAACTTCATGCACCTTTGTGATAGTAGGAAGTGGTCAAAAGCAGACTGGGATTGTCTGCTAAGTGGTGTTGGGAATGAGACAGGCACGTCTTGTCTTGTATGCTAAACCCTATTTGAACTGGTAGCATCTGTTTGATGGGGGGGAAACTACATTGGGCACTTTATTGGCCAGATGTGGATGATCTGAGAGGTGGGATAGCTGGGCATGACATTTCCTACACACTCAGCAGTTGTGTGAGATCGCCCTCCTGCGGTGAGGAGGCAACTTACAGCCACTGGAAACGTAACTGACCTAACACAAATGCTATTTACAAATAGTAAAGAATCTGTACAATAAACCTGCATTTACAAGATCTTAAACTTTAAAAGGGCTTTATACTTTTACTGTTACTTTATGCTCAAATAGACATGTGAGGTCTCCAAGTGGGTGTTACTGTTGATCTTACAAATACCAAGAAGTTTTGTGTGTGAGAGACTAAGCCTGCAGTTGGGCTATACACTCAGAATCAATGACTGTATCATGCTTCCATTACCACATCTCTGAAGGTTAGGGGATGGGTGATTAGCATTTCAGGCAGATAACACACATTTCAGGATGGTCGTCATCATCCTTGACCTCTGCACGTGAGATGCCAAGGGCACTCCTCCCTCCAATGGCCTCTGAGACATCCCCTGAGTGAGTGCGCTTCTTGTCTGGGTAAAGCCATATTAATGCACTGGGGATGTGGGTCCTATTTTTTCTGTGCTTGCATATCTGTAACTGCAGTTACTGGGGACAGAGAGTTTTCTTTATCAACGATTGCCAAGTAGTCATTTTTACTAAGCATTTTTACAGTGACTGCTGGGATTATGGAGTACCTGCTACATCCTTGGCACCTGCTAGTCATTGCTTCCACAGAAGTAGGTATTTTTTAAAAATACATTCTAAGTGTGTGGAAGTGGTATAGCAATACAGTGACAGGCTTATGTTTCTAACACTGCAATCACAATAAAATAAAGGTAGAAAAGTGAAAATCCAGAGACGCTATGCTAGTCTGTTGAGATAAACGAGCACTTGGACCTGGGCCTATCAGGTGCCTCAAGTTCTCAATCACTTTATTTATCTTTTATTTTTTACTTTGGGGAGAGTTGAGACAGGATTTCTCTATGTAGTCATGCCTACCTTGGAACTTCCTGTGTGGACCCGGCTGGTCTTGAAATCATAAAGGTCCATCTGCCTCTGCCTCCCAAGTGCTGATTAAAAAGTGTGAGCTAGCAAACCTGACCAAGCTCTCCCTATTTTAACAGCACATGTTTAAGTGTATAAATTCAGGGTAGAGATTGTCAGGGTCCAAATCCTGGCAGACAAGCTCTTTACTTTTACTTGACTATTTCATTTTCTACCATATATGATTTTGATTATCAACTTGATGGAATTTAGAATCACCATGGATGCATGTGAGAGATCATCTAGAGTAGATTAACTGAGGTGGGAACACTCAGAGGGTAGCAGTGCCACACCCTGGGCTGGAGTCCTAGATTTAATACAAAGAAGAAACCCAATTTAACAGCAGTGACCACCTCCCTCTGCTTCCTGACTGCACATACAATTGTGACCAGCCATCTCAAGCTCTTTCCATTGTGACTTCCATCCATGGTGGACAGAAGCTTCAGACTGAGAACCCAAACAAACTCTCCCTTCCTTAAGTTGCTTTTGTCAGGAATTTTGCAGCAATTAGATAAGCAACTGGTACACCCATGAAAAACCACAAGTCTCTTCATTCCCAACTCTGTTAGCCTCTTGTGGAGTCTGCTATAGAAAAGACTGGTTTCTGCCTCTGTAGAGGCTGGAGTGCAGCTGCCTAGAGACCGCACCATGAACACAACTCAGAAGTGGATTGTCTGGTGCCCACATCCTTCCTAGCCCCAGTGAGCAATCTCCAGCCTCTGTGCATTTCTGCTTCTGTTGGCTACACTTGCCTTCCTCTGCTGACTTGCCTTTGGGGCTTTGCTAACAGAATGCTGGAAGTCATGCTTTTGGGAATTATGCCCCTTGTCCTGGCAATGTTAGTTATAAAAAATCTCAGGCACTTTATTATAAATTAGGATAATCCAAATTAGAATATGTTCCAGATCAAAGAGGCTGAGTTCTAAGACAGGGGTCAGATAGAAGCCACTTAAACAATCCTCCCATGGAACTAAAGGGCCTCTGGGAGAGTGTGAACTTAGGGGATGCAGAAATCGAAGGGAATGCATCTCTTTTTATCCCTTCCTGGTATTACTTAAAACACATGGAACCTGAAGTGGCCCAGTAGAATGGCCCACCTTACTGGCTCCATTGTGACCATTCCTGGACCTTTATACCCACATTCCCTCTTCTGGTCACATTTCTGTCTACAGTGTCCCATCCTGAGGAGTGTGCATGGCCCTATGATGTTCACAGCCTGTGGGTAACTGGGGTATAAGGCACACACCTCTCTGCCCAGCAAATAAACTTCAACAAGCTCTCTGTTGAAGCCCAATCTGGGTCTGCTGGGCTTGTCTGCAATCCCAGCTCTCTGGAGGCTAAAACAGGATGATAGAGAGTTGGGTCAGCCTGGGTTACAGAGGGAGATCTCTGGAAATAAAGGGAGGTGGCTTGTCAGAATCTTCTCAAAACAGAGAAAAATAAGTCCCCTCCCCCCCCAGTGCATATGCTTGGTGTCAAAGGAGAGCTGTCAGAGGGTTGGAGGACAATCTAGAGGACGTCTCAGGATGCTACCAAGTGTGTTTGAGGACAGACATTAACATGGTTCTCAAAAGGCAGATGATAGTTGCCATCACCACCATTCCATTTCTGCTCATTTATTGACTTGAATTCCGAACATTTGGCTCCTTTTGGCTGAGTCCCTCAGGGTGCTAAGTCTAACTCCCCATAATCCCCCACTGTGCAGCAGGCATTGGATGACACTGATGTGAGCCATAGCAGTGACTGGCACTTCTGGTCCCAGAGAGGTGGTAAGGAACTGAGTTTTTGGCTAGTGGTGATAGTGATTAAACTAGCTACCCACAAACAATCCCAGCTGGGCCTGGTTTGGGTCACACATTGTGACTTTTTGACTAAGTTGTACAGGTCTTCATACAATATCCAATTTCCTGTGTCTTAAGGAAGATGGTTACCCCAGGTCTGACTTGTCCTCCAAATCAGAGTACAGTGGCTTCCCCAAGTCCAATCACATGCCTATCTGTTGGCTACAATCTCCATAATGCACCATCATCTTACACCTGAAAATCTGTGCCTGCTGGCTTCCTCCTGCAGGCTATTGTGGAGGCGAAGCAGATTGTGACAGCACAGGATCAGCAGCCAGACTGCCTTCATTCTAACTTCTACTGTCTGACTTTAGGCTAATGACTTAGCCTTTCTGTTTCATAGAGTTCTCATTTGCAAGGTATCCACCCTTGAAGTTGCTGAGGACAATAAATGGATTACTATGTTCAAACTGATTTGGATTGGCCTTTATGTTCATACTGTGGTTGCAATTTGGCAGCCATTTGGTATCAGTGTTTCTCCTTGGACTCCATAGGATCTACTAGGAATAATGGTCTTGGGGAGAAAATGACCATCTTTCCAAGTTCATAAATGTAGGCCTCATGTGTACATGCCTCGGGGACTTTAAAACATGAAACTGATTTGTAGAAGCTGAGGAAATTTCCACAACAGGGTTTCAGGTAAAAACAACATAAAAGCCAAAATATGGCTTCTACTGGCTTTCATTCAGAAAGATCA